>NC_083744.1:10675349-11361599 GCF_033458585.1 Syngnathus typhle
GCACGTAATTAGAGCTGAACTGGTCACATCTGAGAGACCTATACAGACTACAACACGAGCTTCAGGATTCCCAGAGGCTCTGTCTCTAATGACTGCCTGCCTCATTATGAACACAAAAGGGAAACAAAGCAGAAACTTAGAGGATGCTGACAGGCAGAGGAATACTGATCAGTCATACAGGACATCGTCAGGATGAGAGGCACCCTGACTGGGGGATAGGACTGTTAAAAAATGGAATGAAAGTAACAAAAATATAAACCAAAGGTTGTGTAACGTATGATGATGACAAATTGAAAGTTGGGGTATTTCAGTCAAACAGCTGGGCTTGTGGGTAGAACAGGGAATTTATGCATCTACTTTAAGCCTGTGTGGATTTGTATGGGCCTTTGAATTTGTATGTGCTCGAAATCTTTAGTATTCCTTTGTTTTCCTCAAGAAAGATGGCCAGCTCCTTCAGCACTAGGTGGTCACTGACCATGGTACTGAATTCTTGCCCTGCTGACAATCTTAGAAAAAGATGGTAGTTTGTAGTAGAGCAACACAGTGTCATTCATAGATTTTTGGAGGACATTCATCACTGAATGTTCTTTCTGGTCAAACGAGCATTGCTGGAGGAAAAAAAAAATCAGTTCTTGCCATCCTCTGCGGTTGAATAGACTGAGAAATGCATCATGGCAATACTGCTTATAGAGTCATAGTCAATTATATGTGCGTATATACTTAGTGTCTTAGTTTCTCCCAAAAAGATTTACTATATTTACAATTGTAGTTGTAATTGATATTTTTTGCGACACATTATCCGTGTGCTTCTGTGCAATTTTAAAGCACGTTAAACAACCCAAATAATAAGCATATTCTGAAATTGATTTCTCTATGATGATCCACAGGATTATTGTTGTATTTGTACAGGCTAAATTATCTATTAGCGGTCCCATGTATGTATAATGAAAGCGCTCAGACCTACGGATGAAAATAACAGCACAATATTTACTGGAAACCCGTCTTGTTGAAAGTGTAATCAAAAGACGATGACAAAGCCTCCCTTTCTTCAGATGTTCGAATTGATCTGCCACTTCCTATGCACTGCACAACCCAAAGTGTTTGCTGAGGGCTTCATTTTTCTTTTTCGCAGCTCCTAGGCAGCCAGAATGCATGAGCCCATTTCTTCCCACTACATAACAAAGTAGCTGTGGGGCCCATTGGGGCCAGATATATCCGGAGCCTGGCCCATCTCCAGTGGTCTTTACCTCACATTATATTGTGATGCTCCAGTCATGAGAACGGGCAGTGGGCCTCAGAGACACCAGTGGGAAATGTGTATTCTCATTTACATTTTCCTCTGTGTCAAACGCAAATTTAACAAGAAGCAATCACACAACCTAACTTTAATGTTAGTTTGTTACGTAATGAAAGCTGTGCTGTGTGTGTTCTATTGTGGATTTCTTTTGCGTGAAAAAGCACAGATCACAGACATGCACATTTACAATCTAAATACATTTAATCTTTTGATATGAATGACATTTTCTCATTTGCCTTTGAGTTAAGATGGACCCCATTCTGAGTTACTAAGCCCCTGTTAGTGAGCTGTGTATATTTGTGTGGCTGGGAGCGTCCTCCTTCCCCTTCATCCCCTTCTCTGTAAGCTGCAAAGTGTTGCCAGGACAACCCCTTGCGGTCCTGCTTGCATCGCAGCAGCCCTCAAAGCCAGCACTCAGGGAGCCTCCACGCACTGGGAAGGCAGCATAAAATCGGAATAATCGCCGTCGATTACGGCTCACAATGAGCCGTAGCTTCTGAAAGATTCATTCATCTTGGCAAAAACCAAAAAAAAGGAGGTTGTGGAGTAAGAGAAAGGGCCGTCTTGGTCCCGCCGTTGCTCTCCCACGGTCGGCACAGGCATGACATCAGCAGCCTGAAAGAACCAACGCGCCCGTTGCCCTCCCCTCTCGCTATATTCTTATATTCCAATTTGAACCCCGCCCCCCTCCCTCGTGTTTTTTCCTCACCCTTGCCAATTTGGATGCAGTGCTTGGCCGGGCAACTTGGGGCCACTTCCACTATTTGCTTGTGAAACAAAGCCCTTGAAAAGGAAGAGAGAGGAAACAGAGCGCTTCACATGGTACCAGCCAAGAGCAGGGATGGCTGCCTCCGCCTGCCCCTCTCAGGCCCCTCTTTTGGCCGAGAGGAGGCGATGGGATCGCAGCAACCCGTTTCCTCTAGAGTGTCTCCCTGTAACCCCTTCCTCTCTGTACCCACAAATAAAATGCTACATTTTCCCTGAGAGAGCCTCTTGAATAGGTATGACATGTGAAGAGATTAAGGATGAGTGATTTCTCATGACACAACCTTTGCCGACAAGGATGGCATTCCACCGGCTTTTGTCGTGCAGCGGGCCATTTGTTTGAAGAGGAAATAGCTTTCCAACACATTTCCCTCATTAGAATAATCTTGTGATACTGCTGAATGCTATGCGAAGTCCCATGCTGCTGGGAGACGAGAGCGAATTCAGCTTGACTTCATCCTCGCATGAATCACGATAGTCGTTTGGGCTCTGGGGCTCAATTTTTTTTTTTTTTTGCTGGGATATACAAAAACATGAATTGATGATTTACCCTCAAATGGCATATCACCGGGTCGGCATGCCATGTTCACACGGAAAAAATATTGCATATTGTTGCATAACAACTGAGAACTGTACGCATGAAATCTCCTCTGCTCGCCATCAGGGTGGCCAACGTTGCTAATGTTAAATCGTACTTTCGCGCAAAATGTCGATTTGTAAAGCTCTACATATTGCGCCATTAGTGGGCATCGCCATATTCCACAGAGGTGGATCAATCTGGGAGTGGGGATTACCATGTCCAGGGAATGCAAGGGTCCCAGGGATTGTGCTCATAAAATCAGAGATTAATTCTCCTCTCCACTCCCCTCCACATTTTATATTTGTTTATTTTATACATGTGTGTGGGTCTTTTTGGCCAGGATTTTCGTTAGTAGAGTTAGTAGGTGGGGGCTTAGTTTCGGGGTGGGTCTGTGCCGGCAGACGTCAGGATGAGACAATTCAGGTGGTCTCTTGCAGTGACTTGTTCTGTGGCCTGATCTGAGTGGACTGAGTGATCTGTGGATGATCAGGAAGAGCCATTGGACAGCTAAGAGCTACCAGTACATCGATGCTGGTCACAGCCAACAGCCATACTTGGGACCCCATCATCGGCTGCTCTACTTTTTTCCGTTGCATGGAGCGGGCGTGATTTTACAGAGACTTAATCGCTATTTGAATACCAAAGCTGGAGAAGTGACCTCGGTTGATGTATATAGCTTTGAGTGCAACTCCACCTGAAATGAAGTAAGTCCATTTAGCATTTACACATTCACCGCACAGCCAACTGATTTATTCAGATCATCATTAATTTATTCTTGGCTTCATTGCCATGTACAATTAATCTGACTAAGATCTCAGATGAGATTAATTGATTCATCCATCTGAGACCTTCCCTCCTGTGTAATTGTGTATGTGTGCGCGCAAGGCTGTGTGTGTGCGCACGCGCAAATCTGCACCTGTGCACCTGTGCATAACATAACTGATTTATGAGCTTCTGTGAATGGCTAATAATACCCAAGACATATTTATTTACGACATCATTAAATGATTGTTTTAGAACTGTACTGACCTAGACTATATCATGTTGAGATTTATTTAAGTTTTCCAAATGTTCTTTCTGCCAAACTTCATAATATTAATAACGTAATCCGTATATACGTATGTTATCTTAATTATAATAGCGTATATATACAGAAAAGGGAGAAAGATTATATCAGCATTATTATTTGTCGTAGTAGTAATATTATTACTGTTATTATATATCTGGGAATCCATGGAAAGTAATTATGTAAGTAAAAATGAACTCGGCAGCCCTGGTCAAGATGCTAGGAGTTTTTAGAATTTGGGTTTGAATTTAACAAAACTATTAGACCCACCACATTCAAATGGTAAAAAATATGATACTTTCCATGACAACGCCACCCATTTCAGATGATAAACGTATCTAACAAATCTTATTAAAAGCATTTCAAAATTATTCTTTTTTTACAAGTTCATGCTGTCATGTGTCTTGGTGAGAAGGGTCCTAATGAGTCTCATGACAGAATAATATCCGACCTCCGTGACATTTAACATGTGCTTCCTCTCGCCTCACTGCTAAAAATAATGTCATCAGAAGGGAAGTTTGAAATAGACTAATTAACTCCTCATCACTCTTATGGGCTGGAATTCTGCAGTATTGCTTCTTTTTTTCACCTATGTTTTTTTGTGCTTTCACTATAATTCAGCTTTTTTGCCAGATGTATGAAACACAAGCCGAGGTGGGATATAATGGGAATGTTTTGCCGTCTGTTTGCATGTTCATTCTGTATTTCACACGTCACTTTGAAGTTAATAAGAGAATATCGCAACGCTCCATCTGTGTGCCTGGAAGCTGCCCAGGTGGTCTTCCTGTAGTTGATCTCACAGCAATACACAAAGCTTGAGGAGATGGGTTCGCTTGTGTGTTTGAGTGTGTGCGTGTGAGTTCGTCCGTGTTTGTGTGTTCGTATAATAATTAGTAACTACAGCACAGTAGCCAAGAACGACCAAGTCCAACCGTGAATAGCAAATTTCACCTTAATTAGCTTGAATATCACATAAGCCGTACCTGAATACAAGGCGCACCAGCTAAAATCATTTTGATGATAATTTGGAACATGTATTTGGGCGTTTACGGTAACTTGGCAGACCTCCCCAAAATCTTTTAGATTGTGAGGGAGTATCTGGCAATGTACCAACCCGTTACAGAGTATTTCACCACCATTAAAATGAACAGTTGACGGGAACATAATTTATAAGTACTTCATTTCATAGATAAAAACACACCTAAATCTCAATTTTACTCGCTTCAATCCTACGCAACTGTCTGTCTAACGCGGTTTGGTCATGGACCCCAGTTTTTTTGGTCATAAATACATTTTCATGAGCTTTGTTTGCTTTGGCCAGGTATTCTGTCCACCCAGCCACTCATGAGTCATGAGTTCTCTTTTAATAAAATGTCAGACTTTGATAGGTGTGGAGCAAACGGATCTCTTCGACTGCCTAACAACATGCCTGACATAAATTAACGTAATAAAGGACCCCTTCGGCTGTCTAAAAGCATGCCTTTCTAAACCAATAAGACTCTTTACAATGCTATATTTTTTCTATATATTTCTATATAGTCAGGGTTGACGCGATTCCCAAATTCTGGTCCCCAAAGTCTGTGTAAAATTGAGATATAGGTGTATGACATTTACTGCACAGTGGGTTTGAGTACAAGGACAACAAAATAATAATGTTATTCGTTGAGACTTTTATTTCGGCCCTGACCCTAGCAGTGAGATCAAATGTCAGTCACATCATTTCTTCTCTGCTGTTTGTCCCTGCTGACATTGCCATGGGATTTTTGGAGATGAGTGGCAACATCTCTAGCCTTATTTCTGGATACAAGTGCACTTGCGCTCAACAGAAAAATTGGCAAATCTTCATTTATGTGCCAGGGAAAGTCTCCTTAAGCGTGTTTGCAAATTCGCCATCTGTCCCTCACTGGGCATACTGGCAGACCAATGGCGTTTTCAATAACACACTCTGTTTGTCCATGTGTGCCATGCAATTTGCTGGCAACCAATTCAGGGCGTCCCTTGCCTATTGCCCTGGGACCCTTGTGAGGATAAGCGGTTGGTTGGATGGATGGATTATAATTTTTATTATCATCATCTTTAATATACAGGGTGTCCCTGAAATGTTGACATTCTTTTGTAATAACCACCAAATTTTACTGAATATATAGGAACAGATAGGTACCTCATCTTTTCCTGCTAGCATTGAAGAATCCCGTCAGAGAATCAATTCCACACTGGAAAATGTTAATGGAGAAATGCTACGATGAGTTTTGCAAAGTCTAGGAAAGTATCAAAAGAAAGATACTTCCACCCGTGCGTACAATTAGACTGCACTTTGCACTAGACGTGAAAATACTATCCAAAGAATTTTCTATTTTCTGTCAAACCCTGAATTTTTTTTTTCTATTTTCCAGTCTTTCTTTTTTTGAAAAAAGTAGCTGTATGAAATGAAAGTGCAGGAAAACGCATTGTGCTTCCTCTACTAATTATTTATAATTTAATTAATAAGCCTGTGTGACTAATTTCCCTCATCGTACAATCGTATTTGAGGTTTAGCTCGGCGGTTCAAACTATACTGTCATGAAATCATCTGTGGAAATTGAATGGAAAAGAAAGTACTTTGACTCTCTTCTCCCATGACTAAAATCAAGTGACATACAAAATTTGGTCTCACTTCCTCAAAAGACACTGTAAACGCACATCCACTATTAAACATTGACCAAAAAAATACACATTGTCAAGTACATTATTGATTCAAATACAGAGAATGCATTTTGTAATACAGTGATACTGCAAAACAAACATTTTGGATGAGGGTTGTTCTTTTTTCCAGAACTAGGTCTCCTCTGAATACAGTTTAAATAACATTGTCACCGATGGCTGAACTGCTGCAATGGATCACATTCATCTATTACGAAATGCCACTCTAGAGAGCATTAAGAAACTGCTTTTAATAAAGTGACTCAAGTGTTTTAAGCATCATCTCAAGAGGCTGCAACTTCATACCAGATTGTTGTCAGCTTCCATCTGCTGGCTGCCATAGCAACCATAAAGGGTAATAGGGAGATGACAACTCAACAGTTGCTGTTTTCTTCCTAGATATATTGAGATTTTTAGAGATATCCAGAACAAGCTTTAGTGTGAGTTTTTAGTCCAATGCATTGCTTAACCATTTGTCGTATCTGTGTTTCACAGTGCCAACAGTATGCCTAAACAAGTGGAGGTGAGGATGCACGAGAGTCACCTGGAGCCAATAGAGGCCCGGCCTCAATCCAAATGTGCCAATCTCTGCTCCAAGTTGTTCAAGAACCTTCTGCTCACACTCACCGTCCTTGGTCAGTATTGAGGATGTTTTTTCCTTGTCTTGTGCTTAAGAGCTTTCCGTTCCATTAGTTTCATGAAATCAGAGCAACCATTGCACTGGTTAGATGTACCAGACAGTAAGATGTCCTTACCTTCCTCCCATCCTTGGTACCTGTTGCAATGATAAGCATCCAAACACTCTCTGGTGGTGCACAAAAGTTGTTGTGAGTAGTACAGACTCACTGCAACAGGGATTTGTCTTGACACGAAGAAAAAGCATGCCCTGATTCAAGAATGTCGGGCCCGCAGCCACACATGGCATGATAGTCCTTGACAACCATGTAGCCAGTCTCATGCCACCTTTACGAACGAATATATGGAAGCCTAATGGAGGTATAAAATGTCTAAGTGCATAATTTGATTATTTGCGCACTTGGATGCGGAGGTGGCAGTCATAAGTCAAAGGTTAGAATTCTTAAGTCATAAGATATTACTTGACGAAAAATAATGTAAGCTAATTATTTTAACTGTGACAATCCTCCAGTTTACATATGTTATGTGATAATAGTGAAGAGTTTTACATGCCATTGGTTAATAAAGCTGTGGTTGTGTAAAAGTCAAGCCCGCATTTGGATAAGAAGCACTATAAACTATGAACAGAGCCATGTCGACACTGTGTGCTCAGTTCTTGTCAATTACTGTCTCCAAGTCTAAGTCAAGTCGAGTCTGTTATCAGTTTTTGTATCAAGTCCTTCACCTCTGCTTGGGAGTACGCTCCCGACCTGAATCAGATTGCAGTATCATTGATAACATTAGGGAACACAATTTAGTTAGAGTTCGATCTGTTAGCTGTTTTGGACTAATTTTAGGGTGCAGAATATAAAACGGATCTCAATTTGTTCATTTTAACCATGCCAAGTTGATAAAACATAAAAATATTGAGAAAAAAAGTTTACTTGTAAGAAAAATAATCGACTGCAATTTTGGCATCGGCATATAGTTTTACTTTTAATCAGCATAAAAATCAAACTCACCACATTTAAAAAAAAAAAAAAAGAAGCTCCCCCAGTGTAATGTGTTGCAAGGCTCATGAAAGCCTGAATGGGGATCCTGTAAATATGCCAAACAGAAGGCACAGGAAATCAAATGCCATCCAAAAACATTTGCACGTCAGGAATCCACGGGACGTCGCTACACTAGAAGATGGATTGAGGACAGCTTACAAAAGAGGGGAGGCTTTTCCTTCCAGTATGTTATAAAACATCCACTTGGGCAGTGTGATCTTTGGCAGTAGAAGTTGAAAAGGAGGAAGTACGGCACTGGGCTGGGTCGTTTGTGTCTTGGTGAGCAAGGAAGACCCAACAGCCAAACACCAGCGGTAGCAGTCTGGGCACATACAAATCTCCGTGTTTTCAAACTGGTAGTTATGTGATGTGGGTCATAAAAAAAGGAAACAATTGCTTGGAATGGAATAAAAATATTCTGTTGTTGTATGTCATCCGAAAGACACTTGCTTTCAAGACAATCTCAACCAACCACCAGAAATTGACTTGCTTTTTATTGCTATGCCTCTTGACACCCCAGCCTGTGGTTGCCGAGGTAACAGTGTTGCGTATGTCCCATTATACTCGCCAGTCAGCCAACATCATTCTCCCTTTAGAAGAAGTGCCAACAATGTCATTAGTTTAACTCTTGCCTGTCAGTGGCTTTCTTTTGCCTCCATTGTGTGCTCATCGTAGCTTGTCACATCTTGTGATTGCCGCTTGACAATGACTTGCACAAATGGTTCTTTCTGGAGGAAAATATCGTTCATTTTTTTATTTATAGTCTGAGATAGCTTAACCGAATGAGAACTTTAATATGTCTCTCGACAATATTTCGATTGCTCCACCGTCATTTTGCCTGTATAGACATCATCCCTCCTTGTCTGTCAACTTCAGGTGTGATCTTAGGAGCAGTGTCAGGGATGTTGCTTCGTGTTGCCTCCCCAATTCACCCAGACATAATCATGGTCATTGCCTTTCCTGGAGATATCCTCATGAGAATGCTGAAGATGTTGATCCTGCCTCTTATCATCTCCAGTTTAATCACAGGTATGTCAAATATGCACTCTAGTGCACTGTTGAAATTTGATTACACACTATTTCAGAACTGGTTCTAGGTAGTTTTGTCAGGAGATGGGTCATTTATAATCTTTTGTGGTTACAGTCCACCAGTGCACTATAACATCATGTAAATGCTTTCAAATATATTTTCCTACTCTCATATACTAGCTAAATACGGTAGCTAAATAGTGTACACCAAGACGTGTGTTCAAAATGTAAATTTAGAGATACAGTTCAAGTTGAAATTAGATTGTGCACATCCAGCTACTGCTGTGGCTGCTAAGTATACGCTGATGCTATTAAATGGATCAAAAATAAGAAAATATAGCACCTTTATGTGCATGACAAGCCAAAGGGGATTCAACTTTCATGTTTTAGGCATGAAAAGGTGAGCACACATAATGTCTTTCTTTGGTTGCAGGATTGGCTGGTTTGGATGCCAAATCTAGTGGTCGTCTGGGTACCAGAGCAATGGTCTACTACATGACCACCACTATTATTGCTGCCATCTTGGGAGTCATCCTGGTGTTGGTCATCCACCCTGGAAACCCCAAACTGAAAGAGAATCTTGGACAGGGAGAGAAGAATGATGACGTGTCCAGTTTGGATGCCTTCTTTGATCTGATCCGGAACCTGTTCCCAGAGAACCTGGTGCAGGCTTGTTTCCAACAGGTAAGGAAACAATGTCGAGAAACACAAACATCCAACCACCCAGTTTTTCTGCAAATCCTTTCCAGAATTTTGGGTGAGCTGGAGCGTATCTCAGCTGACTTTGGGTGAGAGGCAATAGAGAAACACAAACATCAGTGCTGATATTAGATTGATTTCCCATTAGTTCCCTCAGAAAAAACCCCCGACAGGATATCAAAGATATCAATTGGAAGAGCCGTGTGGAAGCCACTTTGAAGTAAAGTAGTGGGAAATATCAGTTACATTTTTACTATGAAAAAAACAGGTAGGCTGCAAAATGGGAACAATACAGAACCCTCTTTTACTGTTTTTTTCCTCCAATTTCAGAAAGCTCATAAAGGGCCAACAAAAATCACTTGTAATTATTCTCAAATGAAATTGTACCTATTCTGTATGCATGTAATTTAGAGAATGCTATTTTTCCTGCCACTCTGCCAGAGAGAATTCATGCCTTACAGTCTTGATGACAGCTTTATGCACCTGCATAGAGAAGTGACAGTCACAGGAAGTTAGATGAACACACATTAAAGGAATTAGTCCTTAAAAGAGCAATTTGAACATATAATATGTATTAAATGTGAAATAGATTTTCAAAATAAAACAAAAAAAGAGACAAATGAGTGAGAAAATGTATGTACTGTATGTACATTTTTCATACAGTATCATGCAGATTTATTGCTGAACGTTACATTTCCACCTCAGATCCAGACGGTGACAAAGAAGGTGGAAGTGGTTATCGAGGAAGATGTCAATGCCACCACTATGGAGGGCCTGTTGGCAAATATTACCAAGGAACCTCAGTTTGTCACTAAAAAGTCCCTGCAGTTCAAGAGTGGAATGAATGTCCTGGGTCCGTATCAAGTTACAAAGTCTGACAGAGATAAAATGGTTTTGTCTGAGTTCAAATCCGTCACCTGTCCACTTTCATTGTCAAGGCTTGACGTTTGTGTGACTTTCCCCTCACAGGTCTGATTGGTTTCTTTATTGCATTTGGCATCTGCATGGGCAAGATGGGAGAGAGGGCCAGATTGATGATTGAGTTTTTCAACATTCTCAATGAGATTGTAATGAAACTTGTCATCATGATCATGTGGTTAGTATTAGAAAACCAATCCTATTAACTTTTATTTGAAGTATTATGGTGCTTGCTTCCACTGTCTTCTTCAAACAGTGTTGAAACAATTTTGGTTGTCTTATAAACAAAGCCAGGTTATATTATGCATGCATCTAAGCTTTGTTTTCTTTTGCCAGGTATTCTCCCTTTGGTATCGCCTGCCTGATCTGTGGTAAGATCATCTCGATAAAGGACTTGGAAGTGGTGGCCAAGCAACTGGGAATGTATATGGTCACTGTGATTGTTGGCCTCATCATTCATGGGGCAATCTTCCTGCCAAGTATCTATTTTATAATCGTCAGGAAAAACCCTTTCAAATTCTTTTTGGGTATCTTCCAGGCCTGGATCACTGCCCTGGGCACTGCATCAAGGTCAGTGGTATAAAGACTAAGGTTTTATGCTTTACTTCGGTGTTTTCAAAATCCAAACTAATAACCTAAATGTATCATGTTTTTTTTTAATTTTTTACCCTAAGTGCCGGCACATTGCCTGTTACTTTCCGCTGTCTGGAGGAGAATTTAGGAATTGACAAGAGAGTCACTCGTTTCGTGCTCCCAGTCGGTGCCACCATCAACATGGATGGAACCGCTCTGTATGAGGCTGTGGCTGCCATCTTCATTGCCCAGATGAACGGTGTCCACCTGGACCCCGGTCAGATTGTGACTGTTAGGTCAGAAACCACACAGTGATACAATCTGCCTAACTCTGCTATTCAATAAATGAAGGTAAAAATAAATACATACATCTCATCAGGTAGGTACTACAGATGAAGAATATGATTAGAAGGGGAAAAAAATGGTAACATACACTACCGTTCAAAAGTTTGGGGTCACAAAATTGTTTGGGTGACCCCAAATTTTTGATGGGTAGTGTATATATTTATTTAGATAATTATTTATAGATTATATATATATAATCTTCTGTGAAAAAAATCTTATAATATATATGTATACTTATATTCATAGATTATATATAATCTTATACAAATATAAGATATAATTTATAATATTTAATTCATAATATTTTATTATAATAATATTTACACTACCGTTCAAAAGTTTGGGGTCACCCAAACAATTTTGTGACCCCAAACCTTTGAACGGTAGTGTATATAAAAAAAAACAAATCACAGCAACATACACCAAAACGATTTCATAGTAAATACTAAATATAGCCTCAGCAATCATATGTACTATTTGACATCACTTGAGCCACTTGTAACTGAAGCCTTTCATTTTTCTTATGTGTACTTCCTGACCTGAAGCAGCCACTTAGCTGTGGCTGCTATTCATAGTAGTGCCACTCAAAGTTCTGAGTGAGAGTCATTTTCATATAAGGCTTGTGAAGCAATGATTATATTGCATCTGACTTTTTTTTCTTTCACTCTCATCCAGTCTCACAGCCACTCTGGCCAGTGTTGGGGCGGCCAGTATTCCCAGTGCTGGACTGGTGACCATGCTCTTGATCTTGACTGCTGTGGGTCTGCCAACACAGGACATCAGTCTGCTAGTTGCTGTTGACTGGCTTCTGTGCGTTTCGTTTGAGTTTTGTATTAATCGCGCACATTGAAAGAATAAGTTTGCTCAACAGCAATCCAGTAACAGTAAGTCAAAGTTTGCTGATTCTTCTAATGCAAAATGTCTCCTCAGGGATCGGTTCAGGACCTCTGTGAATGTGGTCGGGGACTCGTACGGTGCAGGCATCGTGTACCACATGTCCAAGGCGGAACTTGAAGAGCTGGATGCGCACACGGCTAAATCAGACGACATTGAAATGACAAAGACCCCGTCGTATTACGACGACATGAAGAACCACCACGAAAACAATTCCAACCAGTGCGTCTTAACGCCTACCGCAAATGTTAACAATTCTGTCGTGGTAGATGAGTGCAAGGTACAATTAATGCTTACTGATCTAGAGACTTGTATATAACCGTCACCCTTGTCGCATGCCACTGAGTTGTTGCTTGGCTCGCTTTCAATTCACTGCACTTTTGTATCCTACATTTTAACACACTAACTTGATAACTTAAATGATGCATGAGGACAAATGCATGTTTGTACTTCTTTTGGAAGAGCAGCTTTTGTGTTGTAAATGTATGGAAATATAACAACTCTCCCGAAATAAGTTCGAAGACAAATTGTCTCAGCACCTTTGATTCTTTTCTGATGTCTATAACTTGAGGATTGGATCAAAAGGGCCTTCAGTAGGTGATCTAGGATCGTTATTCAGAATTTATCAAAATTCCGACTCCATCCATTTTAATGAGATATTATTCTACTGATTTGTCTCAGTTGCTGCAGACCCTTTTTTTGGCTTATGTGCGCAGTATCCCACACGGACCCTTCCATTAATCTAATTATAGCTTATTTTAATTATTAACAGATTTCCAATGGGTCACCTTTTGCAGGCATTTGAAATCCAAAGAAGGAAAATGTTGCACGTAATTAGCAGCTCATAAATCCCCGAGACACACCCACCACAGACAGGGATTAGTATTTTAGACAAAGGCTATTTTGGCCCACTGTGAGGGTGGTGTTGTGTAAAAACAGTGCATATTGAGCCCTCTATTCAAATGTGTTTCCCAACTATAGCGGGACACATATTACATGGATGTACACTAACATGCATACGTCCTATTCGTTTCTTAAAGAAGGGAAGGTGTTGCCTGGCAACACTGGCACAAGCAATCTGTTCAGAGTGATAATTTACATCACCTCCCCAACAGACCAGAAGCTTGCTATTTCCAGTTTCTTCTCTGTTTCGTTTGGTTATTTTGTTATCAGCTAATAGCATGACTCACCTTCCGAGTGTGAACATGATATAGCAGACCTGCAAAATGGCCAAAATGCATTCTGTAGTGTTTGTGTCACTTCTGTGCTACTGTTTTGCATGCATTTAAAAAAACCAATTTATTTTTATGTATTTTCAGTTGTGATTATTATTTTTATGTATTTTTAGTTTTGGTCATCTAAATATTTGGTCTGTCCCCAGGTCACTCCACTCGTAAGACCACTATATGCATGTTCATCAGCGGCCCTCTGGGAGTTCCAGTCATACCATTTATATATACGTATTGTTGTTGCTAAAATATTCCAATGTACGACATACATTACTGTGGAACACTAAACAAAAAAGAATACTATATTTGAACACTATTCTGGCTTCATCAGAAGACCATATTTGCAGGACATTAATGACTTTACCTGAATATTACGTGCGTATATTGTCATATTATCCTAATTCCTGTAGTCATCTAATTTGTTGACATTGTCACATAACTGTAAGAATGTTAGCCACTCTAACCCCCCCCCCCTCCTAAAAACCTGCTGAATCAACATTAATAACAAATCAAAAAGTCAAAGAAAACGTATGCAGTCAGGATTAACCCTTTGAAAATATACCGAGATCACAAAAGTATAATGTCACATATCATCAATTCAAACTTTTTACAATTTCTGCATAATTCAACTTTAGATGTTCCACAGGAGTACATTTCCATTAATGCTACCTGCCTTTGAGCAATGCAAATCTGTGGCGCCTAGTTGACAAATGAAATTCCTGCTTGGATATGAGTGTTGTGTCTTTTTTTCAGACGTGCTGTTTAGATTTCCATGCTAACTGCTTGCAGGTAACCTCAGCCACAAACGGCTCTGCTGCGGAGTGCACGCTTGTTGAGGAGGAACCATGGAAACATGACTAATGGCAGTGCAGACAGAGATCCCCTGCTTCTGGGCTCCACAAGCTTTCCTTTCTGGTGATGGAAAACAAAAGTGTGAATGAAAAAGAAAATCTCATCTGAACAGAACTACTAATGTTTATTACGTTGACTAGTTTTCTTTAGTATTAGTCCCTTTAAGGTTCTCTTTGTAACTGTCTCTGACTGATAAATACTACTAATTCACTTAACTGTGAAAAGGCAACAGCGCTACACGCTTCCTGTTAGAGCACAATTATGTCTTTAATATCAGACTCTTGCACAACATAATTTGACGCTGAAGGAGGGAAGGAACATTCAATACCACATACTATTGCCAGCAATACATTCTGCTTCCACTTGAAGCGTCTCAGATGATTATTGTTACTAGAGTAGCGACAACTTCCTCACTTTCCTTCCATTCCAGTGGCATCATAAGCACACCTGCTAAGATCACATTTATTTTTAGTCTCAGAATGACCTTGGCTACATATATACCTATTATTTTTGCCAGAAGTGATGAAAGGGTTTTGGAGCAGGTTATGCTGAGCCTTATAGCACAATATTCACTATGGAGCATTAAAGCACAAATCAAACCATGAAGACAAAACTTTAAGCCACCATGTATGTGTTTTCTTTTTAATTCACTACAACTTAGGAAAGGGATTTTTTTTTCTTGTTTATGATTAAAAATAAATATATCCCGTGCTTGTGTTTGTGCGTGTGTGCGTATGAGCGTGTGAGCATTCAAAAGAATAGCATATGACAAAGTCAGTTACTGGGACCAAACAGGCAGGAAAAATTACACTATAAAAGTATTGGAACTGCCACAATCAAACAGAGAGCAGTATTCATAGACATAATCTCAAATTCCAATGAAATGTCACAGAGAGCATAGCACTGTCCTAAATGATAAAATGACACCAATGACATTAAAGTGAAATTTGGATTGACGATGAAGAATTGGCTCATCTGAAGCTATTATGGCACAAACGCTTAATGAGCACAAAGCGAATTGCACAAAAAAAGCTAATGAACCATCGACTTCAATTGCCACTAAGCGGCGCGTTGATATTTATGCAAATACATTACCCCAAGTCCAAAAGAAAACTGGAGATTCTCAGGCCTTAATGTCAAAAGAAGACATTTGCAGGAATCCTAATGTTTACTTCTTCACTTGAGCTATTCCCTTCGAGAAATGCCGTCTTAATCGCACATCCAAATCTTGACTACGACAATGTGCAAAGGCTTTTGGCACAAATGTTTTTTAAGTACATTCCAGTTAGTTGGCGGATAAGTTACCTGTGCAAAGGGCCCGATAAGTTTTGATGAAACACAGACAGATGAGAGAAAGTGCAGCCAATGGATGTCAGATGGGACTGTTGACATCCACAAACAGAGACAAAGCATAGATATTTATACTCATCCTTAAGGAGCCGCAGAAGATTCTTGTTTTGCCAGATGTACAAAGGCAAACAATTCCGTATTTTTAGCCACCAGAGCCCAAGACTGTTTCAACAAACCCTCAATGCTGCAGCTGAGTGCCCTTATCCATTATTTCACTCAACAGAACATTGGCCACACATTCATTCACTTTTTACCCAAATCAGGTCATTTAGGTCTCTCAAACAAGCAGCAAGACAAATGGACGAATGTGTGTCTTTATTCCGTATGAGTGAGAATTCTGGGATTGTGTCGTTCTCTCCTGTCTTGTTTCACTTCATTTATGCTTAACGACAACCCGCCCTTGAAGAAGTCTGCGTGGTACTGATCAAAAAAGCAGCACAATGCATGTTGAAGTAAAAATAGAAAAGCTAACGACATAGTATATATTGAACCACTGGGTTAAGTCGGCCGGGTTCCTGAATTACACGCTCACAATTAATCCATCGTGGTGGGCTTCCATACGCCACAATGCATATACACATTTGCGTATAATGATGTCCATACACACCGTCAAGGTGGCAAAATACTGAACAGCACAATGCTGATGCCCTAACAGGTCCTTCCGTTTTGACCTTTTGGTCTTGTTACTTTCAGGAACAAAGTTTCTCCGCTAAGGAGGCCATGATCACGATCATGATGAAAGTCGGACCACATTTATGTTCAAATTATTTTAGAAGCATGAATAAAATGAAATGAAAAAGATTTCTTTTTTGCACCACTATCTTAAAAGCATGATATTTGAAGTGCCTCCTTGCACTTTTGTGTATATATTATAGTCAACGGTGTTTTGTTGTTGGTGTCGTAATTTGTTTTCATCCTTTTTTTCCCCCTTTGGGGAATGATGAAATGGTTTGTAGGAAAACGGTTTTATTGCTGTTACATTCTAAATGTAATCCTCTAGAAGATATATCATCTATGTCCTGAGTAGAGCTAGATTAGACAAAATGGATAGGCAGGAAATTGTGTATTAAATTGCTTGTTTATTCTTTTTTTTTATCCTCTAATAATTAGGTGCTTTACTTATCTGTCACTCAACAATATACAGTATAAATATCTTTTTTTGTATCTAATGTAAGCCTTTTGAATGTTTGTTCCATGACAATATAAGCAGTGTTCATTCATTGTCATTGTACATAAATAGATATATAAATGTTCTGACCCATGACAATGGTAAATATCCTCAAGCGACATTTTTATGAGGGCAGAGGGTGGAAAAAAAAGAAAGCCGTGAACACGAGAAAGCAAGAGAAATTGTTTTTAAAAAGGGCCAACATAACTTCATATGGTGGAAACTATGAGAAAAGAGGCAGAAAAGAAAATGTTGTCCGTACGTAGGCTAGGGTGAAGAATTAAATGGCGCCAAGTAGTTAAGTGAATAATTCGAAGACATTTGCAAACATCACTCCACAATTTTGAGCAACATTCCTCAGGTGAATCATTGTGTCTGTTTACTGGCGAGGACTGGCCTTTTCTCATCTACAGTATGGCATCATGTAAAACCGGATGCTTTGATAGTAACATATCATGTATCTATAGATTGCTTTCAGGTTCTTTGTTAAAGTGCCACACCACGCCGCCGCCTACAAATCCCATAGTAAACCTGCCTTTACCCGCTTGCCTTCTTTCACTTTCTACGCAAATGCACAATATGCACAAAAACCCACCTGGAACTTGCTGAAACCTAAAAAGGAAACAATATTGCTAGTAAATATATCTCCACTCTTTTCTACTGAAACAAGTAACATCCATGGAATTATAATAACTAGGAAGTCACCTTCCTGATTTTACTTTTCTGGGCATTCACTGCTTTGTCAAGTGTTTGCTTTTATTTTGATGTAAAGGCAGAAAGTTCATATGAGGGTGACATTGAGAAAAAGGGGAAAAAAAGTATATGAATCATTTCCTTATGGTGGTATACATAAAAAATATCTGTTTCTACATATCTAAATGTGTTGTACCTTTGGTGTACATATACAAATATAACTAATAAATGTTGATTCAACTAACACTGACTGTTTATTTTATGCTATTGCTTCATCATCAATTATACAAGACGATTCCTTTTATTCAATTGACTAATCAATTGTGCATTACTTTCATTTCAAATACATTATACAAACAAAAGTAAATATGAAATACAATGTGCCGGAGTAAGCAATTAAACACTATAAACCAATCCAGCACAGCTCAGCCATGAGCCAAATGAGGACAATATGGAAAAATGGATGTCAATCCTTAATAATAAATTGCCCTGCATGTTGACCCGCGATGGAACAATTGTACGTATAGTATCTCTTTCAATGACACTATCAAGCTTTCTTTCATTTCCTGTGCAAGCATATTGAAACCATGGAAACCTGGCTTCCTTTTTTTTAAAATACAGCAAGTCTATCACTTTTTTCACTATTATACTTTTTATGGTATTTTTAATCTTGATATCAATTTGTAATCTCAATCAAAGAAATCCAAAAAATGAAATTGACACATTGTTTTTATTCAACAGGAATGCAAAGCTACTTTAGCAAGGACATTTCAAGCTAAATTGTTAAAAAACATTTTCAAAAGTTATATATACAGACCAACAAAAGTGGTACAAATCCAAAAACTGGTGTCTCCAGCTGTCTTGAAAAACTGAAAAACTAACTAGTTCAGAGGAAAACTAAATGAACAAATAAACCACAACAATGGAATGATGTCACTGATTGTTTGCTCATATTTTACATGACACAGGATTTTTTAAATTCATCATCATTGTTTGGGCAATTCTCCGTTTCGGCTGATGTGCATTTTTATGCTTGTTTCTAATTTTTCTTTTCATAAATGTCATTATTGATCAAATCATTCCAACCCACCGCCCTAGCTTTTTCCCCTGCCCATCCTCTTTGTTATGAACACACAACATATGCACACAAACTGGCAGACTACACTCACACCCACTTATGCATGCTTGGCATCCCCCTCCTCACTAATATGGTGCACTGGACAAACAATATGCTGCACATGAAGATTGGAAAAAAACCAGCATCCTTGCTGCAGTACACTGCCACCTATAACATACACACACTCACACACACACCTCTATGCACTAACACCCAGTCATTGTCCATCCAGTGCTGACCACCAAAGCAGTTTCGAACGCCTTCGTCCCAACCAGCCCACCTCCTCCCTTTCATTGACTCCGCCCCTTCCCTCAAGCCTCTTTATCAGGTGTCTCCTCTAGCTTGATGACAGTGAACTCCTCCGTGTTGCCGTTTTCCTGGATCTTCTCTTTGTTCATGAGGGTTACCATTTCCTGCTCCCTCTCCTGGGCCTGTGAGCTGGAGGCGACAGCTCCCGCTGCCCCGTTCCCCTCATTCTCTTTGGAGGTGATCATCAGGGTTTGTCTCTTGCCGCACCAGCTGCAAGAACACCATTTTTCAAACTGCCTTCTCGGCCATGTCTCAAAGTCATTGGAATTCTATGTGCTTACCTCTTTCTTTTAGCAACAGCCACACACACAAAGAGGATTGCGGCGACCGCTATAAGCACCCCAATGATGACAATCCAGTCTGCAGGGAGATGCATCAGGAAGAATTGCTGTCATAGATTTTAGGCGCGAATCATAGCGTTCATTGACTTCAATTAGAAATGCCTTGACAGTAACACTTCTCGGCTGCTCACTTGTTGCATCACTGCCCTCTTGTTGATCCGGATGTGGCACAACATTATTCATCCTTTTCTTGCCATGTGGGGGTTGTTGTGTTGCTTCAGGTCAATAAACAAAAAAAAAACCACACATGTTAATACTTTCCTACTCAAAATTAGGAATCAATTAGTAATTACTCAACAAAAGGAAATTCATCACTCACTCCACAGTGTTCATCTCATAAATATTTGTTTACATGTTTGAAAATGCGAATTATGTATAATCAAATTATTGTCTGCGTTTTACTCATTTGACATAATAAACAAACACAAGTCTACCTGTCTACGCTGTTACAATGCAGACTTGGTGGCAAAACAATACCTTATTATTGTACTGTATTCAACATGGAACACAAATATTACTCAATCAGTTACCAGACATTTATAATAAGCTACTTTCTAATAGAAATATACATAATATGATTCTTTCAAATATTTGGAAACGAGTACAGTATATTATCTGTCCATCTATCTTTCGATATCAGTGTTTTCATACTTAATCAATGGCCTGTAAAGTTTTGCTTGCGTCTTTAAACAGAGTTAAACTGATTAAAAATCAAATTAGAAACCCTTCATAAGATACCAATATTAATGTTGGTTGTCATATGGTTAATATTAAGATGTTAATCCCGACTTTTATGGGCTCCAGACATTTGTGTGTTTCATTCAATTTAAACAATCTTCATTAAAGTTCTGAAGTATGATTTGAAATAAAGTTCTAATAGGCCCACAAAAGAAATAGGACAGCTGGTATATCGCATGACTCTAAGTTGAGTAAGGAATAGTGTAGGAGTCAAACACCAGAGGGCACCGTGTCTTAGGAAAAGTTCAGTCCTGTCATGAAGTTGCTGCGCCAATGTCTTTTCTTTACAAATCTATAAACAATTCCTTTCAAAACACAGCCAGCTAGTTGTACATAATCATTGCATTCTCAAAGTGTATGATAAACTAATGAACTCTGCTTGCTGTCATATCACTTACACGCTTCAGTAGGATCTTCATTTTCTGGCTGCAATTTCACATCTTCCTGCTTGTTATCTGGAAGTGGGTAAGGGAAAGAGGTTCCACCGACAGGGCTGAAAGTCGACAGTGTTTCCTCTACAGAGAAGGGAGTCTGCATCCCAGATCCAGTGGGCTGATCAAAGGCTCCAGCAGTAACACTGTCAATTTCACCCCATCCAAGTGAACTATTTTCCACTGTGGACTGTTCTGTGGCTTCCTCTGACACAGGATGTGGTGTCTTAACAGTTACCCCAACAGAGCGTCCTGATTCTGCTGGGGTGGACACCTGCAGCCCAGTTTCTGTAGAACTAATTGCTGACAAAGGAGAAGAAAAGTTTATGCCACCACATTGGTCCATCCTATGTTATGAATATTGAAAAGGCAAATTCCGTGTATGCTAATCACATTAGACATGTTTAAAGATAATTGCTGAAAATGTGTGCAAAGACCATGTAGGACTGAATTGGGGAGCAAATCAATTTTCAAGTTGTTTTGGGCGTACACCCAGTGAACATACTTGAGTCCTCCCTCTTCTACCAAATAAGAACTTGAGCAAATTCATTCGCATCAGTGGTTATCAGGTGCAATTGCATTCTAAGGAGTTATTACAGTATCCAATTGTATCCCTGCAGTGCGGAGTGTGCAAGTATTGCTCGGTGAAGAGATACCTGCATCCCCGGAAACAATGCAGCGAGTTGAGATAAGGTCATAATTGGCCAACTGGGCCAGACATACTAAAACCAAACATTGATATGACTGATAACATGGATATTGAATTTGTCTACTACGTTCCCATGAAATGCAATGACACCTTTGATTTTTAGGGAAAAGGTGTTTCAATCCAAAATCATTTTGAGTGTAATTGGGTTGCTGCCTCCATCGCCATGGCAAAGTGTCATGGTCGATAACATTCAGCAGCAACAACAGCATCCAACAATGTCAGAGCTTATAATAGTCACTGGGTTAACTTGAGTTAAATTATGAGAACATGATTCATTTCTCCAAATGTTTTTTTTTTCTTTTCATGTTTCGTACTGGTACTGCGTGTGTTTATTCTCCATGACTATTACCAAATGTTCATTTTACATTTTTTATTTTGATGATTAAATATTTTATTCATTTCACATTCTTGAAATTATGTGCCATAGTATCATTTCAAAACGCACTCACTTCTGTCAAATGCCTTAGTGCAGTTTTTCTCAGGCCCAGCTAGTACATGGTCAGATATGAAGAGATAAGAAATTGAGACATAAAAAAGGTTATCAGTGAGCTACAAACTGGGAATTTGCATAACATTCCAAGTGATTGGAAGGGAAATCTTCTTGCTGCCTAAAAACTAACCTGTTTCATCATAGCAGTAAGCATCGAAAGTTTCATTTAGGTCGTCGCGAGGATTAATGATCAAACCAGTCATATTCACAGCACAGTTCTCATGGGGGGTGTGTCTGAGTATGGCGAAGCTCATGTTGCTGATCCAGCCGTTCCTGACAACATTTGACATTGACATGATTATGATTCCAGAGACAGAAAGACAGAGTTTGACAAAGGGGTCAATAAAAATGAATGAAATACATATCATAAAACATTAAGGACTATCTGAGCCACATTGTAAGAATGAATTGCAGTGTATTACATCATGACAAATGCACTCCAATACAACCTTGTCACGTTGATCAGTACTCCTTTGTTGGCTAGTTACATCGAATGATCTCTTGAATTATTTCACATAATGTGTGTCATGCGATGTAATGTTGCAAAAATTAATACTATATGTGTTAATGAATTTAGGGAAAATTAGTACTCAGCATTGAATGGCCATTTTTATTCCTACGTCTTGATTTGTTTCAATGAACCTCAGAGTTTAAGTGTTAATCGGTTGTCTTAGTAGAATAACAACATTTTGGCTCCTTTTTTTGTGGCCAGCGCAAGTGTAGCACAGTCTAACTGTCGAGTGTAGTTTTCTTTCTTTTGGTACTTTAAGAGCACAAATAGAAAGGGGCGTTTGGGCTATTGTGGGAGTGAACACAGCAAATTTACATACTTCCTGGCCAAAGAAAGCTGTCCCTCTCATTCTCTGTAAACTCAATACAGTCTTTGAAATTATGGAAGCAGAAATAGACTTGTTGGAGTCCATGCTTGTGCAATGTACGTTTATAAGGAACTACAAGAAACTCTCCACCCTCCAATGCTATAAGATGAAAAGAACTGTTGGTCATAAATAATATACTTTCATGGAAGTGGGCCCTGCTGGTCATAATGCTCTACTATTGCAGTAATACAGAATGGAGAAATTAGAGTACACTGTAGAATTCCTGAAATGTTAACATTTAGAAAAAATGCTCCAAAAACAAAAACAGTTAAAAGAGAATTATGCATAGTTGTGGTGGATGTGACAAATTAAGCTGTTCTCATGAGGGCCACAAGGATTACATTTAAACACAGTGACACATTTTGTTTTGACCAAGAATCAATTGCAACAAAACAGAACTGAACACAGAGGAAACGCTTAGAAAAGCAAAACAATACAAGAAGAGTAAACAAAAAGCACACACAAATACATCTACTAACAAGAGGCCAAAGGGGAGTGAACAGAAACAAAGGACTTAAATACAATATGGGCAAACTAATGACAAACAAGGCATAGCTTGGCAAGTGAAGAAAGGAGCTGATTGGTTAAGAGGGTTGAGCAAATGATAGGATTGTGTTTTCACCTGCAGGTTTCCATGTTTTTTTCAAAGGCCTGTTGGACTTGTTCTGGACTTGCCATTGTAGTCTGGAGCTGCTCGCACACCTTTTGAGCCTGATCAAAACTCAGAGAGTGCCGAGCTTCACCCTCAACAAGGAACACTCCGGCATAGCTGCAGCTGCGAGAATTGACTATGGGGAGAATAAAACAGAACAGATTTTGAAAATAAAAAGTGAAAATGTTTGATTACCATTGTACTCCAACAAAGGGAAAATGAAGCAACTGACCCACAGCTCAAAATCTTTCTTCTTTATTTTTTAACCTCGTCATATCAAATCTATAGCATAATAGTACTGCTGTGTTAGTTGTTTTCAGAGTCTTTGATTAAGACTCTGTATGGATCACGAGACCCCTTTCATAACCATTCAGTGGCTAATAAGCAAATAATTGATGAGACACGGGAATGGTGTGCTCCATGGATATAAGTGTGATTTCAACAATGTACAATGTTTAGAAAGAGGCAAAAACAGAAGCATCGTGTCTGCAGTGTAGAGCCTGAGGCAAGACACACACACAAACAACCTCACACACAATCACATCAAAGTAACACTAAAATAGTAATCTTATGTCCAGCAAATTTTAGCACTGCCAGCTTAATTTCTTTGATAAAAGTCTAAACCATGTTTCACCAGACATGAGCTGAACTACAATGGAAACTCATTTCAAGGAGGGGGTTCCCTGATATGAGCAGGTGAACATTTGCATTTACAATAAAAGTGAGAAAAGCTTCTTGTCGCCCCACTGACCATTTTTTATGGCTGAACACTGAAGGCTTGTAAATCAAATAGTTAGAATTTGGAAAGCAGTAAATGGTCATGGTTGTAACAAATATTTCGTAAAACAGAAAAAAGTACCGTTCATTAAAAATATGAACAAAATGAAATTAAGTTGATGTATTGATGAGTCTTATGTAGACTACAGCTCATTAATGCTCAGCTAAAAAAAAAAATGTTTTCAAAAATTGAAAACAATAAAATTAATAATGAAGCAGACTTGTAAGTAGTACTTGAACAAATCTGTCTGAGATAGTGTCAAAACTAAAGAGAAAATCTGTCCCTCAATATATCCTGCAATAAATTGATCAATTTGGTACTTGTAGAAGGAGTCTGCTACATGCACATCACACATCTTTGTTCTACCTCGTGTTCTCACTTATAACCACAAGCTGTTCAATGGGTCGAGTATAAAAAAAGGAAGGAAATAGAGGAAATAACTGTTTCATAAATTTGAGTTGCATTGCAACATGTATGCAAGGAAAACAAGTGAAAGCAAATTTGTTGTGATATTTTTACTACATTATTATTATTATTTACATTTTGGGGATACAGCTTTTGCATTAAATATCATTTAAATTCAACTTGTTATAATTTGATAAGATGTCATTGGTTAATCGTTAACTATTACAGTTGAACTTCCCTGCTGTTGGGCAATAAGAGTCTGTGCAAATGTTGCGCGCACGCGCACACACACACACACACACACGCACACGCACACGCACACACATCTATACACTCGTACACACACACAGAACCGAAACACAACAGCCACATGGCCCCGTGTCCCTGAAAGTGTAGGCCGCAAACCTACAATAGTTGGGCTCTTGCAAAACTACCCAACAAGATAAAAAAGGGTTTCATTGGTATGCAGAGGAAGCAGTCACGGGGGTCTTTGTGCAGCCCCAAAGCCTGCCATCCTGAGACAGTGATCGCCCAAAAGCTTCCTTTGTCCCATAATGAAGTTGAAACCAAGGAGACTGATCATTCCTGGTGTCTTGAGCTGAAGCAAAAGCAATCCACGGTAAATTCATGTATATGTGTCATGTATACAAGCCGAATGAACTCTGTAGACTTCATTTTCTCTTCCATCTAATTCTGATCCATTTTCCTGTTCTATTTGCTTGATTATTTTTCTCCCCTGCATTCACTATATAGTCTCGTACTATAAATGGTAAGGGTTTTCCAATTGGTTTTGTCCAAGGGACGACCATTATAACCAAGAAGTAACTCAGGGACCACTGCTTTGGTGAAATATTATTTTATTTTGCACAGAAGAAGGATAGACCAATACAGGCTGTTTATTTGCATCTGTTTGTCTATTTTGGGAATCTCAGCTACATTTGATATAATTTGGATGGGTAAATGATTCACAAAATTAGCTGGAAAATAAATCAAGTCTAAACAATAAATGAGTTTTATTTATAAAAATATTAGTTATTTTTCATTTCCAATCTCATGGACCACATGCAATGTCATGGACCGCGGCCAACCGATTGACTACATGGCACGAGAAAGTTGTTCCCTCATTGTGTTTGGCGATTTGGACAGCCAGCTCACTACTTACGTCCTCATCCTATATCAGGTGACCACTGTATATGTCATGACAAAGCGGCGCATTAAGAGCTACGACTATTTATTATGAATAAAAAACGAATATATTTTAAACTATGCATTTCCTTTGTTGTACATCTTTTCTATTAAATGCAATGAATTCATTATTTGCATAGTATAATTTGTGCTGGTGCGCCATTTTACTGCTCTAACATAAACAGTCACCACTTTTACAAAGGCATTATGGGTAATTTTGACTACTCTAGATTTACATTCGGAGACACCTAGAAGATGACGTAACCTCTTAATAGTTTGGGGAATGGTGTGCACATTCAGAGACAGCATCCAGACAAAACTGAATTACAAAGATATGTCATCATCATAAAGCATTGAGACAACCAGTATACAAAGTCGTACCTTCACGGCTAGATCAACAAGACTCGGCTGAGCTGTCTTAAAAAACATTTTGTCATCAGCTTTTGTTAGCTTGTTTACAAGCAGGTCTTGTGCCCTTATTACTTCAGCAGGGCTCCAGTGTCTTGCATCATCACATCTTATTGAATTGCTCTTTCAGCAGTCATATCATACTAACAAGATGTGGCAGATTAAATGTGACATTTTACTGAAAATAGGTTTGGTGTATGCACACATTGTTGCAATAATAATAGAAGGTCACAAGAAGGATTGACATGACCATGCACCAACCTATTGCACACGCTTTTAACGTCTCAGAATACTGTGGGGGATGGCATACAAGGAAGCACAACTGAAATGTAGATAAATGCATTGCAGTCATACCAAAAGTTGACAAACCACAAACTTCCTTTACTTGGAAACCACCCGACTTTGCAGTTGGTGATTTTGTGGTTTATTGCCGTAAAGCAAAGGGTGGTGCACGTTTCCAGGAGGTGGTGAACAATTTTTCATTGCCACAAAAAATCATTTTCTGTCCTTGCTAGTGTGTAGTTTTTTTTCCTTAATTTCTCGAATTTCCTAAAAATAGTCCAAAATGAAAATGGTTTAATAATTTCTGGACTTGAGTTTTGCTAACAAACTGTCTAAAATAAAAACCAAGCATAGAACAAAGGCTAATTTTCTATGAGTATCTATGATAGAGATCTCACATTCTATCCAGTCTTGCATTTCAGTTATAGAAAGTAACCACATTTACAAAACAGATAGCTGTCTTTCTTTCAAATTTGCTTTTGATGAGTAAAAGCTGTCAAAGAGATGCATAAAACCAAAAAATGATCTGAACCTATACAGAAAGAAGAAAGAGTACTGAGGCATAGACTGCTACTCTCTTCTTTGACGTCATTTGGTGAAGGAGGTTAACACGTGGTGAAGTAGCAGAGAAAGCCAGTAGAGGCAAAAGGCCGACGCAATGGACTCTAGTGCATTTCTGGCGTTATATTAAGAAATCCTGCAATGGACTCTCGTGCATTTCTGGCGAAATCCTGCACTAGTGGTCATTTTATTTTGTGTGACATTCTCTGCATCATGTGCACATCTGTCTTGTAACATAATTAATGCACTGCATTTTTGTTTAATGTCCCTCCCCATCAATTGTACAACGGTCATTGTTCACTACTACAGCACTATGTAGAGGCTCTCTGTACTTATGTGAACCATCTTTTTGTTACAGTCCTTGTTTCTGTAATAGCAGTGGGACTCAAACTACCCCAGATATGTGTGTTTTGACATAGTTGCACAATAAAGATGATTCTGTTTCTGACTACAGGGGCCCTGACCACACCTCAAAATGTGATAAAGAGGCTATATATTTTAGTTGGGTTTCTAGTTTGTAAAATAGATGAAGGCATTAAAAACGGAGGTCTACTAGGTCATCATTTCCTCTGTTCCCCACAACAGATGTTGTGATTATAATGCTTTGCATGTCTTCTTAGCTATAAATCATATAGTCAACAATAAAATTACAATCATGGTATATGTATATAGATCCAAGAACATAAACTTCTGTTAAATGTCACTGATTAACTGATGTCATTGTAAAACAAAATCTTTCCATGAATCTAATTTGAGATTACATGAAGGGTTAGCCTGGAAACAGAAACCCACTGACCTTAATGATATACTTGGGCCCACAGAGTTAATGTTCAAAGACTGTGTCCAGGGCCATGATGAGCACTCTTGACATAAAAAAAAAAGCACAAACACAAAAGCTTGCCTCCAATGCTCACAAGAAGCCCCGAGAGGAGTAACTATGATAGAATCCTCCCACAGCCATAAACGCTGTCTAGAAGTAAACTCTTCTACGACTTCAAATGAGAATCCATTTAGGGAGTGTAAAGCTCAGTACCGTGGTGCCCGAGGAAATGAACAACCTGGCAACCGTCTCTCATGGGACCAAGCTGGATGCACCCAGACCTGTTTGTTTCAGCTCCTCGAGAGATGTATTGCTCAGGGCAACAAATCCAATCAAAAGTCAGACTATGTATGAGATGAAAAAAGGATGACATATGGATGGAGGAGTGGTGCTGAACATCCTTTGTGGAAGAGCGTAAAGCATTAAAATGTGTGATTTATCTGTCTAGATTTTGGTAAAAGGAAAAAAAAAAGCCTGTTGCCTTTGGTGGCTGGCTTAATATTCCATTTCATTAAATAGGTTCTGCTGTCTGGCACATGAATGTGTGTTAGACACGGGCACAGCATAAAAGCATTTTCTTTGTGTCTGTCAGCAGTCTCAGACTGCCAGACATGAGGCTGTCTGCGCTGCTGTCTAGCATGCACAGTCTATGCCGGCATCCACAAATTTCTTTTACGAACAACACAGGAAAAAAGGCCTTTATATTCGTTTTACTCTCACATTCACATAATAATCCATGCATTCATTATTCCTGTGTTCAAACAAAAGCATGTACGTCTGGCACAAAGAAAGAAGAAAAATCTCATTTCAAACAAAGAGCTGTGAAAGAAGGCATGGTCACCTTACCTTGAAGTTGCTCTGACCTACAGGAGGCCAGATGTCCTAAGGTAACCCCCAAGAGAAGAGTCCACATCCTGGGAAAGCCTTGTCCGGATGGTTGGCAGAGTGACTGAAGGTAAAGGTGAGTACGAAGCCTCCAGCGGTCCAGTTCCCCCTCAACCAGGACGACCAGTGTGTGTGTGTACGTAAAAGAGGGTGAATGAGTATGAAAGCGATGGAATCAAAATGGAATCTTCCTGTGTGAAAGGGAGTTGCTGTGTGTGTGTGTTGGCAGATGGAAAGCACTTCGACTTTGCCCAACTTTTCTCTTCTGTGTCTGCGAACCGCAGCAGCTGTATGCACCCACACAAGAAGAGGAAGAGTGCCTCATGTGAACACACACCCACTTGCCCCACCTCTCTCCTTCCACCGCTCTTCCTTTGCCTTCCTCCACAGTTTGCAAATGGATAAAGGCGAAGGTGATCTCTCCCTCTCATCTGGCTCCGTGTCTACCTCCTCACTCCTCCCCTGTGTTTCTCTTTCCTCATTTTAGACACCCGCAGTTTCAGTGTGCCCATCTGGTCTTTTGTTCACTCCTCACTTCATTTTCAATTCAGCCAATTTTCTTGTCTCTGCTCCCTTTCACTGCATCTCAGTGTGATCTGGTAACAGAAATGGGAGCCGGTCACATCCATTTCACAGACACACTTATCATTTTAAAAAGACTAAGGTTAGAAACACAAAAGGAAGAAGATTGGAATACAACCCAAGGACATGCACAAAATATCGAGACACATTATGTATTTAATCAATCAATTTGGTACCTCTAAATTTGTAAGGGCAACCTCTGTGTGTTCCGTCATGACTGCCGGATAGCTTAAATCTCCAGGCTACCTACCGTACGATAACGAAGAGAATAATCTTCTCACTTCATTTCTCAGTTCCAGTTGCTGTTCCAACGTTTCCCTATGAGTTCTATTTTTCGCTAGCTTGATCTTAATGTGAGACATTATGAGGAATGCAATTCACAAATGTATTACTGTAACTGCAGTACTGTCCAAAACAACCAATGGATTCAGCGGTTCTGAACAACACACCCATTGTGGAATATTTCACACACGTGGTGACAAAGCATGACTGCTTTGAGCTTGTAATTCGGTGACTTCCATATCAACCAGCACAAAAGGATGTCTAATGGCTCAGCATGAACGATGACTTGACAGTGACTCACCATGGGATGGATCCACACACAACTGTGCTTTCAGTGAAGTAGAAACATATTGCCTCAAAAATAGAGACAAACGTTACCAATGTATTACCTTTAATTAAAATGTGAAACGCTGCCATGTATTCAAGATCGACCTGTAAATTATTATTCAGGAAGTACAATTATGAATAAAAGTTTGAGACAAATCTCAAAGTTAAAAAAGCACAGGAAGTGTCAAATAACTGAAAACTCCCAGAAAGAACCACAGGGTTAGGCCCACTTGGCAAGAAATTAACCCGAGAACAATATGCATCCATATAAATTTACTCCAACATTTCCCAACATCCATTTTGGGATAAATTATTTTACTTGATAACACAAAAGAAGACCAATGGAGAAAAAAAGAGTTAGAGAACGTAGATGCTGACTTCATTTAAATCGACTTCACAATTCTAGGGAGATAACGGTCAACGAATCATCATACAGTCACAGCCATTTCGTAAGAAGCAGTTACTATGGTGAGATACAAACAACCAAAGCGTGATTGCAACACTAACGTTGGTTTGGAGTTTCCTCTTTCTTCAGTTAACCAACTGTACATATACGTTTGTCTCTGTGAAAGAAATATGAAAAGGGATTTTTAAGCTAATGATTGTCCAGGCAACGTTGGTTTCTCTGCCAGAACAATGTCTGTCCTAGTTTCTCTCACTCACTGGAAAATCAATGACGCAAAAATAAGAGATGATGACTAGAAGATCAGTGAGTGACACTGGCTTTAAAACAGCGGAGAATACACAAGGTCACCTTTTAAAAGCACATACAGGTGAGCTCTACTGTAGACCGTAGAATGCTCAATCACTATCCAGGCAAGGCAAATCATTTTAAACTGAGTGCAACTCGAACACTAACATTCAATGGTCTCTCTTCACGTAAATGATTACTCAGAAAAAAACAGGTCCATGTGGTGTGGAATGACTATGAAGAATGTAAATGCTGAAGTATTCCAGTTTATTTAGTAATCGAATCACTTTTTTTGCTACATGATGTCATAGCAGCAGAAAAATAAAGCACAGTAGCTGAGGTGACTGTCTGTATACGGGCAATGACTGAGCCCTAAATTAAACATCAGACTGCTGACTCAGCCAATAGAGCATACAAAAACATTTCCATGACGGCGAGTCAGTGAGAACCCACACATACTCTCTCATCAGATGTCGCTGCGGTTAGAAATTTGTGATAGCCAACAAATAGAACCTTTTCAGCGATTCCTTTTATGGAGCATGTTTTTTTTCCCTTTCTGTGAGCCAAATCACCACAAAGTGACAAGCACATATTAGATTATATGCAACAGCATTATAAAATCCCCAAACTAATGAATATGATGTGAAGAAGTGAAATGAGATAATCAAAGCTGAATGTTTGTTGACAATATTAGCTATGGGAAACCGATATGATCAAGGTTTGTTTGCTCCCATGGTCAATCCGATGTTGATGGGTATTTCATTATATACCATTGCGATAAACCAACAGCAGAAAACATACATTTGTCAGCAAACAAGAACATGTATGCCAATGTACCAGGAAACCACCAACAAATCCATCATGTAGGACCACCAAACAGTAGTAATAGGTACACCACATTGTAAAACACTAGGCAGAACCAAATTAAACCTGTATTAAATTTCTTTTAAGCTATTGCAGTGTACGTTTCCAAAAATGGTGTACTGTCCAATATGTGAATAATCAAGCATCTCAAGCTAAGCATTGTGCATGTCTTCAAATGGGAGATAATTGCATAAAACTCACTCAGAAATGTTAATCTTAATGAGATACTGTTTGCCCTGCATATCATTACAAAACCACCCCCAACAATATTCACAGTTTGCCACTTGTGGATTTGCATATATTGCAGCGAAAGGGGGCTCTGCAAAATTTTGATGCAGGGGGCAGAATACAAATGCACATGCGCCTAAGTTTTCAGATTTTCAATTGCCTAATATTTTTTTAAAATGATGTATCATTTCTATTCCACTGCACAATTACAAGTTACTTTTAGTTGGTAAATTCTCAATATAAAAAGTAATAAATAAAACAGAGCGGTTGGGAGGTGGAAAAAGTTGAAAATGTTTTCAAGGCATGTACTGTATACATGTACGCCGGGCAGTCGTGTCATGTGATAAAACAATGATGAGATTGCGCTGGTCAACTTGCCTCACTTGGCTTTGCCTACCACAAGTAGCCTACAGTGACCTAAATTGTGAAAAGTAGAGCGTTTTCCTTTTTCAAATTGCTTCATTGCACATAGTTCCAGAGTCCTCTGGAATATCATCTACATTTCAGTCATCACAATAGCGTGGTCAGCAAAGTTTTTAGTGAGCAATAGTTTTCAGTGTTGAGCAAAACATGAAACCCATTATTACTTCATGGTTAAAATTTAGCTTGGTTTAAGAGTGTCCTTAAAGTTTAATGCTGAGCATGACTAGATAGACTGAGACTAGGCTTTAAGCAATGACAACAAACCAAGAGCCCTGCCCGGGTTGGGCTGCTAGGACCAGAGAGCCACCATGTTTGAACACTGTACAGTCAACAGGAATGCCCTGCGTCATAGACCCCCTTACCCCCAATTTCAGTCACTCTGAATCAGCGCAAGCCGTATAAACATTGATCATTTGAAATTAATTTGTTCATTCATACGTGAAACATTACAATACGTGCAATGAAACTGATGCATTGTTATGACAAAAAAAAGGTGTGCTGTTTGTGAGGGGGGGGGGGGAGGGCTAAGCGGAGGAAATCCTGTCAACAATGGTTGAGCAAACATTGCTCGTGGGATCACGCAGATGAAAAAAGCTTCCCACCAATCCTGGGGCAGTGTGATCAGTTACAAGGCCACGTCAGAGTGGGAATACACTGGGTGAAACTTTTATACTAAGGTCTCAGTATAATGCAGCGCAACGTACACCAATGTAAACACATTTACATTTATCATTTTGAGCCTTATCATTTAAAAATATCCTTTGAACAGAGATCTCGGTATAATGCAGTGCAACGTACACAAATGTAAACACATTTACGCTTTATCACATACACATATTTTTCAAACAGCCCTTAAATTGGATCTTTCTTGCCAGTCAGTTAATGGGCAGTCAAGATATGTCATTGAGATCACCCTGCATTTGGTAATTGAGTTGAAACATCTCCAATATTGTCCACACACATTTGGTATTATTGCTGCCAAAGCAACTGCTTCCACACTGATCCCTGCTGTGTGACCGTGAGTGTGACCTAGACTGCTCACTGAGCCCGACAAGAGCTGTGTAACCTTCATCAAAAAATATCATCCAGAACAAATCTGGTGGCATTTCTCTTTGATATGTTTTAATCCTGATCTACTGCAACACAAAAAGACAGAATTCTCAAATTCAGTGATATTCATTTTAAAAAAGAAAAATGTGCAAAGTTTACACACAAAGAGACCTTGTCTCAATACAAATGTCTCATTATTCATTGTGTAGGACATGAGACTGTTATTAGTTGCTGGTAATAGCTACAGGCTATGGCTTCATGTATCTTGATGATTTTCTAAATTAATTTAGTGTCGTGTCATAATGTACAAATAAAAAAAAAATACTTGCAGCTGTCTAGAAGTGCATTGTCTATCTTGCACTTAAGTTAGTCAAATACATTTGCAACATCTCTCACTATAATGCAATGTGATACGCAACAAAAATGGTAATATACATTAAGAACTTCATCTAAGTGTAAGTTCTTCACTTTTTACAGAAATGTATTTTTTGCCATTGCCCACATTTGACTTGATCACTAGAATCATGTCAATTGTCATCTTTCTCTAGGAGCTGGCCACATGTGGAGCACGATAGTGCTGGATTATAGAGTTCAATATAGTTCGCTCACCAAGGAATATGTAACTCATTCTAAAGAAGGAAGAGAAACTGATGAAAAATACAGAAGAGAAATGCCGTTCATTGTTGGCTTGAGGCAGGTAATTTGTTGCCTTGGGAACAGACAATACCTTTGCTGCATTTGATGAAAACTAATTTGGTCAGATTTAATCAAATCGTGTATCACTAATTATGCTATTCCGTGTTTGTGACTCAATTCCTAGTGCTTACCTTGTTTTCTATTTGTGTATTCTGACGACCACAATAAACACAAGTCTTGGGCATCCAGGGCACAATGGTAGCCATCAAAGTCTGATTTTATCAAGAGCAGTGATTGAAATATCATTCAATCTTTTTTCTTATCAAACTGGCAACCAGAATAAGACTCAATCTGATATTACAGCGTTGCCTAATTTGATATGTAATCAAATAAGCGTAACCCGGATGCAGATCTGTACCTAACAGCTGTTTGGTGCACTTGGGGCAACTATAAACATCTGCTGGTGTTGGGTGACCAGTATGCTTGCATGGAAAATTATCCTAATTGGCTTATATGAAATTATTCTCCTTGACCCATTCTCTTTGTATTCTAATTAAAACACACACATCAGTGATTTTGTTGTTAGTGTGTACTAAACTGACATGGTGGACTGAAAAGACAGGAGTACCCAAAATACATTAACAGTTAAGCAACAGAGTTTTTATTTGCACGTTATAGGATCTCACTTAAAACTGATTTCTATGTGTTGGCATGAGGGACTTTGGAATTAGTTAACCTGATAAATTATAATGTTTTTTATTTGTTTTCTTAACAATAAATTATCAAAATCGGAACATTACAGGAAATGTCGCAAGTACTAGATGAAATAAATATTACAAACATAGTTTAAACCAAAATAAAATGTTTACAGTTATGGTACATTTACAGATTGTGACAGTGTACAGACAATTAGAACTGACATATATGTGTGTGTGGGTGTGTGTGTATGCAAATTAACAGTTTGAAATATCCCTCAATCAACAACAGAAGCTCAATTTGATTCTTTCATCGCAAAGCCCGGTGACCGCCAATGACAACAAAGGAGACCTTGCACCTATTATACTAAGACTTGGTACAGATTAATGAGGCAGAGGGCAGACTTTGTGACGCCAGTGTGTCTATGTTTTATCTTTAATTATCCTTCTGCATATTTCATCAGGCTAAAGCCATGCGCTGCGGTTCCTCTAGGTTGGCACGGAATCTTTCAAGAAATCGGGACGCAAGTTCGTCATCCACAAGCCGACCGTCACTTGACAACGTGACACTCATCAGTTGTTGGGTACGCACGGTATGGTTTTCCTCACACAATCTTAATTCAGCCCTGGAGGTTCCGATGGCCAGAATGCAAGCTTGTGGAGGGTTGATCACAGCGCTGAAGCCAGTAATGCCAAACATCCCCAGGTTGGAAATACTGAGGAAAATGTGGATAGAGAAAAATACGAAACACAGTTAATACACACGAGAAAAAAAAAAAGCAGAACCGGGGTATAATTCAACAACAACAACAAAACGTGTACAAACTAAATTAAAAAAAACACTGGGAAACAACAAAGCTTAAAATAATATAATATCAATTGAGTTTTAATACATGTTTAGAACACTAATTTTTTTATTGACTTGTTTTCGTCACGAATTGGCTTCCCCAAAAGCGCTATGAGGTTCACAACTCCACAGGCCTTAATGAGAGTAATGGCCCGAGGATGCATGCAAATCTCAGGATGCATCTCCATAGGTATTCATTGCTCCCGGCTGACATAGAAACAAACCCCTTTTACGTGCAAATGACACCATGAATTCGGACACCATGCGGGGCAGTCCTCTCCAAATTTTCTGCAAATGATGAGATGATGGCCCATGTCTTTCAATGCAATATTTGGTTCAAACTCGAGAGTTTCACATATGGTGACAAGTAGAAGAACAACATTAGAACACGTATGTCTTTGTTTTACCTGAATGAGCCTCCCTGGTACTCTTCAGGTAACAATTTTCCGTCTCGAGCCTTCTGGGCCAGTGCCTACGAAGCATACATTAGCCGTTTTTAGACCATTGAATTTTACACGAGAAATCAATTTATCAGACAGTGGTATTGGGGGTGTGTCACAAATTACACAGCAGTCACCTAATTAAAACAATAAATGAAATAAACATGTAAAAACGTAATCAAAATCATATAAACAATATGGGTGAAGACTGAATAACTAAAGATAGAATATTGCTTCAGAATAACTAAATGTTATTGAATGACTACCTAATGAACCATAATACAAAACATGTTTTAAAACGGAAACACGATTGTGGTGTTCAAAAACAACAAGAACAATCTGTCAAATAGCAGGCTTAGAGACAAATGAAAACCATCAGCTTGTGTCATGCTAAAATAAGGAAATGGAACTGACATGAGCCAGAGAGGAAGATGAGGCATCTGGCAAACAAAACAAACATTATTGTGGCCAGGGTTTTATACCAAAGCGTGACAGAATGGAGTGGACTAACCTTGGAGAAAGCACAATACACGAAAGAATGTGATTATCTCTAACCAAGAATATGTGCAAAAAATGTTCTTTGTTTTCTTTTTGGAGAAGATTTCAAGACTTCACATTGGTATGGACAAATATTATAGCCGGCACTGAAACTATATTCAGTATGAGCATGGACCCGGACAGTTTTATTGGTCAACTGTGATGTTGTTTGGTAATTTCATTGGTCACATTTGAAATCTGTTAACCTATAGGTGACATAAAGCCCTTTTGCAAAAATCCATTAAATAACATTGGTACATTTACAGAGTTTAAAACATGGAAGAAAGGTAGCGACTCATAGTCAAGAAATTACCGTATTCAAAATTTAAAATGTTAACGGATCAATGTTCTTATTTCTGTGGTTTCCTCCTACATTCTAATAACCAGCACGGCAGGCCAATTGACTGCTCCAAATTGTCTGTAGGTCTGATTGTGAGTGTGAATGGTTGTCTTTATGTGCTCTACAACTGGTGGCCAGTTCAAGGGGTAGTCTGTCTTTGGCTCAAAGCCGACTGGGGTAGGCTCAACCACTCCATGGTATTGAAATGGTTACACAGAATTAATATGGATGCATGGATGTTTAACAGCTGAGTATTGTTTGTCTTCATACATTTCGGACGAGGTGGTTGCTTATGACTAAGATAAAATACTTTTCTATTATTTATTTGGTTTCCAGCTGCGTGCAAAGAAGACTAGAGAGGCAAAAAAAAAAATCAACCAAGCATTCTAAACAAATAAAAATGGACAGTTGGAATGGCATTTTCACATGGCAATCCTATGAAATCACAAATAATTATGCATATTGAATCTCTTGAATCTTGAATATTGTGGCAGATGTAAAAAACATATCTTTACGCTCTTACTGACTGCCAACAAGTGAGACAACAAAGCGACAAAGACAAAAAAACAAACATAGACCTGTCCCTTAATGCAGGCCTGCTGGTGAGAGGCCTTGTCCGAAAGTCCGCCACACAATAACGCTACAATGATGGTCGGTAACAGAGCAGTGATTGAGATTCAGAAATTTACCTTTGCATTAGTGGAAATCTCCTGAACTCCTTTGTTTGCAGCATCTCTGATGATAGGGGTAATGAGGCCTTTGTCAGTGGCAACAGCAATTGAAATGTGAATAGAGTCAAGAGGCCGTGGTCCGTTATCTGACCATGTCACGTTCACATCTGGTAGCTCCTATCGTCACAAAGGAACGGGGCAGTGTCACAACAATGGCAATTAAATGTGTCACTTCATCCAAATTTGGCTGCAATTGAACATGGAAAGACCTACAGAGTACAGTTGACCCACACATACTCAGGCTAATTCATATAATTGTTGGAAGTGACAAAAAATAAGTTAATTTGATCCATCCATCTTCTGAACTGCTCATCCTCACGAGGGTGACTGGCGCGCTGGAGCCTAAACCAGCTGACTTTCGGGCAGTAGCCGGGGGGCCCTGAACTGGTTGCCAGCCAATTGGAGAGCACACATACTAGACGAACAACCATTCGTACTGCACCGACGGGCAATTTGGAGTGCTCAATCGTCCTACCGTGCATGTCTTTATTCTTAGAATTAATCGGCCGATTAGTTGGTAATGGTTTTTGTTCTTTCAAATAAATATCAGCATCGGCTTCAAACAATTCGTATGGGGCAGCTAATCGTCACCAAATATAGTGTTTGTTTGAGCCACACTATACATGTGTAAGCAGGCTCAACACCCTACAAAAGACAAGGTTGGGAGATGAACAGTGTTAAGAAGTCAATCCAATGAGCAATACTTACTTTAAGTGTAACAGCAGCTGCCTTAATGATGAAATCATTAACAGAAACTTTGATCTGATCTGTAAAAACAAAGAAACAACAGACTCTGAGTCATTTCAATGTGACACAATAATAGCCTGACAGCTGGTGAGGGGCTGCCCAAGTAAGCTTCATGGGTACGATTCTGCTTGGCAGATGTGTTCAAGAAACTGACAAAAGGCGCGATTGTCAAAAACACGCAGAGTAAACACAAATACAACACAACTCTTGCATTAAACTAAGATCCTCCTCAATCTAAACTGCTGCCCATGTGCGACTCTGGTAGGCAAGGATTTGCCCTGCATTTGCAGCCACTGGAGTCCATGAGTACAGTCACCGATTATGAATGCTGTGTGCAGCATGATTACTGAACTAACCGTGAAATTGCACGATCCTGAACAAAGACAGTCCGCGATAACAACCGGAGAGAGAATCCCTCAGTAAACACAGAACACTTGTTACGGGTCCAGAATGGCCATTCCATCTGCCCATTGATAGAGAACCAAAGATAGATTCTTTTTTCAAGAGCAGGTTATGTAAAAGGAAACTGACAACTGCCCAAATGTGTAAATCACTAGAGATTTTATTTTAAGAGGATATTGCGACTGTAACAGACAAATGTTTTCTGTTTGAAAATCGTCACATGCTTGGAAAGAAAGGACTTCATTCATTCGCCAGCCGTTCAGAAAAAAAATGTTGTTTAACCTTATTCATATATTTTTATGAAGTTTCTGGCACTCCCAATGTTTTCTTGAGTATGTATATACTACATATTAATATGCAGTACTGTGTACTGCGCGCCAAAATATCGAAACCCTTTTTATTACATATAAAAACAATCAATCTAATCTAATAATCCTGATAAAATTGTGCTTGTCTCTACCGCTACTAGTGGCACTTGTCTTTGGGAGATGTATGTCAGAACATGTGATTATTTAACATTCTTTGGCCCTTGGGTTTCTTTGCTTTTATTAAAAAAAAAAAAAAAAAATCATCGGGTTTTATGTTGATGTTGATTAATAGCTCTTTTTCATGTTATATTTAAAAAACGGTTTCCAAAACAGCCAAATCAATTTCAATCAGTCTGACAAGCACCTTTCATTTTTGTCTTTGGCAGAATACATGTATGTGGTGTGTGGAACGAGAGTTAAGGTGTCAATTTTTTCGAGCTAGTGCTACAGACTGCTTCTTTGTCAAATGAGTGGTCACATGAAACCTTTGAAATTCTCATTTTCAAGGACAACAATTGATCATTATAATAACATTGTCAACTAAAGCTAAACCAGGATAATACGTAGAGGCGATAAGTGTAATGACAAGTACACATTTTAAATTTTTTTTTTTTTTACCTTTGGCTAAGTCTTTACGAAGCTTCATTACTGCAGCCATGTCACAGTCAACAGAGGCGTAAGAATGGGGGATGGTGGTTTTGGACTGTGTTAGCCTTTGAGCAATCACACGGCGGACATTTGAGGCTGGAACCTCTGTGAAAGTGCCCTGAGGAATCAGATTGTAGACGTCAAGATGCAGTCAATTATTGTGGGGAAAATAGCACTTTGAGAGCGCGTCAACAAGGAAATCAGGCGACAAGAACCAGAACGCTGAGCAGTCTAATGTTGGCATAATCCAACTGTCATCAATCAGAAAATGGACCAGGTTAGCAAAGTAATTGACAACTCTGTTACAGTAAATTGATGCTAGGTCTGAACAGTCATTGACTTTGGATACTTGCAGGCCCATTACATTTCACAGAAAGATCTGTGTAAAGAGAGTTACATGTTGAAATGAAATAGCTAAATGGGTTTTGAAACCAAATCATACGCATATCCTCACAGTGTCACTCATTTTGGTAACAGATGTTCATGTGTGCACTAACTGTTCATTACATTTCCATTTTTGTTGAACAGAAACTAACGACTTGCTGAGAAACACTTCTTGATTCAAACAGCTTTCTGAAATGCAATTTGTGCATAAACCAGCATCTGTATCCCAAACTTCATCAATCCATAAACTGAATGACCCACATACGTACAACCAGAAAGAAGCGTGACCTTCTATGATCAACATAGATGTACTGTTGACCTTCAGTGGGAGATGTATGTCTTAAACACATGTTGTAATTTAAAACCCACCGGTGCGCCTGGCTTTCCTGGTACAGAAAGAGGAGGTATGTTGGGTCTGCTGCCTGATGGTGGTGGAATAGCTGATGTGATTTTGGCAGAACTCAGAGAAGGTGGAGCAGTCACGGGTGTTGTTTTTGGCTCGGGAGACGTCTTCAAAATATTTAATGCATCTCTGTTGGAGCCAAAATAGACCAAAAAGATTAGGCATGGAAACTGCAGATTCACCATTCAAGCTCCACTGCACACAATTCGCTGTTTGAGAAATGCCAGCCTACATCCTGCCAACCTGATGGACCCTTTAGCAAGGCACCACTGCCACCAGTTCAGAAATGCAGCATTGTTTGTAAACACTCCTTTATTAATGTAATTACAGTTTATTAGGGAATACATGCAATGACAGATTATGCGTTTCAGGTAGACGTGGTGGACGTCATCGTATTTCATTCAGTTATAGTCTGCACTGAAAGTATTGGAACAGCTAGGTCAATTCCTTTAATCCCGCTGAACACTCAAGACATTTGGGTTTCATTTAGATGTATTAAAAAACTACAACTGCATTCAGCCTGCGACCCATTGACTTCACTAGACTGTTTTAGTCCAAGATGAGTGTTCCTCCCTTCACTCATGTACTTGTTTGGAATGGTGTGAATAAAGACAATTTATTGACAAAGTAAAGACATTTTTTTTTACTCATACTTACTCCTTAGTGATTAATCCTCTTGGTCCAGTTGGTGTGACCAGTTTTGGATCAATACCATGAGTGTCCAGGATGTGTCTTGCTGCTGGGCTTAGTCGTAACCTGAAGGAAAATGAACCAAGAAGATAAGAATCAAAGTTTTTTTTTTTTTTTCCATGACCTTCCATCATGTCAAATTTGACCTTTAATTCTCTTATGGACAATTGCTACCAGATAAGCTAATTGCACACATGCAAATCTAAATGTAAAGCATCTAAGTTTTGTTTGTATACAATTCACTTTAAAGCAAGTTTATGCAGACTTTTTAAATCTCAATGTCAACTGGCCCATTGCAAAATGTTTGCAAAACAAACATGCAGTTTGCCCTGTGGCAGGTCCTGCACCTTCCCTACTGTCTCTACTGTATAAACAAGGGTGGATGGGATTTTTGAAATTCAGGATGTCTAAGTATATCTGTAGAAAATGTATACTGTATTATGACGGGGAAAAGGTAATTGGCAGCTAAAATAACTAATAAGGCAGATACTTATTTCGGTGACGTGATAAAACCACAAGACACATTACCTCTCAAAAAGATTATACTGTAGTATTTGCATTTACTGGAAAACAATAAAAATTAGGTTGGAAAGTGTTGGCTAAAACACATAATCTAGAGGTTTTATTTATTGCCGAAATGCCATTTCATTATCTGCATTGGGGTACTTACTTTATGAAAGTACATGCTTAAAGCAGCTGGGATGAAAATTGGTCCAACCCAGGGAGTTAATTTGACCCAACTTTGGGTGTTTTTGATTGTTATGTAGAAAATAAATGGGTAGTGCAAAAACGGTCAAAATTTTAACCCATATTGGGTTGTTTTTAATCCATAATTTTTTACGTTTTGTATCGTATCAAAGTCAAAATTTTGTATTATGACAACACACTTACGGTCCTGCTGGGACTGCTTTTGGTGGAGAAGATGGCAAAGAGGAAGCAACGGTGGACACAGCTTCATGTACAGCAGGTGGAGGTGCAGATGGTGGGGGAATCTCAACCTGCATCCAGTCCTGTCCCTCCTCCACCATAAGAGCAATAGGAGTTCCCAGGCGCACATTGCGACTTCCTTCCTCAATCTGAAATGCGGGAGAAATGTCTATTTCAATTGAGTGGTAGCACAGAAACAAAATGATGTGCTGTGTTGTGGCACAATGTAATTAAACCATGCTGAGATGGAATACTATTACGAGGTTGTTGTGTAGTGTAATGAGCTACTTTTTATGATTGCTGTCACCACTGATTCAAGATTCCTGTTAAGAGCTAATCTGGATACACTGTGTGCCTTTTACTACTTTCGCCACAGTCCACTGAACATTGCCAATCAATCATTACTGGTTCAGTCTGTAAATGAAAGGCCATGCTCTGGCTACACTTGATCAGTTTTCAAAAGGTATCCATTTCGTGAGCTGTCTCTTGGAGTGAGTCATTACAGCATGAAGTAAATGTGCAAAGCGTGTGGAACAAATGAGTCAGAGTAAGGTCTGCTTTCTAAAGACTTAAGAGTGGTGATAAATTAGTCATGCATGCTGAAAATGTCTATTTGTTGTTTGCTAAGATAAACACCCTCTGCTGACTAAGTAATTACAGCGGACAGTGAATGAAAAAGATAGCAGTCAATGCAGACACAACACACTCCTGAAGCATTCGCTTCATAAAACAATAAAAAATGACAAACTTTAGGCGGATCGTTACTTTGCTACTTGCAATTCAGAGATGAGCCACAAAAGTAAAGTTTGATGGACTGATGGGACCAAGATTAACCTCGACCATATTGCTGGAAAGGCAAAAGTATGCAGAAAGGAAGGATCCAAAACAGACAAGCTCATCTGTGAAGCATGGTGGAGGGAATGTCATGGCTTGGACTTGCATGGCTGCATCAGGAACGGGCTCACTATTCTTAATTGAGGAGGTAACTAATGGTGGTAGAACCAGAATGAAATCTGAAGTCAATAAAACAATTTTGTCTTGAAGAGAAATGCACACAAACTAATCAGGAAGTGCTTGATCATGCAGCAAGGCTGCCAACTTGACAAAGGACCTCATCAGTCAAGCTGATCTCATGAACAGTTGATAAGTATGCTCATAGCAGTGACACACTGTAAAGTTCAAGTGAAGCTTTGTATTTTGATGTCATTACAAACCCCTGTGATGTATTGTACCCACAACAGATTCAAGATTAAAAACCTTGGGTCATGGCAGAGCAATGCAGTAACCGTATGATAAGATTTAGTAATATGTTGCCACAGCACAAATGATCCACCTAGCCCAACCCAGGATCCCAAGAGCCACAGTCAGATATTGGTTACCCATAACCATTTTTGGAGCATGCCCATGATAATTTTCATTAGCATTTGGTCAAATGTAGGTAACTATGGTATGGTTGTTAATATAAGGAAAAACACAAAACAAGCAAAGAAAAAACAAACCCCAACAATTTCACAAAACCACAGCAACAGAAATATAGTTAACACATTGTATGGTTCAGCAAAAAAATAGAGCTAATTAAAGCTAAATTAATGAATAAATTAATTAATGAACGAATGAGTGCTTCGAGTTGATGGCTTTCTTCTCAACTATTCACATCACATTTTTAGCTAAAGGGGTTTATACAGACCACCTTTCTCTGCTGCCTCAGCTCTCTAGACCCTACCCCCAATTCTTCAGTGGTTGCTATGGAAACTACCATCCCCACTATAGCAAAGAAAGATGGGTGGAAGGGAATGTAGAAAGGGGAAAGAATAGCATGAAACCAATGGTTTCAATTAGCCTGTTGTGAACCTTTTTTAATCAACACACAGTAGCAGTTTACAGCGTCGTAATGACATAGGCCGCAAACATTTATATTCTCATCAGCTCAGGCACGTTCTGTCACTTGGGAAAAAAGATCTGTCTTCAGTGTGTGATATGCAATCATCCAACCTGTAACATACACGCTAAGATTAAAATAGAGAAACAAGGTGGTCAAATTATATTTGAATAATAGCACACGAAGGTCAATAAGACTACTAATTGCTCCATCTTTGGAAAGCTATTAAAATTCAAACACAAGACAACGAGGAATGGATGGGTTGAGTAGAAAGGTCTGCCACAAAAGAAAATAGTTTTACGTATGTACTGTCACTGTGCACGGAAATCTTAATGAAAATGAACCAAAAGAACACACTTTTTGGACAGGATTATAAACAACAAATTATCTTGTCCCAGCAAAGAGAAAATATCTACAGCTTTGTGGTAAACAAGATGGTATGTTTGATTGTGGCATTTATTTCTCACCAGGATCTTTGCCAAGACACCGTCCTCATTAGATTCCATAGTAACGACAGCTTTATCAGTCTCAATTTCACAAAGGGCATCGCCTGCTGCCACCGCCTCACCTGCAATGATAAAACATGCACATGTTGCACACTGGATTCCATTAGCACTGACAAGCTATGGTAGAGGAAAAAAAAGATAGGAGCCACGTGTAAAATGTGACTACCGTATTTTCCGGACTATAAGCCACTACTTTTTGCACGAGCTTTGTAGTTCAGTGCGGCATATCTATGGATTTTTGTGATGTTTAATACACATACGCTCGTTAGTAAAACGTTTGTGGACCGCTGATGTGTGGCACCGCTTTGCTGGGAGGAGGGATATGTGACCGCCACACAATTGACACAAACAAGAGACAGAACGAGATCAAGACGGACATTACTGGAGAAAGGAAGCTTTTATACACAAACCCTCATTATGGGGGACAAAAGAAATGCACATAATGTCACTTTTAAGTTAAAGGCAGTGGATTTGGCTCTCAAAGGAAATTGAGCTGCTTTCGAGGTTTCCTCTGGCCACTAGAGGCCACTGGGCTATTGTTGATGACGTCTTGTTGCGTCACCCTTTTCAGTAATTTTTTTCCGGGTCATGTCTTCTCCGAAGTGTAACTCATCGCATTGCCAACTTTACCCCTGTAAGTGGTCCCATTTTATTTATTATTACTTGTGTGTTGCTAGTGTTCATTGCACATTACGTTTATTATGGTTGTCGCTGAGATTTATACATGAATTTATTTATATAAGACACTTGTTGAAAATCCCCGGCTTTCTCTGTCGTTACCAATACTTAATACACGAAGGGCCAGAAGTGTTGTCAATCACAATTTCTCTTCTCTATGACATGCATATGTACGAATAGTGACTTGTGGGTTTCCATAAGCCAATTAATCACCAAGGCTGATAATTGCAACAACGCATGAGCTCATGATTCACACAGAGTGATGTGTTGTCATAGAGAATGATGATTAGTCCCATGCTGCTGCTGACCAGTGGTTGCAAATATAAATATTACCACAGTTTGGGGTTTTGGCCCTCCTGTGGGACTGACAACTGACTGAAAAGCAATATTAACATTTGGGATTGTGGTAATATAATTGCCTTAGAAGGGAGGTTTGTGATCAAAGACATCTATTTGGCACTTGTAACTCCTTTTTACCTTCTTTCTTCAGCCATTTGACAATGTTTCCCTCTTCCATGGTTGGTGAGAGAGCTGGCATTTGTACATTGAGAGGAGCAACACCTACCAAACAGAAAGATTATCACAGTCACAGCATTATTTAGACAGAATTTGAACAGGTTATTGAAGCTAATGCAAAAATAGACTTTAAAACTCTGAAAAAGGCTTTAAAACTTTGAACCAAGACAAATGCAAAAAAAGGTTGTCTAGAACCTGATACAGTGGACCCCTGCATAAGCGCAGTTTGGCACATGTGGATAGATTTTTTTCAATAATTTTCTAAATATGGGTAGTTCGCATTTACTGGTGGTTGTTAATCCCAGTTTTTTCCAAGACATTTTTGTGTAGAAAAAAAAATCCCAATGCTTTTACAACGGGTGTCAATTATACAGACTGGGCCAGTCCCTATCCTCCGTGAATAGCAGTAGTGCACTATATATGTATAAAAAAAGAAAAACACAAATGAGTAGATGCTACAGGGAAGCTTCAAGATTGTTTGATAATTGGTAAAGACTGCATCAAAACATAGTAAGTCAATGCAATACTGCAGTAACATTCATGACACAACTTTGGAGTGTAGCTGACAAAAGAGAAATTCAAGGCCTTACTGTCAGTAGTCACTTAAGAGTGCCTCACTGTAGTTCAACTAGCTCACAGTACTGTGGCAGGCATAAGGTTTGCCCAATGTCACAGAAAGACCAACCAACTGAGCAGTAGCAGAATTGCTTATTTGTAATGGAACACCCCTTCTGTTTTTGGGCGCTCTCAGTGCTTGTGAATGGCACAATCCTAAAAAGAAATTTTGATACACACCGGAATTTCTACATTCAACTGCCCCAAAGACAATATGATTGCGAATTGAACACAACATTATGTGCTAACATACATTGAAAATTGTGCTGGAACAATGTATTTTAGATTGGAAACTTGAAGAATACTTCTTCTTTACTACCATTATTCTAATAATTTATTATTTTCCAAATCAAGTAATGAATCAGATTAAAAAGCATTATAGCCATACTTCTAACACCATAACATAAAACAAGACATTAATTCATTTTTCCAAAGCAGAAAATGCACAAACATATTACGATTCAATTATTGGTTTGTACGGTTTGTTTGGTTTGGTTTGGTCTGTAACATGCAGCGTGAAGGGGGAGAGCACGCTACACTACAGGCTGGTCTCTATGGCTGCAGGCTGCGAAGTACAAGCCATGGCTCAAAGGCAGTGATCAACATTTGCCAATAATCAGTAGTCTGTAGTTCGAAGCACCACTGGTAGAGAAGTGTCATTCCAAGTTATGTGTTACACAATAATTGTTTGTTGTCCTTCTTGTAACCAAAAAATAAAAAGCTCTGGCAACGGCAAGCCTAAACCGAACAATAGGCGGAAAAACCTCAAATGTGATTCATCTCATTGTCTACAAAAGGGAAAACAGAGGCATCTAAATCTTGTAACCGTTAACCAGTGCGAGTGTCACATTGGGTTTGAGTGACGTCAGTGAGCCTGCACTGCCCAGCATTGCCATCAATGATCCATCCTTCAGTGACTCTTTCTTGTGCTTGCCTAGAAAATTGTTTGTTTTGAAACCCATCTCAACATCACAATGATCCCAGTGTTTTTCAGGGGTTACCGCTGTGACCGGATCTTAATTGGATAAAAGAGCTCTCAGTTGTAGTAAAAAAAAAAAAAAAAATGTCACATGGATATGCAGCTGAAAGATGTGCAGACATTGTGATGCAAAAATGTTCCTGAACAGACCAAAATCGTTACTGGCATATGAAACCGGGGCATGGGTGCATTAAAATGCATTAAGATGTCCAACTATTTTTTGTGAATAAGAAAATATTTATTTTAAACCTTCTTTTTTGTACATATATTCTATTCAATAAAACGAATTAATTGTATTATTATTAGCACCATTAAATATTTTAAAACATGGAGTTAAAGTTTGTTTAGGACAATCATTTTTCATTGTGGGAGGCAGAGCATTCCATTTAATGTGTTATTCTGCTGCCATCTGTAGGACATTCTGATACACTGCAAAGTTAGAAATGTGAGGCTCGATGGAGGGAGAAAAAACATCACTTTAATCTTCACTTCATTTTGAAACACAGCCATTATTATTACATTTCTAGCTCCAACTCGGTTATAAAGTCATCACCAACCTGAGAAGTAAATCTGTCTTTGATTCTACTTTTGATCATTTTTCTCTTAAGCATGCAGGCTTTTTCCTGCATAAAAATGTTTTCCCTTTTATTCCAAAGACACAGACCCAGTGACTGGAGAATTTCAAAATGCTCAGCCTTAGCAATGGAGACATGTTCTGCTTTGATATACAAATTTATATATATATATACACACACATTGCAACAAAGAAAACTCTCGACTGGATTGTGGATGTCTTAAAGCAAGACGAATACAAGCCACAACCTGTCAACAGAAAACGTCGGAGTCAGCAAATTTCAGCAATTCGACATGATTCTACAGTACTATCATTAAAAAAGTGTATACCTTGTTGACATTTTTGCTGTATAACGTTGTCCTGCGTGGCTTTGTTGAACTGTCAGTTTTTGTCACAGAAGTGAGATAGTAAATCGATTATTTATATTAAGTGGTTTACAGAACTGTACTTAATACAATTGACAGATAACCTTATTGCGCCCCGGTCACCACTTGCCAAGCTGTCGTCTTTCACAAAACGGCACAATACATCACTCACCGAAGACCCATGGAGACTGAAAGAAATGTCTGGCATGCTCCTGTGCTGACTGCGTGCTCCACAAAAATTTGTTAAGATTAGATACTTTAAGGCCAAGTAAGATTCCTTGACGACCCAGACGCAAGGAGGCTGCCATGTTGATGCCCTCATTGGGAGAGACTTGCCTGTGCCTGATCAGAATCTTTCTATTTTCAGAAAATTGAATAATGCTGTATTATGATATAGTTATAAGCATGGTAAAATACAAACGAAAATACTTTTAAGTTGTAGTATGCGTTTGGTTTGACATTGATTACTTTGAAGACAAACGGACAGGCGTGGTTCACAAGTGGCCTTTTCCGGGCTCGGGCCATAAACGTAAAGGCATGAAAACCTCGAGATGTCTTGTTCGACGGGTTAGCGCGACTGCCATATTGGATGTGGCATGTTTGCAAAGAAACTAATATAAATTAATGCATTTACTAAAGTGATAAACTAAGACTAAATTGCATTAACTACTCTACCATCAGCCCCCCCCACCCGCTCCATTCACACCCCTCCTCCCATAGATTGATATTAGAATGGAATAGAATAAAATAGATCTTTATTTGTCATTGTCACATGTACAACGAAATTTAAAAAGTGCCAACCGATCAGCGCATGAGATAAGAATAAATAAATAGAATAAATAGAATAAAAAGATAAAAAAATACAAGCTAAAACCCACAGAAGAACATACACAGACATAATCATATCCGTTTAGCGGCATTCAATGTGACTAATTTAATAATAATTACATATATTTGGGAAATATTTAAATCTAAGCATCAAACCAACATATGCATTCATCAACATATTGATGAATTTAATGATTCTATATTCCTATTGCCCAGATCCTGAAAATATGTATCTAAACAGAGACAGATTGAGGAGAACATGGAAACGCCACACAGGAAGGCCTGAGCCAGATGTTCAACCCACAACCTCCTCACTGTGAGGCAAACATACAAAACAGTGCGTTACCATGACGCCACCTTGCTGGAACTGTTCCTTTAAATAGGACTTATTTGTACAAAATGCAATTAATTTTCCATGAAATTCTGACATTTCATTTTTTTTTTTTTTGTTCCTTCTTCAATGATTCATGGAAGCTCATGACCGGTTTGAGTACATTTTTTTCACCTGGGCCTAGCATGCATTACTGGTCATTGATGCCATGGACAAACTTAACAGGTTTAACAATTAACATGTTAGATTTGTGTTATTTGCTTAACCTACAATCTGGCTGTGCCAGTTTGGTCGATAGTGGTGGACTCAGTTAGATCTGTCAATAAGAGCAGCAGAGCAATAACACCACATTGTTTTGTATCGTTTCATGTACTGTACATACTTGAAATACAGGTTAGGTGGTCTTCCTGCTGCGTAGTTCTTCCTGACGCACCACCTTTGTGCACAGGTTTGCAGCACTGCTATTGTAGTCCGCACATCCCTAAGTACAAGAGGGCCAGTTTGTGATGGTCCTTGCTATTGCTGTCCCTGTTTTTTTTTTTTTGTGTGTGTGTGTAAAGATACAGCCTAATGTAGAGCGCTTGCTTGCGGTTGTACAACTTGTTGTGTAACTAATTTACATAACTTGGAATAACAGCTATGGTTTTGTGTGTGTTCACTAAAAAATATAATTGGTTTTATCAAAAGTGACAACCAAGAAGTATCACAGCGAGTCAGCAAAAGTACAGTAATGTATGAGATGAGAATTATTATTATTTTTTTGAGTTGGACAATAATATATCTCATATATCATTTATCTATAATAATGTCTCAGCCCAGTCGAAAACAAGGCGTCTTGACTGTCATTCCGTTCGCAATCACGTGATTTCTACATTCTATTAACTTTATTGAACAAAAGGTTCATCAGTCCAGTGATTGGCTGGTGGTATAGCCTGCCTTTCATCACAAGTCCATTGGGATAGGCTGTAATACATTCTAAGAAGATTAATCGATAGATAGAAATATAGAAAACATATATAGAAAAGAAAATATAGAAAACAAATGCATGTGGGTATTCACCCTGTTTTATTTATCTGAGAGGACAATGTGGCAAATGTCACAGGTGCAAATCTGATGTGAGCTAGATTTGAAGAAGTCAGTTAATAAAATGAGGTGCCAATCATAAACCCACTATACAAATGAAGGCTTATAGAAACCAGATAAATCAAATTTGAGATTAGAAACCAAATTTGCATGTGACAACAGTAGCACAAGTGGCTTCTGTTCACTCTATGGTTATCTTGTCACCATGGTAGAGATGGCCTGCAACCAGGTTGGCAGAAATTCTACAAAGTGCAGTCATTCAGTTGCAGTAGCAATGGTGTCGTTCGAGCCATGATATTACAAGTTTCTTTCCCATATGTCCCCCCATGTCACATTGTACCACATGACTGAGAAAGATAAATCGTAAGGACCAGTTTTATTTATATCAAACATAAAAAAACATTCACATACACACACTAAAAGGAATGCATTATGGCAAAAAATAATTTAAACTACAGCACGTTTCATACAGAAATTCTCATCCTTCGCACAAGTAGCCTCATTTACAATATTAGTCATCTAACATGTAGCCACATGTCTTCATTTTGGACTATCTGTTCTACAATGTGTTATAGTATATAAAAGAAACAAAAGCGGTTTTTCACTTTCGGCAAAAGTACAAAGTCAGAATCTCACATTTATCTAATAAAAAAACATCAAATCAACTAAAATCATACAACATTCAAGTCTATAAAATAATTCCATTATTTCTCAGACTCCCTCCATCCTCTTGCGTTCCTACCAAATTTGTACACCAGTCTGCGCCCGTCTACTCGTTCTAGGATTTCCCTTTTGTAGTAATATCTGTGGCAAAGAAAAGACAAATTACTAAATGAACAACTGCATTTGAGAATGGATGAATGAATGAGTAGGATGAGTTTTTATTTTTTTACATATTGTGACAGTTTAAAATATTTTGTTTAGGTAGCAGTTACTCTCTCACTCGCCCTGAGCAAATGTATTGCCACCTGTGATTTTATTTCTGAGATGCAGTTAAGAAGGGTATTAATTGACCTTGTCATCGGTAGACACAGCAATGTAAAGCTTTGTGTAATTTTTCTGTAATTGTGGAAGCTGATACCATGGGGAAAAAAAGAATTGTCCCTAAAATTGGCCCTTAGGGGAACCAGACTCGATTTTGTGTGTTTTCAAGTAACACACCTACGAAGAAAGTTTGAGCTGTGATGAAACCATGGTCTCTCTTTCAGATCATTTGAATGTAAATATTTAACTATACTATTGCTGAAACAATGAAATTAACAAGGAAAATAAAATTACTACAGAACTAAAGAGAATAATTATGTATTTGAATCAAATAGGATGATGATATAGTATGACAATTAATTTATTCTCTTCTCATTTAAAGAACATCTTGAGCAGTGCTATTTTTTGTGTGTTTCGGATTAACCTTGCACAGTTATTCATTTTTACTACAAATATAATAATTTCGTCAGCCAAGTATTGCCAACTCATTAAAATGAATAACAATATTATTGGTCAGTATGTTGACTGTTGATGTACCTCATTGCCCGACTCAGTTTCTCATAGGTCATGCTGCTGTTGTTTTTCTTCTTGCCCCACAACTGTGCCACTTCCTCTGATTTAAGAAAACGAAAAACCCCTTCTGCCCGATCCTCCCATTTGATTAGTCCTGGATTGCGGTCAGGATGCAGTAGAATGTCTCTGATAAATTCCCACAAATGGGACCCCCTTGGATCTGTTTGGGAAAAATCAATATTGAAGAGTTAGGTGAACTTGCTATGTAAAAGGTTGAAATGAATCACCAAATTAAATAATCACATAGACAATAGCATTGGGACACTGCACCATAAAACAAAATAAAATACGTTTAAACAGAAGACGATTTGAATTTGCTGTAAAAAGTGTAATTTCTGTCTGGAATTGATTGGCCGTTGTTCCAGAAGAGCATTTGTGCAGTCAGAGGTCATTAATGTTGGATTGAAAGGTGACGTCTCATTGAGCAACAAATGCTTACGAAGCTAATGAATGTTGCATTTGTCAACATCTCTGATGAATGTTTGTGTAAATCAGGAGGTCACCTCTGTCATTAGTGACATTTAACAAATTCTCACAATGCTTATAGTCAACGCAGAAATGTTCGTGAAGGTACTTGCGAAGGACACTAGCTAGAACAGTAACAAAGTAAGAAAGGGGAAAAAAAACTAACTGCAGGCCTGCTGGTCAGAGACCTAAATAATATAAACGTAGACACAGAGCCTCAGAGGTCTCAAATACGCAGAACACTCCAAAACACACAAAAAGGCCTCCACAGGGTCACAAACTGGCGTAAAGGCATTTCAGCAGGCAATTCGCAGACAACTGTGCGAGCCAATAGACTATGAATGTCATCAAAACAGGCAAACGTGTGTGCAGCGTCCTGGGCACTCAGTCGGGGCAGATGCAGATGGTGGGCGTTGTCATCATGGGGATTTTGACGCCCGTATGTCACTGCTTATAGAACATTTTTGGTTTTGTGAGGCTTTGTAAAAGGTTGCAAACATGATCGAAAATGCTTTTACTGGTCACAAACAGTTTTTCTTGGAAGGAAATAATTTTAAACATGCTCAAACGTTCCTTGCGAATCAACAGTCTTGCTAACAGTGGCAAATGTTTGCAATACAGTCATAAGCATTTGCAAACGGTTGTAAAACATGTCACCAAAGTTCTTTTGACTTGCCAATGCGGCAGAACACGTGAACAGGGTTGTCAGGGTCACCGATTGTTAAGATTAGCAACTCAGTGAGATATGGCTGGCTTAGGAAAGCTCTGTTTTCTAGTTTATCTGGGTTGGAGTTGAGAGGGATAAGCTGGGTTCTCAAGTTTATCCACACCAAACCCATCCATGCAATTATTGACAGGCTGGTTCCTTCAACGCCTACAAAGGCTCCTCGTCTTCTTTCAGCGTCTGTGGACCACATAAACCGTGGCAAATTGGGACAGGCTTAATGTGGCCTTCAGAGGACCCTCCCTGTGAATTTGCACACAGCCCATGTTTCTCCAGCATATCCTGGGTTATCCACGGGTTTTTGTCCTGCTTGGGCATGCCTATAACATGTCACCAGGGATGATAGAAGATATCCAGGATGCATCCTAACCTGCGTATATCTGTGATCTTGTTGTCTTGGTTACTACCCAGAGCTGGTGACCATTAATAAGGGTGGGAACAAAGACCCTCTGGTACATTGAGACCTTCCCCTTTAAGCTTGGCTCCCTCTTCACCACGACAGACTGCCACAGAGCCTGCATCTATGCAGACACTGCACCAAGCTGTCTGTGTCCATCTCCCGCTCTATTCCACCTTCCCTCATGAACATATTCTGAATTTAGTTGAAGTCCTCTATTTGGAGTAGAATCTCATCCCCAACATGGATTAAATATTCAGTACAAAGTCTTTGTCATACATACATCATTAGACAAAGGGTTCCGCATTCAATTATTATCAACTAGGGGTGTAACGATTCATCGATACACATCGATTAATCGATATGATGCTCTACGATTTATTGGCATCGATGCTAAACGTAAACATCGATTTTGACCTCGGACATTAGACGCGACTTTATTTGGAAATCCAGTTCATTGTTGCTTGCTTCCTCTTTCCGGGCTCAGCGCGCGGCGTGTTGCGTTGTGAGCAGAGCAGGCACGTGAAAGGGGAGTCGACAACTAGTACGCGGCTCCTGGGCTGGTGCTATGGCTAGTGTCCAAAAATACGAGGAAATTGGCTCCCCTTTAGGCTTCAAGTCATTCTTTGGAAGCACTTTGGATTCCAAAGAAAAGATGACTCAACGAGTCAACGGACAAAACACGTGCAGTTTGTAAATCCTGCCATGCGGTGATCAAATATTCAGGGACCACAAATCTCGATGCACATTTAAAGAAAAAACACGACATCAAAGTTCAGTGTTAAAATAAGCACTTTGTATACTACAATACTCTTGTAATTTCCTAAATAAAGAGTTTGCAGTACCTTGTTGATTTTGCGTATGAATTGTTATAAATCAGGATATTGTTCTATATTTTTTATTTTAAAAAATATATATATGTATCGATCGTAGAGCACTATATCGTGATGTATCGTGAATGAATCACAGCAGGGTTTACGATATCGGTAAATATCGTATCGTGCTTCTTTGTATCGATATGATATCGTATCGTGACAAAACCCGCGATTTACACCCCTATTATCAACCTTTATGATTACATTTATAATTTGAAATCAGAAGGACAGGGAACATAGTGACAGTTGTTAAATTTCTATGGTACTTGGTACTAGAAATATAAAAACTTCAAATGGCGTGCAAGTTGGAGAGACCAAAATGCTGGTATGTATATCATACCAGTTTATATTAATAAGTCTATACAATAAACCTTTAACAACCCAGGTATGTTAAGGACCAGTCTGCCATAAATATATGATCTTAGGATCCGACCAAAGATGAACAGTTAGAGTTGTCCCAATGCTTTTGTCTATTTGTGAATGAGGGTTTATATTCTTCTTACTGTGTTTTTTGACCTGATGTTGATGACTGTAGGGCATTTTCATTTCTGTAAAACAGAGTTTAGGTGAATCTTTCTTCTATGCAATTTTGTCACATCTGAGAACATGTTATACAACTTTTTTAAATTAATCGAATCACTAGCGCTAAGGTTTACGTGTTAGTCATTTAGCTTCGTAGTGTCCTTCTATCATCCATTGAAAATATATTTATGACATTAAAAAAAACGGGTCCATGACCAAACCGTGTTAGAACGTCACGTAGGATCGAAGCGAGTAAAATTGAGATTTAGGTGTATATTTGAAATTCCTTACCAGGGCTGGAAGGGATAAGTGAGACAGCCGGTACATGAGGTTGGATTGATGAGTCATAGACATCTGTCAATAGAGGAAAAGGTAACAGATTGAAAAATGCTTTGGTAACTACTTTGATGAAATGTACGTATTTTGTATACAATCAAATCAAACATATAACTCATATATTTAGTGTACCTGTTTGTGGATAGCTGTCTTCTGAAAAGGGACAGGAACTGTCAACTGCAAAAACATAATAATAAGAATAATTAGGACAATTGGAATCGCTTTAGAATGCCCTTAATCACTGATATAATCAGTTCCAAGATTATGAGATTGTAAGGATGTCAAAGTCTGCTTTATTGTCCATTTCGTCACATGCCAAGACACACAAAGAAATCCGAATTACGTTCCCACTATCCCACGGTGACAAGACATAGTACACAATATACATACAAGTAAACAACACAAAATAATAAAAACAAGAAGGCACAAACAATGAATAAATAAGAGTGATGAAGAAATAATAAATAAACGAATAACTATAATTGTCTCTTTATAGCAAAGTTCAGCAAAAGCCCTTCCTGACTGTGGCTTTAATTTAAATCGCACTTTGAAGACACGCACCGGCCCACTTGAGATCTGATATGCTTTGGAAAAGAATGGGCCCAAGACTTCCTGCAACGTGGAGAAAGTCCTGATAGGTCAGGTTACAGAGCTGGTGGCCATCCATATCAAGGTTTTGGAAGGGCATGTTGGAGGCATCAATCTGGTTTATGTCCATGACATGGTGCAGCCACTCCCACACTTGATATTTACTCCAGAATTGTGGCTGGGAATCAAGAAGCCATGAGTTACCACTGGTGTACCCAGACATTCCTATTGGAACAGGGGACAGGGACAAAAATATATTTGTGATTACTTCACTACAGACAGATACAATATGTGTGCCTTGGTGTGAGTCATATGTCTCACCACCAGGATAGTAGTTGATGGAAGCCCAGTGGTTACTGGTTAGGTGACTGTCGAGAGTAGTGTTTGAAGTGATGCTCATACTGCTGCAACACACATTCATCATAATCAAAATGCAGCAGGAGAAGATACTGGAGCATAGAGACCCGCCTGCACACACTTGGCACACGTTCACGCTTTCATATTCCCTGTTGGCTCAGCTCCCACTTTCTTTTCAATCGCTAGCTCAAGTGGAAAAGCAGACATTTGTGAAGAGACTTACTGACACACATCCAACTCTACAGAAGTAAAATGAAATTGCTCATGTAAGTTCTTGAAATAATGTCTGAACTTTGAGAAAGAAATATGTGTTATGCGTTATAAGGTCACAATTATGTTGTCATCTTGATACATGGGGTGCTTTCGCTTACGTTTTAAAAGTCACTTCATCGATACAACAAAAGTGGTGAAAATATTAGGTCAGCTTTGAGTTTAGTTTTTTGTTGTGAATTAGTGCTCTGGAAATTGGTGTTTGGAAAACAAAAACATTATTATTAGATAACGTATTAGTATTTTTTAATTTATATTATAACTTAAACTTCAACTCCATGGGTAAAAAAGTAAGTGGAAGTAATAAAAACCCCAATTTAAAAATAACAGTAGATTATAAAGAATTGTGGTTTTTTTCTTGTTTTCCAAAAATATTCAAATAGGACAAAGGCAATTTGTGGTTGACGGCATTTGCTCGTGTACAACATCTGGCCAAAATGTATATATATGTATATATATGCACTCAATTTCACAAGTGAGTTATTACTTTTTCCTAGATGAACAAAAAATGTGTATTTTACAGGAGCAGATCAAAAAAAGAAAGACAAAGACAGAGAAAGCAAAATGCTCAAAGCACAATCTAAGTATTAATCAGATTGCTTCAATGTCTTCCCGATGCTGTTCAAAGCCCCTAGGAAGAATAGGACCTCAGGATGACAAGCGGCTACTTTGCGGAAGCTTGGATTTTGCCTCGATAAACTTCGGTACTCTAAAAGTGGAAATATTGTGCAAATTGCCATGAACAGCAAAACATGCCACTTTACGAGTTAGATCACTCATGTTGAAATGATCGGTGGTTTCAGGTCTCCTTTTCTGTTTCTTGTAGTACTAGGAAAGGACAATGGGACTGATGAGCTGCTCCCCGCTGTTTCTACAATAACCAGAGAAAACCAATTAAACATGAACCACATTTGTGGTCTGGGTTTAAAAGCCTTGTAAACCTTTCTGCACTAACATCTTTTTGCAGTAGCTATCTGTATTTACTTTTTCCCACCAGATGATGAGTGGAGCATTCTGCTTTGTTCTTATTTTCTTTTTTTTTAAATTCAATGCAAAAAGGATTTTTCAGCATTCAGAAGATATTTTTAGGTGTTGACAGTTGGTGGCAGTTTTATATGTTATCCTACCACCACCTGCAGGACTGAAGTATGACTGCACAGACTTGAACATAGAGTGTGGGGCTTCTGATATATGTATATATATATATATATATATATATATATCATTTGTTTACTCTTCCCTTCTGCCTTCAAGGTCTGGGTCACACCTTCACAAAACACCCTCACCTTCAACTTCACCATCATAAACAGGCAAATCTGGCAAATCTGGTTCCACCACAGATCACACTGATTGCGGTTTTACCTAAGCAAAACCATTATTCCAAGGAAGATTCTCAGTTGTTTGCTGTTTGCAAAATTCCCCAGCAAATGCAACAGAGCAGACTTGTTTGTACTGAAGAAATAAATCACACTTAATGGTCTCTCATATTGAGTAACAGGTGTCAAAAAACTATAATATAACTGAACTCACAATGTTTGAACTTATAGTTTTAAAACATTTGCGTGCATGTACCCTGACATGGTAGCTTAATACTTAATAATTATACATAATAATTGATGTAATTGCTCAACGTCACACTGACGGACATTGGGAAATTGTGTCTACAAATTCCATTTATTTTTACCATCCATCCATCTATCTATCCTTCCACCCACCCACCCAACTCGTCCATCCATCCGACCGTCCATCCATTCATCCGATCCGCCCGCCTGCCTGTCCTTCCATCCATCCGTCCATCCAAACACACACAACATAAATAAATGTAACATTTTTTTTCCAAATAAATAAGACGGGACTATTTCAATTTGAACTGATTTCAGTATAAAATCTAATAATATTTTTGCAGCCTACCAGTGCAGCAAATTGGTCCAACCAGGCCTGCAAGAGATCTCACTTCCACCTTTGTTGAATGATCATTAAAGTTCCGGCAGATTACGAATACTCTTAGCGTAAATGTCTCCAGTAAAATAAGTCAAGGATTTGAATTGCTACCCGTAGGTGCTTCCTACTACAATGAATATTTAACTTCCTCAAATTTCCTGCGACTCCAATTGGTTGATCTTGCTTGCTCCATGCAGGTAGATATTTGCATAGAGACCCGCCTGCACACACTTGGCACACGTTCATGCTTTCATATTCCCTGTTGGCTCAGCTCCCACTTTCTTTTCAATCGCTATCTCAAGTGGAAAAGCACACATTTGTGAAGAGACTTACTGTATCTGACACACATCCAACTCCACAGAAGTAAAATGAAATTGCTCATGTAAGTTCTTGAAATAATGTCTGAACTTTGAGAAAGAAATATGTGTTATGCGTTATAAGGTCACAATTATGTTGTCATCTTGATACATGGGGTGCTTTCGCTTACGTTTTAAAAGTCACTTCATCGATACAACAAAAGTGGTGAAAATATTAGGTCAGCTTTGACTTTAGTTTTTTGTTGTGATAGTGCTCTGGAAGTTTACTCAAAACCTGCTATGTGACAACAGTAGCTCTTTCCGGCAAGTAAATTTTCTCGACCGCAATGTATGAACTCACCACAATACAATCTTACACATCATATCTTAAAATAGCTTCATGATGCACCGCTGAAGGTGTGTGAGCTAAAATAAAGTCTAAAGCCAATAGTCTATAAAGTACTTTCTGCAACGTCAACAAGTCTGCAGTGTTTGGAAAACAAAAACATTATTATTAGATAACGTATTAGTATTTTTAAATTTATATTGTAACATAAACTTCAACTCCATGGGTAAAAAAGTAAGTGAAAGTAATAAAAGCCCCAATTTAAAAATAACAGTAGATTATAAAAAATTGTGGGTTTTTTCTTGTTTTCCAAAAATATTCAAATAGGACAAAGGGAATTTGTGGCTGACGGCATTTGCTCGTGTACAACATCTGGGCAAAATTTTCCACGTTTGTGGTTTCCTCAAAATTTTGGCAAATGGTAATGCGATTGTTTTTTTTTTAAACAATGCCTGTCGCCCGGCGACTCGGTGGATCACTGGTTAGCACGCCAGATATTGTTTGTTCACTAATGTTCCATAACAAAAATCTGAGGCCTTCATTGCACAGCATTTAATTTAGTGGTGTCAGAGTAAAGGTATCAGAGTAAAGGAGGTATTTTACTTTTGTACGCCACAAACTCAAGTGAATTCAAGCAGGCTTTTGGCAACAGGAATTTGTGTTTTTATTTCTTTGGGGGATTTTTCAGCAGTGTGGAAAACATAGAGGGTGTTATTCTTTCAGTCATGTTTCCTTGCTCTTATAGAAACACTTGTATTAATAGGCAAAAAGAAAAGAAAACCATAACATGCTAGACTACTAATAGCATATTTTGAAATCTTGATTTACAAACTTAAAAGATTGCATTTCTTTCAATCTCCATTCAGCCACAACTGAACATGGCCACAATGTCTACAAACTAAGTTGTATAGTCAATATAGTAATAATCACTTGCGGCCAGTTAGTGGTTTGAACCTTTTGTTCCTGTCTAGATGCTTTTGACAGTTGAAAGCCATTTTCTTTTCAAGCATGATTGTGCTCCAGTGCATAAAGTAAGGTTTACCGTATAAAGTTAAATAAGTTTCACGAGGAAGAACTACTGTACAATGCACTGACCTATTATATTTGGGATGAAGCATTCAACAGAGATTGTGTGTGATCCAAGCCCGCTCATCCAACAACTGTGACTTCTGACCTCAGTTCTTTTGGATGACTGAACAAAATATTTTGATGTTTGTTCTTCCTTGTGTTGTGAAACTGTTGAACAAAATTCTGGATATTTCACATCACCATGTCTCTGGTCCGGATTGTATGATAAACAAAGATTTCTCAGCCGTGTTGTTTGCTTGCTGTGGTGTGAAACCAATGAATCCGATTAACAAACGTCGGAAAATTGATATTTAGACGTGCTACTCCAGTTTCCCGAATAGCTGATAGTGTTTATGATTGGTTCAAGTCACTGTCTAAAATGAGGAAAGAAATTAATGAAGTATTGAGTAATTGCATTTCTTTTAAAGACTTAATCGCACCGGCCCCTGAAGACGCTGGCCCACTAAACATCTGCCCACTATGAATGCTGGACCACAGTTTATTGAAGTAAATTAAATCTGTCTTTCTACAAGTGAACTGATATGATGCACTACTTATTAGAGCTCCAGTTGGGCTCCATTTCTTTTAATATTATTTGTTGCCACATTTTATATAATTTATTTGCCACAGGACAATGGGACCTTCATTTTTCCCCATTTGATTTCATTGATTGTTGTGCTTCTTTGGTCGACTTTTCCAGAGGTCCACTGGGTGATAATAACAGGGAGAGACAGCGTGAACGAGATCGAAGTCTGTTACATTGACTCCACTTCTTGTGACTCATCCTACCACAGGCAGTGATATACTCAGACACAAGAAAATGTCCTCAAATTGCAGGCGTGAAAGACCAATCCCTTCTGTCTTCAAACGCTGACTCACACATTGTAGAGACTCACGTCATCACCCAATAATAGTACACCAAGCCAGTTACAAAAATAACCTTTTCAAAATATTTGGTGACACTGACGAATTTGCATTTTTAGGATGCAGCTAAAAGTATGCATTTGACACCATAAGCTGTCGAGGCTGTCAGTAAGCGTAAACAGACAAGATACAAGGAATCTGCACGCTCTAATGAACAGGAACTTATTAGCGGCAGTATGTCTATTCCTGTCCCACTAGCCTACTGTCTTTCATTAGCTGCTTATGTCACGCCTGCTAGTGTTGTCTTTCATACTTCCCATTTTGATTAGCATTTGATCCACAGGCAAAGTAGGAAAAATCATGTTCATTAGTGTCAATTACTGCTACATGTGATCATTTTTACCAACTAAATTGTATTTTTTTCCTTCCTGTCAAACAACAGTGTCTATGTAATTACACTGCTGAGTCATGTTGCAGGATAAACATGAATTATTCACAAAAGTGATTTTTTTTATTGCTTTGCATTGTCCTGGTGCTATTTATTCAAATTAGAATATTTTATCTAGCATGTCCTGTCTCTGTCCCTGTCACACACACAGGGTGTTGATTCCTCCTCGACCCATAGGTGACACTCTTGCCTCATATATTGTCGGAATCTGTGGTACACCATTACAACATAATCAGAAAGCCAACCAGGCAACCAAGCAACCAAGGGCGTCATAGTAGTGGGTGGATGCTGCTAAAATTCCACAGGTTTCTTTGCATTACTTGATAAGGGAGTTGCAGAGGTAAATTGAAGTCCTTGTTTTAATTTTTGCAATGAACATTCTCAAAAAATGTTCATTTGATTTAAAATTACAGACATGTAAAATGGAACACAACAACTTTGGGCATAAAAGTAAAGCTTGTGTAGATTGTAGAACCCCACCAGAAGCCCCAAAGCAGACTTTGACTTTGACTTTGACTCTATGTTCAAGTCTGTGCAGTCATACTTCAGTCCTGCAGGTGGTGGTAGGATAACATATAAAACTGCCACCAACTGTCAACACCTAAAAATATCTTCTGAATGCTGAAAAATCCTTTTTGGATTGAATTTTCAAAAAAGAAAATAAGAACAAAGCAGAATGCTCCACTCATCATCTGGTGGGAAAAAGTAAATACAGATAGCTACTGCAAAAAGATGTTAGTGCAGAAAGGTTTACAAGGCTTTTAAACCCAGACCACAAATGTGGTTCATGTTTAATTGGTTTTCTCTGGTTATTGTAGAAACAGCGGGGAGCAGCTCATCAGTCCCATTGTCCTTTCCTAGTACTACAAGAAACAGAAAAGGAGACCTGAAACCACCGATCATTTCAACATGAGTGATCTAACTCGTAAAGTGGCATGTTTTGCTGTTCATGGCAATTTGCAAAATATTTCCACTTTTAGAGTACCGAAGTTTATCGTGGCAAAACCCAAATCTGAAAAGTCACAGTTGGACAGCAAAATAATGAAAAGTCCCAAAAGAAAAGTGCAGGCTACAACATCAATTTAACACATGACAAGGAACAGACCAAGCATCGACCACACCAAAGGCCTTGATAATAACAGAACAATACCAAAATGAAAGATAGCTGGGAAGGAGTCAAGGGAAAGGATGGGAGTGATTGTCTGCAATGGGAGAGCATAACAAACCGCAGGTGAAACGTTGCCGAATAATCCTGATTTAAATTGATGTCAAATGTTCTCCCGATCAGAGATTTTCAACCTAATCTGCTGCGATGATAATGAAACGACATTAGATTCATAAATAATTCCTTGGGAAATGATGGAACATGTACAATAATAATTACAAACTTGCAACATTACACAATGGCCTACAGAAACAAAATATACTTAGGGTAGATGAATCTTCATGAGTGGTTAATCAAATTTTTATGACCCTTTCATACACAGCAAATTATCCACATGTTCAAAGCAAATGAAAAGTAAATTCAAGCACATAAAAAGTCAGAATTCAATGGAAATATAATGTTCTTTATTCGTTCATGTTTTATGTTTCATCAGGATCCCCATAAGCTTCCACAAAGTAGCCGCTTGTCATCCTGAGGTCCTATTCTTCCTGGGGTACTCAAACAAATACAACAAAGTTATACTAAAATTTCTGGACATAGTCAAATGAAAAAAAATACAAAACAAGCAATAGTCAACAAATAATGCAAAAATAATATCAACCCAACAACCTTCTTGTTCAGTACAAGACAGGACAACCAGGTGCAACACAAACTTGGTTTATTGGGAAAAATGGGGAAGAAAAAAAGGGAAGCGGTAGAATGGGGTTCCGGACAGGGCAGTAGCAGTGGAGAGGCAGGGCCGAGGAGGAAGGAGAGTCTGGGTGGTGGTAGTGACCAAGAAAAAGCCGGGGATGAGTGCCTGGAAACGGCTGGGCATTCACAGGGCTGAGGGCAGGAACGTAGGCAGACACACAGGTAGGTGGGCAGGCAGACTGGTGGGAAGGCAGGCAGGAAGATCCTTAATAATAATAAAAAAATATTCAAGGCTACATAATTGATTAATACTTCCAAGCAACATAATGCAATCCCTAGACGGCATCCAAATATGCTGTGCTATGCTCCCTAGGGGCTTTGAACAGCATCGGGAAGACATTGAAGCAATCTGATTAAATACTTAGATTGTGGTTTGAGCATTTTGCTTTCTTTGTCTTTGGCTTTCTTTTTTTGATCTGCTCCTGTAAAATACACATTTTTTGTTCATCTAGGAAAAAGTAATAACTCACTTGTGAAATTGTATGAAGATGCTGAAAAATACTGCATAAAACATACATTAGAGGCGACACAGATTTGTTATTTAAAGGTTATTTTGAGTATTTCTAAAGGTCCTTTTAAATATCGTTGCTCACGTGCACAGAAGGTATACCTCATTAGACTACGACAACCTACTTGATCTCCACTTTGTACATGGCTATATTAATTGTAATAATTAATAACATCCTATAATCCCATTTTGCACTAGTTCTTCTATTCATCATTTAAATAGGGCCCCATAGGACTTCTTTTTTTCCTTCTGTGTATGTCCACAGCATGCACATTTAGACTGACACTGAGAGCTTTCCGAAAAACTTTGACAGTCTAAATGTGGCGGCTCACACCACCCACAGAGCGACCAAATGAGGGAAAAGGAGGAGGATGTTGAAGACTGTATCGAAAGAAATTACCGAGTGAGGGGAGGAGAGCAACAATTAGCATTTCTGGAGGCTGTACGCGTAACTAATTATGTGTGAGCATTGTGCCAGAAAGGCTGTCGAAGGTAGCGAGATCACGCAATCTTAATGAACATGTCAAAAGCTTTTGTATGACCTGAAGGAAATAGAAAATGGTTGATGGCCACTGGCTACCCTGTTGAAATTGTGTCAGGGAACAGTGGCTATGGTGCAACTCCATAATGGCAATAGACAGACACACACAGGTCCCCACTGAAAATAGAATAGTCTGTCTATGAAATTAACCTTGAATTCAGCAGGTGGTGAAATGAATCTAAAAATGCACCTTTTTTATATCTATCATGAATATTCCTCAGAGATGTGCTAGAGGTTGTTATTCACTTTAAAACGTTGTAGTAGAGGCAATTCACCAGTTTCTTTTCTTCTTGATGCATGGTCAACATTTCTTTAGATGTTTTTGGAGCGTTTGCATGCCTTGTGCATAAATCTGTGGAACCATAACCATAAATAGATCCTCAGGACACGTAATACCTTGTTTTTCCCTTTTTGAATACTGCCACGTAAAGTGCAATGTAAAAATAATTTATTATTATTATTATTGTTGTTATTATATACTACGGTAATTCAAAACATCAGATACAAATTATTTTCCTATTTTAAATTTAAACTGCATGTCTATGTTTCTGGGTGCAAGACTTAATATCTGTTATTGACTAACAAATTATACTTGATTAAATTCTTGGGAAAAAGATGGAAACAGGTTCAATTCATGTTTGTTTTTTTAATTTGATAGATTTTCTGTCAGGGAAGAGGCCTATGTGCAATCTTTTGTTACCATTTTGGCACACGTGTGGCTGTAGCATTTGTCATCTAAATTTTATTATAACTACTTCACAGAGAAAATGTAGCCATTTTAAATTTCGCAAACGAATCTTGCTATAAAAGAGACTTGTATTGAGAAATACGTCCATACCCAATGACCATCATAATCACCAAAACACCACCACAGTAATAAAATTCTCAAGACGTTGACAAGAAAAGAAAGATTAATGATGTGGAAGAACTGTGACTGAAAGGATGTGTTCTTCCACATCATGGACCTCTCGCTCACCTCCTTTCACTCTCTTGTCCTTTTTGAACAGCTGAAAAGTCTGGGATACATTATTGGAGCTAATCAGACCAGAATGAGGAAAGCGCTGAGGTGAGACAGCAAAAATTACCTTCCTCCACAGCCTGCCAAGACGGTGCCCATCTTTGCTGGTTCTCTGTTCACACATTCTCTGATTGAGGAGGAATAATGGTGAAGGGAGCACTGCAGAGGTGAAGTCACAAAGCTGCGACTCTCCACCCTTAAGTGATGAATTGATTCTCTAATCCAGTGAAGAGACAATGAAAAGAAATGAAAGTGACAATAGAGGGTGATTAAGGCCCAATATAATTTCATTTTTCTTTGCTGTGGTGCCGATGGTATAAATCTCATGGCCAAGCCGTTTTAACAAAATATGAATAAACTAGCTAATTTTTAGGACATTTTGTGGGGAAATGTGTATATATACATATATATACTATATATACTATATATAGTATATATATACATACATACATACATACACACACACAGACACAGACACACACAGAACGAGAGTGGATGGGTGGATGATGAGAGAGAGAGAGAGAGAGAGAGAGAGAGAGAGAGAGAGAGAGAGAGAGAGAGAGAGAGAGAGAGAGAGAGAGAGAGAGAGAGAGAGAGAGAGAGAGAGAGATGCTCCCTACTCCTGTGTACACCCCAGTCTTTGTTCTACCACTCAAGCCTGTGGGATCATTCACCCGTGTTTTTCTTATGGCCAAATGGTCAAACCGTGTTGCACTTATCTTCAACTCCACGCACTGATAACACCAGGCCAACCATAAACATTTTACAATGGTCAGTGGATTGCAACCTTTTGTTTTCTTTCCTTTGAAGCCCATAAAGCTGTGTGAAAATCACTCTATTAGACCCCAACTAAAATCAGAGTATACTAACTTTTGAAATGTCAAAATTTGTATGTACAATAATACACCTCACTATAAACGAAGCAGCTCTTTTATAATCCACTTGTATCCATCCTTGCCTCCTGGGGGTTTTAATCAGTTGATATCGCTAATATTTGTGAAGTGTGGTCATGTGAAGCCCTTTGAGATGTTTCTGGGCTATCTAAATGAACTTGGGTTGTCATTGTATTTTACCACACCGCCCTCCATTGACAACATAAACACTGTTTCATTTGGTGATCTTTGCAAATAAGGTGACAACATCACTTAAGGACTTCTAACAACTTTTTGGACAGCTGGCAAGACTTGATGTGATGATATATGAAAGAAGTGATGATTTGGTGCTGACAGAGTTAAAGAGTTGTGATGAATAAGGAAACAGCCCCAGATTGCATGTCATGTTAATCAATCTTTTGCTCTTATTGACTATGAACAGCCAACTAAACACTCAACAATCACCCGATAATACGTGTGTCAGTATACTAACACCTCAACAGCATCTGCCACGTCCGAGCATGATCACCAGGGTTTACCTCATAGTGACAGCCATTCAGCTTGTTCTCATTGTCCCCGCTGGCAGACCACTTCTCCCACTGTCCCCTCACATTACCTCTTAAGGCATGGCACTCCCACCCTTCGGACGGACAAGAGGGCTTTAAAGGTTCATTAAAATGTATTTTTGTTCACTTTGTGACCTGTCCATGTAGCGTTATGGCGATGCCACAGCTGGACTGACCCTGCAGTTCACTCTAACAGCTCATAAACAAAAACAGGGCCTGCAGATGACAGCCTACCCCTGTCTGGACTTTGTCATCTGCGACTGCAATGCCTTTAAATACTGTCGTGGATGGCTGAACAAGGTACACTGTGTCAGCCTTAGGAAGCTGCACATCTCTCTTACGTTGGGTTAGGTAGTTCGCTCAAAGACACGTCCACCGATTGTTTATTCCATAGCAACCAGTGGCAATTTCCTTTTTCCCCCACCAAATAATCATCCACACTCCATCTTAAGCCTGCTTATAGGCCTCAGCTATAGAGACTGATCTACTGCCCCCCTGTTCTATTTTTGCACAGCCAACAAAACTGCGTGTTGTGATAATGCCTGTTATGGCAGAATGATTTACAAAGATTACTCGTAAGAGTCATATGCCAACGCAGACGTTCGTACTTATATGCATATGTCGACTTATTTTGTTGACCAAGTCTTAACCTTCATATCCGGATGGCAACACTCTGTTGGAGGGTAAATGCAAGCGCAAGTTGCTACCCACTCACTGACTGATTTTTTTTTAAAGCAAATATTCCAAAACCGTTTGTGTGATGACATAACAAGCTTTGTGTTGCAAATAATTTCATTTCAGGTGTAGAATCGTTTCTGTTTCGTTCAGGATGAAGCCAATTATATTAGAGGTGGCCAGTATCCTGGGCCTTAAAAAAAATTAACGTATTTTTGGTCAAAATATGATTTAGGCTATTATTTTAAGACCGTGAACTTCTTAAATCTCTTTTTTTTCTGCAATGGCAATAGGTTAAGGGTGGGAATGTATTACACTGAGTGGACTATTTTCTCAGCTACCACGTGGTCATATCGTTAACTCTTCATAGAAATAACTGGATTTGTGGGTTTTCCACCAGTCGTATCTCCGTAATGATCCTGCATAAAGGGTCCCTGAGAGAGTCATTTTCTATGAGCCAGTCTTCGATGAGAGGGAAAGGGGATGGGACAGGATGGATATAGGATGACAGGCATTGTGCTTTCTGATGTCCCCCTTTCGTCCCTCAGGACAAGACTTTGAATCCCACATCCACAACCAGTCAACACAGCCACGAAAGCAATCAGGACATTTCAACGTCAAAGTCAAGGATTATGTTTACCTTTTCAAGAAGTCGCGTATTTAATCTCTGATGTGCTCCAAGAAGGACAAAGGAGGACCAGTTCAGCAGGGCATAGAGAGAACCTTCTTAATAAATGCTATGATCATGTGCCATGATATCTGAAATATAATGCTTCTATTGAGAAAGGACTTAACCCGTAACTAAACCAAAAGGCTGAGTACACAGGCTTTGTTTTGCCTCCATACTTGTGGTTTTATTTCTTGCATCTTAGAGCTTAAGCAAGACACAAAATAAAAAAAATCATCCAGTGAGACCCAAGTACCGTTGAGAGCAAATCCGATACAATACGACCATATTGACATGAGATTCACAAGCAAGAATAAGAAAAAAAAATCTCAACAATTTATTTGACAACATAAAAAGCATACATTAAGCATAGGATGTACAGAGATCTGAGCATTTTCTGCAAATCTATTTTTTACCATGAGTATGAAGACCACCAACAAGGCTGTAATGGTGATAAAATTAAAGAAAATGAGAAAGTAATCATGTAGCAATAATTATATGTGTCATTCCCTCCCAGGGATGATGACAAACAGGACCGCACCAGTTTTCAATCCAAGGGCTTTAAGGATGGTTCCACCTTGATTTAAATGGCACTAAATAAGTGAATAAACAAACAATAATAAAAATCTTTATGAGATTTTATCTAGCACAGTTGTACCCATGCCCAGCCTTCAGAATTGTCTTGTCAAACACACAATTCCATCACATCATGACAACTTTGGTTTACAATTTGTTTATCAATTTATTTTAAAACCAAGAGAGATTAACAATCTTATTAAAGCCCCTCATTTTTTCAACAGCTATTATTGTAAAAAAACATAACTGGACAAATCTCCAATCAACGTTGACCATTCTTCTGGTAAGTTAATATGTAGTCAGTCTCGTGACACACTCTGTTTCCCATCAAATTTATTCTGCTATTTGCATATGATTGTCAATCCATCTGAGACATGAAAGGACCAGTAGACTTAAAAGTGCAGCTGTAGATGTTTGCGTATGACTCATCTATACTTTACTCTGGCTGGTGAGAATTTTGCACGTCCTCCTCTGAAGTGTTGTCATGCTCATGTTTTGTTTTTACAGCTGGCTTAATTGCTCTGACTAAGGAATCAGGATTTACCATGGTGAGTCTGCTGACTATAAACTGTCAAAATGGCAAAATACTCAATCGCAAAATACTCTGTCATCCTCTATGTATATATATGGTGGCAGGGCTGCAAATTTTGACCCACAATACCAACATTTCTAAATGATGGTACTTGGGAAATGGACCGGGGACGGGATCAGCTCCTTTAAATGGATCTTCCACAGATTTTTCATTCCAGACAGATTCTCTCAAGTTGATATAAGTGGATTGTTCACAGTTTTTGTTTTTAGCTGGGGAACTTTGGCTGTGCTGGTGAGACAACAACAGAGAGCAGCACTGGCCTTATATGATTGCTACTGAGATAGTTCTATCAAACACCGATATACGGGCATTGCCCTGAAGAAATCAGATAAGCTTTGTGTGCTTGGTTGCATCTCCACAGATAAGGACATTGAATCGAGGCAGAACTATGAAAGAGACAGAGCAGGTGTAAGCTAAAATTGTCCCTCAGAGGAACATCTCCCAAAGGACCTGACGTGAACAGACACCTGGCACATGCATACACATGCATCTGTGCGAACTATTGGAAATCGACACCTACGTGTACTTAAAATCAAACTCAGTTCCAGCCATTTATTTTTACTACTATCAAATACAAAATAAATAAGTAAATGAATTAATTGTCCACCAGAAATACATCTTTTGATGTATATCCATGCAAGCTGCATGTAGTGATAGGCAGAAAAATTATATGCTCTTTCATGAGATGGCAAAAGGTAGACAATAAATCTGCGTCCCCATTGCTTTTATATTTGGGTTTGCATTAAGTATTTTCTTTTGGACACATAGACACCCCTATAAAATGGCCCAAGCCCTTAATAATTCACTGAATCAACACTATTTTCGGACCCAGCCTTAAATGTCATTGCTTCACTGTTAATAATAGTTAAACTGATGTTTGAGACTATTGACTTTGTAGTATTTTTGTATTAGGGATGCAATTTGTTGGTGGAGGGTTATTACAATTAGACAATTATACAATTAGCTATACAACAATAAAAGACAGAAGACCAAGAACACAAGCAGAGCCAGTGTTTCTTCTTGCGCAAGAAGGGCAAGTAGAAGCATTCAATGCTTCTAATGTCTTTCAAAGGTCCACTAAGACTAGCTTCTGAGAGGAAGCTCTTCCAGTTAAAAAGGCAACATATCGGCAATTAAACGTGTGCTCTAATCAATTATTAAATTTTTATGCTCATCTAACGGTAGATCAAAGATACGTTATGCACAATTGATGGTGGTGGTAATGGACTTGGAATGACAAACCTTGTTATTTTAAAGGGGTCACACAAGTCTAAAATGATTTATTACCTTCCATTGAGGCACTGGAGGGCTTGTGATGTGATGAATTTAATTTTCTTTTGAAGGTCTACTGTCTTCGATTACAGACATTTTTGCAAGGGTTCTGGAGTACAGCGCAAGTGCTGTCAAGTTGTTCTTTGCTTCAGATATCACATGCATTTTATGTCTACATTTTTAGATGGTAGAATTAATACCTTAGAAAAACGGGCTACAGAGGAAATATACATCTCCTTTTACGCTACGGTAGTAATATGATGAAAAACTTAACTTGTGCATAGGCGTAAAAGTTCTCTATTGAGCTCTAGATCGGCAATAAGCCTATCTTCCTTTGCTACTCCTTTTTTGCATTATGTTGCATTAAGCATGAAATACAAAAAATCTTTAACAGTCTTTGTGAAAATTCACTTGAGCAGCTGGCATTTTACCATGCAACATAATACAGTAGGTTCATGGCTGCGTTTCTGATCCTAAACCTTTCGGAATAAGACAACTATTTTGTATTTTTTTATCTTTATGTGCAAGTGGCAACACTTTTAGTGAAAGAATTGTATGATTCAACTGTTAGATAATACCCCTCTAGAATGCAGTATATACATACTACATACATCGATGAGCCACCAGTGACCAGGGAATTAATCATACAGAGGATGACTTTGCTTGCTATTTCTTTCACAGTCTTTGTCACCTTCAAAAAGAGAAAGTCACCACTGGTGTGAAATTTTTTTTTCGTTTCCCCCGATGATAGATTTTTTTTTTTTTAGGAATGCTGCTTTTTATCACCTTGTTCCTCCCGATGCGCAAAAACAACACAACATGGCCATCACTTTCTTCGCGCTCTCACTTTGTTTGGTACCCCTTCACTGCACTGCTTGTCATACCCCCACCAACATTCTCTACCTGGTGTCCTCCAACAAGCACCTGCCCTTGACTGGTGAAGTTGCCACTCTGAATTCATTTTATTGTATGACACAAATGTTCTTTTTTCCAAATCACTAATACAACACATCCGCACCATTACCGGTCTCCTGTCAACATGTGCACTTTTCAAAGGACTGGCCAGGAAATCCACTGGGGGATGAGCAGTCAATGTTTTGATGTGTGTTCCTCCCCTTGAAATCCCATGAGAAAAAAGGAGTTCACTCAATCACCATGGTGGGGACTGGTCACACCTCATTAATCACCTTGTTTTTTCCTGCTGCCATACACATGCAGTATATCCTTTACTACAATATCACCAAACCAATCAACACGATAGAAAGACATACTTTATGCTGGTGATGCTTTCCAGCATGGTATGTAGAGTGGCATTCTGTGTGCAAGCAATTTTTGAGCACCCCATCATTACCAACAGCAACATAGAAATGGTCATTATATGTGTTTTACACCATTGAGAGCGTCCTCTCCAGTTGTATCGCTGTTTGGGGTGGTAGCTGCACTGAATACAACATGAAGGCCCTGCAGCGCATAGTGAAGACGGCTGGTAAGATTATTGGTGCTTCACTCCCCTCCCTGAAGGACATTTACACCTCCCGTCTAACCCGCAAGGCGACCGCGATTGTGAGTGATGTGAGTCACCCCGCTCACTCTTTGTTTGATATTCTGCCCTCTGGGAAGAGGTACAGGAGCCTGGGCTCCCGCACCACCAGAATCACCAACGGCTTCATACTCCAGGCTGTTAGGATCCTGAACTCGCTCCCCCGTTCTGCGTAGCGTCCTGTACTTTCACTGTCTGAACTGTCTGAATGCACACTGGCTCTTATTATTTATTATTTGTTATTACTCTTATTTATTGTTTGTGCCTTTTTGTTTATGATGTTTTTTACTTTTGCGCTATGCTTGCTGGCTCCGTTATTTATTGTGTTATCTGTTTATTTATTATTTATTCATCACTCTTACTATTGATTGTTAGAATTTTTGCCTTCTTGTTTTTATATTGTGTCGCGTACATGTATGTCTATCGTGTTATGTGTCTCGTCACCGTGGGATAGAGAAAAACGTAATTTCGGTCTCTTTGTGTGTTGTGACATGTGGAGAGATTGACAATAAAGCTGACTTTGACTTTGACTTTGACTTTGTCTGCTGTATGCACACTTGCTCCATTTTTGCTCCTCTTATTTATTGTTATTTTTTTATTTATTATTCATTCATCACTCTTATTTATTCATTGTTTGTGCCTTCTTGTTTTTATTTTTTGTGTTGTTTACTTGTATGTATATTGTGTACTATGTCTTGTCACCGTGGGATAGTGGGAACGTAATTTCAATTTCTTTGTGTGTCTTGGCATGTGAAGAAATTGACAATGAAGCAGACTTTGACTTTTACCTGTTGGGTCTTATTTTGTTATGTTGTGGTTTTGTTGTACTCCAGAAGTCAATGATGAATGGCGACAAGCTGCCGAATTTCTATATGTGGCAGGCCCCTTGAAAGCACGCTTGTGTGTATTCCTTAATGAATGGGGATCATTGTCAGTTATTAAGATATACAGTAAGCGCCTGTGACTTTTCTTTATTCATCTCAACATAGCCAAATTAGGAATTTTAGCTACCAAAAACAATCTACCTTTTGTTCCTTCCTCAAATTGAAATGTTCAAATGATGACCACTTCCTTGACATAGGCTATGCTCACAGTGCAGCTCAATTCGGATTTTTTTAAGACAGTCTGAACGGCTTCTGACCCGGCCCACTCTTCTTGGTTCTTGATCGGATACGTATCGGATATTTTCGGGATGTATCTGCCTTGATCTTGTCATCATGCACAGGATGTCAGGCAGACGGGTATTGATTGTTCGTGAATCTGCAGCAATTTTCAGTAACAATATTGACTTTATATTTGAATTTAATTTCATCCCGCTTAAAACATAAAGCATAACATTTTTGATCATAGTAGTAATTCAGCAATATAGACGGTTTAATGATTACGCGCCTCAGTGGCGCGATCACATTTTGGATGGACAGACGGACGGATGGCTGGATAGATGGACAAGGCACACTGTATCAGCATTAGGAAGGGATGGATGGATGCTTTTAGTCCCATGAGGAAAATTAAGTCATAATATACCTTCAATTGAGTCTTCTTCTGTTCTTCTGTGACTGAATCATTAATGCATAAGACAAATGAAGTTGGGCCCTCCCCTTGACATCGATCATATATAGTATAAACGACCGGAGCTACCGGGACTGCAAGTGCAAGCCGCTTTTAGCTTGGTTGAGGGAGGATTGGAATGATGCTTGCTGTGAAATTTACAGTGCCAGACAGTCACTTGTTATGCAGAGTGGAAACAGCCAAGATTATTTTTGCACACTTGCTCCATCATCATTTTAGAGATAAGGTTTTGTTTGTCTCTTTTTGTTTTGTTTATTTTGCTTTATTCAAGCACTTCTGCATGTATTACTGCGCATGTTTGAGGAACAAAAAGAGGGAGCCAGTGGCAGAGGAAAGAAAATGAAAGCACGGAGCATACGTATGTGTGTGTATGTATATGTATGTATGTATGTATATGTATATATATGTGTGTATATATATATACGTGTGTGTGTGTGTGTGTGTGTGTGTGTGTGTGTGTGCGTGTATAATTAGAGAAAGATCAGAGAAAGAAAGGGAGAGTGATAAAGAGAAATGAATATATACAGCATGTGATAACTTGTAATGATAACTTTGTGTAACAGCTGTGTGCCCATGTCATCTGTCCACATTCACCTGGGAAGGAGAAAGCTGAGAATGACATCAAACACAAACATCTTTATTGGCCGTCTCCATAATTCAGCAGCTATACCAGAGGTCGCAGTCTTTCCTTTGAGGTTGAGCTGCAGAGATGAATCTTTAATGCACTCCTGCCTAGGAATAATGGATGGCACACAGGAAAGCTACTACCCATCCATGTGCTGTGCTGTCGCAATAGTAAGAAGTGGAGGAGGAATGAATGGGGTGAGGGTGGGGGAGAGGTAAGTGGGAGAGAGGACAAGGATGGACTGTGGATGCTGAGTGAATTGAACAAAGTGAGTGAAATTCAGATGCAACAGTGTGGGAGTGAGGATTAGCATTTAGTTAATAAAATATGTTGGCCTCTGCCTTTTGCTTGCAAGTCTGCTAGTCGACAGCCAAGTCAAGTCAAATTTATTTATTAGCCCTTAATCACAGAAACTTCTCTTCACATGCCCACAGTGGACATATTTTAACGACATCCCCTGACCATTACCCCCAGAATTAAAAGGAAAAACTAAAAAAAAAAACTGGGGAAAAACGACAAACCTTGAGAAGGGACCGCAGATCGTAGTATCCAACTGGGCTGCAATGGATGCCGAGTGGGCAACATTTAAAAAACACAAAGTAATATGTGACACTATGAAGGAAAAAAATGCAGAAGATGAAGCGCTGCAGGAAGTCAGTCACAGTCGTCATGGCAACGCCTGTGAGAAGGTGGTCCACCTCAGAGCTTGTCCTGGTCAGTCGGTAGAGAATCAGTTTGGTCGTCACCTACTCCCCCTTTCCTAAGCCGTGGAAGAGGAAGCAGAAGAACAAGTTCTGACCCCCAATAGCAAATGCTCTCAAACCTGCGACTTCTTTTAGGCTTTTGTGGACAAAGGTTTTGAGATGGAACATATTTGTTCCTAACACCACACAGTTCCGAAAGACACCTGTTGTAAATTTGAGGCACTGTCCATATGTACGTACGTATGTGATCTCTTCAGGTGCTTCTCTTTTTACATAAACCAAAGCAAGCAAATAAGTTAGAACAACTAATGTTTATGCCCCTGTTGGACTAGATGAGCTTAAGTCCTTCTGATGTGTTGAGTGCTGTCAGAGTGGTGTCAAGCAACACTAACATGCAAACGTACGGCACAGCAGTGCCTGAGGCAAGAGAAGAGAGTAACACAGCCAAATAGCAGACTTTGTGTTTTCCTCACTCAACTACTTTGTCGGCATATTCCATTAAATCTCACCCATCCAGTGCAGAGTAACAGTAATGGATCAAAAGGGGGGTGGAGTGAGGGAATATTAGAAGGAGGGAGTCAAAGTGGGTCACTGACAGCCATTGCGTGAAAACTGGTTCATCTAAGCTGAAATGAGGTTTAAAATACAAACAAATGAGCTTTTGATGCAATAAACCGAACATCACACGTTGCCCCAGTGTGCCTGTGCACACATAAACACACATCACACTTCACATTTCAGCAAGCACAGGATTCAATCTCAGCATTTTAGTCAATCAGAACCTTTCATTCCTTTCCCCCTTCTTAGCTCTGTCACCCAGCCTTGGGGTGGAGGTGGAGGTAAAGGTGTGGTGGAAGGAGAGAAACACATTTCTTCTGAGTGGTGACAGAGGGAGCAAAGGAAATGAAATTCAAGAGATAAAAAACAGCTCTTGGAGGCTGTATTAATTGTATTTACACTGCAGGTCTAAGATCCTAATTCCAATTGCATGCCTATTTCCAATTTTTAACTGTTCATTTGCATGGTTGTTATGTTGTACAGTCACTGAGTGTAGTGATTCAAGGTGTAGTGAGGAGTTCAGGAGGCGAATCGACAATCTGATTGGCTGCAAGAAACTAAAATAGATAGAGAAAGATCTTTTGTTTCTTTGTTTAAACATTTTTTTTGATTGTTTTTAATGTTTTAAATGTTTTTTTTGTGTGTTTGTATTTAATGTTCTTTACAGTGACCTTGAATGTCCTGAAATGTGCATTAAATTAAATATATTCTTATTTTTTTAATAAAGCTTTAGGAATAGCTTTGTAACTCTTTCCAGACGGTTGAATATGTTACTCTATCAACATTTTTTATGTGCATCAAACAGAAACAAATGAACAAACCACACTAATGAAAATGTCAAATACCATTTGAGAACCAGTGAAAGCAAGAGTGACTGTAAACACATGAACACACACACGTACACACACGCACACACGCCAATGCCTTCCTGCTGCTTAAAATACATTCCCTTTTTGGTGGGTATTGAGAGGCAGCATGGCAGCTGAAAGCTTGGAATGGTGGAGGAATATTCAATGTGCAATGAATCCACGATACCAACTGGGAAGAATCAGATAGTACAATGAGTATCCTTTCCATCCCTGTTGCACGGCATGCAATGAAATATTAACTTGTGTATGACAATTTAAGAGGCTGCCGGTATTAAATTGCAAGCGCTGCTGATACAAAAGACCTTGCAAATGTGCCATCACCTCATTTTAATCTAAACCATTTTCTCAGCTGCCTGACTCCTCTCAGCTACCAAGAGGACAGATTGCATGATCTGAAGACTGCAATAAAGAACACTGAGAAAATCCTATTTGTGTGTGTTGAATTACCCTGGAATTGTTGAATAAGGAACATTTCTTTCACCTAAAAAACAATAAGGAGCTTTCACTGACGTGACCTGTGGATATTCACAATGTAAAACCTGTCCACATTCCACAATTCCACTCCTGATGAAGGGACTGACATCACAGTGTCAAATTGAAAAAGAAAAAAAAAATATATATATATTTTATGCAAAATTGTGCTCATTTTTAATGTGATGATAAAGAAAACCTTAATAGTTAAGATACTAGAACAAATTTAACAAATAATGTGTTGCTGTCTTCTCCACATGCACACTTGATAGTCTATATCTTGTGATTTTTGTATGTGATTGTTTTTGTGATTCACAAAATTATCAAATTATTACCATTTTAATTACCCCATCAATATATATGTTCTATATCACTTGTCCTCTTTTGGGTCACAGGTTAGTGCAGAGTGGACAATTGTAGTCCTCGAGGGCCGTTGTCCTGCATGTTTTATGTACGTATCTCCCTGTTGCAACACATCTTGATTCAAATGGTCAAATCAATAGCAATGTGTGCAGAAGCTGGATAACAATCCTGATCATTTGAGTCAAGTGTGCTGCAGCAGGGAGACATATAAAACATGGACACTGGCCCTCGAGGACCACAATTGCCCACCCCTGGGTTAATGCAACCTGTCCAAATTGCTGATCGCCAGCAAATTATACAGATACTATTGACCAACAAGCACTCCCACTCATGAATGCAGCCATTGAGAGTCTTTAAGTCACTGCTTACCCATGTTAAGTCTTTAATTACCCTAAGAAGCATAATTTTGGAATTTCAGAGGAGTATCCAGAGAAAACTAGGGATATTATGCACCACACAAAGATTTTCTAACTTTGAACACAGATCCTTTGCCTGTGTGGCAGGCGTACTTAGCATGGTTCCACAGTACTGCAAGTGCAAAGTCAGACACAAATGACTTCTACTTCCTTAACACCTTGGCACTCTCCAGATTGAATGACATTGGTACACCAAAGTGATAAATGTTGGCCTCATGCCAGTATTAACCCAGAGCGTTTCTATCATAGATGCCAAGGTTTATCCTACAGAAGTTAATCATTTTATAAATGATGTGAAGTGTATCAGATCCATTTATAATCATATCTGTGTCACTGCTAAAGACTGAAAGACTGCCTATCCTGCAGCGGACAATAGATTTATAGTGGACACGTTCTGAATTATACTGTGGTTCCCGACCCCCGCCCGAAGTCTACGATGTCTTTTAGACATCTGAGCCAGAACACTAAGTGTATGCATAATAATTAACTGTGAATCAGTGATGATGAAATGAAAGTAAAAAAGACTATGTGTAATTAGGCTGTGTTTGTCACGTCTATTGTTTTAAATCTTGGGTCTGATTTTTGTGCAGTTTGTATGCATGTCAACCCCAGCGTTGCATGAATTTTCTCTGGATACTCTATCTTCTTCCCACAATCCAAATCCTCATTTTAAATTATATAGAATAACTAAATTGTCCATATGTGTGAGTACCATATATGTTTGTGGCTGATTGTCTCTAAGTCTTGACTACAAGTATTTGACTATACTTAGTTGTCACATTGATCTTTGCATAATGGTTGAATATAAATGTAACCAGCCATAACCAGTTCAGAAAAAAGTGACCAAATTCGGCAACTTGCTCAACAAAGGCTTAACACATTATCTCTACCAAAAAAAAAACTAACTCTGCAGCAGGGACGTGGGGTCAGAGGCGACAAGGGATGCTACCCTCCCGTGCCATCATAAAAAGGTGAAAAACAAATTCAATTGTTTTTATTATGAAGTCATTTTCCTTTTAATTTCAATAGTTTTGTATCATTTTGAACCAAAATTGCTGAATTTTTATAGTGATTTTAAAACCGAAGACGATTCGCTCGGAGGAGCCGCCTCTGAGGGTTGCGTAATCACATGACCTACGTTGACAGGCTATGCAGTTAGACCACAGGTGTCAAACTCAAGGCCCGGGGGCCAGATACGGCCCGCCACATCATTTTATGTGGCCCGCAAAGACAGATTGTGCATCAAATTCGTGTCATTACTAGAATTGCAAATTGTTTTCACTTTTAATATCTTTTTTTCTAAATATTTGACCAGTTTTTATTCGTCTGATTTGAAAACGAGTTATTTGTCAGTTTGTTTTGTAGCTTCTACTGTATTATAAGGTGCTCATACATTTATTTGGGTTGACAGTCAAAATGGCCCTCCAAAAGAAACTATGACTACAATGCGGCCTGCGGAAAAAATGAGTTTGACAGTTAGACTGAACTGCTCTCTGTGTTTATGTCGCTGTTTCAGTGTCCAAACACTGTGGCTATATTAACAATTATTTTTGTCATCTATCTGTAACGTAGTGTTTGTCCGCACGTCACATGTATTCTTATATTGTGAATGTGCAATTATTACAATAATATTCCAAATAAGGGATGACCGATTTCAATTTAATTTTGGTTAACCCTAATCCTTTTTTTTTTTTAAAGCAGAATTAAATTCCCCCGCCAAAACTACCTAAACAAATCTAGATAAACCTACAAACCTAAATTCAATCGGACGCAATGCTAGGGATAGCCACTAGGAGTGCCCGAGCGCGAACGGACGCCGTGGCGGCCATTTTAGAAAAATCCTGGTACCGTGAGTGTAAGGGACACCCAATATAAGGAGGTTCAGGTAATGCTGAGCGTTTTGCAGTGATTCTAGATCCCACAAGTGGGAAACCCTGCTAATGGGGTCGCAGATGTTAAATCTATAGTACAAAAGTACAATGAATTGCTGTATTTAGATGATTGAATCAAACAAAAGAGCAATATTACCAAACAATAATTGTAATCAAATAGAACAAAAGTGTACAGGATAAATAAGGAATGAAATAAATTGTATGAAATGGATAAGTAACTTTAATTTTAAAACGTCAGACAAACCTTTCAGAGGAGCCAACTTCGTGCCTAGCCTCCTCTGAGAGTTGCCTAATGCCTATGTTAACATGGTATACAGTTAGAAAGAACTGCTATGTATATGTCGCTGTTTAAGTGTACAAACACTGTGCCTATATTAACAAGTTTCCACAGTTAAAATGTATTGAATATCTAGTGTTTTTTGTCATCTGTCTGTAATGTTGTGTTTGTCCGCACGTCTCTTGTATTCTTATATTGTGAATGTGCAATTATTTCAATAATATTCCAAATAAGGGATGGCAGATATGAATTTAATTTTGGTTAACCCTAATCCCGATTTGTAAAAAATCTGAGTTAAATCCCCCCCAAAAACGACCTAAAAAAAATCTAATTAAATTTACCAACCTAAATTCAATCGGGCGCAATGCTAGAGATAGCCACTAGGGGGTGCAAGAGGGTGCCCGGACGGCGTGGCGGCCATTTTGGAAAAATCATGGTACCGTGAGTGTAAGGGACACTCAAAATAAGGAAAGAAGAAAGGATAGCAAATGGGAGACCTTGCTAATGGGAACCCCAAATGTCAAAACCAAAGTAGAGTAATAAAATGTGATGAGTTAGTTAAATGTTTGAATAATAGTACAATATCAATGAGGATCAATTGACAAAATAAATTTAACAGCAAACAAGTGAAATAGTGGTTGATATGAAATGGATAAGCAACTTTTGTACTCAACAAAAGGACACAGCCGTATTTGAAGTCACACTACTCAGTGTAGAGTATATTGAAATAATCGGAAATCCAATAAAGCCATGGTCAGGCCCGCTCGAAATTATATTCAAATAACCTGGGGTGCTTGAAAGTATATCCAAATTACCTGGAGTAACTGGTAGAGAATGAGTGGTAGTACACAAGGGACCCAGAAGAGGGAGCCACCAGGAACCTGAAAGAATGGGAACCGTGAGTGTAGGAAGTTTCTGAAATAGTGACCCTCTGGCAACAACTTCAATGCCAGGTTGGCCTTCCCTGGGGCCTTGTGGTGTATAAAGCACAGGGAAGTAGACAAAATAAATCCAGCATCTCCTTGGGTCGTGCGTTGTAATGGGACAAAGGAGATTGCTCAAGAAAGGAACATACTTTTGTAGGCTGGTTCTCACTCTAATCAAAGTGGCTTGATCCTGAGCTCTTCCGCCTGAAGTTGGCTTGACCTGGATACCTAGCGGTGTTAACGAAGGATCAAGGTGACTCAGGGTGTTAGTGCTCAGGGGCTCAAGAAAGACAGCTGTACATTGTGGCTGGTTCTCACTCTGATCGGTGTGGATTGCTCCCCAGCTCTTCTGACCTGAGTGGCTTGACCTGGATACCTAGCGGTGTTAACGAAGGGTAAATGCGACTCAGGGGGTAAGTACGCGGCCCCCCTGGGTTTCCACTCTGGGAACAAAGCACGCAGGGTGTGGTGGTCCAGAGCGGAAGGACCTTAATCAGGCTCAGTCTTCTATGAGGGTTAGCCTCGCCCATGCAACAGCACATTGCACCACACGCGTTAATATTAGTCTAAATGGAGACTTGGAACAGGTTCCAAATTCTTCCCCCTAATATTCACATCCCCTAGTCCAGCTTAGGTGACTAGGCCGAGGATGCACCGGGACCTAGGCGATGTAGAGTAGGGTTTATTTTTAGGCCATTTCCTCCACAGGTATTGCAATACAGGTGAGTTCCCTCTAGGTACTCTGTCTGACTTCCCTGGGACAAAGAAGATTGCTCAAGAAAGGAGCATACTTTTGTAGGCTGATTCTCACTCTGATCAAGGTGGCTTGATCCTGAGCTCTTCCGCCTAGAGTTGGCTTGACCTGGATACCTAGCGGTGCTAACGAAGGGTCAAGGTGACTCAGGCTGTAAGTGCTCAGGGGCTCAAGTGCTCTTGGATCCCTCCACAGGTATAGCAATAAAGGTGAGTTCCCTCTAGGTACCCTGTTTGACTTCCCTGGGACAAAGAAGATTGCTCAAGAAAGGAGAATACTTTTGTAGGCTGGTTCTCACTCTGATCAAGGTGGCTTGATCCTGAGAGCTTCCGCCTAAAGTTGTCTTGACCTGGATACCTAGCGGTGTTAACGAAGGGTCAAGGTGACTCAGGGTGTTAGTGCTCAGGGGCTCAAGTGCTCTCGGACCCTGATTGGAGGAGAAAAATAGCGGAACATCGTGGCTGGTTCTCACTCTGATCGGTGTGGATTGCTCCCCAACTCTTCTGGCCTGAGTGGCTTGACCTGGATACCTAGCGGTGTTAACGAAAGGTCGATGCGACTCAGGGGGTGAGTACGCGGCCCCCCTGGGTTTCCACTCTGGGAACAAAGCACGCAGGGTGTGGTGGTCCAGAGCGGAAGGACCTTAATCAGGCTCAGTCTTCTATGAGGGTTAGCCTCGCCCATTCAACAGCACATTGCACCACACGCGTTAATATTAGTCTAAATGAAGACTTGGAACAGGTTCCAAATTCTTCCCCCTAATATTCACATCCCCTAGTCCAGCTTAGGTGACTAGGCCGAGGATGCACCGGGACCTAGGCGATGTAGAGTAGGGTTTATTTTTAGGCCATTTCCTCCACAGGTATTGCAATACAGGTGAGTTCCCTCTAGGTACTCTGTCTGACTTCCCTGGGACAAAGAAGATTGCTCAAGAAAGGAGCATACTTTTGTAGGCTGGTTCTCACTCTGATCAAGGTGGCTTGATCCTGAGCTCTTCCGCCTAGAGTCGGCTTGACCTGGATACCTAGCGGTGCTAACGAAGGGTCAAGGTGACTCAGGCTGTAAGTGCTCAGGGGCTCAAGTGCTCTTGGATCCCTCCACAGGTATTGCAATAAAGGTGAGTTCCCTCTAGGTACCCTGTTTGACTTCCCTGGGACAAAGAAGATTGCTCAAGAAAGGAGAATACTTTTGTAGGCTGGTTCTCACTCTGATCAAGGTGGCTTGATCCTGAGAGCTTCCGCCTAAAGTTGTCTTGACCTGGATACCTAGCGGTGTTAACGAAGGGTCAAGGTGACTCAGGGTGTTAGTGCTCAGGGGCTCAAGTGCTCTCGGACCCTGATTGGAGGAGAAAAATAGCGGTACATCGTGGCTGGTTCTCACTCTGATCGGTGTGGATTGCTCCCCAGCTCTTCTGACCTGAGTGGCTTGATCTGGATACCTAGCGGTGTTAACGAAGGGTCAATGCGACTCAGAGGGTAAGTACGCGGCCCCCCTGGGTTTCCACTCTGGGAACAAAGCACGCAGGGTGTGGTGGTCCAGAGCGGAAGGACCTTAATCAGGCTCAGTCTTCTATGAGGGTTAGCCTCGCCCATGCAACAGCACATTGCACCACACGCGTTAATATTAGTCTAAATGAAGACTTGGGACAGGTTCCAAATTCTTCCCCCTAATATTCACATCCCCTAGTCCAGCTTAGGTGACTAGGCCGAGGATGCACCGGGACCTAGGCGATGTAGAGTAGGGTTTATTTTTAGGCCATTTCCTCCACAGGTATTGCAATACAGGTGAGTTCCCTCTAGGTACTCTGTTTGACTTCCCTGGGACAAAGAAGATTGCTCAAGAAAGGAGCATACTTTTGTAGGCTGGTTCTCACTCTGATCAAGGTGGCTTGATCCTGAGCTCTTCCGCCTAGAGTTGGCTTGACCTGGATACCTAGCGGTGTTAACGAAGGGTCAAGGTGACTCAGGCTGTAAGTGCTCAGGGGCTCAAGTGCTCTTGGATCCCTCCACAGGTATTGCAATAAAGGTGAGTTCCCTCTAGGTACCCTGTTTGACTTCCCTGGGACAAAGAAGATTGCTCAAGAAAGGAGAATACTTTTGTAGGCTGGTTCTCACTCTGATCAAGGTGGCTTGATCCTGAGCTCTTCCGCCTAAAGTTGTCTTGACCTGGATACCTAGCGGTGTTAACGAAGGGTCAAGGTGACTCAGGGTGTTAGTGCTCAGGGGCTCAAGAAAGACAGCGGGACATAGTGGCTGGTTCTCACTCTGATCGGTGTGGATTGCTCCCCAGCTCTTCTGACCTGAGTGGCTTGACCTGGATACCTAGCGGTGTTAACGAAGGGTCAATGCGACGCAGGGGGTAAGTACGCGGCCCCCCTGGGTTTCCACTCTGGGAACAAAGCACGCAGGGTGTGGTGGTCCAGAGCGGAAGGACCTTAATCAGGCTCAGTCTTCTATGAGGGTTAGCCTCGCCCATGCAACAGCACATTGCACCACACGCGTTAATATTAGTCTAAATGGAGACTTGGAACAGGTTCCAAATTCTTCCCCCTAATATTCACATCCCCTAGTCCAGCTTAGGTGACTAGGCCGAGGATGCACCGGGACCTAGGCGATGTAGAGTAGGGTTTCTTTTTCAGCCATTCCCTCCACAGGTATTGCAATACAGGTGAGTTTCCTCTAGGTACTCTGTTTGACTTCCCTGGGACAAAGAAGATTGCTCAAGAAAGGAGCATACTTGGCTGGTTCTCACTCTGATCCAGGTGGCTTGATCCTGAGCTATTCCGCCTAGAGTTGGCTTGACCTGGATACCTAGCGGTGTTAACGAAGGGTCAAGGTGACTCAGGCTGTAAGTGCTCAGGGGCTCAAGTGCTCTTGGATCCCTCCACAGCTATTGCAATACAGGTGAGTTCCCTCTAGGTACTCTGTTTGACTTCCCTGGGACAAAGAAGATTGCTCAAGAAAGGAGAATACTTTTGTAGGCTGGTTCTCACTCTGATCAAGGTGCCTTGATCCTGAGCTCTACCGCCTAAAGTTGACTTGACCTGGATACCTAGCGGTGTTAACGAATGGTCAAGGTGACTTAGGGTGTTAGTGCTCAGGGGCTCAAGTGCTCTCTGACCCTAATTGGAGGAGAAAGACAGCGGTAAATCGTGGCTGGTTCTCACTCTGATCGGTGTGGATTGCTCCCCAACTCTTCTGGCCTGAGTGGCTTGACCTGGATACCTAGCGGTGTTAACGAAAGGTCAATGCGACTCAGGGGGTAAGTACGCGGCCCCCCTGGGTTTCCACTCTGGGAACAAAGCACGCAGGGTGTGGTGGTCCAGAGCGGAAGGACCTTAATCAGGCTCAGTCTTCTATGAGGGTTAGCCTCGCCCATGCAACAGCACATTGCACCACACGCGTTAATATTAGTCTAAATGGAGACTTGGAACAGGTTCCAAATTCTTCCCCCTAATATTCACATCCCCTAGTCCAGCTTAGGTGACTAGGCCGAGGATGCACCGGGACCTAGGCGATGTAGAGTAGGGTTTCTTTTTCAGCCATTCCCTCCACAGGTATTGCAATACAGGTGAGTTCCCTCTAGGTACTCTGTTTGACTTCCCTGGGACAAAGAAGATTGCTCAAGAAAGGAGCATACTTGGGTGGTTCTCACTCTGATCAAGGTGGCTTGATCCTGAGCTCTTCCGCCTAGAGTTGGCTTGACCTGGATACCTAGCGGTGTTAACGAAGGGTCAAGGTGACTCAGGCTGTAAGTGCTCAGGGGCTCAAGTGCTCTTGGATCCCTCCACAGCTATTGCAATACAGGTGAGTTCCCTCTAGGTACTCTGTTTGACTTCCCTGGGACAAAGAAGATTGCTCAAGAAAGGAGAATACTTTTGTAGGCTGGTTCTCACTCTGATCAAGGTGCCTTGATCCTGAGCTCTACCGCCTAAAGTTGACTTGACCTGGATACCTAGCGGTGTTAACGAATGGTCAAGGTGACTTAGGGTGTTAGTGCTCAGGGGCTCAAGTGCTCTCTGACCCTAATTGGAGGAGAAAGACAGCGGTAAATCGTGGCTGGTTCTCACTCTGATCGGTGTGGATTGCTCCCCAACTCTTCTGGCCTGAGTGGCTTGACCTGGATACCTAGCGGTGTTAACGAAAGGTCAATGCGACTCAGGGGGTAAGTACGCGGCCCCCCTGGGTTTCCACTCTGGGAACAAAGCACGCAGGGTGTGGTGGTCCAGAGCGGAAGGACCTTAATCAGGCTCAGTCTTCTATGAGGGTTAGCCTCGCCCATGCAACAGCACATTGCACCACACGCGTTAATATTAGTCTAAATGGAGACTTGGAACAGGTTCCAAATTCTTCCCCCTAATATTCACATCCCCTAGTCCAGCTTAGGTGACTAGGCCGAGGATGCACCGGGACCTAGGCGATGTAGAGTAGGGTTTCTTTTTCAGCCATTCCCTCCACAGGTATTGCAATACAGGTGAGTTCCCTCTAGGTACTCTGTTTGACTTCCCTGGGACAAAGAAGATTGCTCAAGAAAGGAGCATACTTGGCTGGTTCTCACTCTGATCAAGGTGGCTTGATCCTGAGCTCTTCCGCCTAGAGTTGGCTTGACCTGGATACCTAGCGGTGTTAACGAAGGGTCAAGGTGACTCAGGCTGTAAGTGCTCAGGGGCTCAAGTGCTCTTGGATCCCTCCACAGCTATTGCAATACAGGTGAGTTCCCTCTAGGTACTCTGTTTGACTTCCCTGGGACAAAGAAGATTGCTCAAGAAAGGAGAATACTTTTGTAGGCTGGTTCTCACTCTGATCAAGGTGCCTTGATCCTGAGCTCTACCGCCTAAAGTTGACTTGACCTGGATACCTAGCGGTGTTAACGAATGGTCAAGGTGACTTAGGGTGTTAGTGCTCAGGGGCTCAAGTGCTCTCTGACCCTAATTGGAGGAGAAAGACAGCGGTAAATCGTGGCTGGTTCTCACTCTGATCGGTGTGGATTGCTCCCCAACTCTTCTGGCCTGAGTGGCTTGACCTGGATACCTAGCGGTGTTAACGAAAGGTCAATGCGACTCAGGGGGTAAGTACGCGGCCCCCCTGGGTTTCCACTCTGGGAACAAAGCACGCAGGGTGTGGTGGTCCAGAGCGGAAGGACCTTAATCAGGCTCAGTCTTCTATGAGGGTTAGCCTCGCCCATGCAACAGCACATTGCACCACACGCGTTAATATTAGTCTAAATGGAGACTTGGAACAGGTTCCAAATTCTTCCCCCTAATATTCACATCCCCTAGTCCAGCTTAGGTGACTAGGCCGAGGATGCACCGGGACCTAGGCGATGTAGAGTAGGGTTTCTTTTTCAGCCATTCCCTCCACAGGTATTGCAATACAGGTGAGTTCCCTCTAGGTACTCTGTTTGACTTCCCTGGGACAAAGAAGATTGCTCAAGAAAGGAGCATACTTGGCTGGTTCTCACTCTGATCAAGGTGGCTTGATCCTGAGCTCTTCCGCCTAGAGTTGGCTTGACCTGGATACCTAGCGGTGTTAACGAAGGGTCAAGGTGACTCAGGCTGTAAGTGCTCAGGGGCTCAAGTGCTCTTGGATCCCTCCACAGCTATTGCAATACAGGTGAGTTCCCTCTAGGTACTCTGTTTGACTTCCCTGGGACAAAGAAGATTGCTCAAGAAAGGAGAATACTTTTGTAGGCTGGTTCTCACTCTGATCAAGGTGCCTTGATCCTGAGCTCTACCGCCTAAAGTTGACTTGACCTGGATACCTAGCGGTGTTAACGAATGGTCAAGGTGACTTAGGGTGTTAGTGCTCAGGGGCTCAAGTGCTCTCTGACCCTGATTGGAGGAGAAAGACAGCGGTAAATCGTGGCTAGTTCTCACTCTGATCGGTGTGGATTGCTCCCCAACTCTTCTGGCCTGAGTGGCTTGACCTGGATACCTGGCGGTGTTAACGAAAGGTCAATGCGACTCAGGGGGTAAGTACGCGGCCCCCCTGGGTTTCCACTCTGGGAACAAAGCACGCAGGGTGTGGTGGTCCAGAGCGGAAGGACCTTAATCAGGCTCAGTCTTCTATGAGGGTTAGCCTCGCCCATGCAACAGCACATTGCACCACACGCGTTAATATTAGTCTAAATGAAGACTTGGAACAGGTTCCAAATTCTTCCCCCTAATATTCACATCCCCTAGTCCAGCTTAGGTGACTAGGCCGAGGATGCACCGGGACCTAGGCGATGTAGAGTAGGGTTTATTTTTAGGCCATTTCCTCCACAGGTATTGCAATACAGGTGAGTTCCCTCTAGGTACTCTGTCTGACTTCCCTGGGACAAAGAAGATTGCTCAAGAAAGGAGCATACTTTTGTAGGCTGGTTCTCACTCTGATCAAGGTGGCTTGATCCTGAGCTCTTCCGCCTAGAGTTGGCTTGACCTGGATACCTAGCGGTGCTAACGAAGGGTCAAGGTGACTCAGGCTGTAAGCGCTCAGGGGCTCAAGTGCTCTTGGATCCCTCCACAGGTATAGCAATAAAGGTGAGTTCCCTCTAGGTACCCTGTTTGACTTCCCTGGGACAAAGAAGATTGCTCAAGAAAGGAGAATACTTTTGTTGGCTGGTTCTCACTCTGATCAAGGTGGCTTGATCCTGAGAGCTTCCGCCTAAAGTTGTCTTGACCTGGATACCTAGCGGTGTTAACGAAGGGTCAAGGTGACTCAGGGTGTTAGTGCTCAGGGGCTCAAGTGCTCTCGGACCCTGATTGGAGGAGAAAAATAGCGGAACATCGTGGCTGGTTCTCACTCTGATCGGTGTGGATTGCTCCCCAACTCTTCTGACCTGAGTGGCTTGACCTGGATACCTAGCGGTGTTAACGAAGGTCAATGCGACTCAGGGGGTAAGTACGCGGCCCCCCTGGGTTTCCACTCTGGGAACAAAGCACGCAGGGTGTGGTGGTCCAGAGCGGAAGGACCTTAATCGAGGCTCAGTCTTCTATGAGGGTTAGCCTCGCCCATGCAACAGCACATTGCACCACACGCGTTAATATTAGTCTAAATGGAGACTTGGAACAGGTTCCAAATTCTTCCCTCTAATATTCACATCCCCTAGTCCAGCTTAGGTGACTAGGCCGAGGATGCACCGGGACCTAGGCGATGTAGAGTAGGGTTTCTTTTTCAGCCATTCCCTCCACAGGTATTGCAACACAGGTGAGTTCCCTCTAGGTACTCTGTTTGACTTCGCTGGGACAAAGAAGATTGCTCAAGAAAGGAGCATACTTTTGTAGGCTGGTTCTCACTCTGATCAAGGTGGCTTGATCCTGAGCTCTTCCGCCTAGAGTTGGCTTGACCTGGATACCTAGCGGTGTTAAGGAAGGGTCAAGGTGACTCAGGCTGTAAGTGCTCAGGGGCTCAAGTGCTCTTGGATCCCTCCACAGGTATTGCAATGCAGGTGAGTTCCCTCTAGGTACTCTGTTTGACTTCCCTGGGACAAAGAAGATTGCTCAAGAAAGGAGAATACTTTTGTAGGCTGGTTCTCACTCTGATCAGGGTGGCTTGATCCTGAGCTCTTCCGCCTAAAGTCGGCTTGACCTGGATACCTAGCGGTGTTAACGAAGGGTCAAGGTGACTCAGGGTGTTAGTGCTCAGGGGCTCAAGTGCTCTCGGACCCTGGTTGGAGGAGAAAGACGGCGGTACATCGTGGCTGGTTCTCACTCTGATCGGTGTGGATTGCTCCCCAGCTCTTCTGACCTGAGTGGCTTGACCTGGATACCTAGCGGTGTTAATGAAGGGTCAATGCGACACAGGGGGTAAGTACGCGGCCCCCCTGGGTTTCCACTCTGGGAACAAAGCACGCAGGGTGTGGTGGTCCAGAGCGGAAGGACCTTAATCGAGGCTCAGTCTTCTATGAGGGTTAGCCTCGCCCATGCAACAGCACATTGCACCACACGCGTTAATATTAGTCTAAATGGAGACTTGGAACAGGTTCCAAATTCTTCCCCCTAATATTCACATCCCCTCGTCCAGCTTAGGTGACTAGGCCGAGGATGCACCGGGACCTAGGCGATGTAGAGTAGGGTTTCTTTTTCAGCCATTCCCTCCACAGGTATTGCAACACAGGTGAGTTCCCTCTAGGTACTCTGTTTGACTTCGCTGGGACAAAGAAGATTGCTCAAGAAAGGAGCATAATTTCGTAGGCTGGTTCTCACTCTGATCAAGGTGGCTTGATCCTGAGCTCTTCCGCCTAGAGTTGGCTTGACCTGGATACCTAGCGGTGTTAACGAAGGGTCAAGGTGACTCAGGCTGTAAGTGCTCAGGGGCTCAAGTGCTCTTGGATCCCTCCACAGGTATTGCAATGCAGGTGAGTTCTAGGTACTCTGTTTGACTTCCCTGGGACAAAGAAGATTGCTCAAGAAAGGAGAATACTTTTGTAGGCTGGTTCTCACTCTGATCAAGGTGGCTTGATCCTGAGCTCTTCCGCCTAAAGTCGGCTTGACCTGGATACCTAGCGGTGTTAACGAAGGGTCAAGGTGACTCAGGGTGTTAGTGCTCAGGGGCTCAAGTGCTCTCGGACCCTGGTTGGAGGAGAAAGACGGCGGTACATCGTGGCTGGTTCTCACTCTGATCGGTGTGGATTGCTCCCCAGCTCTTCTGACCTGAGTGGCTTGTCCTGGATACCTAGCGGTGTTAACGAAGGGTCAATGCGACTCAGGGGGTAAGTACGCGGCCCCCCAGGTGAGCTGCACTGTAGGAACTTTGTTGGTATTTTTGCCTTCCCCGGAGCCTGGCAATGTACAAAGCACAGTGAAGTTGAAGGAATGAATCCTGCACCTCCTTAGGTTGTGCGTTGTCATTGGACAAAGAAGATTGCTCAAGAAGAAAGAAGCTTACTTTTGTAGTCAGTGCCTCCCCAGTCATGAACTTCACCACACGTCTCTGCAGACAATAGATCAAAAACAGTCGTCACACAGCACAAAGACAGAATTGAAACTTGCATGGAATAGATTTCAGGAAGCACAGCAAAAGTTCGAGGTGGCCATGTCACAGGTTTTTCCTCCTCCAATGTTATTGGTTTCTTACAACAAAGAGAAATTTCCCCTTTTAAGATCATATTTGTTTTATTAGGTCAATGTGAATGAATGAATGAATTCCTTTACAGTTTAAGTTGATATTTTTCTTAAGTAATCAGCTATGACCTGTGCTGTTTTCAAAATAAATTGTAACAAGTCAAATACTTCCCAGAAGTCTTAAATTTTTTCTACACTGATTGTGACTGCTGCACCTTTGGACCCACTCCTAATGCCTTTCTGTGGGATTTGGTTGGGGCCGAATTAGCAATTTTGATTGCTTATAGATAACACATGTAATGCTCTTTTCATTAACCGGAAGCTTGTGGGAGTCTCAAGAGTCCATGCCAACGCTGTCACTCCCTTTTGGAGAGTGTTGGCCATTAGCAGGCCTCTCACCCAGCCAACATAGGGGATTAAGGGAATAAAGGAGTAAAACTGCGTGACCTTGGCCTCACACTGCCACGGTAGCATCATCTCATCACATAGGGGGTGTGTTGCCAGTAGCCTTGTGAGCAGTGTGTCCATGACGTTATTTGTGTACACAATATACACAAATGTGTGTTTATGTACGAACTGTTGCCTTTTCCTTTCAGATGTGAGGGGAAGAAAAAAAGCAAGGGGATAGTTCACATATAAACACTTCCTTCAAGGGCAGCACCTACAGAAAGGACCAGCTTTTTCCCAGATGTGTTCTTTGTCAACACGGGCAACTGAGCTACGAAAATAAAATTCCTCGAGAAAAAAATAGTCCATCCTATTGCATGCTGAGACACTGCTTCTGGGATAAATTGAGATTTCTGGGGACACAATACAGGAAGGGGAATTGCACAGCAGAGTACTCTGCAGGAAGTCTTTTATCGCTTGGTCTGTCTCTATCAACCTATCAATTAACATCAAAATGATCCCTTGGCACTTGACAGCCCATCCCCAATGGGGTCCTTGCTGAAGAACAGGCACAGAAAAAAGAAATGGTCCCCATGCTCTGCTGCCAACTACTCTATTTAGGGCGAATGCCATACAGTACTTTGATCCCTGCAGTGTTTCCAGCGCACAGGATTTACACACCATTTAGTTCCCCATTTTTATTTTCCTTGTTGTTTCAACTCCCTCTACTCAGTCTATGCATCTCTTTGATTGTTCTGACTCATTTGATCACACGGTGGTGTCACTCCTGTGGTATACTGAAACAAGTGCGTGACTCCAGTTGTGTGCACAAATGTATGAATATGCAAACAGCAAACTGTGGCGTGAGATGGTAGTTTCACTGAGTGCCAGTAGAGGGAAACAAAGCACTATCATTTCTTCATGTGAAGACTTTCAAGTGATCTATTCTCTCATAGCAAAGATGAGGTTTGGCCATCTAGTTGAAAAATAAAAAAAAAATCAAGCAGGATGAGTCGTGTGCTCGGAGTGCCTTTCTGAAATGATTACAGCTCACACCTATTGAAACATGCTGAAAAGAAAAAAGATTGATCAGAATGAATGACAATGTACTGAGCTTTCTATCCATTGTGTTGGCTATTTAAAAGGTGACATGCTTACTGATCAGTCTCCATGGCTTATTCTGCAACATTTTTATGAAGCACTTCAAATTGTAGGTCTAAGAAAACATCAACAATTATTTGCAGAATGGCTGAACATATTTTTTTGTTACCCTTATAATTTACATGCCAAATATTATACTCAGTGCGCCATACATTTTCCAGTGAACTGAAGAAAAAGAAAACATTGTGCATGTTTATTCACCTGAGATCTTGTAACATGAAAAAGAAGACCGGAAAAGGAGAAATAATGTTCCCTTCGTTTCAACAATCAATCGATACTAAATCATTCAATAATAAATTAATAATTTGTTTTCACATTTAGCAAAGCATTAAAGACAATGACTTTCTAAATGATCAATTTTACTTCTTTCATTAATACTTTGAGAGACAAATGAAAAACTTCTTTCTGTAGGTGAGCTGGGGTAGGCGCCATCTTCTAGTGACCCCAAGGTTTGATTGTCAAATTTTAAGTCAAAGCTTTAAGTCAAATTTGGAACGTTTTCTGTAATTCACGCAATTCTTATTATTTCACCAAATTAGTCACTTTTTGTTCTAAGCAGAGCCTTAAATTTGTGGTGACATAATTCAAAATAGGAGAAAAAGAAAGCAAAATGGACCAGAATCTCGTCACAATACTTTATACCTGAATGGTACAGAAAGGTTTTGTGAGTCACAGAAATGTTATGACAGATGCCAATGTGTATTATACCACTATGTTGATTTGCATGCTGCAGCTGTAACATGCTGCTTCTTTCGTAAACCTTCATTGCAGCCTCCGTGACAGCTGCCAAATCATACAGTGTTTAAAAACAGCCTTTCGGCGAGGGATTGACTCATTCATGAGAAAATAATATTGGGAAGTAATGGGTTTGTGCCAGTTTACAGGTAATGGCAGATCTGAGCAATTATAGAGCCTTCTTGTAATCAAGGTGATCAGACAGACAGGTCTAAACGATCTTCATGTTCCATTCAATCACTATCTACAAATGGACAAGACACAGCTATGGAACTGTGCACTAATTGGCACTTTTCCTTGATGTTGAAACGTAGTCATTTTGATTTTAGTTATGTTTCTATTGACTTGGTGTTGTCCTTGAGTTGCTGTACTTACCACTTTTTAAATACTCTTCAGACTCAAAAACATTCATGCATTAAAAAAAAAAAAAAAAAAAAAAAAAAAAAGGATCTGTGCGGGAAAGATAGTGGTAGGAATTAAGAGCCATTTCACGCTAGAACGTCAGTGGCCGGGCCCGGCCTTGCTCTGGCTCGGTCCAGGGAGAGGGATGGGGCTTGGGTGCAGCCGGTCACATTGACGACATTCAAGACGCTTGGTAATTGTGCTGCTCTGAAGAGATGGTAGGTGTGTAAATTACTGAATGTGCCGTGTAAGGACATTTCAGCTAGCTCAATCACCATCAAATATTTCCCGATTTTAAGCAATTTGGTTTTTTTTTTTTTGGTTCATTTATGGCATCCCGTTGAGGAGATAAGAGCTGTTTTTTTCAATCTGCCTGTTCAGATTTAAATGGTATTTAATGATCTTGCTCAGCAGTACATATTCCATTTATGAACCATTTAGTCATTTTCTTTATCACATCTATAAAATATGCTCTTTCATAATGAAATATGCCAAATTTTTATATTCCTGTCTAGCTCATGAGAAACATTTCATCTGTATGTAACATGGGTAAGGTATATGTCTATTTCTAAAGGGTTTACTAATGTGAAATAATCAATAACTTGAGTTCACAGTATTATATAGAGCTTCTGTTGATCTTGCACGAGTTATTTTACTGCTTTTGAGTGTTTTTGTTCAATGGCTTTTCCCACAGTAAAATTAAATGTCTGGAATCTGCACCCTGCCTCTTGCACCTTCCCTGTGATCGAAAACTTTAACAAGGGAAAAAAAAAACGTCTGTGGGTGGTTAAAATGAATCGAATTAGCAACCCTGCCTCAATGTATTGAACCACAATTCTATCAGATCATATCATGTAATGTGACTTTTATTTTTACTTGGTCTTTCACTTTGCCACAGTCTCCAACTTTTTAACGGACTGAAATTTCACCCATGATGTATGGCTTTTATATAAAGACGTGTCAAAACTGCACGGATGTGAATGATTGCAGGGCAACCTTGGAGTGCCGTGGGGTGGGTGAAAAAAAAATACCAGCTGATGTCACCCAGGTTTGTGCTACCAGAGCAGCCACATGTGGAAGCAATGAGGAGTTGAACCGGAGAGGAAACAAAGGGAACAGATACCCTGTATGACAAAAAGGTTGCCCATATATAGATGAGAGCAGACCCATGCTCTGTGATTTTCATCTTGCTTCTCCAAGCATTTACTGTCATCGAAAGGCCACCCGTGGGCCAAACACCAGGACACAAGGCACAGGCCCTGTGGGCTCTCAGGAGATGGGGAACAATGCTGACTGAGCAGAGCTGGCCGATTAGTTCCCATCATTGACTTTGCCGTAAATGAAAATTTGCATTCTGTATTTATCGCTGCTTTTGCTGTTTGATAGAGGAGACTTTATAGAATACAGTCATGCACAAATACTACTCTGCAGTTAATGAAGTGTGATTTTATTTGTAGTAACCTGCTGTTATATAAGACATCAGTTAGTCTCATTAGTGATTATCCAAACTTTGGCTTTCTTTTGTGATGGCACCACAGATGGATGGATACCAGAGATGGCAGAGGGAAAACTGCAAAGACAGCCTTTTGTAAAAAGGGAAAACGTAAAACAACTCGTTGCTGCTCTGTTTTTCTACATGAATTAAAACACGCCCCAAACACACACGCACATTGCGCACACTGCATAGTAACTGAATGCATTCCAAAATCATATTTGTCTTAGGCCTTGCCTGGTTTTGTACTGCATATAACATACTGTTTATGCTTTGAACTTGAATGTGACTGGATGCCTTCATCAAGACCTGACAACAGCTTCTAATTACACTGCTGTCACCCAAATCTAAATGCAAAGCCAGTGTCAACATGCCTGATGATTTTTACTCACCCATGTGTTCCATCAAAATCTTTATTCATTGGATTAATCATTTTTTCCATTTATGCTTTGCCATCACAGTGCCTGAGGCCACCACCATGTGCAATTAATAGTGATGGTTAACTGTAGGGAAATTAAACATGTCTGTGTATGCAATCATTTTCACAGGCGGAAGTCAAAATGACATTTGCAATTCCAAATAACTTGAAGTGATGCAGACTGCAATAAATCAAGCACGGTTAGCCCCCGACTTTTATCGCATCGTTATAAAACCTTTTAGATCGCATGTTCAGTATGAAATAATTACAGTATTTATGAATGACGTGCATATGAAAGGATTCCCTAATGCTGCTTGCCATAAAGCAGCTTTGAAAAATAAACGCGCAGTCATAACTCCCATTGAAAGGAAAGCAAGCTTACGTTTGGTCGTCCCTGGTGTCTTTATGCTATTTTTTCTTTGCACTACAAAGCTGTCACATTAAAACATTCAAAACATGCCAGGTTATGTTGCTGTGATGGGTGAACAAATGTTGCAGCAGTAGCAACAAAAGGGGGAAGAGACTTAGAAAATACACAATACCAAAACCCGTATTCTGCCACATTCGGCGCATTCGAGTACAACGTAAACAAGACTCTTTGGAACAGGGCGGAAAGCACCAGCATCACGAGTGACAAATGCACCTCAACTGTAAAATTGTACAGGCATGTTGACCCACATGCTTCCGCTTTGGTCTCGGTTCCTCACTTTTCTGCCAACGAACCAGAGCAGAAGCAACACTTTCTCCCCCAATCGTATCAGAGCGTCTCACTAGTCATTTCGCTCAAGTGCTCACGGCCCGCGTCGCACCGATAAGACATCCTATTGACGGGTGGCAGCAACTCTGTCATGCTCTTGAGTGTTTTTCATTCTGGGCCTCTCACAGTAGTGGGTGGCCAGTTGCCACACTTTATTGGTTTTCTGAACAGAGATAGTCTTTCCCATGTTGTTGAAATAGAAAGAGGAGAAGCAAAAATCCACCTGCATCACCAAACCCTAGCCGCCTGTATAAGGAAGCCGTGAATGGGGTTGCACAAAGTGAATGCATGTGAACGTGGAGGTCACTTTACACTCTATTTTACATTAACTATGTGAAACTCATTTTTGTCGCAGGCCGTATCGTAGTCATAGTATCTTTCACAGGGCAATTATGACTGTCAACCCAAATAAATGTATGAATGTCTCATATTATATACAGTATAGGCTTCACAACAAACTGATGAACTAGTTTTTAAATTAGAGACTAACAAGAAATGTTCAGAATTTTAAAGAGATGAATAGTAATAATGATTGCTAGAAACATATGTTTTTTTTTAAGAGAAGACAATTTGCAAGTTTAGTAGTGAGTGAGACAAAGTTGATACACAATTTGACTTTGCGGGCCAAATCTAATTACACTATGGGCCAAATTTGGCCCGCAGGCCGGGGTTTAACACGATGCTGTACATGAGCCGGATTTTTTGGGGCCAATCACCTATCAGCCATCACCAACCGATCACTGATCTGATCATGAGAAGGAGCAATGTATTTGTTTAAATTGCTTATTTACTGCATAAATGTGTGTATTAGTTACAATAATAAAAGTGCACTGAAACATTTCTGCTTATGTTTAACAAGCTTTGCTTTGTTCTAATGAGAACAAAGGGGGGGGGGGAAATTGAGAATAAGATAATTGTGAAATGTTTTTGTTAAAAAGAGAGCAAAACCAGATTTTTATTAACAATGAAGCTGCTTTAAATAAATGGAATGCAAAGAATTACTGCTACTGTCGTTTTATTAATGTTGGATATGGGAATTAACTGTTGCATTAATCTTTCTTTTTATTTCCAAAGAAAATTTACTCAACTTCAAACTGTATAATTGTGTGCCATGGAATTAAAGGTGTGCACTGTAAAATGTGTGTGTTTGTGGTGGGATGTAAATAAATCAATTGCTGTCCTCTTAGTCTGTCACTGCAGTTTTAGTTTACTTCCATTTGCCAGCGGAATGCTAAACTCAGGATATCCTGACGACTCTATGTAGACTTTGCCCAAAATAGACTAGTGTTTTCAAGCTATGCACACACACAACAAAAAGTGTGCTGTGACAAAAAGGCCATTATGCCTACTGGAGCAATTTGGGGATCGACAGTGACTACGTTTAGATCAATGGTTCTTAACCTGGGTTCGATCGAACCCTAGGGGTTCGGCTCCATTGCGGCGGTCGGAACACACCTGATTTATCGTATAAATTCGTGGTAACGCATATCTCGCAAAGGCAACAGCAGAAGTCCCACTGATTTGCAGGTATGTCATTTGTTGTGAGTTCGTGCATTGTGTTGGTTTTGTTCATTGAACAAGGTGATGTCCATGCACGGCTCATTTTGTGCACCAGTAAAAAACATCTAGGTCTTGAATTTGAAAAAAAATAATATTTTTCACTAAAAAGGGGTTCGGTGAATGCGCCTATGAAACTGGTGGCGTTTGGTACCTCCAACAATGTTAGGAACCACTGGTTTATATTCAGTCGATGACCTTTTTAAAAAAAAATAAGAAGAAAACTAATGTTGGCAGTTTTCAGCATTTTAAAGCCCATGCACAAAAAAATCGTAATAATGAGTGCGTGTAAAGTCACTGATTTCTCCGTTATCATTAAGATCAATTCTCAAACTTAAATGGAGTTACATTTGATGCTTAATTACTTCTTTTAAGATTCTGTATTTGTAGTAGAAAGGAAAGCGGTCCAGGTATGAACAAAGACATACAAGGACCACAGAAGCAGAGCAGCAACTAAAGTTAGTTGTCAGTTGCATATTACAGGTAGTGCCAAAACTCATTTGTGTCAACCCTCCACAAATACAAAGTAAATTCATATGTGACAAACACTGTGGCTGTCCCATTATCAAATCTGTCATAACGGACGGGAAAAAAAAACAGATGCCAAATATCAGCATATTCGATATAGCTGAACACTAAACACTAACTCTTGTTGCAATATTTATCATGAATTTGTTTTGCTCAAGGAATAGACGAGAGTTACTATCAGACAACAGCAACCATTTAGGGCTTCATCCTTTATCCACTGAGGCTGCTGAATTGCAAGCACTGTTATCTACAATAAATGTTGACATTTGAACCTGAGCGGAGCATTGAAAGAAATTATTGTTTTAAAAGCTTCTCTTTATTGTCAAGCTGACAATTCAAAAAGCGGCAGTCATGGCAACACGGAAGGCATGAATATATTCAGAAGGGACGTCTATACGACAGCAGGAAATTAAACACTACTACAGGGATGGCAGAATAAGTGATCAACTCTTAATTATAGACTATATGACGTACAGAGGGTGTGATTCTGAACCACTGACATCAAGGGTGCGTTTATTTCGAAGCTTGTGTATGCTTCACAAAGGACCACATTTTCACATATACCATTATACGTATACTGTATAGCATTAATACACAAAAATAATAAAACTATACAAGAGTCTCATGCTGCTTTTTGTAATTTCTTCTGCTCATTTGGTCTGCTCTGTCTGGTGTCTACTCTTGTATTTTATTTCCTCCTCCCAGGGTGGGATGTAAAGTTGATAAGTGGGGCTAATTGTTTTAAGGTATGACTAGTTTGATGCTGGCAGCACAGTCAGGATACTTTAGAGGCCTTGGGGAGGCCATTACCCTTCTCACTATTTTAAAGGACAGGAGTAAGAGATCAGGTCAGTGCACGCTGTGGGGAATGACTCACTGGGACCCGTCCGCTGGCTCTGCTATGGCCTCAAACTGCACAAATATAGACACTCTGATGTCATCTCTACAGTTAAATAAAGACATTCACAGTAATAAGCAGAGGTGGACAGATTACCCAATTTTGCAGGTCCTTCATTCTTTTATCTGTGATCTGGGCACCCTTCTGTCATTGTCAGTCTTTCCTTATTCATATCATAATCTTCTGTCCATCCTCATTATTTATAAACGTCTTTTGTCAACATTTACGTCATAGTCCAACAGATGAAAACCCCAATTTGATTAAAATGGTGGAATGCAAATTGGCGGTGTGCATGTGGGTGGGGTATGACTGATTGTCCCTGTATGTACTGGCTGGCAGTTCAGGGTGTAGTCTGCCTTTTGCCCAATGTCAGCTGGGATAGACTCCAACAACCCCTATGACCCTGAACAGCATAAGCAGTCTTGAGAATGGATGGATGGATTCTGGAATACATATATCAGAGGACCGCTGTGTTTTTCCAGTGCCCACTGTTAGTCTCCTCAATCTGCAGAACGTCACACTAACCAAGTGACATGTTGGCGTCAGCATGCAACTTTTGGTCCATTTCATTCCCCGAAACCGGTCTCCTGGTTTGGCTGCTCACACTAGTACTCCGTCTACTAATATCATAATCAGATCTGTCACTAGTATTTGATGGTTTCTGGCTTCTGTTCTCTTCATCTCCTCATTCTCCTGCCTACAAAGGTCTCCACAATAAAATTTTTTAGCTTCTTTTCTTCCCCTTTCTCCTTCTGCTCTCTGCAGAAGCAGAGAAAGAGAACTGTCCCAGGTTCTGATTTGTGCCATGTATGGCTGAGAACAATTGACGGAAGGAAAATCAGGTGGCACGGGCACGTGACAATGATTTAAATGAATTATTATAATATCATTAAGTCCAATAGCATTATAGTCAATAACTCTATACGACTTTTTTCCTGTGAACAAGTTCATGCATTTTTCCGGAGACGTGATTGATCTAATTAAGCTAACATTACTGTACAGAATAAATCATAATATTTGTATGAATGTTTTTTTATATTCCGGATACGAAAATAGACATTTTATTGACCCATTCGTTTTGTATTGAGTGTGTCCTCATTAGAGTAACAGTGAGCTGGCTTTAGTTGAGAGGAGTACGCCTCAGATAGAATCGCAGATAGTTTAATTTTATAATAAAGCTGTGAATAAATGACAGTGTAGCTCATGTTAAGATTAATTATTCAGTATCATTAAGAGATGAAATTATATCACTGCAGTATATCAATAAAAATGTTTAAATTACAAAATTTAAAGGATTGAGCTGCTGATCGTTTGGATCAGTGTTATTGAGTTATTAAATAAATGAGCTGCTAGCAATTAAATTTATATATCCGCTAATAAACCAAGCAGACCGATTACTGTAATTCCTTAATAAGCACTCCGGAACAGACAATAAATAGAGAAGTAGGTATTTTAAGCGATGGATGACTATCTGAAAAGCCATGTCACTGCATAGTGCATTAAAAAAGACCACGAATGATACTAAACATCACAATAAGAATAAATATATCATTCCATGTAAAATGTTGGAAAAATAAAGCTTTACAAATGTGACGTTTCGCTGATTGCCATTATTGTTACTTCTTTCTGGCTCACTGCAATCAGAGTATAAAAGCTACAACATGTTTTTGTATGTCCAATTAAAGAAAAATGACTGTCTCTTTTAAAATTCTTGCTCAATTATGGGCAATATGTGACCCCCGACAGAGGTGCCTCTTTATTCAGTCCTATGAAAGAAAAATGCCTGTTCCTTTTAAACTTCTTGCTCAATTATCGGCAATATGAAACCCCCAACAGAGGTGCCTTTTTATTCGATTATGGGGTCCAATCTGAAAGAAAAAAATCCATTTCCAAATCATAATACTTGTCTGGCAGCCTAATTTCTTAAAATAATTTCCAGAAGTGCTGCATCAACTTGAATACAAAAATGTGTGAGTCACCCCATGTCTAGACGGGAAGCATCAAAATTCCATTGTGTTATTGAAACTACAGTGCTCATGGAAGAACTGACAAGACACCGGGGTGCAGTGTGGCTCAGTGGAGGAGTGGCCATCTCCCAACCCAGAGGTTGGAATTTCTATCCCCAGCCATTGTTTCCAGGTTGGAGTATCCTTGAGCATGTGAAGCACTTTGAAGGCCTTAATAGATGGAAAGGCTCTATACTAGTGTACCGTTCGTGCTTATGAGGTTTTATTTCAAATGTAAAGTTATGGGGTAATGCATTTTTGTGTTAACAGTAATCTCCTGCTATAGCCTATTGTGCTCCACGTTTCATGGTCCCACTATATCACTTTTTTTGTAAGTGTTATTGCAGTTGTTGCTGTTTACAGTATACAGTGTTTTTATGTTATCCGTTTCTTTTGCTGGCTCTCAAGATGGTGGGGGGTAGTATTGGATCTTTTGTGAATGACTCATGAAGGTGAATTTTGAGCAAACATATAGAATCATTTCAGAACCTGATTCATTCTTTTCTCAGTTGACTGGAGCTCAGTCGTTTACGTATGTTGCAAACAAGACCACATCAGGGGTGGTGACTGTGGCTAGGTGCAGAAAGGCCGTGGGCATCTTGGTCTCACTGCGCAACTGTCAAAATGAGTCTGTCAAAATTGAGTCGCGTTGCGCAATCCCATGCTGTGAGTCGGGTATGGGCAGTTTACTTCACAAAGGGGGCACATGAGGTCCACCAATGCTAACCGTAATTGTGCTATATATAGCTTTTGTCTTTTTATAAAGCAGTAAAGGGTATTGGTTTTAAAAGCTTCTACTTGTCATGGTGGGGAAAAAGTATTTGAAACACCATTGATTCCATACGTTTTCCCATTTGCAAAAAAAAACCAAGAGGTCTGTAATTCATAGGTCGACATTTCCAGTGTGAGCAATAGAATCTAAAAGGAAAATCTAATTGTATGAATAATAAACCTAAAGACTACATAAGACCAGTATTTGATCACTTATCAAACTGATGCCTCATATCCTCCATTTGTTTCCTGGGTTAACTGCACCTTTTTGCACATGTTACCTGTATAAAAGTCACAACACTCAACCAATAAAATTCCAACAGATCCACCAGGCCAAAATGAAAGGTCGCAAGGAAAAAAAAGTTAGTTGTCATTGTTTTTGATTGTACATGTTCATTCATTTATCTTCCAAACATAACATAAGTTGTAGTGCTGCAACAGCAAGTTTGCTTAATGTTTTTATTTTCTTACCAGTGTGACCAAAGTTTCTGATACTTAGCTTTGTAAACTGATGGTAACATTTGCCTATGCAGTGTCAAAACGAGTAATTGAGAAACTTCAAATTTGCCCGTAAAAATGTCACTAGTATGCTGGCAGGTGTAGGAAAAAAAAAAAAAAGATTGCTTCCCCAATAGACCTATAAACTGACAGATGGATTGCTGTGCTCTGCATATATTTGGTTGAAAACATTGATTTCCTGGATTAACACCAAGGCATTTGAGGCAATCAAACAGTATTTCTTTAATTATACATACACAGGGCTATTATGATTAAAGGTGCTGACTTGACTTGATGTCATGCTGGGAATTCCATGTAGAATTTTCTTCTTACAAAAACACTGTGATAAAACGGCTGACTCAGTCTTGCCCCAAATAGCACTTAAGCCTCACAGGTCGAAATATGAATTTGTGGTTTCTTACAACCTCATAAAATTTACGATTCCAGGTCAGCAGTACTGTGACAGCCAAGAGGCAACACTCATCAGAGTTTATTGGTGAAATGGATGCTGATATAGAGGGATGCTGACTTTCAAATGTTCCTGACTGTTATTTACTTTAATAAGAGCTTAAGTTGATCAAACCTTTCCAAACCTATCCTTTCCTCATAACAACATGAACCATATGATTTCTGAAAAAGTGAATGTTAAATCCTGAGGTATCACCTGTAAGATCGGGTGTTGTGTAATATGTTCTTCTGTATTCTTTCGGAATAAACAGAAGATGATAATTAAATTATATAGAATTTAGAACAATCTGACCTTGACATAAGCATCAGTTTGGTTGAGGTGTGGGGGTGTTTGTAATTGAAGAAAACTAGTACCTAAAGCTTTTGTATAGCTTGTTGTATTTCTGCCTGTTTAACCCCAACCACACAAATGTTTTGTCATCGTTCGAACTGTTAAGAATTTTAAAGCAGGTTAGAATATGTATACTATACTATACTATACTATACTATGCTATGCTATACTATGCTATGCTATGCTATGCTATACTATACTATACTATACTATACTATACTATACTATACTATACTATACTATACTATACTATACTATACTATACTATACTATACTATACTATATACTGAATGACTGTCATGTTTGTCAGATTGTTCCCAGCATAACCCAGTGAAAAGTGTGACCATTGACATTTTTGTGATAACAGCGGGAAAAAGAAAGCAAAAGGAAGTTCACACTGCACAGGAAATAGGAATTGAGAATTAAGTACAACATTATAGTATAAGTTGTGTGGAATCAGAATGTTGATGCTTCAATCAAAACAATAGGAAGTTTTGATTTTTGTTGTATTAATGTGTGTAAGATGTAATTATTGAAAATGATGCAAGGGGAACTAGACTATATTTTGAAGGAAATTAACCTGTAAGTACAATATAGCATGTGGCAAAAGGCTTGTTTAATTTGACTATACTTTTCAACAAGTGATGACCTCAAAACCATGTTTATAGCACGGGCTAAAAATCATACCAGTAATACAATACTTGTGTGGCTGTGTGTGCTGCACACCATTGCACAGGATCCATCTGGAGTGTTAAGTTGTTAAATTTATGCTTGGACAAGCATTGCATTCTCACAGCTGGGCTTTAGGTAGATGACAACCCTCGGAATGATGGGAATGAAGAGGGAGGGAAGTGAATTGCCCCACATGCCATTCTGCTAAAGGGTCCTTTGCTGTCAAGCCTGATTTACCGTCATTTGCCGTCTTTTAAGATTGGCAACAACACTTATTCAACCAAATGTTCTTGTATTACACCAGGTGAGGCAAAAGGTTATCACAGCTCAATAAGGGCCTGTGTTTGCACAGAATGGCATCAAGGAACAATAGGACTGGAACGATTGCTGGGCTAACATTTGAGCTGTTATTGTTAGCTGAGAACACTTCCCTAACCGTATATGGTAGCAAAATTTTTCTTAATTGTATATTGTTGATAATGCCGTTGATCCTGCATCATTAACTCATGGTCCCAGTTATTGTGGTGCAAAACAACTGCTGTGGGTGCGGCATATGCTTCCATCAAACTCTCATTAACCTTGTATTTGATTATGTCCCGCATGTGGCGATTACTCTCTGTGACTCACCTCACTCGACAGAGTGGCCATTTACAGCAGGCTGATGATTAACAATCCAAACAAACATGTGTCCTCCAACCTGATCACTGTTTGTTTGATGGCCCCTTAAGAGTAACTATGGTTACATACCATAGCGGGGCTCCTCACCTTCACATTTAAACATCATAAATAAAAAAAAAATCAAAGTGCTATTAAAATTTGGGTGGTTTGTGGGGGGTGAGTTGGAGGGGGTGCAGAACAATCACCTATGGCGAGCGTAAGATTTTTGTTTTTGCAGTTTACTTTATAAAAGTTACTATCTGTCTGTCTGTCTATCAACACCTCTCTTTGGTGGCATTTTTTATTTCTCTCTAAGGAGTCATCCATGAAGGGAAATGAATATCTACTGTACTTGTCTCTATAGAACAGTCATCCGTTATCGATGCTTTACTAGATTGAAAACTGAGACCACGTTGTCAGCTGTGTTTAGTTACCGTTTCTCCAACTATTCCCAAAACAGTCCCAATGAAAATTTTGAACTTGGGCTGCCATTAAAAAAATATATTTTTTAAATCATATCATCATTCCTTCCAAATTCCAAAAAGGACCATAAAGAGTTCTGATGCTTGCTAATGAAAAGAAGCTGATGGGAAAGCCATCTATTTTAATTTAATACCACACAGAGGGCAGAATTACCCACCTAGTGGTTGGTCTAGCAATAAATAGGTATTAGCTTTCTGCAAAATGGAACGGGAGATCTTGAGAATGGTGAGTTCCATGTTTGCATATAGAAAAAGACTAATAAAGTATGGTGATGGGCCAGCATGGGGTCAACATTTGTTTTCATTGCATTTGAGCTCGGTGTTAATAGAGAGTGATCGATCTTTTATGTTTTCATATGAAATTACCCCGTGTGACAGTAAATGCTTAGCAGCACATTCTACCACGAATTGCTAAACATATGGAAGGTCTGAGTATTTTTATGTTCTGTGTGCATCAATTCAGTGGATGTTTGATGATTGAGCTCACTAAAAACACTTTGTGACTGGTCTCTGTATGAAAATTAATATATATTTTTTGTTTATGAGATGGGCTATCATGTGCCTTTCATCAAGGAGTCTTTGGAATTGCTGGTGTAATTTTCTGTTTCTCAATGCTAACCCTACAGATTGGAGCCTGACAATTATCATGAATGCAGCTTTTCCTGCTTTATGTACCAATGGAGGACTATGGCCGCTTAGGACCTTAGTTTTTGGCCTCTCTGACGTCATCTGTGAAAGACTCGTATACTGACATATTGCAAATGCATCCCCTCTACTACCTTTTTGTACATGGGGGATTTAATGCCACACCTAGCAGCAAGGCCTGTAAAGAAAATCCATTTCCATTCTATTCCATTAGGAATTGTCTCAATCCAGAGATTTAGAGGAACGCTGCAGAAGGACTATGCCTTCAGCTGGACAGAGGCTTTTCAATAAGCATTTGATACTTTCCATGAGCAACCCTGGAACCACCACCCGACCACAAGATTCCTTTTGTGCTGGAATAAGATACCAGCAACTTTGGCCTAAGAACTGTGGGCAGAGGAGGACCTTGCTTTTGTGGAGGCGAGGTGGCAGGAAGTGATACCAAGGCACTGCTTTGGATGGCTGAAGTGGTTTAATAAAAAATTGGGTGAGCGTTTAGGCAACTCCACTCCATAATTGGGGCCTCTGTCTCCCTGCTGTATAGAACATGTGCAGATGGCAGAGGGTTTCAGACCCTTGCACTGCAAAGTTAGCCTTTGGGAAGGCACCGGATGAAACATTTGCAAGGCCTGGGCCAGGCTATGTGCGTGAACTACAGGCTGGCTTTGTGTGGAGACCAGCTGTCAAAAGGTGGGCTCGCAACAAAATAGAAGTTATGAAAGAAAGAAGGGTAGGTGCCAAAATTGAGATAATTGAGTAACTGGGTGTGGGTGCTTGAGTGTGTAGGGGTGATGGTGCACAGGGGTCAGATCTTGCCTAGGGGTAGGACTGTCATCCTACATATAAAGAACATCCTCGATGCGAGGAATGTGCAAAAAGCCTGCACTAGCACACACAGACTCACAGACTAGACAGACAATATGTTGTGTCTTTGGCGATCATGTCTCAGTGGCCATCTGGGCTTCAGATCATACTTTTACTGTGAAGGCAGGCACTTATACTGAAGTTTCACTACCCATCCATTCAGTACGACCCTTGGAAAGTATAACAGTTGAGCTGTCTTTAAAATCTGGTCAAGGGAGAAAATTACAAATGTTTTTTTGTTTATTTTTTATTTGTATTGCCCTCTACTACTTGTAGTATAATTCCTTTCATTTCATTTGCAACAACAGACCATAAGCAAATGAGACCGCTTCCACTGGCCCATCTGGGTTCAGAGCGGAACCCAAGCCATTGAACTGTTTTACTGCATTGGACAGATCTCCCTCATAAAAGAATGTACGTAGCATATAGATTAGTGAATTAGATGCACTTGTGTTTTACGGAGGGTAACTGTAATTTAATAATGCTGTGCACATAAAGTAAATAACATAGGGACGGCCATTGAAGTGTGTGGCTGTTACATTAAGCTTCTTACTTGCCAACTGTAATCCTTTGGTTCTCAGCATATTAGAGTCAGACAGACTTGGAAACATTCCATGTGCAAAACATGAAATGAAATAGGGCTTTAAAAAAAGGATTAAAATATCCTAAAATTAGACTATAATGAATTGTTGATTTGAAAATTTAACTACATCAATCTCTCAATTTAGACACAATGACAAATAATGATTGTGAATACATATGTGATGTCGTTAACGTAGTGCAACGTTATTTATCTATTTGTAAGGGAATGTATCCGTTTACTGGATTTCAAAATTATAATGAAATAGCACACATGCTGGTTTTGTTTCGATTGACTGGTTTGATTTAATATTTTGCCTGCGTTGCTTTTTTTTGCCACCGTGGGTTGCTTGTTAAAGTTAAATGCCACTTGTTTCTAATCAGCCTGGTCAAAAAAATCACCTCCCACCAGACACCTCAACAATGTATTTGTGTTTAAATTAAAGTTAGTGACCTTTACACTTTTCAAAATTAACTCAACCTTTTTAACTGTAGTACTTAATGACTGATTTCCTTTTTTTGTCCGTTTAAGTTTTTTTAAACTTTAAGAAAAGTTACAATGTGATGCGGTTGAATGTACTGCAGGCAGTAGAATTCCTCCACCATTATCTAATTAACCTTTTCATTAACCAATTAATTGATCATCCCTTATTCATTACACCGCATTTGGGTAAATTTCTTGCCTTCACACTCCACCAAACAAAACAAGTTACACGCACGCACGCCTGCATAGCCAGAGCAATTGCTTATAATGAACAATACGCGAATTGTAGCAAGTAAAAGTTCAGTACCTCAGTCAGCAGCACAAAGCCTGCAAGTATACAAACAGCAGTGGTTAATTTAGCTGAGTCCCCTGCAGACTGAAGCCTCCATTAAATAGGAAGAAAAAATAAATTCAACAAGTTCACATATAATATGACCCTCGGTGCAGATATTAAGTTATGCTAATAATGTACTGCAATTAATCAATCCAACTTATGGCAGAAAGGTGCCGACCATGTTAGTCACACATTTCTGAGGTCCTGGGTTTCGTCTCTGGCCTCTCTGTGGAGTCTATTATGCCACCGTGCTTGTGTGGGCTTTCCGATATTGAGCCCTAGTCCCACTTGCATTTTAGGTTGATTGAAAGTGCTAAATTATTAATTATTTGTGAATGGTCTATTTTACCTATGTGCCCTGTGAGTGGTTGGTGACTAGTTCAACTGGTGTACCCAACCAAATGGAAAGTGGAAGCCTGCAGTGCAAAGTTAGTCCACATTGATCAAATCTTTGTAGCCTAGTATTGAAGAGTTGATGATGGCAACCCATAATTATACTATAATAATTCTACGCCTCCGTTCATGGGTAATTCAAGTCAAGTCCAAAATGAGCACTTTCATTATAACACTGTCTGTTATACCTGTCATGGAACAGAGCGACCAAGTGCAGCTTGGACCACAGTTTATTGAAGGGAAAGAGGGTATTAGAGAGCAGGTCTACCGGCAGGACAGGCCATGATGGTGAGCACAAGTGGGAAGGTCAGGAAACACGGAAGGATCTGGAAGACAAACGGGAGGAACCCTGGAACGATCAGGAACGTGATTGAACAGAACAGTATGTAATAACAGGGATGACAAGCGGCCAGGGTTTAAATACACAGTGCTAGCAAGACGAATAGATGACAGTGATTGGGCTGAAAAAAAAAGGACACAAACGGGTAACATGACAACCAAAACACTGAATACAACACACACGGGGCTAGCAGGTGGAATTGAGTGGGAAATATATATATATATAACTTTGTTGTTAGGCATACAGATTTGGGGTTTGAATACATTTGAAAGTTATTATGATAACAGACATCAGGGAAATCTGTAATTAATGATTACATTCAAGGATTTGTGCAATTCTTTGTAGATAATCATCAACATAAAAATGATAAATGTTTCGCTCTACCTTCTGATTGTATGACATTGTTTTGGCATTGCTGAGAGACATTCAGTGTGATATTCCTAATGTACCCCATTTTCTGCAGGCTCTTTCATTTGAACTTGGGACGTTCATATCTATCGCCTTCAAGGAAGAAGTCAGCAAAGATTATTTATCAGTGATGAAGGTTTTATTATGGTATTCTGCACACATCATGGTGTGTGTGCGTGGCACAATTATGGGGCTATTGAATTACACTATGTAAAGGTTCTTGGTTGTGGTGCTATTTTACAAAACAGCACATCACTACATGGCACAAGGTCTTGGCAAAGCATTATTAAGCGGCCACAATATGTCAGCACAAACATTGTTACTGCGTCTAGAGAATCTTTTGGGAGGGGCAATCGGGCTCCTCAATTAGTTGACAAAGACAGAGAAAGCAGCAGTGAGGAAAATGGCCCTTCTGAGACCACATCCCACAGGAAAAACCTGGTTGAGAGCTGAAAGTGCCTGCTGACAACGGACCCTGTGGGAATTGTCTGAACTGTGTCCTGGTAGTGAAACGAATGGGGTGTTAGCCACACTCCTTGCATCTGAAACCCCACCGGCCAGATTATATTGGGACTTAAACTGTGTATGCACATTTGACACACATCCGTGATTTATCAATATATTTGTACTTGAATTTGTGCAGATTCTTTGAACAACCTCCTCAGGCAATGCCTATGCACAAATAATGGAGAAAAAAAACCTTAAATGTATAATGTCATGTATGTTTTTCTTTACTTTTGTTTTTTTATATAACAGCCATAAAGATGATTAATGAAACTGTAAATCTGAGTAGACTAAATATCCCAAATAACCAAAAATAGACACTTCTGGGAGTTTTACAGGCCGAGGTAGGCAATTGGGACACGTATGGGAAAGGGGATTAAATCAAGATCACAAGGACCAAAGAACTCAGATTTCGTTATCAAATTCATTTGTTTACAAAATACACAACTCAATGGCAAATCATTACATGAGTCGAAATAATTTTGGATCATCCTATACATCACATTTTGCAGAATCACTAAATTCTATACAGTTTCTATAATTAAAATTAGCCTTTGACCTTGTTTGAAGGTCATTTGACTAGTTCTATGCACAAACACTGACTTATTTCAAGGGTCATTATTATTTTTCTTTGAAGAAAAATAGCTGTGGCGAGCACTTCCTGTGTACATGACAAGTCAACTCAATTAAGACCTCTTGGTAGTTACAGACAAGGTCATGGAAACAATTAGGTAATTAACTCGGGGCTCTACTGTTCAAACATATGGATGAATCATGCATTCATGCCTGTGTATCCACGATCCAAATTTGTGTGTACACGCTGTTAGCAATTGATGGCCAAGGTCAATTCACAATCTTGAATAGCAGGTGTGGGCAGAATAGAGTTGCATCAGGCACTGCGCCAGGATTTTTTGTCTACACTTAGGGGGATTGTCTAATATGTGGATGCGTGTGTGTGTGTATAAATGAATAATCAAATTTTATCATTTAACTTTCTTTAGTCAGTGGTTCTCTTTTTTATGAGAGGATTCCAAACGGCACAAGCATGTTAAAAGTACTTATAGTTGAATTTTGCCAAAGAGCATTCAACAAAATAGTGACGCTGAATATAAGAGACCACAGGTCAATGGCCAAATCTTTGACCTAAAGAGCTTGAAAATGAAAGACTTCCCTTGCCTCTCCCCTCCCTCTCCTGATAAGTACACATGGGGTTTACAGGGGCAGCACAAACTTGGAACCAGGGATTGGATCAGAATGGTTACTTGAGAACTTCTTAATGATTTTTAAATTTCGTCAAATAAATATTTAATCTTATAAAGGGCTCAACGAGACTACACACATTTCTGACTGGGTTTGAACTCTCCCTAGCCCCAGTGAGAATGTAATTAAGTTTTTTGTTTGTTTGTTTTGTACTGCATTTGCTAAATTCTTGTGATGTACAGACAAAAAATAATCTGCAATGCATTCAGTTGGCCACCATCACAGTAGTTATTTCCTTGACTTTATAGATTTAATGTATCCATCCATCCATCCATCCATCCATCCATCCATCCATCCATCCATCCATCCATCCATCCATCCATCCATCCATCCACCCACCCATCCATCCATTACGAATCGCTTATTACGAGGGTTGCATTTTAATTTAAAAAAAATATATGTAGTTTTTAATTTTATGTAGTGGGATAAAAACAAAAGCATCTGTGGGAAAAGATAAAGCATTTTTTCTGAACCAGCTCTTTATATATAGTTCACTGGACATTGTGAGTGCTTGGCGACCCATGTCGTCCATGTTTCAAATCCAATCTCTCTCAGTGAAATCAGGTTGCCAAACTCAATCATTGCTAGAGCTGTCGCAGCTATTGGAAGGGGTGATAAAATAGACTAATAGAGAGTGGAGAGCTGTTATGTGTCAACATTGTGGACAACAGGCCAGAAGTATTTTTCAATGACATCCTCGCTATAGATTGTATTGGTGTTAAGCATGAAATATGATCATCGATCAAGAGAGCATCCCACACCAACATATGTGAACGTACTAAAGAGAGATGTGTGCGCAAAAACTGCTGACGAGCTTGCATGATGCATGGAGGACCGGGTGAACTGGAGGCTCAGATGGAAGGACGACTTAATGATGATGAAATACGGACAATTTTAAGTGAGTCTATGAATCGGTGTGTTGAGTATTAAGATGGTGGGGAAGGGGGGGATTTTATGATAATTATAATTCTGAAATCAAATATTCAGAAAATCGAAATAAAGTAATAGCAAACACAAAGCAAAATGTATTCAATACTTTTTCTATCAGTATTTTTTCAGTGTCATGGGAAGCTGAAGCCAATTCTGAAATCGGGCCAATTATATACCCTAAATTATACAAAGTAAATAAAAGAAATATTTCTTCTTAAAAATGACCACTTGCACCCTTTGCGATTTTGCATTTTTTAAGAAATTTGGAATTTGGTCAATGCCAATTAGGTTCTTCCTTGTGCCTTGCCCTGGTTCACGTGGCCGACACAGTTTAGTGACGGTGTGAATATTACTATGACTGTCGACCAATCCTGGATCTTGACTACCTTTCGCGTAATGTCAGCTGGGATAGGCTGCAGTTTATAGAGAGGCTTGGACATGATGGTCAAAACACAAGAATTATTATTATGGTATGGTGTCTGTAACACGGATGTTCTCCAAGAGTTCTAGATCCGGTCATAGACACTTCACAAAGTAGACCCGCAGTACCATTAGGCTAAGGTCAATTGGCAAACCGTTATCTTGGCCAGCAGCCTGATTTGAACAGTAAGAGACGATAGTAAGGAGAAGGCAGAGGGTGACAGCGAAAGCTATAACGAGCTATGTCTTGCCCATTAATCAATGCTGTCCACGCAATTTGCTGTCTGTGAATTGTCACTGACCCGTCTCAGGGGTCACTTGCCAATTCCCATCTGGAGTCAGCCTTCATTGCACTGAGCTCTGTACTTATGCCGAGTGTTCCTTTTGAGTGATTCCATCTATAAAAAGATCATGGCTGCTGCATAGAGCTCTTGCTTTTACTGAGAGGCTGCTTCAGGGAAGGTTCTGGGATTTTTTTATTTTTTGCTCCCGGGCTTGACCAATGCATCGTGGTGCTGAGAAACTCAGAAAATATTTTAGAATATCAAATAAAAATGCGGGGAACACACTGATGTCTGATGGGGCTATAACCACCCTTAGTCTAGGTTTAGTCTTGTAAAGAAAAAATAATTCTGGAGTTTCTCTGCATACAAGTGTTATGCAATACTTTCAAATTTACAGATGACATTTTTTGACAAGTGGAACATGGTGAGCCCAAAACAGCCAGTGAATAATAGTGAAATAAAGAGCTGGTACTTTTTAATGACCCATGCACCAATTTCTTTATTGACCACTTTCAGCCGCTCTGTTCTTGTCCTCTGCGAATACCCTCTGCTCATGTGCTCTTCAAAAGAGCAAAACAGATAAAACCCTTCCAAAAAATCAAAAATAGGTTTGAATTGGTACCAACCAGTGAAAATAAACGTTAGCTACATATTTTCTATTAAAATACTCATGAGTCATCCAAATGACTGAATCAAAATCAAGTGTATTATCCATCTGGCAGTTTGTAGTCAAACTGTATGTACAGTATGAAATTAGTTTCTCAGTTCCCCAAGAGGTGTTTTGTAAATGAATACACAATGAACACTGCAATTAGATACCACTCTAATTGCTATAACTTTTATTTAATTAGGCACTGTAAACATTGACTTATTGTCAATTAGCAGAGATGTGATGTTGGATGATAAAAACACCAAATTAATTGAGTCTTTATATATAAAATCCATTCAGATGAAATAATAGATATGCAGTGCATCTACCATGGATTATGCTAGATGCCTATATCCAATTGATATAGTGAAGGAATGGGCAACTTAAATGCTGGAGAGGGCCAAAACTTTTCATCACTGCTACTGATAGGCCATGCAATTCTGAAGCTACTGTACATACGAGACAAAACTGCTGTTTTAATTTCTAAATAATGCAAATACTGTTTTTACTCTGTGGATTTTTGTTTTTCACGGGTGCTTCTGGATCGCATCTTGTGCGAAAAAAGGAGGGATCACTGTATTAGATTTTTGTTTAGCTAGTGATGGTGCTGCTGTAACCTACTCATGAACTCTTGACACAAAACCGTAAAGTAGATCACTTTCTAAATCTGATTCTAACCTTAAATCACAGATAGTCAGAATTTACCCTATCATCCAGCTCTGTTACTTTGTTTTATGTTGTTGTTCACCAATCACACCACTTGCTCAATACCTTGTTCTTCTTTTTTAAAAGGCATAATATCAGAAATAATATCAGAGGTAATCGGAGTCAAATGAAAAAAAGCAATGATGTGAAATTGCAGTAAGCACGTGCTTTCTTCCCGATTGCAGGGCTGACATATAAAGCCAACTCTGTTAAACCCTCATGGACCGTTTCTATCTTTTCCCTTCACTTATATCCCCCTCTCATTTCCTCATTATATACTCTATGGTTTCACCATTAGCCTCATATTCTTTTTCCCCCCACTTGTCAAGTCTGGTACTGTCTCGTATCTCTTTGCTGTTATTTTTTTTTAACCACATTTTCTCTCATCCTCTCTCCAGGGATTGCCTATTTGATATTCTACCTGTGTGGTGGGGCAGCCCAATGGATTAGAGCGTGGACAGGGCCCACAAACCACCCTGATGTACAGGGCGGCTTTTCAATCATTTCACCAGCCTTTTGCGCAGGCATAAACAGCCCCGGGGAGCAACGCACAGAGGAAGCTTGAGGGGGAAATTATTGTAACGGGTAAAAACAAACAAGGAAGGTCTAATGCAGATATTTGGCCAGTAAGAGTAATGGTTTAAAATATGCAAGACTTCCAACCTCCAGTTTCATTGTGTTTCAGCGTATAAGATGTCTGCTGGTACAGCTTAGGAGACAAAGGGAGAACCATGGCCTCATATATAACTGTAATGTCTTCGCAGCAGTCAGCCTCACAGTGGATGGCCTGCATTTTGTCCCTTTTAATGGTACTGGCTTTTATTTCCCCTCTCCCTGTGTGGTTAATACTTTATCTTCCCTTGATCCCCAAGACCTTTCCAATTCATACCAAAATTGCAGATCCCTTTTGTGCATTGTATGGAACTGCTGTGCCCCTTCCGTAAGGGCAAATCCAGAGTCATATGTTGGTTGTCTCCAGTAAGCAGCAGCATAGACTGAAGCAAAAAGAAAAAAAGGGACTATCAAGCACAAACGAAAAACTCACCAGGAATAAAAATGCTGCCAAGATACAAAACTGCATCCAATATAAATCCCTTAGTGCTACAAAACTACCACAACTACAAAAATCTATGATTAGAAATTTCTATGCAATTATGTATTGATAAAGATGAATGCTGTTCCTTGCAATAGGAAATAAAAAATATAGGTGCAACAACATAGACGAGCAGTCTGACAAGATGCTTTTCTGTCCTTTGCTATTTTTTTTTAGAATCCATCCATCCATCTGAACTGCTATATACGCATTGGAGACGTGTGCATACTGGAGCCTGTCCCAGCCAATCATATCAAGATCTCAAAATAGAAAACTTTTGTTGATGAATTGACTTTGCTATACATGTAGCTCCGATCACAATAATGCACATCAACTCCGTCACTGGCCTGTTTTTGCCCATCACTTGTGTTTTTCTTGTGAACACACGGAGTACACACCGCTGTGCACACACTGCACACACAGAGTAATCTAATATAATCTAAGGTGGATTTGCTCATTGATCAAGTGTTTTTTTTCCGGATTTTTATCACGGGTTCAAACGGATCATCACAGGAGCTGGATGGCCCTATTTATATACCCAGCGCAGCTGATACTCACCTGAATAACTTACTAAAAGTATATACACTTCTGTTATTAGGTCCAGTTCAATTTTTTGCGGGTAACCATTTTAAACGGACGTTAATAGGTTCTAAGACTAATAACTCAAATAGCAAGCTTGAAATTTACCCATCCCATTTTCCCCTTTATTGTTTTTTCTCTGTATTATAAATTTTATGTCTAAGAAGAAATGGCACAGTGTACAATCAGTAATTATTTTCCTGACACTTGAGGTGGTTCAGGGAGGAAGAGTGATGGGTGAAATATCTTCTGTGCCTTTCTTTAAATTGCCACACCAGACAGTCTGAGTGAGTTAAATTAAAATTGGGCGACTGAACTGTCTTAAATCATACTTTGCCAACTGAACAGGCTGCGATGATCTGTCCAAATTTGGAATGGTACCTTGGCTTCTGCAACAGGTAATAATAACCATCCCCTCTGCGGCATCCACTTCTATGACAAGAGTGTCCATTTAGGTTGCTCTTGAGGATTGGTGCAGCGGTGAAGTGAATCTTAATCTTTTCAAGTGGTACAGTGGGAGAAAATGAGGTGCGAATGATGTCTGCTGCCAAATTTTGATATAGCCCTTCTTACTTAAATGTGTCTCTTGGATGTAGCAGGGCGCAGGTTTATTGGCACAATATTAAGGGTTATGTTGCAGGAGGGAGGTAGCTTTAGACTTGCTCAAAAAGTCCTTTTACTTGAGCCTTTTAGTCTATGAGACAAATAGTTGCATTGACCAAACATGTCCAGGGTGCCAGGTCTGTCTTTCACTGGCTATAATATGAGCAGTGACCCTGTTGAACTCAGTGCAGGCTGTAAGAGTTCTTTTCTCTGGCTTGATATTCTACATCTACGTTGATGACTGGCCCATTAAGCAATACAGACACCAGAAGCATAATAATAATAATAATACATTCAATAACTATTCATTTCTATAATTATTAATTATATTAAATGGCGTTATTAGGCTTCATCCTTAAAAAAGGAAATGTTACAATTTAAAGTAATGCGCGATTGATATTACTGCTAATGATCACATCAAATATGTATGCACATTGTTGCACATAGGAATTGGAAAATGTTGTGTTCAAACTGTATAGATATTTAAATTTGATGTTAAAGGTTATTCCTATTATCCATCCATTATCTGTACCACTTGTCCCCACGGGGGTCGCGGGCATGCTGGAACCTATACCAGCACTCAGCGTAAGTGGGGGACACCCTGAACAGGTTTCCAGCCAATCGCAGAGCATACAGAGATGAACAACCATTTATACACACACTCACACATATGGACAATGTAGAGAGCTCAACCGGCCTACCAAGCATGCCTTTGGGATGTGAGAGGAAACCAGAGTTCCTGGTGAAAACCCATGCAGGCATGGAGAGAACATGCAAACTCTACACAGGGAGGCCGGAGGAGGAATCGAATCCGCAACCTCTAGTCTGTGAGGCAGACCTGCTAACCACTGTTTCACTGTGGCACCCGATCTTATTATAATTATTGTCATTTCTTCAGTTATTTACAAAATTGTTTTGTGGTCAAAATATGAGTGTTGTATTTCAGATTTCGCGTCCAAATGTAATTTGTTAAGCATGTGAATTTTATATTATTATTTTTTTCCAGGGAGGAGGATTTTGGTGTCAAGATCATTTTTTACATATGGACCTATTACATAAGCTTCCTTTGACTTGGTAAAAGAAATATTCTAATTGGCTATTATTTTAGTCAAATACATGTGCATTTCATATTAATAATTGACATCTGTTTTAATTCATGTTGGCGGCTTAAATGATGACATACATAGATGGAGATGGCATTTTTGTTATTTATTTTTTGTAAGATACAAGTGGATAACCTGAACTTGGCCTCGAGTTCACGAGTACAAGAAAGACTCAAGCATTAACTTGTTTTTGAGCGTTCAAAAGTGTTTTGCTAAATGCAGAAATTATTTTTTTGTTCTCTGCAGCAGTCCATGGATAATTGACACAGCCAACTAAAGAGAAAAAGATACTATATACGTAACTTTGAAATTAGAAAAGCGTATCTTTGCTTTAGATGTCAAATGGGTCATGTGTCTGTCTGTTATTTTACCTTGCGGTGGACAGCTGAAATGACTATTTAAGGTTGACGACCCCTGCTCCAAGTCCCTTCTCTTTTCAATTTTTTTCAATCTCCGACTGTTCCCTAGACTCTAGGGCATAGTCCATGACTGATCAGCTCCAGTGGGTCGACCAGCAGTTAATGTCTTCTGGCTGTCAGCTCAGAGAAAGGCATGAAGGTGCAACAGTCCTCTCTTCCACACTGATTCTCTGCGAGTATGATGACATGATGAAGAAAGTCGACGCTCAGTTGCAGAGTATGGCCTTGAAGGTTGCCGTATCACCATGGTAATGCTCAAGTATCCCCACTCTAGGTTGACAAACAGGAGCAAGTGTGTTGACCTGGGGTCAGCCACCTGCTTCAGAAGCACTGGCTCTATGATCCACCAGACTGTACAGTGGCTGGTGTGTATTTGGACCTGACGGCAGAAAACAGGACTAAGAATTGTGTGTTTTCTACCTTTATTGGGAATGAGTCCTATCATTTGGATGGTGGTGGTGGGGGGGGGGGGGGATCCGCACATAATATTCCAATACATCATTTTCCAACATGGTTGAGTGCATAGGGTTATTACCATTGCTATATGGAGTGGTTTCCTTGAAGTACCGTAAATAAATGACATTCAAACTGCAACGTCTGTGTCATCTTGAAAAATTGCATTGCTGGGAATTCTGAAGGTGAGGTGAATTGTCATGATAAACCTACTACTAAACTCTCATTGATGTGTACGCAGATTGCAGGCGCTACCTAACAAGAATGTATTAGTTCTTTATGGCTAGTAGGTCTTATGGTGATCTTATCACTCACAGTAATGCGGTGGCACTATCTGAACAACTCCTGTCTACCATTAATTTACCCTCCCTCCTGACAGCTCCAATGAGACATTAGATTTTCCACAGAACAACGCAAGGATGCTGAAACGTTCCAGGAGGTCAATGATTTGCGATGACAAAATGTTTTTAAACACTATGGCCGTTATATCAGAGCTCATACACATGTGGTACGTATCGAATTGCTTTGCTTTTGAAATTGCTTTTCTGTTGTATGTTGTCAAAGGTATACAACTTGAAATGAAGTTCTTTTTGTCATTAGAATAAAATAAGTTATTTGGTTTTAGAAGATAGTTATATGTCTTGCAAGTTTGAGTTCTTATTGAATTATTTCAGTTCTTCCTCATTTGCATTCAGTCATGTATTATATAAGCGTATACAGAAAGTGTGAGACATTACCTCATCCGTTTTGAACATGAACATGGTAACAAATAGTATGCATTATATAAAGCCTTCGTTGTGGTATTTATAGCTCTTATTTGACCTTCATGGAAAACACATTTCTGTCTTTTCTGTCTCAATCGAATGCTCACAAAAGCGAAAATGTGTTCAGGTAAAATGAAATTCCTCTGTCAACAATGCTATTTTTACATGGTTGGTCGTTTTGATTAAAATGTCACTGCCTCTGTTCATTTTCTTTGATGTTCCTTTTGAACTTTACACAGTTCGCTTGTTCTGTCCATAAACTATGAATTATCCCACTGGCTTCACACGACCTCCTTGTGTCCGTACATTCATGCGTCTCTTGCACAGAGACTGAACATCATGTACGTAAACACTGGGCGTATGTGTGATGCGGTCAGACATTGTGGTAAAAAAACATTACAATTTGTATTACAAACCTCAATCACAATCAAGGTGGGACTTTGTGTAAAACTTAAATAAAATAATACGATGACTTTCCAACCTACATTCAATTAAATACAGTGTTAAAACAAGGTATTTAGTGTTGAGGCTGAAAAACAAATTTTTTTTTGTAAACATTTACTTATTTTTAACTTAGCGCTTGTGTTACATCACCTTTCCCTTGTTACATCACCTTTCCTTTTGAGATCACTAAATAACCATCTGGGATCTGAGGACAGTAATTGTTGAGGCTTTGTGGGTGTAATTCTTTTGTTCTTTCTTGATGTACAGCTCAAGTTGCTCAACAGTCTGTCGTCTCTGGAGTCGTATTTTGCGTTTCATAATGTGTTGCACGTTTGCAATGGGAGACAGGTTTGGACTGCTGGCAGGCCAATCCAAGAACTCTTTTCCTGTGAAGCGACACTCTTGTAACACGGTTTGAATGCTGTTTGGCGTTCTTGTCCTGCTGAAAGATAGTGCTTGGACAACAACTTATATCTCTCCAAAACCATATACCGTCCAGTATTAATGGGGCCTCACAGATATGCAAGTTAGCCATGCAATGGAGACTAAACACCCCTTTTCCATCACTGATACTGACTTTTGAACTTTTCACTGATGGACCTGGATGGTCCTATTCCATCTCAGGGTTCATAGAAATCCGTGGCAGTTCTGGGTGTTGTGGATATAGGCCAGAGCTGAAAAACAAATGCTGGTCTGTTATTTGTGAAGACGACTGAAACACATGACGATAGAAATGAACAATAAGTGGTGTGACATGCAGGAGTGCTGTGTTAATTAGTGAGCACAGAGGAGGGCTGTCGGTCTGAAAGAATACGATTAACACATAGGTCAAATTTATCAGGCTCATATTTTGTCTTCATTCTTGGCATAACTAATAGGTCTTGAAGTCAAGCAGTATATTTGGTAGACTATATTTAGTATTTATTTATTTATTTATACCAGTATTCATCAATCGCAGCAAACGTACATACTCTACGTTTTACATACAGTTCTCTGATTGGTTTACCACCCCGGTCTACGTATTTTATGTACAACATAATGTGATCTGATTAGTTCATCAGGTCTACATATTACGTCTACATATTACGTCCCAGTCCTGTGGTGGCAGCCTCACAACATTTTACAGACTTTATAATTCGGTCCACACAAAAGGTGCACCTTATTAAAGATGCACCTTTGGTTTTTGAGAAAATGAAAGGCTTTTAAGTGCGCCTTATGATGCGGAAAACACAATAATTAAAAATCACCTGATCATTTTTTGCTGATGTATGAGTTCATGGTCTATTACACAAAATATTTTATTTTATTTTATATGAACTCAAAGTGACTTAAAACGGTGAAATGTGAGAGGATATCCCCATTCATTTTCACCTCCATTTCATTGTGTCATTATTATTTCAGATGACTCTTCTCAGGTCGTACCCTGGCGACATATGACTGAAGACAATTGTGCCTTTAAATGGAGCACTGATTGTTTTTGATTGTTGCTCATGTTTATTCACAGCCCATGGCTCACCCGCCTCCCATAATCTGCAGATTTCCCAAGGACAATTTAGGATAAGTTATGAATAAAAAATGGTCTCAATAATATTGCAATGCAAGGACCCCTGGCAACTATGAATACCATTAGAGCCTGATCGGAGGCCTTTAGTGTCACATTTACATGTCCACTGCAACAAAACCTTCACAGAGTGTCTCTGATGGCTTTGGCTTAGTTGCTTCATAAATGCATATACATTTTAAGGTGACGTACAATCCTTAACATATCTGTAGTGCAGAGCAGTTTTATGTTCTGAAAAAGGGACCAGATAAAGAAAAGTAATGTGGTTACACACCCATGCATTTAATATCCATTATTTATTCCACATCAAATTAATGTGTGCTCCAGTGACCGTTCCATCACCTTGCTTAAAAAAGAAATGACATAGAGTAGAGTGTTGAACAAAGGAGCTGCCTGTTCAGTAGTGTAGGTCCAAACTTGCATTGGCTCTTTTTTGTCTCTGCAAATAACGGATGTCACTTCAAATAAACGAGACTCCTGTCCCACTGACCTGTCCTTAATCAGTCAGAAGGAATGAGGTCAAATGTTTGTAACCCTCGTCTGATACCTTTTCTTTGCAATCAGAAAAAATTGAAAGTTTCCTCTGCCTTTCAAATTATATGTATGATCATTTCATTTTTCATCAGAAATGTAATTTAAGGTTCTCAATCTGTCAAGTGGTCATTGCTGATATCCTTTTATGAAATAACCTACAAAGTTATTTCAGTTATTTTGTGCTGAAAAGATTTTTGGTACATATTTTATGATAGGATCCCTGTTTTATGTAATCAGAGACTCTCAAAGAATGAACTTATTGTTTGCATATTACCTCAGTAATGTGAATTGTGACTCACTCAGTGAGGTTACGTACAGAGCTACCGCACAGATGAAAGAATAAAAAAAAAAAAACTTACTTTTTATTTCAAGTCATTAAGAAAATGGCAAAGGGCAGCTCATAATGTGTTTGGTTGGACTTATTCACACATCTACGTGTAAACCTTACTGACACAGTGTTTGCACAAATATAATTAACACCACAAGCACTACCCCCAAACTCTTCAGCGGACATGGAGACATTTGACATTTGAGATGTAGACTCTTTGAGTTGAGGTGTTGTAACTCGCACTTACACTCCAAACTGCAACTGCTCAAGCATGGATGACATACATGCCTTAGATTTATTTAGGGTTTAACTACTAGTCTTCTGCATGTACTGATTTAATGAACAACTATACTTATTGGTTATTAATTCTAATAATTTCCCACTGTATGTGCACTGTAACTCTTAAGTATGTGATGAATCTGTCCATTCTACAGAAAACACTATGTAACATTTTTATTTACTGACAATTGGAGTGTTTCAGGTTTGTTAAAATTGTTAAAAATTGTTTTGGCACTCTGATTGGACGCTGCTACTGTCATTTAATTATCCTAACGTGTTTTGTGCATATGTACACCAAGTATTAAAGAAGGTTTAATGAGTTGAAGCAAATGTCTAAAATTGAAAACATAAAGTTAGAACGCCAAATGGATATAATGGCCATTTTAAAAAGCTTGTTAGATAGCTCATTGGTTGCATACTCAAACCTGGTTTCCTCATGCATGCAGTGTTGCTGTTTGTTGTTTTGTCCCAAAGAGTTGTGCATATACTATGTACCTTAAGTGAGGACCTGTTTACTTGAGCAAGTCCAAATGTGACGGATTGTTGCTTTCTTTGCACCTGAGAGAAAAAAAAGGGAGGGTTTGTGTAAACTGACAAAATACCACTGACGAATACCACTCAAAACCACATAAACACCTCAAAAAGTAAAGCTCAATTGGAAAGAGTTAACCCGTTTCCTTCTTTTAATTATTATTTAGCTGAACTAAATAAACAAGATGGAATCAGATCACAATAGCCTTGAAGTCTAAATCTGGGATTACGCGAAGGATACCAAGAGACAGGATAAAGCGAACACTGACAGCTTGTACCCTTGATGGCCAAATCCCGACCCCCTGTTGTCCTTCCAAGTGGGTAGCATTCCCAGCTGAGAAACACTGTGATGTGTGTACTCTCAATGTTCCACCCTTTTAAGCTTTTTATTCCACTCATGTATGTATCCTTTCTGTTGTGACAATTGGTTGCATCTTTTGAACGGTTTCATTTATCCATCTGTTTTGGGAATCTGACTGTGTTTGGTCGAGATTAGACACATTTATCTGAAAATCTGATGGATGACGTCATGCTACGAGGATTGTCTTTTTTCATATATTTACAAATACATATTTTTCAGGAGCCATAGTAATTCCACCTCCACATGAGCTAGGTGGCTGTGAGATATTCCACCCTGCTTAACTAACATTTGTGTAAAAAGAAAATCCAAGGGTAGAGTATTGTTAGATGGAACCATGTCGATCTCCAAAATGAGGATTTTTTTAAAAAATTATTTTTCTTTTTTTTTTAGAAAAACATTGAAATCACAAATTGCATGTTTTTATGTGAAAGTTCAAATACACATACAAGTGTAAATACACACGTTTTACAGTAAGTGACCAATTTGTCAGATTGGGGTTTCAAAGGTTTTTGAAACACAAACCACATTTTAAGAAAATGATTATAGCTGCACAATAATAATAACCACAATAATCCAGGTGTGCACAGTTTGTATTTATTTCTCAACTCTTTTTTCTGTTTGTTGATTTGATCTCAAGCTGAGAAATCTATGAACACAATAGACTGTCAGTTTTAATACTTAACAATAAATATGATTTGTTAAATACAACCACAGCATTTTACTGTTTTATAATTTTAAGTTTTAAATTGTATACGTATAAAAAGTCATTGTAAATTCTGTTCAACACTATATAATACTAAATACTAAATAATGGAGATTAAAATTTAGTTGGATCCTGATTGTGTCCATCCCAAAAGGCAAATCAGCTCATCTGCTATTTGTTATAATTATAAAGCGGAATGACTGTGTGTAAGAGTGGTGCTGATTTCTGAGTTGGCGACAATAAGTTAGTGTTTGTGCATAACGTTAAAACTTCATGCATTCTTCATTTTCTTTCTTTAAATGAGAAAAAAGCCATTAGACATTTTTAAATACATAAAAACGATCAATGATGATGAGCATAGTTTTGTCTTTTTCTTGAAAGCCAGATCCTTGCAGATTTTCCTTCCTTTTCCTCAATCTCTAGTTCTTCATATAAAGGGAGCTCTTTGCTCAGGGATGAAACCAAATAGGTAAGGTGGTCGAGTGTGAAAGATTGGGAGTAAAATGTGAAACAAAGCAATTGCATTTCATATTGAATTGGGAATAAGGGAGTACCCGCCAACACCTCCCTAGGTTTTGTATTTCCTTCGTGGAGGGTGGGAAACCCAGAGGGAATTGGACGTTTTTATCACACCGTCTGGTAAGCTAACAAGTTATAGACCTTGTCAGCTTCTCAATTTTGACATTTGATGTCTGTTTTTGCTGTTGCTTGTCATTCAATATACAGTTGGGATGCGTTAATACATATAATGCTGCATGAATCTGGGACTGCCCTTGATTTTTGTATTTTTATAAATTATATTTCATGTACCGTATTTTCCGCCCTATAAGGCGCACCTAAAAACCTCAAATTTTCTCAAAAACCAACAGTGCGCCTTATAGTCCGGTGCGCCTTATATATGGACCAAATTCCTAAATTCAAACTGGCCCAAAGCATTGTGTCATGAAATCCATCATAAGTGGCCCGCTGAAGACTATGAATCATGACTCAAAAAGACTATGGATCATTATTTTATGATTATAAAGTAATTTGTTCCGTCTGAAGTTGAAATAAAAAAGATAAAATGGAGAATGATTTGATTTGGATTAAAAATCTGACATGATGCATTAATGGTGCGCCTTATAGTCCGGTGCGCCTTATATAAGGATAAAGTTTTAAAATGGGCCATTCATTGAAGGTGCGCCTTATAGTCCGGTGCGCCTTATAGGCCGGAAAATACGGTACTTATTTTGTTGTCAGAGATCCCAACAACTGATTTTATGCAGCCCAGGTTGCATCAATGGGGTCTGTTTCATAATTTTCAAATTGAAGGCATCAATCATACAGACAAACAGACAGATAAACATTAAATACATGACTGAATAAATAGACAATATCAACATCAGACAAAATAAGAGAGGAGAATAGATCTGCAGTAGATGCAATGTTTAAATAAATTAACAATAAACAACCGATGAAAGTGTCAATATATAAACAAAAAACAACAAACATTGTCCATTTGCCAACTCTAGATCATGACCGTGAATGCACACATATCCCCGTATCGAGTTAAAAAAATCTCACGGCATGGGGGAGAAATTATGCCCTCAGCCTTTCTGTGGAGCAAGACGGTGTCAACAGTGATGGTGGACGGGGTTGTCCTTGATGGACAGCAGGCTGGCCAACACCCGTTGTTCTGCCACAGATGTCAGATCAGGTGGCTGTGCGCCCACAACAGAACTATATAACAGAACCAATAATAATAATGATGATAATAATAAGGCTCTGTGACACACTAGTTAGCATGTCCGCCTCACAGTTAGGAGGGTGCGGATTCGATTCCACATCCGGCCCTCCCTGTGTGGAGTTTGCATGTTCTCCCCGTGCCCGCGTGGGTTTTCTCCGGGCACTCCGGTTTCCTCCCACATTCCAAAAACATGCTTGGTATAGGTTGATTGAGCACTCCAAATTGTCCCTAGGCATGTCCAAATCCTAATCAGATGATGGAGCCCTGACAAATGGCTCATCTTCTTGCCCTACTATTAAAGGAGAGTCTGGGATCTTGTTCTTTTGATCAAGGCAGACAGGAGATCCCACCGCAGAGAGCTCAGCCGGCTTCCTCATGGAAAGGTATGTTGGTGGAATTGAGGAGATCTTCGAAGTATTCTCCCCACCAACTCATGTCTTCGGTTAAAGTCAACTTTTGGTTGTGTGAAACATTGAGTTGCCCTGTGTATGAAATGTGCATTATAAATAAACTTCCCTTGCCTTGAGATGTCAAGAGGTTCTACATGGCCATCATTGAGCCCATCCATCACTGTGTGGCACTGCCAGAGAAAGGCACAGACTGCAGCGCAGTGTGCTTTGCTGTAAAGGTGATCGGTTTCAACCTGTATGTTCACCTGGGGGCATACAGGTCAGGTTGTAGTTGACCCTACTTACTCTGGACAGAGCCTGTTTGACCCTCTCTCATCAGGCAGTAGGGGACAGTCCATTCAGACCACAATCTCCCGCCACATTAACTTCTTCACCCCCTAGGTATCAGCCTCATGAGTAGTAAATCAGTATCCCTTAAAACCTCACTCTTCTGTCCACCTGATGTCTCTTCCACATTGTTATCCTATTATGTGCTAATTTTATTGTTCTTAGTTTACTTCATTTTTATTATTACCATTATGTTTCATGTTGCACGATTGAACTGAAAAAAAATCAGTCATAAATATACAGTGTCTTTCACTCATATTAAGAATAAAAGTGATTCTGAGTCTCAACAGTTTTGTCTCCTTTCTCACATTATTGCCTTGCCGAAGCCTTGCTGACCTTCTTACAAATATTTTGACCTTTTCCTCAGTTGCTTTCACCATTTGCTGACAAGGGCACACTTCAGGTAAATGATTAGTTGAACAGAATGGCTGACAAGGACTCAGATGGACAGAACAGTAGGGTGTCGGACACTCAGGCAGGAGCTCGCGGTGGAAAGAACCTGAATATCAAAGATGAGACAGGACGGTGTTCGGAGGAAAGGCGTTACGGCATGCCTTCACTGTCCAGATGACCTCTCTCACCAACTCTCCATAGATGGATGTGCCTGCCAGTGACTCAGTCCATCATGTTGACTTCAACAGCTGAGCAACATCTGCTCATGAGACTTGATTGATGAAAACAAGGAGCATGAAAACTAAATGAAGAGATTGTATTCAACATAATATGTAGCTCTCGCTTAATTGATACACAAACCATACCCATGGCGTGTTCTTAATCTGTCAGACACTAAGATGCATAGAATACGAAGCAGGTCAATAAGGAATTTGCTTTATTCGCCTCACTTATTTGCACTCGATTGTGCGGTTATTGTTTACGCCCCATTTCATTGTCTTTTACCATTATTTTCTGTTACCCTCAATTTCACAAGACAAAAAGCATTGACATGGATGATAAACTATAAATAATATAGTATCATCAATTTTGGTGCCATCCTGTTTGGGAGAGTTAATGTGTAATGTACAGACCATAAATAATACTGTGTACATTACACATCAACTCTCCCAAACAGCCACCCACCCACACTCACCTCATCTCACCTTCCAAAAGACTCAGGAGCCAGAAACAAGGAATGATAAAATAATGAACAACAACAAAATTAACATTAGTTACACTCACATGGATTGCAAAGCATTAAACAGTTTAGCCCTTGTGATTTAATGCTGCAATCCAATCCAGTGGGCTGCTCCTTCTGGTCACCGGGAGGAAAATATACTACTTAGTAAGTGGTTGTCTACTGACATGATTTTTCATGTCCTCCCCCCCCCCGAGATGATTAGGAATATAACCCTGTGACTCTTGTTAGGTATACATGTGTTGTTCCACTATCTGTATTCAGATATGAATTGCTTAAAAGGTTGTAAAACCGCAATGATCGATCCGAACAATTAGCATGTCTGACATATTCAATATTTACTATTGACTTAAACACTCCATAAACTCAGGAGAAAATGATCATAGATCAGCTTTCAAATAGGTTCTAACTTATAGTCCTTATCTGATCTGTGACACATTCCATTCCTCATGTTATGTAACTTTACAAATCCTCGCTTGTCTGCTGATTGAACATCTCAGCATTTCCCTTCTTTTACCCTCTCCATCCTCTATCTCTTCATAGCAGCTTCACACACTCATTGCATTACTGGAGCAGTAGTGTGCTTTGCTCTTGGATTGCTTCCCAGTGCCGGACGTCCTCCAAGAGGAGATTCATTGTGTCACTGCAGATTAATGCTTTGTTAGCCGACTGATAAACTCCCACTGGTCTGGAAACAGAGAGGACTGTGGCATTGCTCAGATAGGGAGGTGATGCTATCCCAAGTCATTGCCACTCAACTTGTCAAGGCCGGGAGACTCAGATCTGTGCTCTAACCCTCTCGACAGTGTAACAATGATCTTGCTGAATGCGAAGGAGGAATAGGATGTGACAGGTCTTCTAGCACTGCAAATAAGTGAATCGGAAGTAATCAAGCTTAGTGGCTGTGTAGAAAAAAGAAAAAGAATAGGCTCCTACTGGGGAGATTTCATTGAAATTGCAAGAAAGACAAATTGTTTTTATATTGACTTTTTAATTAAAGAAGAAAATACACTCTCCGAGATAATAGGTAAACCGAGATAAAACTAATGTGGTGTAATACAAAAATCCCTGCAATGGGTTTCCTCTTCATTTAGATTGTAATTTTAGTTTTGTGTGGATGAAACCGCTAAGGTTTAACACAATCTGGTTTGGGATGCCGCTTGACTTCCACTGTGTTTTCACATTTAGATTTTTACTGTGAGTCTTTGGTTGGGAATATAAATCATCAATTCCAGGGGCTGTTGCCAACATTAAACGGTTTATTGTTACCGCTCTTAAGTAACAGTTGAACGTTTTTAATATTGAATACACCTATTCAAATCAGTTGACTACTGTCTCTTGTAATGTGAAAGCAATAAAATGCTCTGCAGGACATTTTAATCTTTATACAAATTAAAATGCATAGGGGCTTGGTTTAATTTATAAATGATATGATCAATAAATACTACACAATATGGCTGGTAGATTACAAGGAATTAAAATCATGTCAGGCTACAGACACACACACACAATATGCAATATAATATTTATTTCAGTTTTTGACTCCGAACATGGGCAGCAGTTGTGCTTATGCATAGGCTACAGCTCCTAATCAACCTTGATGCTAAAAACTGTATGAATAGTTTCAAATGTGAAAAGCAACTTCAATGGGGCCATTGATCATTAATCACATACCTCCAGATGAAGATGTCTTTTCAAACTCAATTACCCATTAGTCGGACATTTCTCTCTTTATCTGTCTCACTTCATCAATCGGGGCTTTGCTGCATTCTCCTCACTAGCAGTCATTCCATCATTCCCTAATACAGTTCTCTGAACAGTATCTCACTGACCGAAGTACCAGCAAGGGAAAATAAATCAAATATTAACTTTATATTTCAAGATTCAAATAGAAGTCAGTCAAATACCGTAACCTACCTTCCCAAGTCTAACACTAAGTAGGCTTTGAAACATCTACACTTGTTTAAAATGGAACTGAAATCATAGTCATTAAAACATTTCCTTATAGTACAATTTAAAATAAGTAAAGAGAAAAAGAAACATTAAACAATGCTAACAATATCTTAGACTTAATCTTGATCATGAATTATATAAATAGTAATGCAAGTTTCTTTGTTTTCCTTTTTTACAGTTATAATGTTACACAGGGATTGTATTTTGTGTTTATTGTATACTGCTCTGTCAACGAAGGTATTAGCATTTTTTCTGAAGGACATTTACTCATAAAAGAGCTTTCTTTGTTCTTTTGGGACGTTCGCCAAGCATTGTTAGTGAAACAAAGCTATATCACTTTTTAGAGCGACAGTAGATTCATTTCATTTCACTCTATCACTTGGTAATATACAATTATATTTCTATCCTTTTTAGTTCTACACAATATTTTTCTGTTGCTATAGTAATTAAGTACACCAACACAAACAACTAAAGTGGCTTGTGAGTTGATAGATACATTTTACCACAAATTTAAAATTTGACGTGCGATGAATTGGGATGTCAAACGAAAACATCAGTGTTGTGGCACCGTTTACACACGCGCATTCACGCGCACACACACACACACACACACACACGCACACACGCGCACACACACGCACACACACGCACACACACATGCACACACAAAACCAAGACAATGTACAGCCATGCAGTTTTCAGCATTCTAACAGTTTGTGGGAAGAAACTATTTATCATTCTGTTGTCTCTGTCTTTCATGCTCCCATCAAAACATGTTTGGAAACAGCTCGAACAGATTGTGGAGAGAGTGTGAGGCGTTCCTAATGATTAACAGAGCTCTGCTCTTCTAACGCCTCCAGAAAAAAAAAGCCCAACGATCGTCTTAGCTCCCCGAACTGCCCTCAGTAGCGCCTTTTTTTTTAAAATCTCACATGCTAAAGCTGGAGCACCATAATGCAACTCAGTACACCATGATGCTCTCAACCACCCCTCAATAAAAGGTCCCGGAGATGTTTGTGGTGAGAGAAACTAGTTTCAGCTTTCGCAGGAAGTGCAGTGTCTGTTGGTACCGCTTTACAATCCCAGAGGTATTTTTATTTCACTTTAAGTATTGCAAGATCTGCAGTCCAAGGAACTTGATATTCTCGAATCTCTTCACTGTGCGGTCACTAAGGATAGCATATTCGGGTCGTGAATGATTATTTCCTTTGATTCACATTAAGCAGCAGCTTGTTCTCTAAGTGCCAGCCCTCCAGGTATTAACATTTCTTCTTGTATTCTTCCTCAGTGCCACAAATGAGTCTCACCACTGTGGTGTTATCCGTTAACACGTGGATCTGCTTCTTCTTGTATCTGGCTTTCCACTCAGCCATGTGTTAGCAGTGAAAACAGTAATGGACTAAGTACACAGCCTTGAGGGGTTCCAGTATTCAGCATGATGAATTATAGACGTGTTTATTTTTCGACGCGGACACACTGTGATCTCTCAGACATAAAGTCCAATGTCCAGGGACATTTAGTGGTGTTAAGGCTGAGTAGAGGGCGCTTTCTCCTTTAGCTTCTGGGTGATCATGCAGTTAAACACCAGAAAGAAATCAATGTACGTGACTGTATGGAAGGAAGATGGTGGCCTCTGTGAACAATTTGGGCAGTACCAAACTGAAGTGAATTAAGTGATGCAGAGAGGCTGGATCTGATGTGTGCTTTAATGAGCCATCACAGTTGGTGACAGCATGACGGGCATATCGTCCTTCAAATAGGATACAGGTGATTTCCTTGCCACTGGTGCAATAGTGCATGTTATAAAGAATTTAAGGACTCTGGTTTGACAGAAGGGGATGTTGAAGATGTCTGTAAGGACATCGGCCAGATCACTTGTGCAGGCCCTGATGTTAACTGGACCTCTGTGGGTGGACCCTGGCTAGGGTCTGCCATGTGTCTGCTGCATTACTGGTGAGCGCTGATCCAGCAGGTGATGGAGAAAGACCAGTCCTCTCTGTTGTCGTGTTTGATTCTTCAAACTGTGCAAATAAGTTGATGTTACCATCTGGAAGTGTCATCATTGTTGACTTGATGCCTTCACTATGTCAATGACACAAATCCCTACATCAACACATACTACACACAATCGCTCATCGGACTAGAATCCTGGCTGAAATCAAACATACTCATATTCAACACGGACAAGACACATCTCCTGGTTGTTCCCCCTGAGGTGCTACTTAGGAAGGTTGGACACAAATCCATCAACGACGACTGCCCCATCCACTCGTCTCCTGAATTCGGCAATCTGAGAATTATTCATCACTCCAACCTATCTTTTCAAACAAACATCAAACACAGTAAATAACCAGGTCAGTGTTCTTCCACCACAAAAACATTTATCATCAACTGAATCTGTCGCTGAGAACCTAATTCATGCTCTGGTCATTCATCTCGAGTACTGAAAAGGTACGTAGAAATGCGTTGGATCGAATCCAATATGTCCACAACTCTGCTGGTCCACACGCACTTAAAGCCTTGGCAGCTCTTCACCCTCACCATCAAACGTCTCTTAATTACCTATAAATACCTCCATGGTTTGACCCTACCATACATCATCAGTCACCTTGTATGAAAGGCAACTCATAGATACACAGTCAGTATGTGCCTGTATATGTAAATATAATAAGTGAGCTGTACTACAGGCAAGCAGTCAGACACCACCAACACACACATAAACAGTCAGCTCTAAACTATGTATCAATGGGTGATGGTGCAGTGGCAGAGTTTGACAAGTCTCCAAGAGTGACACCAACAGGGTGGCCGGTGTAGAAATCAGGAAAGAACCCTCTGGCATATGTTAATTCATCAGCATTGTGTCGCTATAAACATGCATATTTCAGGGGGGTCAACCTACTCTTCCTAAGTGGCTTCTCCACTGCAGAATTTTTTAAAAGAACTTTCCAATTTAACATGGTAATTTGAATTGGCACAGTTATTTTCTTATGAGTTTGACAATAACTTTCCCACTTCACTGCCCAACATGCATATTATTATGGTGTGTACTATGGTATTATGGTGTGGTATGAATTAAACTTTAGTCTTTTATAATTTCAGAAAACATTTTAGAAAACAAAACTAAACTGAAAACACAATTGATATAAAAGACTGAAGAAATTTAAAAAATGGGTTTCACACTGAGAGATATAGCCTGAAGAAACTAACCCAAAACTGACTTCCAAAAGACCTCTAAGTATATCAACACAGCACCAAAACCTGCATGTTACAGTAGATAAACTATCCATATTGTAACAACACACATTCCCCAAACAATGAGATGTCTACTATTTGAGCTCACCTTGTACTCCATACCAGGTTGAAGACCTGCACCTGGTGTTCTAGGTGTGAAGGTAGACCCCAATGGTACACTCCTAATGACTTGCCAGAAGGAGAGGGCACTCATACAGCTGCACACTTTACAGCCATCTATCTTCATATACACCAGAATTTAGAGAGGATGCTGACTATTTGTTTTCATTATAATAGAGAGAATGTAGTTTAAACAACGTGTATTTTATATCACTAAATATGAATAATGTCTCCTGTTCGGATGAGCTCATCTTCAATGAGGCACGATAATTAAAGGAGTCAATCAATTACGCTCGTGCGTAATTTATTCCTCTATATGTTAAAAATTGTAGGCGATCACAGCATGCCAACGGCTGTGGCAAGTAATTGATGACTGTACCTCATTTGAGAGTGGAATACATTATCACCAGCCATTCATTTACAGAAAAAACACACATGGGCTAATAATTACAAACCACTTAGGTTAGAACTACAAAGCTGTTAATTAAAATATGCAGGATAAGCATTTAGGGGAGCCTTTCTTAGAGGGGTGACACATTTTTGGCACAAATATAAATGAGTTAGCGAACGTTAGCGATAACCTTTAAACTCAATGCAAACTACGACATTTCTCATTAACCAACTATAGGAATGGCATTTCACCACTTAATGGTGAGTGAAACATGGTGGTGTAGAAATTAAGGCCATTTTAGTACTGAAAGAAATAAATTGTCTTTCTTGGATCAGTATAATGATCAAGCTTCCCATACCATGTGTTTGCTGTGATTTGTATTTGAATTTAATGTTCTACATTATCGTTGTATGAATTCACTAGCAACACATATAAACTATATTGTTGTAATGTGTCACAAGATACTGCCATCAAAATAGAAACAAATGAGATAACTTGACTACCACAGGATGATGTTTGCATTCCTCAAGCACCAATCACAAAGTTTTTTATTATTGTCCCATTCTTTCCTGACATCAAAACCTATGAATGGTTGTTCACTGCCTCTTTTCAATCCTTAGCGTCTCCGTGTGTTTGACTTTCACATTCCTGACCCAATTATTTCAGCCCATGCTCATCTCTGGTCACAGCATCCGATTGACACTAATCACACTGCAGATCACAAAGGTCAATTGAGAGCAATTGGTCTCTGCCCACTCTACTACACACCACAGTCTAACATTCATCTAATGTCTATGCCACTTATCCTGGTCAGGGTTGCAGGGAGCTAGCGCTTATTCCTCCTGATTTTGGTTGAAAGGCGGACTGCACCCAAGAGCGGTCTCCAGTCAATGACATAAGACGTATAGAGAAAAGCAATTCAGTGACTCACATTCACGGATGGGGGCAATGGAGCATAACGGAAAATGATGTTCTAAAAGTGTTGTTAAGCATGATTTGATAGTTGAAGTATTGTTATTGACTTTTGAGGCATGTATTTTAGTAGTTGCACTTTTCTTTTTTGAGTGTCTGTTCTCCAAACAACCATAGAAAATTCTTATCGAAACTGATCAGAATACTGATTCGGTCAGAAGCGAAAGTCATCACGAACCCATACATCCATTTTCTGAAGCGCTTTATTCTCAAAAGGGTCACACAGGTGCGGGAACCTGACCCAGCAGTCTTTGGGTATCCTGAATGGGTCGGCAGCCAATCACAAGGCACATACAGACAAACAACTATTGACACCCACGGACAATATGGAGTGGTCAATCGGCCAACCATGCATGTTTTTAGAATATGAGAAGACCTGGAGAACACCAAACCAGGCACTGGTTGAACATGAGAACTCCCCAAAGGCAAGCCGGAACCGAAATCGAACCTTGCACCTCTGAACTGTGAGCCAGACGTGCTAACCAGTACGCAATTGTGCCACATTATTAACGTTGTTGCTATAATTAAAAGTCTAGTATAGTGTTCAGTCGATGATATTGAGTGTGCTTGGCTGGCTTAGTTATGCTTAAAAACTTGCAAGTAGATATTTTCTGAGCTGCTGTGACCTCCTAATAAAACAACTATTTCCACTTGACTTTTTAATATAATTTATTTACATGTTCCGTAAACCTCCCTATTTAAGTACTATTTTAATGTTCTTAACGCAAAGGCCACACGCTTCTGTATTTGTTTAAGCGTTTCGCTCTTGCAGTAATAAATGGCAATGATTCTTTCGTTACTAATCAAATCCCAGGAACTATCCAAGAATGTCTGCTTCCACTAATCACATCCTAGGAACTATGTAACGTTTCTGTTTCTGCTTCTAAAATATGCATTAGCCGAAATATTCCCCTCTGCACTTCAGAAATGTCTTTCGTTTTTCTTTTCTTTGATAGCTGCTTTTTTTTCTAGCCCCCTCCTCCTTTGGCAAAGATGAGTGATCTGGACAAGATTTGAGGTCGGCCACTTCCTTGAAGGCGCTGCTATGGAAATTTCCCCTTTGACCAATCAGGCCGGGTTTTGAGGAGGACCAACTTCTACAAAAGTGTCCCCCCCAGCAGCGCTTTATCTTATTCAGTGGACTATTTTTATTTCAACTACCACTGCATGTATTTTGTTAAATCTTGACCATCGTTCATCCAGGAGCTCCTTCTCAATGTTTGTCATATTTCCCCCAGATTTTTTTTTAGTTTTCCATTGCCCTCCTGCGGGTTAAGGGGGCGCTGTTAATAAATAGGGTCCCGAGAAAACACTTTTCTGTGATTTAAATAGGATATAAAATCAATTTAACCTGATTTTTAACTTACGTGTTCTTCATGTATCTTAATTTGTATTAGTATTGTTTTACCATTAAACCAAATCTGTAGTCTGTTAATTAATTTGCTTTGGTGAGGTAGATATTAATGCGTAATATTGGATGCTGAGTGATTAAATAAGTATTTCATTTTGCTGAAGGGGCTGCAGAAAAAAATTACCCAGCTTCGAAACCAACATTTCAGAAAGCACATAAAGTGATGACGGATAACTAAATATGGACACTAGAGGGCTTTTCAAAATCTCTTCAGCAGTGCTTTCATTTTCTATCTAGTATATCTCCATTGGGATCCTTTGCTTTGATCAGTGAACCTGTAATGTTCTCATGCAGATGCACTCTTGACAGTATGAGAGGAGGCAACTGTTGGGCAAAGGCAAAGCAAGGGACTGTAATGCAAGATTAGATATTCCGAACACCAACGTCAAGGGCAGAGAAGGCACATCGTGCTACAGGCAGCCTATCAGAAAATTGCAAGCTTTAAAATGGTGCAGAAACTGAAAAGCAATACTCAAATCACTAACATGTTTGAACATGTTTAAATGTGCGCACATATATATATAGATATATATTTAAGAATGATTTTGTAAAATAAACCTTGGTTATTTAATAATATCATCAGCATCATTCAATTTGGGTTATGTGTTTGGTATCCCTCACTCAACTGTTTAAATCGAGTTTCGGGATAATGATGTATAGACATTCATGTATGGCCAGCCATGCATGGCCCACTTTTGTAATTATTCCCTGATGTAATATGATTATTGATACACCAGGTGCTGGTAATACGGTGCTCAGAGGACCATATAATTTTAAAACCCCAAATTACTTGAGTTTAACATCTTAGGAAAGACCATCTGTCACAACTTCCAGTGTCACTTCAATGTTAGTCACCTCTTATCTGTGTCAGTGTTAAAGGGAATGTTTAAGAAAAATGATGCTACGATTGGTATATATGATTGAGATATAATGCAAGACTTTGTAATATAATCCAATGGTTAGCGTGAAATTTTACAATAGTATCACATTATAATGCAATACAATTGCACTTTATTGCAAAATTGCTGTGTTGAGATGTTATTTTGTAATAAAAATACTTATTACAGATCAAATAAATACAAATAATTCCTCTCACAGGTCGTGACTTTAGTGTACAGCTGCTCTGGCAGTAGCATGAATGATGCTTTGGGGAGATTTTTATGCATTGGGGATGGCCCACATGAGGACATACTTTGCATCCAAAAAGTGGGTGTAAGTGGAATATTTAGTTCCTTTACAAATAATTTGTGTTATTTTGCAAAACTAATTTCACTGTAGCGCAATGCCATTGCATTATATTGGAATAATATTGCATATTACGCAATCTTAAATATCTGATGTCCTCTGGCAGGCTCTGTACAACGGAAAATGGCCTCAGGTAAAGACAAAAAAAAAACAATTAGAGTTAACCTTGAGGCAGTTTTTTTGTTGGAAGACAGTATGTAGTACATTCACAAACACACAGCGATGACTGCATTAAAGGGATGAATGTTGCCCGATCATATCAAGAAGATAGCATTTTTTTTCTATGCCTATTAATACAGAGCAGAACTTGAATAGTGTGCAGTCTTTAGGAAATAAAGGAAAGCGCAAATTAAAATGCAATGGATCGCTTTTATATGGGCACACTGGGCGCTTTGCACTTGCTTTTCTGTCTTAAAAAAACAGTTTATAGGCTGAAAATAGAGTTGAGACAGTCTTTTACTGCTTTCTGTGCTTTAAAATAATTTCTTGCTCGCAGGAGATAAAGAGTGACGACCCTTGCTAATACTGATATGTTAGTATGGTGAACAATGACACATATGATCTGCTGTGGATATATTACGACTGAGCTGATTATTTTTCGCATAAAAGCGTTTGCATGTACTTAATTGATGTTTTGTTAATTAGATAAAAAAAGAATTTCCAGCTACCAAGGAGTCTCAAAATTGGATATTTCCAAAATACAGATAGTTCATCATGGCACATACTATGTAGCATTAATATAAGAGTGTATACATTGTAGGCCTATGTCCTTTCTATCTTGAGGCTTATATGGGCGTGTACTAAAAGAAAGTATTTTGTGACCCGAATTAAAACATTAGTGGGACACATTAGCATGAATTTTCTTTTGACCTTAGCTGGAATTTCCTGGAAATACATACAAATAGTTGTTAATTTATGTATAGACTGTAAATTTTTTCACGTTCGTAGACTATGTGTAGGTATGGTGTCCCCTTAGCGCCCTCTATTTACCAGCTGTCATCTGGTCTGTAAATTGTGGCCTTTTTTTGAACTGAAGGAAGTGCATTGACTGTCATTTTATTTACAGGGTATTATATTCATTACAAGCAGAAATTTATAATGTGTATTACTAATAATGGCATCTAAATGAGTCATTCTCGATAATAAACCAGGATTGGCATTTCTTGCTGATATGTCTGACATGAAGTGTCTGGAAATGGATCATGGAAAACAATTCAAGTTCCTAGCCATGAAATCACTTGCACAGCTTTGCGCAAAATATATTATTGTTTCCACCAGGCAATTTTTTGAGTGCACAGTCTAGCATTAACGAACAGCATCAGCATATGATAAGCGGGAACATACCAGATTGGTTTGTGAAGTCGGCAGAGTTTGTGTTCGGTGATGTGTGCATGGGCCACATAGACACATTGCAGTGGATAAACTGCTCCCAAAGCTTCATTCCCGGTTGTCAAGGTGACAATACTTGAAGTTTCTGAAGCGTCTCCCTGTCTCATGCTTGGTGATGTGCAGACAGGCTAATCTCTGTAAAACTAGAAGGAAGCTTGGTAAAATTTCCTCAAACTTTTGACCAAAGCACGTCACAGACATGTTCTGGAGATTTTAAGTTAAAAAAAGATGCATATCTCCTTTAAAAGCAAATTGTCCACCTTGTAGCCCTAATTAAAAGAATATTCAGCGTATTCTTATTTCCCATTAATTCAATAACCCAGCATAAACCATCAACATTTATAATGGAAACACTGACCAAACCCAAGCAAAGATATGGTCATGTCAATGTCTACAAAAGATATTTTACCACATGACCTCACAGTTTTCACACTGTAATTGTACTCTACGTCTTCCCTCTCCATTTGACAACAAAAAGATCCTGCAAATGATACTGTCTCATAAACATAATGCCACGTCTAGAATTCCGGCTAACCCTGCCCTACTTTATACATTCTCGTGATGTTTATGCCTGGAAAAAAATATAATTTATTTAGTTACTATCTCACAATAAAACCAAATTTGCTTATAGTATAGTAGCAGCAGGCTATAAAATTGGTTGGACTCTTCACTGAACAGTCTATTAGTAGGCTACTTGTGGCCTGTTCTGTTTGAAAAAAGTCCGATGTATAATTTGCATGCTATTAATAGCCCTTCTCTCATTTTATTCAGGAATTAAATTTAAGGAGCACGAGCACATCTTTCAGGGCAACCATTTGAATTCTATGCCACTCTGTCCCACCGTCTCTATACACGTCACCCAGCACAAGCTAACGAAAGAGAATAAGCAAGGAAGGCGGACGGCTGAAAAAGGGAGGGAGTCGATGTGAGAGCGGACGGATGAATGTGATGCGTTGCAGCAGAAAACTGTGACAGAGCAGGCAGTTATTTAAGCAGAGACTGCTGTTGTAGCAGGAAGGGCACAGGAGCAGCGGCAGCTGCACTAGTCAATAACTTAAAAGTGTTCACACCGCTGCTGACGACAATGTGCACAAGAGTTGGAGGCACGCATTGGGATCAGTACTGTCTGGAATTCTGTGTTGCTGAGCTCTTCAGATTTGCCTTGTAGAATATAATTTCTCTGTTGCTTCTCCCTTGTCTTGTTTTTAAGGAGTTTTCATTCCAATGGATATGCGGCTTGAATAGCAATGAGCAATAGTCAGACATTAGTACCAGAAAGAGAATACTCAAGAGACAGTTTGCTCATCATGACAATGTGCTGTGGATACAAGTTGTCTCATCCAGTAGGAAGAAGCCACAGGAATATGATAACACGTGACTAGCTGTTGGCCTTTGCTTTTCATTGTGTTTTGTATGAATGATTCACTTTTGGACATTCAGACAAATACAACATATCGAGAGGAGTTCTACTTTTTGTGAAAATATATGTGACACTGGGATGCCTCACATACACTGGTGAGTCATCTAGATCTTTTACTTTTATGGCCTGCTGGACTTGCCTTTTGTTATACAATAGTTGTCTTCAAGCTTGAATGTGTTTTGAGTCATACAACTGCAACATAAAAGCAGCAGGGCAGCTAAAAATGTTACTTGTTTACTGGTCTTTGCTGTGTCTTTGAACGTGCTACTGTCAAAAAGCCAAAAAATAGCATCTTTTACAATCAACCTTCCACGCAAACCAAAGGTGCCCGGAGAAAACCCACAAAGGCACGGGGAGAACATGCAAACTCCACACAGGGAGGGCTGGAGGTGGAATCGAACCCCCACAATCTGAACTGTGAGGCGGACCTGCTAACCAGTAATTGGCCTTGCAAAGCCAATTACCGATAATTCAAATTCTGCATTGCAGTGAAGTGATCTCTTGTTCTCTCTGTCTCTTTCTGTTTCTGTCTCTCGTTCTGTCTCTCTGGGCCTGTCTCTCATTCTCTCTCTGTGTGTCTGTCTCTCATTCTCTCTCTCTTGTGTGTGTGTATATATATGGCACCTGCTACATTGATTAACACTAATTATTGCATATTAGACCCACTGTAATTTTCACATAAGAATAACTTGGGCGCCTTTTGTACTGTGTACTCTCACTTTTGCCCTACAGTCGACTAAGGCACCGACTAAGGGTCGTTAGTATCTACTACAATCAAACTTCTTTGTCACACCGTTCTGTTGAGATAAGCGAGAGCATTGCACTTACACACAGTACAGCGATTTCACAGCCATCTGTTTGGATGCTGCCAATACATTCAGAGATGGAGGACAAGTTGTGTGTATATTTAAGCAACCACTCTGAGCCACATGTGTGCACTTAGGAGACCTGATTATGAAAAGATGGTAATTGCTGCTGATTAAGATATAAGAACAAACGTTAAAACATATATAATGAGTGACGTTTCATGATTAGGAGCTGACATACTTCAATTAGTTCAACTCTGACTATTTGATGAGAAGCACAATGATCTCTTTATTTGCCACCATCGCCACTGCGCCTATTATTTGCACTAATTACATTGATTACAGCTCTTTATTTGGTATACTTTCACAAACTATGGAATAAATTACCCAATGTTGATTTTTGTTTGGTTTCCATTCTACTCTTCTGATACTTAAACAGCTCCAACCTAGTAATCCAGTGGGGAGCTGTGCATGCCAGCTTCCAACAATGGACAGAAAGCCAGGCTTTTGAAGCTAAATCCAGCACAAATCCCTCACTAAAAACAAGTTCATAACAAGCATATGTGCTATATATTATTGAGCAGGGGAAACAATAGGCACAGCATCAAAAACAATAGTGAGGCAGGAGTGCACAAGTGGCCCTAAAAAGTAAGCCACAACTGACTATTATCGCTGCTGGTTTTATGTGAACCTGGTGCAATTGGCAACAAAATATTATGGTTTTGCTTTCTTTGATTAAGTCAGAATGTATTTGTAACCATACAAATTAAGCTTCCTAGAAAAGTCATTCATGGAAACCAAATTATTATTATGTTATTTGCAAAGCTCTGCACAGAAATGGCGGTATCATTGCTACGAACATTCATGATTCCCCTATCCAAATCTTACTTGACTTACTTTAACTTTAAACTGGCTCATTCTCTTCACCTACACATACGGTATGCATATTCCCGGGCTTCAGTCAAGTTCAGCAAAGTCAACCAAACCCTGCCTCCTCACTTTACAAATCCTCCCATGACTTGGCCCCAGAATACACCCTGTTTGGACCTCTTCCCTCCCAACAACCCTGAGAAGTTGCATTTATCTGATTCTGCCTTATTCTCCATTCCAAACAGGCAAATTGCAGACCTTAGATGACAAAACTAGGACACCCAATCGAACCTTTGCCAGCGGCATGAAAGATAAAAGCATGCACCGCTAGATCAAATCGACTTTGTTACCTGAAAGATTGTTGTCATTGTGCAAAGCAAAAGCCCTGTATTGTGTTGTTATTTTTGCCATACTTTATCACCAAACAGTAATTACACATTAGACACACTATGATTTTCAAATCGCAACACCTGTTTTTGTCATGCATCCGCATGACCGGTACTCTGGACAGCTCCTCTCTCCTGTCCCTCCCGTCCTATCAGCAGAATTTTCAAATATTGCTCACATCTGGGGCCTTTTCCAAGCCTGCTTCCAGCTTGTTAGCCACCCTATTTAAGCCCAGCCCTCTGAGTCACTTTGCTCTGTAGCACTTATGTATCTGTTGCCCTACCAGTCTGTTGTCCTACGCTGCTATCCTGTATGCTATCTGTTAGGCGCCCTGTTGTCTGTCCTTGCGTCTTCCTGTTATTCTGTTCTCCTCTAACCCTTTCACTTCAATAAATGCAGTCAAGTTATGTCAATGTTTCACCCAGACCAGGCTTTTTTCAAGTTTAAGCAAGAACTGGGTAAAACAGTTGCGTCTTGACCATGAGCTGAGTGATGTTTTGTTGTTTGTTTCAGTGCTACCAAACATTTCTCCTTTGATCATTGCTCTCCATGCCATGCAGGCTACAAGAAGTATATAGGTAGTTCCAGAGCTCAAGGGTTGGACTGTTTTTGTCTGACTGTTTCATCCTTCTCTGCGCCCTGCAGGTTGGGAGGTTTGGAGCTGATTGCCTTTTGCCTGTTTGAGTGAATGTGGCTTTCACCTCTGAGTTGACATGAAAATCCAATCTGCATTTGGTTGCCTTTTGTCCCAACTAATCTGTTGTTTCTTAGTTTACCAATGTTAAGTGTGACATACACCCTTAAAAAAGAACCCAATTTAGGTCAAAGAGTTGACTGACCCAGGAAGTTGGGTCGGTTTTCACAAAACAACCTATTGGGTTGTTTTTCATATTGCACATACTGTATGTATAAAAAACATATCTGAAGGCACTCTGCCAAGTCTTAGGTGTGAGGGATGCGTTCTGACAATTCCCACCAAATGCCAAAGTACAATAAAGTGGAACATGTGAGGATGTGAGTTGATGTTGACTCTGGTGGAGGTTTCTGGCCCCTGGCACCCATATAGTTGGGAATAAAAAAGAAGAAAAATCTATCTAGTAGTTTTATTGTGAACTGCTGTGATAACTAAGTTAATCACAGTAATTCATTTACACAAATGTAGTAACAGCCATAAAAAATTCATCACTTGATGTTGATGAGTGCTCCCACTTTTAGCACAAATTCACACAGTGCCTGCAGGAATTAGTTCTGTCCAGAACAATTATGGAGATTCAGCCCTTGCCGCGGTCTTTCCACTTAATATACTTCAACAGCATTAGACGTTAAAAACAATGGACAAAGTGTTCATTTTAAACGCAAACCAAATGAGACGGTTAGAATCACAACAGTCTCAGGTCCTCTTCTCTGCTTATGCAAACAACCATAAAAAAGGTCTCTTCCTTTGGCATCTTTTGTGCTTGCTGCCATTTGGAGTAGTCGTTTAGGCTCATAGTCTCCTATGTGAGTGAGAGAGAAAAGGTCTCCAGTTGTGCGCTTTTCTGCTAACAAGGATTCTCTCGTCTAATTAAGTCCATCATTTAAACACCACACCTTCATTCCAGATATGTGCTCTGGGTGGAGAAATCCCAAAATGCGGCTGTCACCTGTCACATCAGACTTTCGGCATATTCTCCCACTGTCTTTAGAACTTTTCTTATTATGCGCTTCTGAGACTGTATTACGTCAAGCACCCTGGTTGGAGGAACTATCAAAATGCACTTTTAAAGTATATGCCACAAGTACTATTAAAATTGAAAGAGACACCTAAGAAAGCTATCAAATGTATTTAAACTGCCATGTCACAACGGTGTTTTTTTATTTCTCGATAATCTGATGCGGTATACTAATATTGGCATACACCTATAATACTGTGATGAAAACTGTTTCATGCTTGATGCAGTTATTAATTACTACATCCAGATGTTTTTCCAATGTTATCATTCTTCCTATGTTTCAAATGAAAAAGGTACCACAACCATTGCCTCCCAAAATGTTCAAATAAATAATAACACTGTTTCAAGTTTTTATTAAGCTTCTTAAACACCTTTTACTCTCATTTGAAACCTATTTGGCACTATTTTTGCTTCTATTTGTGTGCATTAACTCCACCCTCCCCTCAGAGCACGTAAACTGCAGAAAGCAAGGATGCCACTTCTTCCTCCAGAAAGAACTGTATTTTTCAGTTGAGGACAGCAAAAAGCTTGAAACATATGGACAAAATGTTGCTGGCAATTCAGTAGTGATTATTGAGGTACACCTAGTATTTGGCTGGCTGGCAAGGCGACTCAGGGTCCTGCTGAATTGCAGCAGGCTAATGAAGGTCTTCTCAGCGTAATTGTTTGACCTATAAATAGTGAGACTTTGAGGAATACAACCATATTATGGTGTAGTCCATAATCCGGTGATTTAGTATCTGAACAGCATGTCATTTGAATAATGTGCAATCATTGAGTGGTGGAGCATTCAACTGATTTCTCGCGGTGTGTTGCCAACAGTGGTGGGGGAAGATGCTGCTTCAACCTGGAATAGCCAAATATATTGTGAGGGTCTGCTAACAACATCTGGCAAAATCTTAAATCACTGTGGATGATGTTCTGCTCCCCCATTGTTGTGGTGGTTGAGCGCTTCTGCTGTGAAGTGTTTGGTGCTTGTCATGTTGGCAATCCATGAACTTGTTAGTACATACCAGTGGTAAGGAATGCCATTATGTGAAGGAGTCCTATCGGATCTTTTTGGCCTTTGGGAGTTTAGAGGCAGCTGTATCGGTACAGGGTCGGTACTACTGGCTGACTAAGTGTAATACGGATTCTTTGTCAAGGTAGGAACTTGGGCATGGGAGAAGTTCGGTGAGACCATGGAAAACGACCGAGGAAATTTTAGTCCATTGCCTGGCATCTCAGGAGGGGAAGGAGTTACCTGATCGTGGATCAGCATTTATTTTTGACGCATTTATCGTTTTCATGTGAAACACACGGACACACTTCACTCCGATTCTCATGTGTAGAAAGGCAATCTGTCTTCCATCCGCCGAGAGGCAGTGTTGCTGTCTCCATTGAACAGGAGCGAGCCATCTTTTGTTTCTCTGTTTAAAGTTGGCGTTTAAAAACCAGAAAATGAGCCAAATGACTTGACTTGAAAAGATCACTCAATTTTTGAGTCAATACTTCTTTTCTATTAATTTTCAGTTTATTCATTATAAATCTTTTATAACTTTTCATATATATTTTTTGGGTTGGTTGAACCACAAGACATGCAGCCCTCAGTGTTGTGACTGTAAGTCTGTGAGTTGGCTGTATACTTTGTTGGCAGGCTGTGGGAGTCAGACAGATTTAAACATTGCCTCTTCCTCCTCTTCAAATCCCTCTGTCAAACGCAACAGTATGCAAGAGTATGAAGAATAGGAACCCAGATGTATTGGGCTTCTGTGTAGGTGGGAATAAATAGATGGAAAATTGCAAAATGTGCCACAGGATATTTTCTGTCACCTGTGGAGGAAAATGTGATGTTAAGTAAAATGCCTAGGGACACTTAACAGAAAAAAATAAAGCAAGATTTTCGAAGGACGAGCTTTCCGCTGCCTCACATGCTATACAGAACTTAAAAAGGAAAATGTGATTTGGGCTATTAGCTATTCTGCTCGGGTCAATGCAGCTCTTTTGTTATTGTTGTATTCATGAAACTCATGATAGCACTGTTTTAGAAAAATATCCAATTTTCATAAACTTGGTATATGTACACGTTTAGGTATATATTGAGGTATTCCATTCATCCTTATGAATGATTTATTCTGTTTGTACCAAATATGTCGACAGAGAAATGGGTGGCCATGGCTCAGGAGGTCAAGTGGGTCATTCAATAACCGGCTGTTCGAATCCTGCCCTCTCCTAGCCATGGGTCTTTGTGTCCTTGGACAAGACACATATCTTCCCTCCAGTTCCATTCACACAGGTGTGAATGGTTGGTGGTGGTCGGATGGGCTTTAAGCGCCTTTTGGAAGTCACCCCTCCATCAGCTGTCGCTACATACTTTGCTTACCGCTACCAGCGGGTGAGTGCATGAATAATCCATCTACGTATTCAAAGCATCTTTGAGTGTCCAGATAAATCTTATATATGTAAGTCTGCATTATTATTATTATTATTGAGTGCCCACTTCACAGATCTGTGATTTCCCTATAGCCAACTTCATATCATTCAACTGTGGATATCCTGCAGTTCTTTATGAATAAATATACTATATGTTGTTTAGCCTCCCACCGGACAAGAGCAAATACACATGTCATACCCCAAATATATGTTTATGGGTGTAAAAGCATATTATTTTATGTTTCTCTCACATTCATCAATTCCATCACACAATCGCAAACTTATTAATTAAAAACCATCGTCATGCAGTAAAATGTTAAAAGGCCTATTGAAAGGGCAGGTTAAGCCTGCATTTTATTTACACCAGCTTTCAAAGGTACTTTAATCCTTAGTGAAGAGCAGGGAAAACATTTTCCTTCAACAGATTGACATGAACATCAGACAAGTGGAGAATGAAGCAGCAATATGCAGCCAGCCGAAATGTCAGCAACAGGCAGCAGCAGAATATTCTCATATATCAGTACTGATCCCACTGGACATTGTAATAGGACTGTGACATTTAAAAGAAAAATGACGAAAAGCAATGCCAAAGAATATCAAGCACAAAAGATGGACTAGCAATCATGTTCAGCCACTCTTACTCATTTGCAATGCAAAACATAGCTATTTAATGACAAATTATTTCCATCAAAGATTTTAAAGTGCTGCATCTTTGTGTTTGGTTTGTGTTTCTCCCATGGGGCGTAGAATTTTTTTTGTCTTTTTGTCGACACAAAAGCACTGCCAAAGGAGTGTAATATTCATTTGACAGTGATGAATTGCTTCCTTAAAATTATGAATAGCTGTTGACTCCACACTCCACTCAGACAGTGGTCGGCTTACATCCAGACAGTATATGAGCTTGAATCATGCAGCTTTAGGGTGTATTCAGATCTGACGTTTTGGTCCGCTTTAAACAGACCAGGATTTGATTGTAACGCTGGTCCGGACCGAGACCCAGTTTGCCATAATACAAGGCTTTCTATACTGTACTTGGGCATGCCCTCCCCCTGATTGCACTCTTCCCAGTTGTTCCTTTTTGACAGAGAGGTTGACAGATAGAGCACAAAGATGCACAATCATTGCATGGTGCGGGACTAGGATAGAGTGCACCCATTATTCTAAGGCAAAGCTGTCTGGCAGGGAAAGGCTTGCGTGCCACATGGTGCCGTGATAGATGGGACCATTAATCAATGCGCGGCGAAGCCTGGAGATTGATGTACAGAAATTCAAATGCTCAAGCAGCATTTGTAAGATTAGGCTAGGTGGACAAGGTTGGGAGGGGGTTCCCTTCCTGTTGTGGAAAACAGGTGTAGTGCTGAGGCCCAGAGGTGAGGTGGAATGAGTGTATATTGGAAATGGTTTGCCCTGTCGCTGTGTTGCTTTTAATGTTCTTTTCCCACAAGGCTCTCATGTTTCACATTGAATCAGATGTCCTACATTTGTCATTGTCTCAATGACGTTTTCCTCCAGGGTCTTTTGGGCTCTGCAGGCGCCTTTCCATTTTTTAAGGTTCCAATCCAGACTGGTAATAACTTTAGTCTAGATATTTTTGTTCATTTTGATTTAAGAAGGTAATGCTGGAATAATGAACATAGCAAAATCCATAAAACCCCAACCAACCCAATCCATCCATCCACCACAACCAACCCAATCCATCTGTCCATCTGTCCATCTGTCCATCCATCCATCCATCCATCCATCCATCCATCCATCCATCCATCCATCCATCCATCCATCCATCCATCCATCCTGCCATCCATCCTGCCATCCATCCATCCATCCATCCATCCATCCATCCATCCATCCATCCATCCATCCATCCATCCATCCATCCATCCATCCATCCATCATTCAAAACATATTATTGATGACAAATTACATTGCTTATTTGTTATGAATCGTACGTAAGTCTAAATACTGAACCTCAGAAGGCACACATGGAATTTACTTGAATTTTAAACTGTGGTAACGGATACGCGAACAATATCAAATTTGGTGGCACAGTGGAGCACTGATTTGCATGTTGGCTCACTGTGCATTAGTTGTGGGTTCGATCTGTGCCCCAGCCTTTCTATGTGGAGTTTTCATGTTCAGATCATCTAAACTGCCCATTGGTATAAGTGTGAGAATGAATGATTGACTAGCTACCATTCTTGCTGGTACATTACATTTTCACCAAAATCAACTGGGATATGCACCAGCTCACCCATGACCGAGTGGAAAATACGTAGATGCATGGTGTTCAACTGAAGCTGAGCTGCTCGTCAGTCTGTAAATACCTTCTACCAGCTACCTGCCACTGCAATCCCGCTATGAAGGATTACTCTGAATGCTGCACTCATTGTAATCATCTGCACAACACCTACCCTCCAGTGATAAACACCCAAATGTAAGACACGACAGCCCACAAGCTGTCAGTATTGATTTTTATTTATTTAGTTGACACCACCCTCATCCCTTCTTAACACTATTATAATCATCTTTAAAATATGTCAAACAATTTCAATATGTGACCTTAATAAGAGATTGAGGCAAGAAAAAAAGATTATGTTCAAATTCTCTTGAGGTTGTTGCAACCTTTTTCAAGAGGACTGAACAAGTGTTTCTCTTGTCTGTTCCTTTCACAAGTTCACCAAGTTGACTGGCAATTGAAATACAAATTGACAAACCTTTTTGAGGAGTGAGTGGTGTTTATGTAAAGCAAAATCACACACGGTCATGTCCAAGCACGAAGTGGTCATCTTGCTTTGATAAAATGTATTTTATCATCAAACAACTGAAAAAGCCCTGCTTTATCAATATTATATTGTTTCCGTGACAAGAAAGACCTTCAGCAACAGCAAATCTAAACCCACCCTGAGAAGTGCATTGTTTCTGAATATCTCTCCCCCAGGGAAGGCTTAACTTGAGAGAGAGAGAGAGAGAGGTAAAGAGAGAGAGAGAGAGGGGTTAAGAGAGAGAGAAAGGTAAAGAGAGAGAGAGAGAGAGGTAAAGAGAGAGAAAAAGGTTGCAAGTCAAAACAGCCAGCATCAACAGCCATCTGATTAATATTGCTACAGGGAAAATTGTTACTATCGAGGTGCCAACATCCATCTCACCCAAAACAACGGGATATAAAATCGAGAAGCTACCGTCTCACCTGTATCGTTATAGTTACTATTTGTACAGGCTTTTCATTAAAATTAAGATTAAATTCTCTCAACAACAGTGCAGAAAAGACAAAATATTTTTGAAAAGTATAATAAACAGAGACTAATATCAAAATGACTGCCGTTCTTGTTCAAAACATCCATCAATGCAAATGTGAGGTTTGTAACATAACCCTAAGACTGAAACCAGAGTTACAGGGGTCAGTAAGAATGAATGCTATAAGAAGAAATTTGACATTAAAAATAATAACAAAGGAATTTGGAGAATACTAGCTGACAGTGTATTAGTTGAATCTTTTGTTTTTGGTGTTTGAATGTAAAATCCTCATGCTGTCTATTTTTTTTTTCACAATAAAAAGACTACTTTCAAACATTTGTGTTTTCAGAGTCAAAGGGTTTTTGTTTCCTTGTTTGTTTCTTTTTTTTGTTTGTTTCTTTATTTCTTTCTTTCTTTGTTTTCCCCAGAATGTACTAGTACCTTAGTTTACTTTGCCAGGCACTATGGGCCATGTTCTTCTCTGTGCACAAGTAAAAAAAAAGCTCCACAGTTGCACTCTTTTGTGGCTGCATGCAATCTCCCATGCATTTCAATCAATCATTTCAACCACCTAAAATGTGGGCGTTCCCTACAAAATCTGGCCCTCTGCCCCTGGCGGTGGCATTCTCCCATTAACTTAGGCACTAATCTTCCTCATTCCAGAGAGAGGAGCATGGTTTTGAACAGGTATTTTCAAATTGATTAGAATTTAGATATTTATCTTCTCTGAGTATTGTTGGTCAGCTACTTTAGCTTTCTATGCTTTGCTTCTGAATGTTGTTCTGTTAGGTGTTGTGTCTTTATTTGTTTGAACCTCATTGAGATGCCTTGTGTTTGAAATGTGCTATATAAATCTAGTTGCCTTGTCTTGTCTTGAAATGGTGGTCCACTGTCCGGGTTTGGACCAAGGTCAATTGCTGTTAAACACAGATAAAGTACCAGTGCCCACCGTCGTGTACCCTTGTTTTCTTTCACGTCAACCTCTGTCACACACAGTGTACACATGTATTTTATTTTATATGTTGGTATTTATTTTATATTTATTTTACATGTGACTGGTTGTTCGTTTCTGTATGTACCCTGCGACTGCCTAGCGACCAGTTCAGGGTGTAGTCTGCCTCTCGCCCAATGTCAGCTGGGATAGGCTCCAGCACCCTGTGGCCCCGTATATGGTAAGCCGTGTTGAAAATGAATATATAAATGAAATGGGTAGGACTAGTGATACGGTAAATGTCATAGCAAATAACATTTTGCTCACAGATTAATACTCTCACAGAGTATATACTTAGACCAGTTTTTGCTTCATCCTTTACTTCTCAGATGAAAATAGCCAATGTAATGTTATTAGGAAAATTGCTGACTGAGTGAAAAAGAAACAAAATAAAACCTTGGGGGACTGAAAACTCTAAGACTGACTTCCACTCTCCCCATCCCCATTTCTCTTTCAGTTAAAAACAAGCCAAAGGGAGATAGTACTAAAAGTTGCTTCTGTTGAATGCACTATGCCTTTATTGCTTCTAGTAACTCTGTCTTTGTAAGTCAGTCACACTGACTTCAACCCCAATGTAGAAAACAAAAGTCGAGCAAAAATGGTGGTGGGTAGATGGAGGTTGAGAGTTGATGAGCACTGGATCCTTAACTGGTTTGAATGAAAGAGGGATGAGAGGTGTATGGATGTCGTATAAGGCAACTGTACGGCAGGACTAAGTAGCTGCAAAAGACATGTTCAAATAGAATCTAGTATCGACCCGTCTTCTCTGAACAAAGGATGCTAACAATCTTCCATCTCGTCTATTAAGCCTGTCCATAAGTAAGACCACCCACATTTTTGGAGCAAGTTACCATGGAGACAGATGCCTTGTTATGACTTGTCACTCATTCTGGCCTGCTGTTAGACATTCTCATTTGTTTTGCTTAGCCTGTGCTTATCAAGCAAACCTTCTTTATTTATCATCTTGATGAGCCACATTACTATCTACACATTTGAATCTGTCTTTACAAGGCTTATGTATATTTTTTGCGGGTATAATGTTAAATTCCATTCAATGAAATTGAATGGTAGATGCCTACGGGGAAGTGGCTCACAGGACCTTTCCCGGTCGGTCAATGCAAAATGTTCACATGGGATCAGTTTCACTTTGCTTGTTGCCACCTAACACCCCTAGAAACATAGCAGTAAGAAAGTACGTGGTGGGTGGATTCATCCAATATTTATAATATTGATACTATTACTAGTTTCATTCATTGCATGCCATTTGTACTCAAGCATCTTAAGTGTTCAGTTTCATTTGTGATCCAGGGTGTACAGGAGGTCTCTCCCATTGACATTTTTGTTCTTAATGGTGCTACTGTGTCAAGGGGGCTTTACAGATAGCCATATTAACATTGTTTGAGATCATCAATGGCATCAACATTAGAAGAAAAGTATCTAAGAACTTTGGGTAATATTTTAGACAGCATAGTATTAGTGCAAACCTTAATATAATAGCTGCTACAGAGTTGTTGTGCTTGGATCGATGGCAGTGGGCCAAGACCTCACGCTTTGAGAAGGAGTGGCCAAACATAACAGTGGAATACCATTACCATACAATTGGAGGCTGTTATGTGATTGTTGGTCCCATGATTACGGGTTGTTTGAAGTATGTATTACATGCATGTAGCCAAAAGTTTTTTTTTTTTTTGTCTGAAAAAGGCAGTGGAAGGCTCAGGTGTTGCGTTCATACGAACATTAAAATCCTTCATGCTTAACATACAGTATTACTGTATGTGTATGGTTTACCATATCAGCAACAATTCAAAGAACTACTCTAAAAAGCCAATGGGGGCCACGGTGGCAGTACATCACTGCAAGGTAATAAATTGGCAGTGGTGTGGGATTGTATAACGCCAACCTCAAATGATTTGAAGTCATCTTTGAATCTGGTACTATTGTTTAGATTAAATTTAGAGATGAGAGTAATGCAACCACCATCATGAAATAAGTGTGCATGTGCCCTCACACAGTACTGTACACTGTCTGAGACAGAGGCCCGTGGGAAGGGAAAAAAAAAAAGACACTGACAACACACGTATTTTAATTTTATTTCTAGCAATTGAACTTTGAATTGACTTTGTCTGCATCTGAACCGGGGTCTGCCATCTGACATAGTGGTAGATAATGTAAATAACCTCACCTTGTTGGGTTGGTGACGTAAAGCCCAAAAAGTCCTGAAATGAGAGCTGTTGGAAGAAAGTTGCTACCAACCACCAATCGTTGAATGGTTTAGTCTATCTGCGATCACTTACAGTTGGATTTGACAGCCATCAAGGACTTTTCCAATGCTACCGTCATTCTTAAAGATAGTAGGGACATACATGCATTAACCTGTTTGTAAACCCCATTTTGAGATAAGCTGCCATGGTCTCCTAATACGTCTCACCTTGCGAGTTAAGCTCGACTGCAATTCTGAAGCAAGCCAAAATCCTAATTAAAAAGGTATGGCTTGAGTGATGAAAACTGTTCATAAGGTCTCCACTCCTCTGGAGTGAATTTCCAAGCAGTCTCCAAGAGAAAGCTAGCGAAATTAGTTAAGACCCCGGGCCATGTGAGAAGAGAGCAGAGTCATAAAAACATGAACAAGTGGACTCAAAACAGCTTCTTTATGACAATGGCCTTCATAATTACAAACGTGGAGGCTTTTTAGGGAATGGTAAAATACTATGGAATAGTATTAATTAATCATAATTTAAATTGCATTAACCTGTTTTACTGACCGAAAATTGTATGTTTGAAAATCTTAAATTTATGTTTGTTTATTGATAAAACACACGGTGCAATCTACCATACCTTATATGTAACGGCCACCACTATGGCCATGCAAATGGTAACACTAAGTCAAGGGGGGGAAACACACTTCATAACCTTCCTGGCTGGACTCTACTTACTATCTGAATGTATATTCACACAACTTAGAGGAAACCAGGTGTCAGTTTGCAGGAAAGAATGTTAAGTTGTGGGTATGCTGCCAACACAAATACCCTTGCAGAGTTACTGTGGTCATTGAATCTTTTAAAGTGTACCGTATTTTCCGGCCTATAAGGCGCACCGGACTATAAGGCGCACCTTGAATGAATGGCCCATTTTAAAACTTTGTCCTTATATAAGGCGCACCGGACTATAAGGCGCACCATTAATGCATCATGTCAGATTTTTAATCCAAATCAAATCATTCTCCATTTTTTTTTTTATTTCAACTTCAGACAGAACAAATTACTTTATAATCATAAAATAATGATCCATAGTCTTTTTGAGTCATGATTCATAGTCTTCAGCGGGCCACTTATGATTGATTTCATGACACAATGCTTTGGGCCAGTTTAAATTTAGGAATTTGGTCCATATATAAGGCGCACTGGACTATAAGGCGCACTGTTGGTTTTTGAGAAAATTTTACGTTTTTAGGTGCGCCTTATAGGGCGGAAAATACGGTATATTGATGATGCATGTTAGTCAAGTCAACAATTCTCTGGCTAAGACACCATTTGATGCTCCCTGACCCGGAATGAGAAAAAGGAAGTTAATTTATTCTTTTCCAGTATTTTCACTCTTGTAATCATGTGTTGACTACTTTAATGAATGCAAAACGTCGACCACTCTTTAATTACTGGCCAATCCATAGGCAAAAGTCACATGGCTGATTGGACCAATGTTCTAAATGGCATTTAGCTACCGTATGTGACTTAATTGATTGCAACTGTCGCACAAATTTGCAAGACATTCAATAAACAATCACATAAGCATAGGTTTTAATCTTTACGTTGCGACTCCTTTTGCCTGATTAATGCCTTCATCGTGGTTTGCTGACAAACCAGGTTACATTTAATCATTTGCTACACGGACCATTTCACAATTCACCATATTTAATCTTGCTTCATTGAAGGTTTTGATGCAATTTACATGGTTAGTTATGTTTTTTTCATGCCAACAATAATACGACATGTATTTACGACATCTTGCTGCACGGTACGGCTATGTGTTCAGGTTTATGTGTGTCATGAAAACCTTGGTTGTGACCATTTATGTTAGTTAGCGTGATGTCACAATTCATCTGACCATGAAAAGTGTTGGAGCATCTACTTAACCTAGCATAAAGATTGTTACACTTGAACCTGGCACAGGGGCACATAGGTGATTTTGACAGTGATAGTGCACTGGCTGGGTTGGAATTGAGGCTGCAGAGAATGAGATGCCACCAGCAGATTTACACGCCTCCACTGGCTCACCGCACATCATTAAAACCAGAGGCCGCATGGAGTGGCTTCATCTCTGTCCCAGCCCACACAGGCTACACTGGGCCCCACACACTGATTTATTTCAGCTGTCTCTCAGAACGGCAGTGAGAGCACGATAGAGAGAGCGAGAGAGAGAGAGAGAGAGAGAGAGAGAGAGAGAGAGAGAGAGAGAGAGAGAGAGGGAGGGAGAGAAATATATTCAATTTATTGAACGCGGAAATAGGAAATAGACGAGTTTAACTCATGAATTTCATTTCGGGTGGAAAGAGCACTTTAATATGATGTTTGGTATTGACTTTGATAATTCATTGACTTGTAAATGAACCCAAACATGGAGAAAAATGTAAAAGTAATCAAATGAGGATCCTAACAAATTATATTTATGAAAAACACCATTAGGTAAGCAACATTTAGACTGTTAAGATAGCACTTCTTATCTATAATGCTCTTAGTCTGGAAGACAAGGTGCACCGCTTCCAGTAACGGAAATTGCTGACTTAGCGTTCATACTATTGATGTTTTTCACCAATGGACATGACATAAAATAATTACACATACTGGTCACAGTCGTTTTGGGTAACGCTGACAATGAAGTGAACTTGTTTCTTGTTACTAAATTGACACACACAGCCTAACGACATTTATAATCGGGTATAAACACATTACCAGCTGAGTCTGTTTTTATTAGTTATCACATAACTGTCAAGAGGTCAAATTATCCCATAGCAAATATTTAATTCTAGCAGCGGACCAAGCTAATTGTAGCTCAGTGCTGTTACTTAGATTTAACTGATTGAGCTCATTTAGCATCTTGGATGGAATGCAGTAGCAAGAACAGCCAGGTAGCAGCTACTGGCCAGCTGGCAAAGCTTTTGAGGCAAGGCATGTGGTTTCTGATGAATGAAAGGTACGGGGTTTTTGCAGGCAATAAAGCCAAAGACCCTAAAAAGAAAATGCTGACTTTCTCCATACTTAGAAAGATGTATACGAAGTAGTACTTAAAGAACAACACTGTGATAAGGAAGAGAGAGATTCTATTTTATTTCATTTGTATTATATTTCTTCAATTTGACTTTAAATAAATGAGAGTTGCTGCACTAGCTGCATCTATTGTGTATGCTTAACTGGAAGCCGTTAACTGTATTTCTAAAGGTAATGTAAAATGTGTTTGAATCGATATTTAATTGTTTTTGCATGAGATGCAGTTGGGTTATTTTCAGAGTTTAAAAATGTATAACTGCTATAGGCTATTATAAACCTTTTGGAGGAGGTCTCTACCATTTACATAATTCGCTATTCGCAGCAGCGTTTTGAGTCCTGATCCTCCAAAATAACAAGGGTTGACTGTATTGTTGTTGTCATGACAACTTTTATTTGCTTCTTATTCACAATTGTTTGTAAGTAACAGGATTAAGCAATGCCCAGACTGACTTGGTTCTGATGACCCCAGGAATGCTGCTATGACCTCTGGTATCCTCTCATTGCACATACCTGAAATACCTCAACAGAGAAGTGTTTGGGAACCATTCAAAATAAACAAGCCAAATCACCTGGCTCCTCTGGATTTGGAATCCCTCTACTTTGAGTAATTGATCGATGATAAACGTGAGCCCAGCCACCCTACGAAGGAAGCTCATTTAAGCCGCGGAACTTCTCATACCCTAAAAATTGTGACTAAATTACTGAGGATCCAAATTAATCATCCTTCAAGGTTTGCCAAACTAAGACTGAGGTCCGGCACAACTCACTCATGACTGCTGGACGACATATCTACTTACACCCTAAAATTGTGTAAATTCAATACATTTTCCTACGGTGTACATCTGTTAAGCTGGGCAACAAGAAATCATGAATTAACATTATATTTGGATGTAGTGCAAACTTAAAACTGTAAAACACACTTTTTATTTTTATTGCAGTTTACCCTCTGTCCAGTTGAATTGAATTTGAATGCCTGAGGTGCTGACACAGGCCTCCTAATATGCTTGTTTGTTTGTACTATCTGATCAAAGAGAGACGAGTCAGCATGAGTTTGAGAAAATCTTTGGAAAGCTGGCCCCACTTTACTGGTTGCAATGTTCAACTCATTTCCCTTTCTGCTCATTGCTTTCTCTGGACCACACACTGTCGATGCCAGCATTTGTATTTCTGTAGTATCTTTTTTCATCGAGGATAAATTATTAGGATACAATTTTGAACGTCTGTGAAATGCTCACCAAGATAATGTACGGTAATTTATAATGTGTTGTAGTTTGAAGGCCAGCATTAGCGCTCACAAATGTGGGTTTCCTGCTAGGGATTGTTTATTGTCTTGTCAACACTTCCCATCTTGTACTTGTTCAGCAAGGCTAACCACAGTTCTGCTGTTTCTACACTGACTGTGCATACAGCTGACAAATGACTTTTTTCCCCATCGGACTTCTTGTGACATTTTGTACTGGGTAAATTACTCGCAGGAAAGTTTCCTCTACAGTCTCAGCTATTTAACCAGCCCTTTTGGCCCCTTACTTTCTTTTTCACTTCATCACATCACAGTACTGATTGGAGACTAGTGTTTATGTTAAATACCAAATGACTGAAGCATTTCACTTGGTACTGAACAAAATGTGCATGCAGTGGGAATAACAATAAAACACGTGTACAAACAAAACTCACTCTTTGTCACATGAATTGTCATTAGTGAGGCTATGCAGTCGCAAGTTCGATCTCTCCATCCATTTCCTATACTGCTCGTCCGGTTCAGGGTTGCAGGAAGCTGGAGCCTATTCCAGATGACTTCAGGCAAAAGGCAGACAAGACTATATCTTGGATTAGTTGCCTGTCAGTCACAACTGGAATAAAAACAGACAATAATTCACACTCGTCATACTCCACTGACGAGGAACTGAAAGTTTTTACAGATATATTCATGGATTTTGTACTGTACCTCTGCAAGATGATCATCTGAAAGTATAAATTTTTATTTTTTTTACACTTTACTAATATCCTTTTTTTTTTTTTTTTAACGTGGACTTTGGGGTCTAAAATTTGGGAATTGCGTTAACCCCCAAAGTGCATTGGACAGTAAAGTTTTGCTTTTTTTAGACGTACATGTTTTTCAGCAGCCGAAGAGTCTTTTGTTACGTTAATTTAGGCCAGGCATGCTGTTGGGCAGCCGAAGGGTTCCGTTTGCTTCGGACACATCGAAGTCTGTTAACATTTTATTAAAAGAGAGGAAAAAGGCAGATGTCAATATCAGGCAGGCTGAATATGTTATTTTGATGCCTTGTGAATTGGATGGAAGAGAGAATAAAGCAGACACTTATTCTACTACTGTGTCCAGCCACACCCTTTGACTTGTAAGTGACTGTGTGGATGAGGTGCTTCTGCGAACTTCCCCCTTTCTGAAACAAAAACAATCTTAGCTATCAGTTGTATTATATTTTGTATTCATGATTATATTCATTCTGTGGTGAGTAAAACATGTTTTTTCAAGACTTCGTTGCTTCCAACCTATCCACTCATGCATAGAATTGTATCAGCTCCACCTGTCTCACTCCAGTACACTTCTCTACACAGACACTCCGACAGGCCCCTTCAGCATTAATTACTTTGGTCATTAATCAGACCAGCACATAGCTGTTTTTATCCCCTCCTAATTCAAGGTTTCTGGAATGGGGCAACAATGTTAACTGGATTTGATTGGACACTGGTATGATGCAACACACGGAACCGTCTTAAGGTAATGAGTGGTAGTCACGACGTTCTTTCAGCTAAGAACTTTTGGATTTTTCACAGCACTAAAATTAATGTCCTCACCGCAATCAAATTAATATACTTGCAATAATTTTATGGAGGATTCAAGGAAACAATAGATGGTTAAGGGTAATTCTTAAAGTGAACCCAAAGCCAACATGTCTAAACTGTTATTTAAAAAAAAAAAAAATGTATATACACTACCGTTCAAAAGTTGGGGGTCACCCAAACAATTTTGTGACCCCAAACTTTTGAACGGTAGTGTATATATGCGTATACATGTGTGTATATTCTTTACTATCTGTTCATATGATTAAATCTACCAATTGTTTACAGAAAGAAGAAAAATGAAACATTGCCTCTGCATCTGTCTACATGCTTATAGGGGCAGACATTTTTAGGTTTTTCACTGGTGCAAGAGTGCAACTTTGCAAAAATGCATTCACCAATTCTGTTTTATAATCCAACTTTATTTACAAATAAAACATACAGCGCTACTAAATACTTTGCATCTAATGCAACATTGTTATTGCTGTCAGGCAGAATCCTTGCATGTCAAAAATCACTACTTTTCACAAATGAAAAAAACACCCTCTTGCTTGAGTCACCACACGTGGTTCAATTTGGCATTCTACCCTAAACGATTGCCATCATACACATTGCGCACTACCATTGTCACAACACCATCCCAAAATCATGTTAAATCACTATTTTAAAACACAATTGCTCATTTCTTATGCTGATTGATTAAAATGGTGAAATACGGCACAAGATGTGTACATCAGTCTAAGGTCATACCGTCTTGACGTCTTCCTCCTTAACAGTTGTTTTCGTCTTGGCGCTGTGAGTGATGTAACATGAAACGATGAACTGAATAGGCTCTCTCATTAGCGGAAATCAATCTGCAGCACTTACCTTTGTGGCTGACAGGGTTTCTCAATCCATTGTTAACAAAACTAATTTACTCAGACTTTCTAATGTACGTAATGCTTTTTGATTCTTATTGTCTTAAAAACAAACAAACAAACATCCAGACAGAAGAGATGGGGTATTAAAACACTTCTCAGGAAGTGGAGGGTCAATTGTTTACTATTTTAAACATTTTAAATTGGTTAGTAATGCAGAAAAATAACAGATGGTGTGGGGACAGACCAATAGTGCAACACCTGCAAAACCAATCACTCTCTGCAATCTGTTAGCATAAACAGTTCGAGGACATCACTGTGGGATCAGACAATGCTTTTCTTTCAATCTGCAGCTTCCACCCAACATGCTGCCACGCTTAGGTTGATTAACTTTTTGTTTATTTCTTATCCCAAAAATGCAACATTAATTAGAAAACCATGCTTTCGACTGGTTCGAGCACATACAATATCTTTATGATTGAGAATTATAATTGATTTCCTCTTTAAATTCCTTTGAAAGGCTTCATCTGAAGTGTTTTTATATTGAAGCACTGAAATCGACAGCAAATATCTATCTCAGCTACCAAACAGAACGGCAACTCCCTCCGGCCACTTCCAATGCATCTTATTTTGTCTGTTTGTGAGATTAGAATTTACATTGCCGTAGTATGTCTTTTTTCTGTTCAAGTTCCTCTTGTGTAAAAGCCCTTCAGCCAGTTACATTTTACAGCAATGGACCGAATCCATTTGGTGAATTAGGACTAAACAAAAACATCAAGTGGGTTGGAAAGAAGAACTCACCAACCTTTGAGTACGTTTGATATGGGTATTGAAACCACTGTGCTTTATCAATTTATTAATTTCTGCTTTTGTTATGTATATACAAGTTTTGAACAAACAAACAGTTATTGACAGGGTACTATAGGCAATGGTCATCCAAATATGGGCGCAGTTCGAGGCTTATCTGCGGCCTACAGTAACTAAAAAAGACTGCAGCAGTTGGAATCTGGGCAATAAATGTCACAATGCACAATGAGTAATTTCACGATCAGGAAAGACCCGCCCAAAAGCAGTGAGTCAAAGCAGATGAAAAATAAGATATCCCTATTGTCATGCAAAACATAACCACTTAACCTCGTAAATAAGATGGATCTTTGTTCCAGCTCATTGTTCTGGACACTAATTGTATATCTGGCTGACCTTGACAGTTGAGACTGGGATAAGATGAGTTCCCCACAAGAGTAAAAGATTCATAGTGGACCAGATGCCTGTCTCGCTCCCGGAAGAGAGTGATCCAATTTGGATGTCACAAACCTCAAAGATCAGAACTTGCAGTGAACAGGAAATAACAGAGCACTGAGAAATACTGGTCAGGTAACAGCATTGTAGCATTTGGTGATACATGATTTGATAACCGCATTATAATCCATTACGGCGCTGGATCTGGGTACTAAGTGCACTGATGTTGAGGTGAAAAGGATGAGGGACCTGAATGGCTTCGATCTTGTTAAAAGGTACAAGATTAAAGCAGCTTGGGAATGCAAAACGATGCTCTTATTGAGACAGTCATTGAAATAAGAAGCTATGATGATGTGGGAATGGATGATACCTAAATGCATTACAAAATGGAAGACAGCAAACCAACAAACTGAGCAAAGCAGCTTGATTTGGTAGTGCGCATGCTCCAGTAAAAAGTATTGTGACAACTTAAGATCCCAAAAAATACTTCAGTAATACTACAGTTGAACGACACCCATTGGAATGTGTGTATACATGGTGGTAGTTTTAAGCTGTGATACCTCACTGTTTACAAATATCTAGGGGTGGGGGCATCAGGTCTACTTCTCTAACTCACACAGATAAAAATATACAATGAGACAGAGCAGAGGTCGTCCATTAGGCAAAATAGGCAGAGACTAAGGGGGCTAAAAATTCACCATCAAATTGCTGTAATTATATTCAAACAAATTGTTACAAATGAGTCTTAATTTAATGTCAAAAGGAAAGACGAGTAAGTTGAAATCTATGTAAACAATTTAAGTGAAGGGACATTAGATGAAATAATTTGAAATTAGTCTGACACAGCACTGTGCTGATTCATTCAACTCCTGAATGCCTATCTTAGTTGCTTTATATTTCTTAATTTTGGAAGGTTGCAGTTTCACTTTAAATGGTATAGGAAAATTAAAAAAAATACAGAGAGGAAGAATCAGCCAAACCCACACGCACGCCGCCACTGAGCTTCAAATTTATAGCAATGCCAAATAAATAGTACTACAATTGACAATACACTGAAAAGGAGTCTGTTAGATTTACATTAAAAAAGTATAGACAATGCACGCATTAAAAATATTTGGGTTTGTCTAAAAAAATAAACAGAAGTCGGTGTATGGGCGTGCCTCAGTGTTAAAGTGGTTGATTTCCAACCCAGAGGTTTGGTCTTCAATCCAAGTGTCCTTTAGCAAGACACTGAAACTCCAGTCATTAATAGGTGAATGAGGAAGCATTGTGAAGTGCTTTGAGTACCTAAGATAAAAATCGCTATATATAAGTGCAGCCCGTTTACTATTGGGGCACCAATATGGTGCCAAGGGTGCCATATTTGCTAAGGCCAGCACGAGATTGCGTTTCCAAAGACTGTTCCAGACCTCATTATTTTATTTGAGGTTTATTTTAGTGTTTCATTTAATCTATACTGAATCAAACGACAGCACAACTTGTTTGCGAGTGGACTAATACCTTACTTTTCAAGTGATTTCTTTCTGCTTGTTTGATGTATACCAGGGTTGAAACTTGACACTTGTTCAAACCGAATACCACAGTTACAGAAAGTTGTAGTCGTAGTAGGAGGGGAGGCGGAGGAGTATTATGACCTTGAATATAAGCACCACCCGAACTGTTTGTGCGTGTGTGTGCGTGTGTGTTGTGTGTATACAAAAATAACCTGTTTGTTCTGATTGTTTTCTGTCCTGTCTATTTTGTCACTTTGAAGGATTGGTAATGTTTCATCCAAATCTGAAATTGCAAATAAGCACTAATTACAATACAATTACAGTAGCCTCATCTCACTGTAATGAAATACACAAAATGCTTTACTTTTCACTTTACCTAGCACTCTATTTTTCCATTTTGCTAGAAGTAATCATCAATCACCTCCACTCTACTGGCTCCTGTGAGTGACCTCTTGATCCATATTACACATTTTAGTGCTTCACTTCAGGCATGGGACATGAGTGTGACAATGAAGCAGATTACTTTGGGGAAATTCTATTGTTTAAATAAATTGCAGCAGCTCAAATGAGTTTTGTCCGGTTTTCATTGGGTCAAATATTGAATTGCTTAACTAGACGAAAACAACCCAAATGTCACGACCAACACAACAGCAATACATCACACCCCCACACCTCAAGGAGAAACATTGTGTTCACCATTCAGGGGTCAACATTTCCACGAGTATGCAGACATGCATTTTGTTATAGTTTGAATTTTACTGAAGACACAGCTTGATTTTTTTAAAAATACATTTGGCGCGTAATAACACGTTTTTTTTTTTATATATAATTAATAAATAGCTATAACATTCTTTCTTTTGTAAAGATAACCGGCATAGGGACAGATGTGAACAAAATAATGAGAAAAAAAGGATAGCACACCAACCTGAGAACCGCTGACAATTTATTGCAAACATTTACAATCTTTACATTGAATTAAAATTTGTTCCATTCATTGAATTTCTCTTCCTTCAACATCCAGTGCATAGATGTGGATGATACTTTTTTTTTTGTCTATTCAGATTTTAATCTGTACAATCACACAAATCCAATCTATCTATCCAGTGCTTTCTGAATGAGTCGTGCTGGCAGACATGACTTAAAATACTATACCAACAGAGTTCAAATTTGAAACCGTTATTCATGACTTCTGTTGCATGATGCTGCCAGTTTGTGTGACACGCCGTCCACTGCTGTCAACATGTCTTTTTTGTTTGTTTGTTTCTGTTGTTCACGGGAGGCAAAAGTACAATTGCCAAATGCTGCTGGATATTGGTTTCTCGGACAAGATTTCTGCTGAGTTTAACCATGATGGACATATGAACCCCTTTCACTTGCTCCTGTCAAACATCCCAGCAATCTTCGCTGTGCACCAGTCCGGGCCCCTTGAAGAAAGTTTTCAAGGATTCCAGAGTAAACACACAAGCCTGCTGCTAAGGCTGAAGATCAGGTTGAAAGGTGTCATTAAATCTCTTACGAAGCAAATGGAAGCATTTTGTGTAATGGGTCATGGTGTCCTGATTCTTTTGCCAAATGACATCCACTTAGCAAACACGGTTTTGGTTCGTGTCACCTCGACATCGATTTTTGTTTACTGCACGAATGTGCCCTGACAGACTTACTTAATATTTCGTAAGCCAAATTTAAGAGATCAAATTGCAAATGGAAAAAAACATCAATAACGGAAATCCATTTAGCATCTCTGGTGAGAAAATATGACGGCCTTACAGTTTCTGCTGTTAACATCACCAGTGACTAAAAAAAGAACATCATTGTACCTCATTATGTGATTATATAAGCAATATTTCTATGCATGTAAGTCAAAATAGAATTAAACACTTTTAAGTTTCAAAGCTGAGGAGCTCCTACAGGCAACAGTGAGTGTGTCATTATGTTTGAGTTAACTTGATTTTGAGTTTTAATTATATGTTTTATTAAGTTAATATTCAGTATATTAACTACTTTATATAAAAGTTAATAACCTTATTTTTCAATAGAGACTGCACAGTATGCCAGAGTGTAAACTTGACCTGGAAGAGACAGCGATGAATGACACTACAACAAAAGCCTCCTGTGACAGATCGATGGCAGAGTGTGACTTTTGTCAGTGTAGGCGTACTGAAATCAACCGGCAGTTGGAAGAGAACTGAACCCTGAAGTGTGAGCTTGAGCAGAGGAAAATGGATGAGTTCTTGAAGTATGACCCTGTTAAAATGAAATACTACATTGGATATCTATGTATGTGTGTGTGTTGTGCGTGTGTGTGTGTGCGTGTAGCATAGTATACACTACAGTCATAACTGATTTTTTTGGGGACAATTTAAAACCCTGCTCAGCCATCCACGACAATCATTGCCTGCCGTGTTTATTCGTCTCCTTGCATTATATTGTTGTTGTCATGCTCGTGCCATTTTCTCCCTGGTGGCTAGAAAGATGTTTGTTGTGGCCGCCGGAAACAGAATGTAAACAGCATTGGACCGTCGGATGAGCCATTGTGGGGCATTCATTTGGCAATGACAAAATAAGTAATGACAACTATTTAGCCCTGTGTAGTAAATTAAGAATAAGAAAAGTGGGTTTTAATAGATTTAGTTGATATCCATATTCTGTCAGCCCTGTGACATTCAACTGATACAGTACAGTATATGCAGGCTAGTTTCATTTTTTCTTCTTCAAAACTTGTTTTTCTTTTATTCTCAACCATTCTCGCGTTCAACATCTAATTTTAGTAACGTATTTGGACTGTTCAATCAATTATAGGACAAAAAAGCTAACTCTTTTAAATGTTAATGGTATTTTATTGCGATGAGGGGAGGGAGAGTTCATTGTTTCCAAAGACCTTTTTGGAATGACTTTTTGGAAGTAAAATGAAATTCATATTTTAATACACAATCAACATTCAATCCCAGTTTGAAATGTTTACTTAGTTTGAGTTTGAATTAAACATATCTAAAATCCTGGCAGGCACAATTTGCTCTTTGCAAAGATGAGATTAAATGTATCTTCATAATTCATGGTTTCTATTCTGTCATCTTGCCATAATGTGTTGATATACTCAACTTTTGTAGGGGTAAAAACACGGGACATTTCAACAGCAGGAAAAACCTTTGCCATTAAAATTAAACAAACTCTGAACACTTTTTGATCCATGGAGCGTTACACATTCAAATGTGATAAATACTATATACACAAACCACCAAAGTGTAGATCAGAGCCATCAAAATGATGCACTTGGGGTGGAAATGCTTCCCCTGTTGTACCCCCACCATACACTAACTTAAAGCTTGCAGCTTTTCATCCATTCATGAATTTTGACAATTGCAATTTTTGACATTTTTGACTGCATGTAAACATGGTCAATGGTAGCGTTGATTGGAATGACACCAATGTGTGCCAAGCATAAAAATGTGTCCCGGTGTGTGCCGAGCATAAAAACGTGTACTGTGGAATGCTTGTTAGGTGTCACAAAAAATAGAAGTTCACCAAATGATGAGAAATAACGAACAAAAAATTACCAAGTTTTTAAATGCCATATTGTGATGGCATTAAAGTTTCATAATTATGAGCCGTAGGGGGATTCTTTTATATGCAACAAACAATGAAGACACTTTTTCCACAGGACTACAACCCAATGACTTTGATTAATCATTGACTTTGATTAATCATTCTCATTGGAATTATGTCACATGTCCTTTATTCGCTCTTTTTGTGTGCAGACAGAACAGATGGTATTTGGGACTAACGTGTTCTCATTAGGGGTTCCAAAATCTGAATATCTGAAAGGGAAAATGAGAAAAAGGAGGAAGCGGGGTAAAATTTATTTTGGCATGGATCTGCTCTCTGACCTTCTGTCCAGTTTGCTTCTTGATGGGCAGCAACAAAGTTAGAGCAGTGGGAAATTCTGACTACTGCCAAAGAAGAATGCTCCTGGAATGATCTGAAGTCACTGACTTGTGGCTTTCATCTTTTTTGACAAAAAAAAAAACGTCAACCCTACCCATTTGGGTATGCAGTTCATGTAAATTCATAATAATGACATCTGCATGAATTTAATGTAACGGGCAACTCTAATTGTGGAATGTATTCTTTTACCGCATTTCTCTGGGAGTTGACTGCTAAGATGTCTCTTATTGTCTTAAAACCTTTTGACCTCGCGGAGGAAGCGTTTTTAGTGTCAGTCAAAGAGATTTCACTTGAACAGTATGGAGCACCACATCAGGATCTTTTCTGTCATTCCAAATGCCTATTGAACTTTATATTAAACTTTAGTCAGCCAGTAAAGGCAATGTAACCGATACTATAATATTAGACTTTAATTTAGGCATAATGGGCACGTCAAAAAATATTGCCACAAGCTTAAGTCAAACCTTTATCGCATTAAAAATGCTGAACAGAAATCATGCCTGCAGACAACAACCATAATAGTCATAATAATAGTAGCTACAGTATTTTCCGGACTATAAGTCGCTCCGGAGTACAAGTCACTGCAGCCATAAAATGTGCGTAAAATGAATTTCCGTGACCAATTTAAAAGCGTTAGATAATAGGAAGTCGAACTGTTTGATCTTTATGACTGCTTTATTACAGTAGTGTAACAGATAGCTAGCATCATGTTTGATTTGGAAAGGGGGATGTTTGCACCTCATCCACACAGTCACTCACAAATCAAAGAGCGTAGCCGGACACAGTAGTAGAATAAGTGGCTGTTTTGCTCTCTCTTCCATCCAATTCACAAAGCATCAAAATGAATTACTCAGTCTGTCTGATATTGTCATCTGCGTTTTGCTTCTCCTTTGATAAAATGTCAATAGACTTCGATGTGTGTGGAGTAAACGGACCTCTTCGGGTGCCCAACAACATTCCTGACCTAGATTAACGTTAACAAAGGACAGAGGTGCCTAAAAACATGTCTTTCTTCAATAAAAAAACAAGACTTTCTCTACAACGTGCTTTTGGGGTTCACACGATTCCCAAATTCTGGACCCCAAAGACCATGTAAAATCATGATTTAGGTGTATTGTGCTTTTTGGTTTTGATTAATGTTGGGGGAATAACATACGTGGCCACAAGGAAATATGATGACTTTCTTGATTTGACTAAATCATTACAGATCAGAAGACTGAGCCCTCAGTTGGCAACAGCTAAATATTTACTTAATTATCAGAAGCGCCAACATCAAAATTAACAAATCGGCTTGCTTTGGAGATTTGTCACCAGCCTTTAATCAAACCAAATTGTTGGTGAATGTAACAAAAAGCGTTTTGACAGGAAACAATCTTCTGCTAAGGTACACAGGATGTTTGCTCAAATGTGACGTTTAAAAATCCCCCACCTCTGTCACGCAGTTGAGCATTTGACATGCTCACTGAGCAATCCACAACTGCCCTTTGAACATGGTGGCAGCATCTCATTTCAAACTCTGTAGTCACCAAGCCAACATCGTCAAAGAGAAAAAGCATTTAAAAGCTCCATTGGTTGGTTCATTATATTGTTGGTTTAAAGTATTCATATAGTAATACTATGGATTATTACTTTAAGATCAGGGGATGTTTGAGAATAATTGTCCATTTCTGCACATGTTGAATGCACTGAATGTTGTCAGCCACCTTAATGTTGTACAGAGGCCGAGATCTACTGGAGTCAAATTCCTTGTTTGGCATGCTCAAACTTGGCAAATAAAATATTGATTGATTGATTACTGACTTAAACCAATGTCCTAAAGTCATGGAAAACTCATGAGAATCATCTGTAACAGTAATCTTTTTGTACTAAACATTTTAGATAGGACTGCTGATATTGTGGAGCTTTTCTTTTTATCTTAGATGATGTAGGCTCTTTTGTTCAGCTCTCAAAAGCCCCCCACTTTCACTCATGACTGAGATAAATGATTTCACAGGTTTACTGAGGCATTGGCAGATTTAAAAAAAAAAAAGAATTTGTGAAAAAACGCCCTTACTAAACCTATTTTGTTGACTTACATTTTGTAGGCATAATAATTTCGATATTAAAGTGCTTAAGTACACAGCTTTTTTTCTGGAACTTGTTGGTTTATTGTGCAAGCCTTTTTTCTAATCAAATTGCTCTCTAAACTTTGAATGTAATCTTAATATCAGAATGGTAAATGGTTGAAATGACTGTTTCATATTTGTTACGTAGATTTATTTTAATATGGGTAGACTACATTTCCATGTAAACATGGCTAATGATTGCATGAACATATATTCCGAATTTGTTGCGGAAGAAAATACTTCTTTTTGGGAAAGTCCAACAGGTATCAAACTAAAAATAACTGCAAAAACAATAACAAGAAAAAAACAATGAAGTTAATTAGTTCACACAATGATCTTTTCTTTGTACTGAATTCAAATGGATATATGAAAAATATTTGAAAACCATTGTATTAAGTTTTTATCCAGTTTGTTGTAAACAACTTTCAGACTTTTTCGAAATGGGGGATTGTTTGTATCTCCCACCCCTACTACTTTAAAAGAGCAATGGCTTTCTGACGATGAGACAAAACCCTTTATTTAGCAATAGGAAGAAACCTCTAAGCAAATGGAAAAAAATAATAGGGACGGCATTGTGGTCGACTGGTGAGCAGGCCCGCCCCACAGTGCAGAGGTTGCGTGCTCTATTTTGGCTCTGGCCTTCCTGTGCACAGTATGCATGTTTTCTCAGTCCGTGGGTTTCCTGCGGGCACTCCGGTTTCCTCCCACATGCATGGTAAGCCTATTGACCCCTCCAAATTGCCTGTAGATGTGAGTGTGAATGTTTGTTTTTCTATGTGTGCCCTGCGATTCGCTGACGACCAGTTCAGGGTGTCCCCTGCCTACTGCCCGAACTCATCTGGGACAGAACCAGCACGCCAGCAACCCTAGTAAGAAAAAGTGGTTCAGAAAATGGATGATAATAAAGCCAGTATATACAAAACACAAGAGTGTAGATTTGTAAGATAAATTGCATTTCAGCATTTCCTTTACTGACATTGGGGGACAAAATATAACTCCAAAGGTTCCTGTACAAGTTGACCTAGTAAGAAGAAAAGTGGTTTGTGAATGTGCAAAAATGTGCTGTAGTCTGCAGGTACATTTGCTGTTTTAAAAAGGTCTCCGAAAAGTCACCGTTCAATGTATCAGACATTATGAAAATAATAAGAAAAAATGTCTCAGGGTCCATGACACCAAGAGCCATGATGTTTATGATTAAATAGCAGGCAAGACCTTATATATATTCATATATTAAAAATATATTTTACAATTTACTTCTCAGTTAGAAAAATCATAATAGAAACATTTATTTTAAAAAAAAAAAAAGATCACAACATATTTTTGTCTTTTTAAATATTTAACAAGCATAAAAAGCAAAAAGAGAGAACCCTGGACAATTTGGCCTCTGATGGAATACATGGCCAGAACAGGGAAAAGGCCCGCAGCTATGTTTCTTCAACTCCTGCGCCTGACTATACTTTAATATTATTGGCTCCGAACTATGCATGGTACCAGCAGAGATGAGATGTTTTTTACTGTCCCAAACAACGTCATGAATAATGCATGATGTTCCAATGAACAACACACATTATTAATTTATTCATAGTCTCTGAACAGCTTCAGTGCTGTAGTTCAGAAGTCATCCATCCATCCATCCATCCATCCATCCATCCATCCATCCATCCATCCATCCATCCATCCATCTAAAACTTATTGTTAATCAGATTGCAGATAAACTGGAGGCTATCCCAGCTGACAAGAGATGGGGCATTCCCTGGACTGGATGCCAGACAATCACAGAGCACATATAAAGAAATGTCAATTTAATTTAGAGTCTTCAATGAACCTATCATGCATGTTATGGGAACGTAAGTGGAATCAAAAATACCTGGAGGAAAACCACACACATACAACGAGAACACATTGCTCAGACGAAGGCCAGAATCCGGATTTGAACCCCCAACCTTAGGACTGTGAGTTGGCTGTATGAGTCGTTTTTCAACATGCTGCCTGTTCAGAAGTTCGATATAATTATAAATATAATAATTCAATAGGTGTCAGAGTTCAGATTGTATACCAATCCTATACAAAAACAGAAGTTATGGTTCATGAGGTAGACTGAGTAGCAGAGCCATGAATTTGACCTCATGTTCGCTCAGTTGGTGCATTTTTAGGCTTTTGTTCTCTGAATAATGGCATTTAGCAAATCCGTACGCTGAAATGCAGACATGCCGATTAAAGCGCAGCACAGAAAGGTTGAATGATTTTTTATTTATTTTTTGTTCTTTTTCCTCAACCCAAAATTTAGCCAGTCAAATGCGGACTCAGAATAAAGCTCAGTGGTCTTTCACAAAGTCAGTTGAATTCCTCAATAATAAACTGCCATCCTTGGCAGTTTATTATTATTTTCACTTAACCTTGGGGTAGAAGAGCCCAAGGTTAAGTGAAAATAATATTATAGGAATATTGTGTGAATTTAATCCTAATGTTACGCAAACCTTTCTGAGGTTGGCAAAGCAAGCTTTACTGTAGAATTCACAGTTTCAACATTTTCATATATTGTATTCCAATATCTTACAAATGACTGGAATAGTAAATAAACGGACCAGACTTTTCTAAAAGAGTGTTGCTGCTAACTACAATTGTTCTTTGTCATGATCAGTAATAGTGGTTCGGTGGTTTTGCATTTCCTTGTGTCAATTTGAATTTGCTGATGTCAAATGCACAGCGCACACTTTTCTGCCAGCTTCAGTCTGACATTTCTTTTCTTTCAAGAATCAAATATTTCCTTAGGAAGTGCAAATATTTAATAGCTACATACATACGGTACATACTGTACAATCATCTCAAAATGTCTGTTCAGATTGATGCAATATATGGCACAATGTGTGTGTACTTCATCATGAGAGAATATAATTTCAGGACGATGTTGTAGTGATGTTGGTTGCAACTCTGTGATGGCAATTAACACTCGGTTAATGCAAGCAGAGATCTCAAAAAGGTTACTCAAGCGGTCAGGACACCACTCGCTACGGAGGCCTACTTCAAAATAACAGCTTACTAAGGCTCTTGAAATTAGCCTATGCTTTGGTGGTGTGTTACATTGTGATTATATTTGCAGCTTCCTTCTTCTTTGGCATGTCTAAATGACAGGGGCTCATGTGAAGTCCAGTTACACCTCAAAATGTCCTGGTATTCTTGAGGCTAAAATTGAAAAGTGCCGGTACGCTCTGTGCCGCGACCTACTGGCACACCTGAATCACTGGCAAACAACACTGTGAGGAAAACTAGATTGGACTCCAACAATTTGGAAATATTTTTTTTTTTTATGTTGAAGAATTTGGTAATTGAAGGCAAATCGATGTAAAATCATGTAAAAAGACTGGAACATCATATGCATTTTGTTCAAACATTCTTCCTTCTGACAATGTGCTTTTCTTTATTTTACCTATAACACCATTTTGGCAGAGTAAACAAGCAATTTTGAGTAGCTTGAGTCGAGTGGGATACACACAGTATTCCTTCTGCTTGAAAACCACGTGGCATACCCAACACGATTATTACATTATCTAATTCCATCCCAACACATGTATTATTCAGGCTCTGACAACATAATACTCAGAGGAAAAGGAAGAGATCTGCATGAGTTGACTCATTTCTGAAAGCCACAGTGATGCGTTTTCTTCATTCTGTCAAAACATCACAATTCCAGTGACATCTAATTTTCGCAGAGCATGGTGTAATATATATACATATACGTACATATATATATATAGTATTTAAAAGTTGGATGCAGGCTTGGGTTCGAAATCACATTGTTAAAGTCATTTCTTTGTTGCGTGTGCTGAGAGTATAACTAATAATCTATGCTGAAGTATGACCTTAAATAAGGGTGTTGCACTTACCACTTCAGAAATAACTGCCCTCAAGAGACTTCCATGTCTCGTACTTTAAAAAACAAGGTCATGGGGCTTACAGTACTTTACAGTCCTCTAAGGGCATAAACATCAGCAGAATGTTGTGTCATACAAGCTGAGGACCTCTTTATTAACACATTTTATTTGCAAATGTATTTGTGAATTGGCTGATGAACAGATGAGATCCACTTAAACTGTGATTAAACTGATTGATTTGTGCAATAATAATTGAGGATCCCGAAGCATCACTTTAAACACTTAAGTGTTTCCACCAGCGAAGATACTGTGGTCTCAAAAGCCACATAAACAAAGATGAAGGGTGGTGTTCACATGAATGGCTCAGATGTTGCTCATAGCACCAAAATGAGGAAAATTGGTCACCAGAAATCCGCATCTTATGATTAAAACCGAAACTTTAACCGGGACCCCACTCTGCATTGTAGCCAAGGGTAGAATCAAATCCAAGTCAGTTATTGTTGTGTCATATAAAATATTATCCGATGGCCATTAGTGGCTTCCTGAAGTTGAACCGACGGTCTCTCTGGGGAAAATGGCTTTCATTTGTTGCCATGTGTCACAAGAGAGAAGCGAATCGCAGAAATGTCATAATTCGGAAAATAAACATTTAAAACTAATTAGCTGCACCCTTAAAATTGCTGGGTTAAAAATTATGTTGTTTTAGGAAAAAAAAAATGGGGGGGGGGGGGGTAATTTTGTACAAAAATAATGTGTGTGTTTTTTTTTTTTAAGCAAAACAACCTTGGAAGTTGTTCCTGAGTCTGTCCAATGTTGGACCAAAACTGCCTTCTTTTTGACTAATTTAGGATTCACATCTACTTGACTTACTGTGTGAAGGGGCACCCACTTCCGGGTAACGTTCACGTGCCGTTGAAACATAGTGTTTCCTTTCCTCTCTTTGTTAATCAAGAAATACTAATAGCTATACATAAAAAATAAGGATGAAAATGAAGAAGGTAAATACAAAAAATATATATTAATTTATTTTGAGGACACACGCTAGACAAAGGAGCGTGTTTCTAAAAACGGAAACCCCTATCTTAGTGTGCTGAAACAGACCAAAGGACGGCTTAAGGTTAGTCGGCATTTGACCTAGGGACAAATAGAAGGGCAAACAAAAAACATTTCTGCACTCCTCAGTCTGTCCTTTTGAACGTTCTCTACCCTCATTCTTTGTCCACAAAATGGTCATTCGTCCTGGATGGACCGCTTCATCCCTTGGGCGGAATGCTTACCTCTGCTAATATTTTGTGACTTGTACTGCCATAGAGTAAAGTGATCAGGGCTACAGTCACATACCAGGATACAATAACAAACACAACAGCCCCCCTCCAGCCCCATAACAATGTAATTGTCTTTTATTGCTTTTTATTTCGTATTGAGCATTTTGCGAATGAGGGGCCATCTGCCACCGGGAACAATCCATTAAGGATTGGGGCAGGTCCAAGATTTTTCAAAAAAGAAAATTCAGCCTTTATTTACATGAATGACGTGTGTTCCGAATTGGGGGAGATCAGCAGCATCTATGTGGTTGGGTTAATTTTGATTTTTTTTGTCTTTGTTTGTTTGTTTGTTTTGTTTGTTTGTCTATTGTACCAGTATTGCGAGTTATACTACTTACTAGTTAATATTGATGCCTTATAGTCAATGTATTTGGATTTAATGAGTCAAGTGGAGTCACCATAACACAGGAAAATCACAGCCATGTTTAGATCAAGGTCCCTGAGCGAAATGGATGCTGTAGAAAACCCCATTAGTTTTTGACAGTGCTTTGTATCTGTTGCTCTGTGCCCTGAGGCATTTCCAAATTTAAATATGCAGTATTAATCTGAGATCTCCGCAAGTAAAACGTATTATGTCCTTTGCACAAAGAGCCCGGGGCACAAGTTCACTGCGAGTGGGTTCGGTAGGTGGCAGTCGTGTCCTTTTTGCCAGACACATTAGCGGTCCAATCTGCCATACTTAGAGCAAACCTCTTTTCTCCCTTGCTGTCTCCGACCCTGGTGCACCCCCCCCCCCCCCCCCCCTTTAAAAAATCTCTTTTTGACGCAGCATAAAAGCCAACAATAAATACAATTTTGCAGAAAATGCTTCAAAACTAAGTATGCCTCTTGCGGAGCTGCGCAAGTTAAAGTCAGCAACACGTCTACTGAGAAGAGAAACATCTTGCTGCTCCGCTCTTGATTCAGCAGCAGTGACTGAGGGAGTACTTTGTCAGTGGGAGGTAACCCACATAACTGCTTATCAATTCTACGCCTGTCCACTGTGCTGCACCGTCCGGAACACGCTCTGAGATGCTGCTCCACATCACGGTTTCATGCAAGCCTCCATGCTCGGACTGCAAACCGGATCTTGTGGCACAAGCCCGAAGCGATTGCAGCCAAGGGTGGAGGAGAAGGACGGATAGAGGGACGCTTGAATGAGAAGCTCTCAGTTTTATCCCTCCCCGCGTGTGGATCGCCTGAGTGGCTAGGTGAGACTTGATTTTGAGAGATTTACGCACGCGTGGCGCAGAAGTAAAGGGGTGACTCGATCGGGTTCAGTCTGCACATATCAATGCACAGAGGGGAGAAGAGTATTTAGTATTTCAGAGCAACAAAAATTCACACGGCATGTTAGAGGCTGTAAAATATGGAGACTTTTTTGCGCATCCACAAATCTTGAGGGGACAAGACAAACTCTAAAGCTACACTGAGCTGTGCAATCAAATCTATCGAAATTCGGTGGGATATCGACGGCTAAAAGTAAAATAGTCTCGGTGAGAATTGACATTTACAATTAGTAGGAGGATATTTTTAAAATATGCCATCTATGGACGCTGATCTGCGTTGAATGGGGTTTTCTTTCTTTCTTTTTTCAGGATACATCATTCTGGAAGGTGAACCACCTATCACATGGGGAGCTTTATCCATATCAGATCTTGTGCATTTACCGAACTGAAGAATAACAAGTGTGCAACTCAGGATAAGCGCGGGGCATTAATGAGTCGAGCAGTTGCAGCAATGGCACTTGTGGGTCCTTCAACGCAAAGAGCGTCGTGGAAAAAGGCAATATCGGATATATCACCAAAATTTTGAGAGTTATTTCCACATCTGGACTGATGGATGGAATGTTTGTTGCTCTAAGAGTGCTGCTAAATAGCCTCGGATTGTACAACCTCGCCTGAGAATTGCGGACTTTTTTCCCCCCCATTAATGCAGTTTTTTTGTGCTTTGACCAAAAGGCGGATCGATCTCGTAAAGGCTCATCCAGCATGATCGCTGTCTACATGAACAAGTAAGCTTGATTGTGTGGGTGTGTGTGCATGCGTGCGTGCGTGCGCGCGCGTGTGCCAGCGTGTGGGCGCGCGTGTGTTATTAGTGTGCATTTGCCTACGTCCCTCTGCCTGTCTAATGTCTCACTATATATCGGCAAATTCTATGAGACATGTCACAGTTGTTAACAGTGTAAAGGAAATGTTAGCGCCTAAACATCAGACTTTTGCAACAAGGCGTTCTTTATGGTCCGAGACGATATGTGATCAATCTTTAGGGGAGCACTGATTTGACAGATGCGAAAAGCTGCACCGCGCTCCTATAAGTCTTGCTGCTTTTCATTCCGCTCCCGAGAGCTTTAGACTCAAGCTCACGTGGCGTGCAGGGAAAAAAACGTGGTTTTGCTTTTTGGAGAAGTATACAACATTAAGAATTATAGGCACCACCATGGAATTGTTCACTGCACCACGTTGTACACCCCCTGAATGCAAAGTAGGCAACAGCTATTTATTCATCACGCAACCAATCTGCACCAAGACAAATTCATTAGAGTGTGTAGTGTAGCGGTGTTTTTATGACTTAGAAATACAATTTGAAAATACTATTTTGTTTGTATTTCAAAAGAGGCAGCGCTGTTATCACATGACAGGTTGCCTTAATCGTCAGACATCGCCTGTCATGTCGTATTCTCCTGGCATGGCCTGGATCTACACAGAAGGCACTTGTTCTTTGCTTCCATGGCTCGGTCCTTGTGGCGGAGCTGTCCCATTTTGAGGTGCTGAAATAGAAAGCGGTCTTTCGTTTCTTGCAGCAGCATACATTATATAGCGGTGTGTTTTAAGACGCATGTCTTCATTGGTCAGTTGTTGCTTCCGAATCTTATTTCACCAGTTTAATCTATTAAACACGCCTGTGCTTTTGGCGAAGTGGAGCCCTAAATGTGTAATTAGATAAGTTCATTTTATTTTATTTAAATTCGTCTTTTGGGTGTAATATATTACTTCTTTGATTGTATACATGCACTACTACTCACTTCTAAGCCCCCGCCTCCCCTCCCCCAGGTGATTCTGAGTATGTCTATCATTATCAGTAAACCATACACCATTGCTGGTGGTAAATACATAAATGGGGATAGCTGTCACATTTCACATAAAGAACGAATCTCATTCACTGTATCTGTCACCCGCTCAAAGAAAAACTTTGGGTGATGGGTTAATATCACTTTGATATGTATTAGAATGGTGATTTTGCTGTTTTTAAGCAATGAGGTCACCACCGTAATTCCTCCCCACACACTCACAAGTTTGCAGTTAGTAAAGTGTTGCAGGATGATTCATTGTGGTTCAAAGACAGATGATTCATTTTTCCAAATTGTAGGCCAACATACAAAATGGGCGTTCTTTATTGTCAATGAAAACATATTAACTACTTTAAAAAGTACAGGTAATCGTGTTATTTTATTATTAGATTAGTGGTATGTTACCCCTCCATAGTAGTTGAGCTGTTCAGAGACCAAAAGCGTCTTCCCGCTGTTCACATCAAGACAGTGTTCCTCAGGCATGTGTTTTGAGTCCTATTTATCTAGTTGTTGCTGTCTGATTCATCTATTGAAAATTGTTCCAGTTAGGAAATTAATGAAGTTGCAAACATACATATTCTACTGTATACCCATGTTCGCTCTTGTCATTTATTTCCCACTTTAGCCTGTGGCCCGGTTCTAATCGAGGCCAGCACTTTGGTTCATATAATGAAATGATCATTTCTCAAATCGGATTAATCTCTACAAAGCCCATCTTCGAACACCATTAACATTCATTCCTTTCACTGATAGGGACTTGTTTCTATAATAGAGCTACTGCTATATTTCCTATATTCTATACTCATGAACTGTCTCAAGAGGGTTCATTTAATGACAATAGTGCAATGGCATAGATATGTTTTCTGTTCCCCATCTTTTTTTTCTCGAGGACAAGCGGATCAGTTTGTCAGGGTTGAATGCTGGGAGGAGCTTGGAGCTCCAATGCATGCCATAGAAAAAATGAATAAGTTGTGGACATGGACAGGATAACAGGATATGATTGAAAATACAAGTGCTTTAAACTGATGACAGGGCTGGACAAATGGATCAATACATATCCAGCATGTGCCATAGGAGTTTATTACTATACCATGTTTCACATTCCCAACCATCAAATAAAATTGCAGTAACAACATGATTGGCACATTCATTTTTTTGTTTTTTGTAAACTCATATTTGCATTTAAATGATAAGGCTGTGTAATTTTCCTAATATTTCTAAAAGTGCAAACAAATCATTCACCAAACTTAGGTTTAGAATCTAAACCTACTTAAGACCGTGATTAGACAACTTATGGACCATTTTTAAGTTTGTAAAAAACGTGGTGTCATTTTGGGGGGCATGACAAACATCTAGCACGCTCACTTGAAAACACAGGTTAGCATATTTCAACGGAGTATTTACTAAGGAGTCGACGCAAAAACTGTCAATTGAGTGAATATGTGAATAAACTCATTCCTCACTATTGTAAATGTTAAAGTATAACAATTTGAGTGATTACGTCATATGTCGACAAGTGACAGAAGACGAGGATGTACCACGGACTTCACAAAATCAAAATTAGTGTGCTTATAGTTTTTAACAAGTTCAGGTGGACAATAGAAGGCATGTGCATATGAATTTTGAATGCAATCGCTTGTAATTTTCAAACATTTACTGACACTAAAGTTGTTACAGCTCATAGTCAGAGAGGCAAGCAGACACTGCTCCCACTCGCTCCTATACTTTGTCAAGGCAGAATTAGCTTCCGATGTCTAAACGGTCAAGATTAGCAGAACGATTCCAGCTTCTTACCAGCTAAACGTGGGGCTCTGTCGCAACCTTATATCTCTGAGCCCACCGCCGACTGCGTAAGCCTGCCACCGCCGGTGAGGCATCCAGGAAAACCTCCCGACTGCATCACCCAATCAGCCACGCAGCGAAGATGCTCCCTGCCCTCTCCGTTGTGGCTGCCTCCCCTCCATCCAGCCGGAGCAGGAGATGCAGCGGTGTATGTCGTGCTACCCTGGTCAGACGGCCCATGTGCATCGATTACAGAAAACTAACTAGCACTCACCTATGAAGCCAATCATGCAAATAAAACACATTCTATTATTTCATACTATTCATATTGCGTCATGTGTAAGAGGCAGCTGATGTGATTGTGATAAAAGCTCACCGAAATGGATGACAGCTGCACTTCATTGAAAAGAGTGTTGTAGTCAGATTTGTAAATGTTGTTGATCAGTTTATTGTCACCATAAAACCACAAAGACACTAACCTCTGAATTTAGCAGTGTATCAAGAGATGGTTTTACATTGGAATGAAAAAAGAAGTTGCGTCACTGAGCAAGATACTGAACTTGCTCCAGAAGCTGCATCATAAATGTGAATTCTGTATAAAGCGCTTTGTGGGCTTTAACAGATGGAAAAGCTCTAGACGCGTGAAAGACCATTTACCACTGCATAATTAAAATCTCCAGCAACCAGAAGAAAGCAACAGACTTCACCAACCTGACACAGATGGACACGATCGGTATCTGCTGTCGCCCCACTCATTAGTCATCCTCTCCAGCGTGTCTGTCTGAATGTCGTGTCCGAGGGAAGAACAGCTGAGCAGGGGGACAGCGGCAGAACATTCCACAAGTCGATGGATTAATCAATTGGTGTTCCAGCTCACCCAATCCATCTTGGACAATAATCTGGTCGACATCATAAAAATGCTATTCTGTCATTATAGAGGCCAGGGATCAGTTGTTCTTTTGTAGTCTTACCTGCTCCTCTCGGACGACACTCATCATGAGAGCATGAATGGATTAATTGGAATATACCGCAGATGTGTTTTAACTCGGTAGCCTTAAGAATGAGAAGCTTGCTTGTGTCTTTTGCTTTTTTGACACAATGTACGTATCTTTGAAGGCAAAATGGAAATTTGAAAATCAAACAAACAACCAGAAAACTAATTTTGTTCGCTTTTTTTTTATTAATTCAGTCAAGGGCAGTGACCAAAATATGAATGTATAATTTTTTACTGTTCATCTCATTGTTTGAATCATATAAATTTGTACCTTCCCCTCCAATGCCAGTTTCTCTCTTTTGGCACCGCAGGAATGTCACACAAGGCTAAAATGGTATGGCAGCACCCGAGATAGGACTAATGGTGTGACTCTGATAATGCATTTGCATGAGTTCACCATGAATGCTCAAACACTCACCCAAACACACACGTGAAGAGATGTGTATACAAATGCTCTGTGCATTTTCTCTGCCTTTGGGGCCTTTGGGCGTTTCGTGTTTAAAGTGCTACTGGCTCAGGTCCACACATTATTTCCTGCTGCTTATTAGGTGGTTGAATTGCAAGTGAAATGGTCAAGAGCTAGTTTGTGGTGCTTCCCATTACTTTCCAGATACATTAAAGTAAGACATTTACATCCCTAAAAGAAGAAAAGCAAGTGAACAGAGTGGGAGGGGAATTCCCAAAAGCTGTCTCTATGCCCCTGTCATCTACAATATAATTTACAGACAGGTGGAATTTGGATAAACAAATTTAAACTGATTTTGGTATTTGCACTATATTAGAGCAATGAGTAGTGTATGCCAACATATTCCCAGATGCTCTTCAAAATGAACGCTATCAGCGGACATCAGCAATGGGCATCAATTGTTTGCCTTTACTTATTTCCAAATATTCATTCTGCATATTACATTTAATTTTATTCCACTTTCCAGGAGTAGGATTGAGTGTAATTGAATTCCAAGAATCATATAAGGATCTATTTTCGTGACCAGTGCAAGTATGATAAATCTGTGCGGTGTCAATAAAGGCAAAAGCAGGTTTATTTGAAATTTTGGAAATTGCTGCAGTTTAAAATGTCAATTTGTTGCCATTGTCGGTCTGAACACTGTTGACTTGACTTGCTAGAAAATAGAAGCATTTTCAAATTCTATTGGTATTTTTGAATGTCCATGAACACAGCTATAGATAGATAATGTATGGATTGATGAATGGATAATGAATGGATACTGTTGGTAGATAGGTAAGGTCAACATCTCCAAGTATTGTATTATATTACCACATGCTCATTACTAAAAAAGAACTGATGATGTAAGTACATGATCATCAAAATTAATTTGCTGGATTGAATGTTTTGCCACAGGGCTTGTGCATGTGAAAGCTGAAATACTGTTTGCTCTCCTTACGTGTTGGCTTCTGCATACTCATGGGTGCAGATTGAGTTAGAGTCGAAGATCTGAACCTTAATCTAAACAAAAGCGCACTTTGATTTTTTGAGAAAATGGTGCGGAAAGTACGGTACACGTTTATCTGCATGTTTATCTGCGCATTTGTCAGTGTCTTGATGGCTTTTGCTCAATACCCTCTCACCATGTTAGTCTATGACCCTAATGCGTCACTCATCCTGGCATCTGACATGGATCGACTTCCACGTGATTTAATTCAAGTTGTCTCTATGGTGGCAGTCTGTTCTCACCACTCAGGTCAAGGCCCTGTGTCAGGAGCTATCAGTTTGCCGCGATACTAAATGTTGGGGAGTGAGTAAAGAAATACGCCTGAGTGTAACACTAGTCGCCTGGACATATTAGAGCATCTTGCTCCGTATTTGTAGACAGTCTTGATTTTTGTGTTGATGCAAGCCTTGTTCATCGTGTTTGGGAATTTGGTGAATGGCTCTGTGCCATGATGAGCATCACGGTAGACCAAGGGAGCTTTCTTTGACACACCTATGGCGCAGCGGTCAATTTAAAAACTAGACTAAACATTATACCTGCTGGAAGCGTGTCCATGTTGTGGAACAGGTGCGGTCATGTGATTTTTCTTTTTTTTTAAACCACTAAACTTGGGGATATCAAATTATCTTTTTTAGTGTATTCACCTCATTACTCGTCATGCACTACAATTTTGTAGATCTAGAATTCAACATCTTTATTTGGGGACTTTTATCACCCACACACAGAATACTATTGGTTTGCTATCTATGTGGAGACATAGCACCATTTACAGGTAATCTGTCAGCAGTGCAACAAGAATTAATGCTCAACAAACCTTTGCCCTTCTTTCTAAACTTGCATCTGTGTGTCAGAGGATGCTCTTTGTCATGAATGAAAGGGCTGCATTTGATTAATTGTGCTGCAAGTAGTCAAGCGAAAGAACAGAGATGTAGGCAATCATGTTTGATGACAATAGTGTGCGCGTGTGTGTGAGAATGTGGATGTGTGTGTTTGTGTGTGAGCATTTGTGTGTTGATGCATGTGCCCCATGGCTAGCTCTATGCAGTCTGTGGCAGACTCTTCAGCATTTAGCTGCAACCTGGCTGTCATTAAAAAAAAAATAGAACATACTACTCAAACACGTATTTAGTTTTGCTGAATACAATACCAAGATGTGAACTTTTAGCATATAGATATTTTGTTTAATTTGTTTATCCAAGACATTTTATAGCATATTAGTGATTTATTTTTTTTTTTTTTATACAAAGGATATGTAAAAGAGTAAATCTCGGTAGGCACTCTTCAACTTTAAGTTCGAGTGAAAATTCATTACACTAATATATTCAACACAATCAAATGAGTAATGAACACACAATTAAAAATTAACATCAATATGAGTCCATTTTACTTTGTCAAATGAGGTATTCCTTTGGTGACCTGGATTCTTCATCTAAACAAATATTCTGCCAGAAAAGCAAATAAATAATATAAATAATAGAAGTAATAGAAATAATAACAAATTCTAAATTCCACTGTCAGATTTTATTTTCTGCTTGTTTTTACTTGTACTTCTACAATGCAAAATTGGTGTTCAGCAGCATTTTCACATTTGTAATGCTGCCGTATATAGTAAGCTCTCCCAACCATTGTGAAAGTGACACGCACTGTTTGTATTTTTCAATGTGTGTGTATTTAGAAATTCAGTCTGACAGCCCAAGTCTACTCTGACAGATTGAATCTTATGATAGATATTTCTATTTCTTTCAATTTACCAATATTTTGTTGTCAATTCCGTTCAAATTCCCCGTCCGCTAACAACCCTTGTGTTAGGGTGGTGCAAACCCTAACACCTTGTATTCCTTCCACCTTGTCCTGCTTGATGCTCTGGTGCCCCATGCCCTCAGTCAGAGCAGCGAGAGCACGCTCTGGTCACTACCAAAGTGTGGCACCCTTAATATTGCAGTTTTGAATATCTGAACAGTTGGAGTATAGTAGAGTGTGCTAAGAATGCCTTTCCAAACACATCCTTGGTATCTATACTTTATGATCATACTCAATATCCGATTGATACACATGAGAGTATTACTGTAGAGATACCGTGCAGAAGCAATACTTCTATCACAACAGCCTATTGTACTTTATAACCAATTCCTCCTGTGTAATTTATTCATGATGATTGCAGATGCAGGCAAAAAAAAAATGATTTCCTGCCAATAATTTCATATTGACCCTGAGAACAAGATGAAAATACTATGGTTTTTTTTAATGAACTGGGCTCGGCGCACTGACTCATCTGATTCATCCATCCGATGCATAAACAGCCTCAAAGAAAGCACCTTTCCCTCTGCACGGGATTGGCGTGACTTTATCTATTTATTTTATTTATGTTGATGTCTATCACTCAGCCTTTAGATTTATTCCTGATGATCCATGTGGCGCCCATCATTGTATCCCATTCGAGAAATTGGGCTCGCTGTCAACCTACATTTTGTTTATTGTCACTGTGTGCCTAAAACATTCTCCAGACAACAGTACTAGATAACTTTACATCATCCTTCAATTGAGAGAAGGCTCTCTGGGTAAATCTGAACCTGCTTGTTGTCTATATAAATGTAAAAGAGGTTCAAGTGACCTTCAGGGTAAAGACGCTTCCTAGTGATTGGAAGAACGTAGAAATCTCAGATCAGATACTGTGAAGGTGTCACTATTCTGCCTTACTATAACTGAGATGCCCTTTAGCAAGGCGATTTTATTATCTCATTATTAGATTGATATATACTGTCCTCGGGTTTCATATGCTAATGAGATCTTGAACTCAAAGTGACTTCTTAAATAGGCAATGAAATGCAAATGTCTGAGAAAATAAGCTCTGATAACTGTATTACCCTGAATGCAGCACAATTCTTATACTATAGAGACCACACACACGCACGTACGTATGAACAGCCCCTAACACACGCACCTTAGGTTCAAACAGTCTTCAGCGTTCAGAGTATGGAAAGATACATGGGCACCAAATTACACATGACTTTTGAATATGGCTGACCACAGCAACATAAATTGAACATGGATTGATGGATTTTTACCAATCTAAATAAGAAAACATCCAATATGGAAGGTGACATTTGACCTTTATGTCTAATCACACCAAAGGACAATTTGGCTGATAATTGGTCTCTCTATCTGTGATTGTGTGCTTTGATCATGTCCTGTTCTGGAGTCTGTTCCATTGATATACTGATTATGTATTGCGACAAGGGAGCATTCCGGTGTTTGTGTTGACTGCTAATTGGGCTCCAGTGTAAAGACTGTGTCATATTAATGACCCAGATCCAACTCTTGGTAATATTCATGAAGCGTGCTGCATTGCCTTTTCTCTGTGGACCTGCACAATACAGAGCTTTATAAGTGTGTTTATTGTATGTGTGGAACAATCGTTTCTATTGTGATGTGTAAAGGTGTGGGTGGAAAAAAGATAATCACTGCAGGTACGTAGGTCTCATCTTCACTTCAACCCTGCGTGTCTCTGATAAGTGGGTAGAGTGTTTGCTGTCCATGATGTAGGTGTCCTATTCTGAGTGATGTATAAAAAGGTGAGCTTGTGTTATTTACATCAACTGACAACAGCACTACGTCAATTGTCTCTATTTTGTCACATTACATTACGAAAGAGACATGAATTCTTCAAATCAGCCACTCTGTGTCATGATTAACAGCTGTAGTGTGTGTGTGTGTGCGCGCGCGTGCATGTTCGCATGCGTATGTCAGTTTAACTTAAGAGGGTCTTCTGTATCTAATAAAACAGGTGGTATTCATTAGCATGCTCTCGAGGGATTCCTGCATTCTACCAAGTCTTATCACACCCCAAACACAGTACTTCTCCTCTCTGAGGCTATATTCATTTTATTTATGGTTGTGATGCAATGTAGGGTGTTGTCATTGAAGGAGGTCAAATGAATGCAGTGTCCCTTGTGTCGGAAAATGCATGGCCTAAACCTCTTAAGGAGCCAGTACTTTATGCCTTTCCTTTATTTATGATTGGACATTATGTATTAATTAGAATACACACTACTTTGTACCAAGAAGTAAATGTGCCAGATTTTGCTATATAGCCTTGTTTTTAATCTGCATATGACATATTTGACTTCATCTAGCTCTGGTCCTCAGTGCTGTTTAATGGGAGAATTTTACTTTTCATTACTTAGTTTATCCTAACCTTGTTGATTAATAGGAAAGAGACTTTAGTTGCCATTCATTGTGATTATGAGAAATCAATTCCCACCTCCCTTCTTGTCATCTCCTTTACTCATTTTTTAGAACAATCAAACAAAACATTATTACACTTTTGGAAGACTTTTTAAATACCTCTTTTCCCTGATTGGGATTTAGCTTTGAACCTTGTTGGCTAATTGAGTTTTCTTGTACAAAGCAAAATGATGCATAAGAAATTAGAAGTGTTTTCCAAAGACAAATTAGATTTTAATGAAGAATGAAAGTGGTTTGGGGGACTCTTTGGCTTACTGTAGTGTTTCAGCACAGTAAGCAGGTAGCGTACATTCATTTTAGTCATTTAGGAATGGCAACTATCAATCTGTATAATGAATTGCATAAGTCCCATTTTTCAGTGCAACTGCAGAAAGTATATCCATCTGTGTCAAATATGCAAATAGAATTGGATGATCAAAAAGAGAGCAACCACTTTTTGTTTCCTTCCTCCCAAAAGAGTCTGTGATCCCTGTCCTGAGAGACAAGACAATAGAGAATTTTGTCATATTAAGGAGAACAGATTCAGTAGTTTATTGGAGATTTTCTGTGCTTTGTGAGAGGAGGATGAGGGCACAATTTGTCACGAGAATGCTGCGCCATTTTTGGTCCCATTTATTAGAACATCAAACGGATCAGATCATTTGCAATTGCAGCCTCTGCAAAATGCACAGTAATCCAAATTAATTGGAGCACTGCTGAAATATGATCATTGGTCAGTCTTCATTGTTTCCCTACATCATATGTAACGGTATTAAAAGTTTAACAATTAAATGTAACTGTATATTCACATTTGCAAAGTTACATTAATTTGAAATTACACATTTTATTCATCTCTACCTGTTGTGCTTAAAAAATGGGATGTCAGTTGCACTTAAAATCAAATGTTGGTGACTATTCTGGGTCTGATTAGTTCTGGATAGCCTCAACGTGCTGTTTTACATCGTAGGGGAACCATTCTTTGTCTGGTCGCATATGTAAGATATTTGCTATGAATGACACTGCCAGGAGCATAAAGCTCCAAACAACTCAGGTCCTAATATCACTGCACCAGACAAACCCTTCCACCACAATAATGTGATCGCTCAGAGATGACGTTATGTCATGTAATGGTGCACTTATTGTCTATAGTTATAGTATATCCGACCTTAACTAAGGTATATCGGGTGGTATGTTTGTCATCCCCAACTTTAGTGTTTTCCTGCTTATGTGTGCTGTATATTTGATTAATATGAGATGAATACATTTTAATATTATAGTGTTAGATTTTTCTTTTTATCCTTGTTAATATTCCAGGCACTGTGAAATTAATCACACAAAGCAGTAAAGCAGTGAGGGGCAAAGAAGAGTAATTGTTGTTGAAAATGGAAGGTACATTAATTTTAATTTAAGCACTGATGCAGTGCACCCTAGATCACCTTTGTAGAATCAGGACAGCGTGTTATAAAGTGGCAATGAACAAACGAATGAATAGAACTTGCTACAGGCACATTATTATCAATTTCATGCCACTGTAAAATTTCACGACCACCTTGAGCATTTTTTGTGCTGTTTTAAATTTCTTATGTGGTATATGTGGTCACTGCAGCTTTCGGTGTCAGATATACTGGGGATCAGCGAGTATATACGTGTGAAGAATTTGAAATGTAAAAAACATTGGGTAAAATAAGGTGCAATACATTTTTCTTAGTGCTACATGATTATGATTCTTATGATATTTGGTGCATTTTAAGTAAGTAAAATATATCTACAAATTTCCCTAAGACAAAATAATGCAATTATTTCGAATCATCTTATAAAACCTTTTATTTTTTGTATCAAAGTTTATTCACGTTTTATTTTTTGTCCAAATCCCCATAAGTGCTTTCTAATGAATTACCATCATCATTATTATTATTATCATTATTGTTGTCAATATTATTATTATTATTAGTAGTAGCAGTAGTAAAAGAAGTATTTTTTTACGCGTTTTTTTATTTTCGGTTTATATTGTGTGGTAAATGCAGAGCAGAGAGAAATTGCAAAATAATGTGTCTTATAATCTTCTATGGTTGCGCTGCTGTATTTTTGCAAAATGTTCATATCAGAAATCTCCCCTAATTTACTCAACGGGTCATGGTCTCTCAAATTCCCACCACTATTCTATGTTCTATATATCTGTCGTCTTCAAAACCAACTTGCTTTATGGAACTGGGAATTAAGAAATGTCAGCACCCAAGTGCCTCATGTAAGGGGAAAGAAAGCTAAAACAATATGCTGCTGCTCAAACATTATGCACGCAAACAGGCCAGGCTCAGAGGCTGAGCTTCTGGAAAAAGCAAAGCACAGCAGTGCTATTGTTATCACACAGGGGGAGATTAGCGTTGATGGCTGTATGTGAGCTACCAGGCTTGGCTGGTGTTCTGTGTCGGATGCTAACCCAGCCCACCCCTGCTGTCACTGGTGCCATGTCACAATTAGCCAGAATAGCTGTGGGCATGAGTTCTCGCCCTGGTGGCAAATGTACTCTATCCTTCTCGAATCACACAGATATCACCACTCTGGAGATCATTGCCAGCATAATGAATACTGCCCCAGTTTTCACCTTTCAGATTATATTCTGTGCCAGAATCGGGAGTAATAGCCTGCATTGTTCTTTGCTCTAATTTCTGTGGCTAACAAGCTCACAGTAGACACAGTCATCCCAAAGTGAATCATCCATATAAGGTAATTTATGGCTTTTGCTATCAAAACATACACAATGAGGCAGGGTGTGCTCTTTTCTTGTCTTTCTTTATTTTTTTTTACTTATTCTAATGCGTTGTCTTTTGTTCATCCATCCATCCATCCATCCATCCATCCATCCATCCATCCATCCATCCATCCATCCATCCATCCATCCATCCATCCATCCATTTTCTGAACCGCTTCTCCTCACAATGGGTGTGCTGGAATCTATCCCAGCTGACTTCTGGTAGTACCTGAACCGGTTGCCAGCCAATCGTAGGGCACACAGAGACTAACAACCATTCACACTTGCACCTAGGGTCAATTTGTAGTGCTCAATCGGCCTACCAAGCATGTTTTTGGGATGTGGGAGGGACCCGGTGTGCCCGGAGAAAGCCCATGCGGGCACAGGGAGAACATGCAAACTCCACACAAGGAGGGTCGGAGGTGGAATCGTACCCGCACCCTCCTCCACTGTGAGGCGGACGTGCTAACCAGTTGCCTTTTGTTGTTTTTTGTAATTAAAAATATTGACAAAAATGATCAGTTTGAACACAACACGGTTAGATGTGCAAAGATAGACAAGAGTCTCCATGGAACACAACAGTGTCCTCTTTGCCCTTCTCTCTCTTGTCCGCAGTCATCCTCTGCAATCTTTCTCTCTGTCTATATTAGGCACTTCTGGGTTAATCATTCCTAGAGGACACCAGTATTAAAAAGTGACACACATTCTTTCTAGTGTAGACACATTAATACATCACAGACAACATAATATCTTGAAGACCAATTGTGAAACTCTGATATCAACATGTTTTGTTTCAAACTCCTCTGAAATCCATTCACTTGACCTTATTCCCCATTTGTTCCCCATTTGCCCCCTCCCTTCGCTTTGGAATGAACGCACACGACTCTCTGATGTTCACATTATTATTTAACATTTCTTCACCTTTGCCAACATCCTTGCTCCCCATTTTGCTCTACTGAGTCATGAGCCCCGTGGGAGGCGGGTGCTCTAATTCATTTGTTTGCATACGGGAAAAATGTCCAGCTCTGATGGATGGCTTTGGCTCGTGCGTTCGCCTCTGTAGCCCAGGGTTTACAATGGAATTTGCTTAGTCTCTCAAAGGACTGCATCCTCAAATAGAGAGGGATAAATAAAACACCCACACACACATGCTGTACACAGTGTTGACTGACATGTAATTTTCTCTTTACAATCCCACGTATGTATGCACATGTACCACACATCAGATAGATACACACATCTACTGTACATGCAAAAGTCGCATATGCTCACACTGGGCCTAAACATGAAGAAATTCACTCTATAGGAATTTAGGCCACATTATACATTCACTGACTGATTGTGTGATGTTAGAGTAGTAACCATTAAAGTCTTCAAATGTCCTCAAACAAAATCCATTAACTGCATAGTCCAATTGATGTCCAAATTAGTCTGAATCGTGAGGTTTTTAATCAGTGAGGATGCAAACAGCTATGTGACCTGACTGCTCACATTAAGTCATGCTCTCTATTGCACTTCTCATCTCACCAACATTAACATGCACACACACGTGCTTATGAGGACTCTCCAAAAATAATAATGAAAAAATGGCTGCCAGCAGAACATGTTTTTCAGTTAAAAGCTGAAGCTCAACAATCTGTCTGCCAGAATTTAGTCAGAAATGTTTGAGGGTTTCCAAGATTTGAGGACTAGTTCCTTTACAAACGCTAACATTGTGTGTGTGCGTGTGCGTGCGTGTGTGTGTGCGTGCATGTGCGTGCATGTGTGTACATAAGTGTGTCAGTGTCTTGTCTATCAGTGGAAAGTTTGAGAAGAACTGTGTGCCATGTACCGTAATTTCCGGACTATAAGTCGCACCGGAGTATAAGTCGCACCAGCCATAAGATGCCCCAAAAAGTGAAAAAAAACATATATGTATATAAATGGCCCCCCAGCCCCCCCCCCACCCAAACTATGAAAAAAAAACACGACTTATAGTCCGAAAATTACGGTATGTCTTGTCCACTCAGAAAAAAACAAACATTACGCTCTTTAGATACATTACATCATATACCGTGTTTTCCAGATTATAAACTGCTACTTTTTGCACAAGCTTTGAACTCTGCGGCTGGCGTATCTATGGATTTGTCGTGATTTTTGTGATGTATAATACACATATAATACACTGTGATGCATAATACTTATACACTCATTAGTAAAAAGGACTGCTGTTGTGTGGCACCGTTTTGTTGGGCGAAGGGATATGTGACCAGACATACGGTCACTGGGGGAAAGAGTGGTGTGTTGATCACATGTCCGTCTGCAGAGCAATTAGTGGTGCAGAACTGACACGAACAAGAGACAGAACGAGATCAAGACGGACATTACTGAAAAAAGGAAGTTTTTATAGACAAACCTTCATTATGGGGGACAAAAGAGATGCATATGATGCCGCTTTTAAGTTAAAGGCAGTCGATTTGGCTAGCTGCTTCATGTACTGTAGAGGTTTCCTCCAGCCACTAGAGGGAACTGGGCTATTGTTGATGACATCTTGTTGCGTCACCCTTTTTTATTTTTCGCATTTGTTTTCCTGTCATCTCTGGAGCTTTACATGAAGCTCGTATCACATTACCAACTTTACCCCTGTAATGTGGTCCCATTTTATTTATTATTAGTTGTGTGTAGCTAGTGTTCCCTGCACATTAGTCTGCTTTTAGTGTAAAACTCAAAGGACAAAGTGTTGTACTTTCCAGACTATAAACTGCTACTTTTTGTACAAACTTTCAACCTTGTGGCTTATAGTACAGTAGGATTTATCTATGAATTTTTCATGATTTTTATGATATTTTAAGAGGATTTGTTTTGTTAATACTGGGACTATAAATGAGGATATTTCATTTAAAACACTTGCGGCTATAGTCCGGTGAGGCTTATATATCAACAAAACAGGATTCCCCTAATTCCAGCTGGTGCATCTTATCAGAATTCAGGTGTGGTTTATAGTCCTGAAATTACGGTATGTTCAAAGTGTAATATTAAACGTCCATACATTTTTCCTCAACAGCTAACATATTATACTGAAAATATAATTTTTAAGTATCTGTGTACATGAGCATTTAGACCTGCATAAGAGACTTTCTAGACACATACTAGAAGTGAGAAGCTATCACCAGCTGTCACATATTGATGGTGTGTTGGTGGCATACCAGCTTTGATTGTACAGCTTGTAGCACTGAACGCTTCAGCCTCATCTGTTATAGGATAAGTGTTCCAGATCAAACCAAAACAACATCCTATCTCCTGAGCAAATTTGAAACAAAGGTGCATCTGCTTTGATACGTTATTTATCCTTCCGCTTGCCAAATTAAATGCACAGGCCTTTGAGACAGTTCTGCATCTGTAACACTGGCAAGGCCAAGACATCTGTGACTCTGTGGGGTGAACGGCAGGCACGTGGCAGGGGACATGTATTTTCGTGGTTCATTTCACCCCTGCTCCCTCTGTCCGTCTTCCTCTCCCTCTGCGGTCATGATTCATTCTGAGGCAGAAATGCAAAGCTTTAGTTTGAACGCGATAAGCCAGGAAGAAGCAATACCATTTTGAGAGAGACCATTCACACACATTTTTTAAACATATGAGAAGCAAGACCCCAATGATTCGCCACAACTGAGAGGGGATGGATGTCTAACAATAATCCTAAACCTTTTTAATGAACAACCAATCCGAATGAGTGCATCATGTGAGCATCAACGTAAAACAAAATGCAAAATGTGTTAGGAATATATGAAACTACAAAGCAAGTAATTCACAAGAGGTTTGATGCGTCCCCTTTTTATATGTCTGGCATAACTGTGCCCCAAAGCAAAAAACACTATCCATAAATGCATGATTCAATGAGTTTGGTGTGGAATATTTTGGGACTGTTCCTGTTATGTAATCACCTGTTGTTCAAATACCTCATCCCTTCCTGAGAGTTTCTTGTTCAGTGTTCTGTGACCTGCAAACAACATTTCTTGGCATTTTGAATTGAAATGGAATAGGATGTATTTCCATTTTCCTATACCTGACACTCCTTAATAATTCATCTTAATCAGTCATATGTGTATCTACATATGAGTCAAATATCAACTATACTTTTAGTACCCTCACGGATATAGCGTAACCACAAGGAGAGTTCCGTATACAGTGTCCTAGTGGTTACAATGGCTGCCTCACGGGCAGGAGATTCTTTGTGTTCTTGTTTTTTTTTTTTTTTTTTTACAAATACCTAAGGGGTTCAAGTATGTGGTTTAAAAAAGGCTTATCATTCAAACAACAGACTTTTTACAAATAAAGGCTTATGCATTAAAGATCTATGTTTGAATACCTGAACGGCGCTCTGGAGAGCAAGCTTGTTCTTTCTGTGCTAGTGTGAGTTCTCCAAATTGCTCTCAAAATAGACAGGTAAGGTAGATTGAACACTCCAAACTGCCTACAGTTTGAATGTAAACGTGAATGGTATTTTTTTTGCTATGCGTTGGTACCCAGCAATTGACCTTTAGTCCAGAGTGTGCCACCCTCCCATTTTAGTCCTGACCCCAATGAGGACAAGCAGCACTTTTCGAAGTATATAACTGTTGTGTGATATGAGGGAAACAACAGAGAAATCAAAAGCTCTTTTTTTTTTTTTAAATTCATGATTCAAAGTGAATTTATTAATTTCTGGTTCTAAGACTACATTTATGTTCTCAAAACATGCCTGCAGGCTTTGACATGTTATACGGCTCTGTTGTGAATTAAAACATACTGTGGCAGGAAATGTGAGTGTGGAAAAATAAGTGAATAAGTCTTGGCATTCTATCCACAGTAGCTGCATATTTTGGGGCAGCAGTCAAACTGTAATCTGTTTGTTTTTGAAAAGAATAAATAGAACTGTAGCATTTTATTCATGTAAAATTTCGCCATGCCAACTGGCCAGGCAGTGCTCTCCAAGAAAAAAATAGAGGCAAATCACAGCTGCTGTCTCACGTTTCACATTCCACTTGGTGTACCGCTCAAAGACACACAGCTATAAAATCCACATGGGGGTACACTACATGCTTAGATGTCCTGTTTAATTTCTTTCCTATTTGTAACCCACAGAGTTCAGCCACTTACACAGTATGGAAACCTACTGTTATTGAGTGTTTAATCGTGTTGATGTCATAAGTTTGAAGAGTAATTGTTTAATGACAATGTTCTGGAAACTTAGATGCACCGTTCTGCATGGTCCCCTATTGCATGCAACTATCCACTTTTATTACAACACAAACCATTTTAACACCTTGTTTTTGAGAATATCAGGAGTGCAATTTTATTCAACTTATTGTAATTATTTTACACTTAGATTTATTCTTCATGGAACTAAACACTGCTTTTAACTGTGGTTATTGCTCAATGGTAATATGGTGCAATATATTCCATGCTACTTTTTTTCCTATTGCCATTGCAGTGGATATTTTGTCGAATGTGATGGCATCAAGCCAGCTCATGTTAAATCTATAAGTACTGTGAGCTGGAGTATATTGGTTCTGTTTTTATTAATTTGTAATGAAACTTTATTGCTATTTCATTGCGATTTTTAAAATTTATTTATTGTGTAATTCCATTTGGGATAGAGGGACAAAAATAAAGTGCACTTTAGAGTCTAATTAATGCTGGCCTCGCTGCAGTTCTGCATCCTCAGCAGCTCTACTCCTTAGCCGAAGGTGGGGAATGTCATGCGGAGGGAGATATATGTCAAGGTGAAAGTGTAAGAAGAAGGAGGACAAAAGAGGCAAAAGCCTAAAGACCAACAAGATGGTTTTCATCTGAGGTGGAGGGAAAATGTTTTTTTTGTTGTTTTGTTTTTACAAGTTGGTCACTTTTGTTTCTATTAAAATAATATCATGTACAATAATGCAGTGTTTCCCAACGTTTTTTTCATTCACGGCACACCTTTTCATTGGAGAAAATCTCAAGGCACACTACCAACAAAAATCTGTTAAGTGTTACACCAGCTTCTATATTAAAAGCCGTTATATTGCAACAAAAGACGTAAAGTTCTATTCCTACATATGTATGAAGAGTTGAACAATTCAATAAAAATAAATACTAAATATAAAACTGACCAGTGGTTTGGCGATCCTGTTTACAACGCGCTCCGTAATTAATCTTGGACAATTTCCCACGGTACAGCTGCGGCGCACTAGTTGGGAAACATTGCAATAATGAATAGTGCTTCCATATAACCCTACAGAATTAATTATGCAAATGATTTATCGCCTTTACTCACACATTCTCCCAAATAATGTAATGTCATTACTTCTCTTGCATTTTGTTTTTTAGATAAACATGGCAGTTGTAAACTGTAGGGTATTGGGAGCCAGGTAAGAATTCCTACAGAGGAATGCTGTCACTCAAGAGTGCGTCATCGCAGCAACACTGTCATCTTAATTATGCTTTTGCTGGGAACATGAACCGAGACGAGTCTAAGATCGTTCCCAAGGCTTTCTCCACTGGAAGTATAAGAAGCCACATTATATACTTTCTGCAGCAATCTTTATTTTTAGTATCTTGACTTTTTACAGCTCAGGGGAACCTCCCAAATGGCCTGAATGTAAGGATGTATTTGACATCCGTGTTCATTAAGAGAAATTGGGAGGAGAAAGGCACGTTTCCATGAGCTCCCATGACGACGCAAGTGCGCCCCGACAGGCCACGGAGATGTAGCTTTGCGAAGCTTATGTAGCATCATTCTCGTCCGCCTAATAATTCACTCCGGTCCTGGTGGAGTAAAGGTGTCAGACAAGACATTACACAGCTGTTTCATCCCCAACGCAAGGCAAGGAATGATGAAAGGAAAACACCAGAGGGGAAGGACAAGTGACTTTTTTTTTTTAAATAACTGGTGTATGGTGGGGATTCTATTAATGAAGAGGACTGGGATAAGAAGCTATACTTCCCACACAGCAAAAGGCAATCCTTGGAGGAGCCCAAGGAACCACTCGCCTTGACTGCGTGTGGAGAGAACCAAGGAGGGCTCTGCCGACCCCAAATGTATGAAGTGGAAGAAGACTGACTGAAAGGAAAGCAAAGATGGCATCGGGAATGAGCTCTCTGTCTTTCTTCTCCTCTTCTCCCAGTGAGACAGTGGCAGTTCTCTGGTGAAGATCAGAAAGGTGTGAGACAGAAGGTGGGGGGGAGACAGTAGCCCCCGGAGAAAAGATCTCCAGTCATGAATTCCACTGGGACTCCCTCTATCAGTGCTCACTTTCCATCATACGTTAAAAAATAAATAACCTCTTCAGTCAGCCTCCTTTGAGAAGTCAGCTTTTCCCAGGGGCAGGGTTCACTTTCCATGTAGTTATCGCTCTGCCGTCCCTGCTCATGGCGCCTTTTTCACACTCTGACGTGCTATATTCAGGAGTTCTATGGATATAATTCATCCATATTGTATTGTGTCCTTATTGCCCTTGTAGGCTGCATTAACACTTGTAGTGGTTTGACCCAGACCAAAGTTAAAAATATGCAAACACGGTAGGCTATCAGATTCTCCTTTGAGATGAAATGTATCACCAAGCTGAGACTGATACGTATCATAAGTTATTACAAAACAAGGCTAAGATGTAAAAAATGGTTACAGGATGGATGGATGGATGGATGTTTTTAGTAACTAAAGTAAGGTAAGCACATAGGCTACCAATAAACCAGTAAATCGTATTATGATCATATTTTATTATTTCTAAAATATTATCCTGGTCACTTATCACACATTGCTATGTGTTCTTCCCGGATTTGCACGAAAAGGTCAGGATTTATTTTCTTAAATGTTAAAACCATTCAATATTTACAATCACAAATCCTCGATTGTGTTGTCAGCACTGAGTTTGGCCGAAGTGATTGTGGTGTGAAATGACAGTTCCTCTTTGTATTTTGGCAGTCTATATGACTTATGGGCACACGCCGCTTCTCACAAGTCAGTCTTGGTACTACGCCAGATTCCCAGTTTGTGGGAGGAGCCTCAGAATTATTAATGTAGAGATCATTTTGTGTGTGCTGTGCTGTGTTGCTGTCATCTCGAATACACTGCATACTTTAAGCATTCTAAGAACACGCATGCTGTCTTTCTGCTCTTAATGTATCGGGGTCACTCACATTTTAAAAATTGGGATGTTTAAACCCAATTTAGGATATCACAAAATAGTTCTAAAACTGTATTTAAATAGTGTAATTACCCATTTCTCAGTCCTTGTTTGGCGTGCTACTTATTTGAATGATGGATTTTCCACTTGATCAAATGAGAGAGTCATTGCACTCAATTACATTCATACAGCGTTTGAGTTCAAGACAAGAATTCATAATTCAATTTAATAATGTTCTATCCTCCTGAGACCCAGCAATTCATTTTTGTCCTCTATTGAGGACATATGTTTTTGGATTTTTTTGGTCCGTATCTCTGAAGGCATACATGCCACAGCGTTCGTTCCTCTTGGGCCTTACAGATTTTCACATTTGCCATAACCGAGTCCCGATGTCCTCTCAAAAAGACAAATTGTAAAACATAAATAAAAACATTTACATTTGTTTTACTGTAGTAATTGTTTTTCACCCCTAAGAATTATGTGGCGTAAAAAAACACACGTGCTAACCAGTGCTCCACACACGCCCTTACATTCACATCTTCAACCGATTAAAAATTTCCAGATAAACATTTATAATTTTGGACTGAGCTGTGCTGCAACATTTAGAGGCATTTTGACTGACACAGAGGGCTAATTTTAGTTATCTTAACAAATGATCAAAACTAAAATTATCTTAACATATGGGCATATAGCAATCATCTTTTTCTCTTTATTTTTCCACAAATCATCCATCGTTTGTTTACTTTATGCGTCACTCTCACTCAGCCTGTGTTATGAGAAATTCCTGGCCACTTATCCAGGACGAGGGAGCCTTTCTATGTAATCCCAGGCTTTCATGCTAAAAACTAAACAGAGGAAAGAACATCTTGATCGGGTACGCCTGGTTCTGATTGTCTTTTGTAAATCAAATTAGTAATACACCTTCAATTCAGTAGGAATACATTCAAAAGAACACATGTTTTATAAAAAATGACACCCTCATGCATGAGTCTGCACGCGCACACACACACACAGCTCATGGACTCAAAGCATTAACATAGTTACTATAGATAAAGACACTTTCACTGTCTTTCTTTTTTCATCACTCACACACATTCACACCGTCATATGTGGGAATCGAACTCACGGTGTCGGCACACATGGCAAGCAATTGTACCCCTACACCATCAGCCACTCCCCACTCTCTTCCTTTAGAATGTATTAATCCGACTATCAATTTAGCACTTTTTCTGGTACAATGTCAGCATTTCAATCAATTTATAGTCCAGGAGTAAGTCATGAAAGGTTAGGCTAAGCAATACCATTGCTGCAAAATAAACTTACTCATGATCTCTTGCATAGATACATATTCACAAACAGTAGCACATTACACTACTTTTCCAATATCTGGCGACCCTGAAAAGTAACCCAGTGACATTACTGATTCTGGTCTCAATGGAAAAAAAATCTAATATTGGTCAACGAAAAAAAGAGAGGTGCTTGAGCACCTTGGAGCATCCATGTGTATACGTGGACCTAAATGTATTTTTTATGTAAACATATTATTAAAGATTATCATCACTTCTGATGTACGTATATAGTGAGTATTCTGTTTATCACAATTTGATACATTCTCTTTGTTAACAGTGGTAGAAAGACCCCATAGTGGGTAAGATTTATTTAGTAAACAGGGCACACACTAGCAAGAGCACATGACATACACAAGAGTCACTGCCTCACACGTTGGCTTGAATGGAGGCTATTGAGCTTTCCAATTTAGTGACAGCTCAAGCATGCCCTTTGCCAAACCACCAGCAGACATTTTCCAGTGCTCTTATTTTTATCATCTCCACCCTTGAACGGTATCACATTTTGAAGATATCAGTTTGTGCCCTGTGTGATTAAATATAGCATCTGTGCTGGCCAGAAAAAAAATCAGCTGTGCATCACCCCCACTAAAATGAAAAATCTGCTTTTATGAGTTACAGAGCGTTCATGCTGTGTTTTGTGAGCAAATGTGGCCACATCGTGGTTGGAATATTAGGTTGCTGGACCAAAGAGAAGGTGGCGTTGAGGGTTGTGGGATGGGTTTGGGTATTGTGTATTGTGCATTATGTACTTACAGTATATTATATTTATTAATCATTTTTATGTTGTTGCAACATTGTGTTTCAAAATATATACAGACAAGAAGTAACTGGGGTCACATACTAGAGCTGCTATAGGACCCAAAGGCAACATGAATACTGGTATAAACTGTAAGTACTGAAAAATTGTAACAGGGTGATCTCGGACCACACTGCCCAAAAGTCGCTCTTTATCGCCAAGTTACATCGTTAATATTGCTGCGCTTGAGTAAGATCAAGAGATTCCTGTATTTCTGTTTTCCTAAAGATTCCTTCATTTCATAAATTATATACATTGCTTTTTTCTAATTTTGTTCAATATTATTAGATCGTTATTAATATATCATTCTTATACTTTAATTTGTTTTGGCTTGTATTGTTTTAATTCAGTTAGTTTTAATTTCCTTTTAGAGCTGTTTGTTGGTCTTTATCTTTTTCAAAATGTTTTCGTTTCAAATTCATTCAAAAAATGTTCGTTAACAAATTTATTTTGTCTTTTTTATTTTTTTACATTATCAAATAACTATTATTTCCAACTGAAATATTTTCAAAGGCTCTTCAAATGTGTTTGCGTATCACACTCACACACATAATGAGTCTCATTTTCAGGGGTTGAATAGTACATATTTGTCCAAGTTACAGACTTGAAACCATTTTAAGTAACTGGAATAAAAGCCATTTGCAGTCAATGACTGGATGAAGTCCAGAGATCCATCCATCCATCCATCCATTTTCTGAACCGCTTCGTCCCCACGGGGGTCGCGGGAGTGCTGGAGCCTATCCCATCCGTCATCGGGCAGTAGGCGGGGGACACCCTGAACCGGTTGCCAGCCAATCGCAGGGCACACAGAGACAAACAACCATTTGCACTCGCACTCACACCTAGGAGTCTTCAATCGGCCTACCAAGCATGTTTTTGGGATGTGGGAGGAAACCCGAGTGCCCGGAGAAAACCCACGCGGGCCCGGGTAGAACATGCAAACTCCACACAGGGAGGGCCGGAGGTGGAATCAAACCCGCACCCTCCTAACTGTGAGGCGGACGTGCTACCCAGTGCTCACCGAGCCGCAAGTCCAGAGATGACAGACATAATCAATTCGACTTTCCTTCTTGAAAATCCTACGACAGGCTCTCTGTAGAGCCACTTCAGTTGCTGTGTTTTTGTTCTTTTGTCTTCCAATTCATGCAATTGGCTTGGTCATTGGAGAATACAGTATTGAATTTGTTTGCTTTCATAAAGTCTTGGCAAAGAGGACTGAGAACACCTCTTCAAACAGTTGCAATCTGCCTGAGATTGGACGTTGTTCACAATTGACCAATTGTAGCAGTTTGTTTCACGGCAAACAAAGCATGTCAAGTGTGAACACAGTACCAACAGGTACCTCCAAAAAATGTGCCTCCACAGTTTTTTCTTGCACTGTTGGCACTTTTTAATTTGTATTCTCCTTTGGTCCTACTTGAAGGATTTATTTTCTCAGCATCACCTCACATTTCCTCTTTTAATTATATACCCCACTTTACATTTTACACCCCATCCCCCAAAGAATGTGTCTCAACTTCCTCTGTGGAACTGGAGCGATTTTTAGTTATCAGTGATTCGTATTACATATTCTTATCGGCTTAGCGTGTTAATCCTCCTGTATCTCAGTGGAAGTATGGCAAGCCTTCAGAGGCATTTTTCAGAGGCTTTTGCCAGTCTTTAAAATGACAGACATTTCGTGAAATAAATTGAATATTGGTCGTTTTCTCTTTTACATGCTTACTCTGCAGTGTATGCCTTCCATCTTATGCACCTCTTTGTAAAATCGCTTTTTAGCAGACATTTTGCTGATGGAACTCAATTTGACTCCTCTGAATACTTCCATTTGTGGCCTCATTGATAGCTTGTTCACCACCTGTTAATCTTCACTTTGCGTGCTTAAGGTAGAAAAGGTGCCTAGCAACACACTTTTGGGCTGATTACTAGGGAGGCTCTCACTTTTCTACTCGTACAACGGCTCCAAACATACATTCAGTCATACCAGTGGCAGGCAAGTAAATTAAAATTTCATCAGACATATAAAAAACATAATGTAGGCTACTAGTAGCCTACTTGATTGTTTGAGTTCACTTCCGATTGTTGGGCAGGCACTAAAAAGGTATAACGAATTTCAAGACATTTGAGTAGTTTTCGGAATACTTTCCTCTAATGGTCTGGCTTTGCTAGAAATTTTGGAAAATTGTTATTTGTCTGCAGGTTGTGGAAGGCCAGTTTCTGTTCCAGACAGGCTGTATTGTACCATTTTACCTTGAAGCAGCTTCACTCCGAATGGACTTATAGTCATGTTTTGTTTCATCCAAGATGACTACTAAAAATCTGGCAACAGTTACACTGGTTAAGTACCACATTACGGTGACATATTTGTGGCTACAAGGCTGGCTATCGGGACTGTGATTATTAACAGTACAAACACAGGACGAAGATTATTGACAGTAAAAACACACATAAATGCGCACACGCACTCTCTCAGATGCTCTTTCTGTGGGAGATTAATAAAGTGCGCCACAAAAGTAGTATGTCAAAGTCTGCTTTATTGTCAATTTCTTCACATGTCAAGGTCCACAGACAAATAAAACATTCAAGTAAACAATACAAAAAGTAAAAATAAGAAGGGACATACAATGAATAAATAAGAGCAACTTGGTTAATATGGTGCAATTGTGCATACAGCAGACAGTCAGTATAATAACGCAAAAGTACAAGTGGAGTAGTGCAAGTGTATTAACAAATGTAGCATATTAGAATTTCACAATTAATAGAGTTGATTTTGCTATGTACTAATTTGACTCAGTCACACCTCATGCAAATAATATAATTGGAGTAATGAAATTGCTTTTTTTGATCCACATAATTGTTTTCAGTCATAATTCTTGCACTGAAGCCAATTAATTTGTTTTATCTAGTTGCCATTGTCTTACTTTGGCTCATTTATTATAAAAAAGAAAAAGAAACACAGTGTGCATTCACATTGTGTTAAAGAATAAAATCATTGGATTTCATGCATCTTTTCAAACTCATTGATATATCTCAACGCTTTTATTGCAAAATAGTGAAGTATTTGTGCCGTCATATTTTTGACAGAGATCTATCCACCTTTACATTCTTCGGACTTGGTCACTCTTGACTTAGTGAGTCAGCTTGGCAAGAACCTTCAAGCAGATACAGATGGATTTACCATTAGATCATGACAAATGGCAGTCACAACTGAGCTGATTTCACCACTTACTACTCCTTTGGGACACTGTGCTCCCTACATGAGAACACCTCTTAGTCCATCCCGAATCATTTGAACGAGTGACTGTGCATCCAATTGATTCTGCCTTGCATACATTTCTGCTCATTTCTAGCAGGTGATGTAGTCTGACCTGCAGGTCCAAATTTAAGGGTTGTAGCACATAAGACACTGACATCAGACTTGATTTTTGTTGGACTATTTGTCTAGAAAGAGGCACCATCTCATCGAATAAATGGGATATAAAGACATCTGACTGCTTGAGAAAATCTGTTTCTTTTGACTGCCTGTTTTATGCATAGGCTATAATATTGTTTGCACTGATGCAGCTGGCCATAGTTGCAGTATTTTTCCATGTCTAAAGAGCCCAATTGAGAATGGCAAATTAGAGACAGAGACTGGTTTGATAGTGATATTCTGTATTTCAAATCCACGCTTGGTATAAAATGTAATCAAAGTATCACATTGAGTGACATCCCCCTAACGTTAATCCTGCTGTCAAAGCAGCAGCTCTGTTTATGACAGGGACGTGGTCATTGGATCAAATAATAATTAGATGGCCATTATTTGTTTCTCTGCTGTTTGTGGTCTACATATACGTATATCTGCACATTATGTGTGTGTATGTAGTATGTACATTATACATGTATGTACGTATATATCATATAGAATTATAGACATCAGCAGATCATGCATGGAAAAATGTTGACAGAAAAACAAATTACTACATGACACTGACTATTTGAAGATCGTGAAGAGATGTTTTATTACATCCTTTACAGCTAGGCTGTTTGAAAAAAAATTATAACCAAGCTTTCAGCACAGTACATTATTCATATTGTACTCCACAGAAAATAAAAGCACAGTATGTTGAAGTAACTTTTATTTTTCCTCCTTCAATTTCAGGGCCAGTATTATGTTGGATTGGGGGTTTTAAATGAGAATGACCAGAAGACCACTGAACTGTAATTGACTTGGCAGGTAAGAACTCACTCTTTGTGTGAGACGCAATGCACTTGATGTGATGAAAGGGACTCAACCAGTGTTCCACTGGCCAATTGGCATTGAGAAAGAGAGAAGAGTAATAAACTCAAGAACGTAGATTTTGGCTTTGCTTTGCTTGATTTTCCCATTTCATCCGGATTCTCTCTACTAAGCGTTTTGTTTAGTTATTTTTACCACACAATGTCTGCAACACTCCACAACACTAGGTGGCAACACACTACCGCTCAGCTTCCACTGCCAAAGGACATTTCCAGTTGACCTATTACATCATGTCAAAACATGGTAACTGTGAATGGCCGGCAGTAATAAAATGAATGTTTCCGCTTTCCTCATCACGTGCATCCTTTCCGTTTTACTAACATGCTCTTTCCTGTTACGTAAAATGTGTGTAATTTTGTGTGTCATCGGAGCTTCAGCATCCTATTATTGGGTCATTGGGGAGAGCAGTCTCTGAAGCACTATCAGAAGCTTTTTCCTCCATTTATAAATCTAAATGATAATAATTTCACCATTAAATTGTATTGTTAATATGTATATTTCAATATTGACAATTAGTTTGGATTTCTGGGCTCATGCCTGCAAGAATAAAAGCAAGTTATAAACCCAAAAGCATGATATCCCTGATTTAAAATGATATATTTGGTGGCGTGAGCATTAACACAGGACTTAGCAATATTATTCAGTAGAAAGACCACTGTCAGACTCTGATGTTTCAACAGATCTCCGGAGACTACTCATACAGCTTCAGAAGTATGAGCTGACCTCACTTTGCTGATGCATATTTAAATTACTTACAAAACCACAGAAAAACACTTCTGCAAATGTCAAATGTGCAATGTGAGGTTGAACAAACCAGAAATAAGCTTGAGTTGCAAATTCGGCTCTCATAATTTATTCAAATGAAACCAACCTTATCATACATGAGAATAAAGTTCTTAAAGTAGGCAAGTAAAATAAATGAAATAAAATGCCAGTGATGACGTGTAACTGCTCAATTTTTCCCAATTTAAAATTTTCATTTAGATCAAATCTGAAATACTACTGTAGTTTAGTTCTGTACCACACACTTAGCATTTTGCTTGCGTTTTTCATTTTGAGATGTGAAGTTTCAGTCTCTACTCTACTCTCACTTTCTAAAAGATGAGCTTGATGCAGTTTGAGTGCTTGACAAAGAAACATCACAGGAATATAGTTTTCACAACACAAAATATTATAACAGATGATAGATAATGCCAGGGACAATTCAAAGTCATTCATGTCTCTCATTAACATTCCTTTTGTCAACATTGTACTGGGTCACAATTTGTCGAAATCATTGCCGGGTTACAATTGTGTTGCGCTATGTCATCTAATTACAGCCACATCAACTGTAGCCATGGTTAAGAGATGCTTCCATAGTATGAGGGGGTCCTCCCTTTTTGTCTAATCAGAGTCTGGCAACATTTCATACATAAAGAGCCTCTGTCTCATAGAAGGAGCCATGAACTCTTTTGATAAGTGCAGATAAGCCCGCATACATCTTATTTTTGATTTATTTTTTTTACCTGATGCTATGAAAACACTGTTGCATTTATGAAACCTATGAGCTACTACAAAAATAAATATATATACGTATTTCTGTTTGTATCAAAAGCATTCTAAATCCTGAAAAAAAAATGCTTGGTTGAGGCTTACTGTCAAAGAAGATAGTCATTGTCTATTTGTATTCATGAAATGAAAGTCAAACTTGAATTATCCCTCTGCAGCAAACAAATAATACCGTCTGCATTACCATTAGGTCACGAGGGCCGTAAGACATCATCTGCACAATCACAAGATTGTAAATTATCATTTTAGATGTTTGTGTTTAAAGTTCATGTCGGTTAGAGGAGTAAATGTTCTCTTTTCTTGAATTTTTTTTTTTGCATCGACATAGTCATGGTGGGCGGCACAGTGCGATTCCGGTCCCATCTTTCTTGTGTGGAATCGGCTTGTTCTCCCAGTGCGGGTTTTCTCCAGGTGCGCCTGTTTCCTCCCACATTCCAAAGACAGTGACCACTCCAAATTGTCCCTAGGTGTGAGTGTGAGTGTGAATGGTTGTTCATCTGTGTATGCCCTGCTGGCTAGGCGACCAATCCTGGGTGTCCCCCACCTACTGCCAGAAGTCAACTAGGATAAGCTCCAGCATGCCCGCGACCCTCATGAGGATTAGCGGCTTGGATGATGAATAATTGAATGACTCCTTATTTGCTGTATTTGCCAAAGTCTAAGAGAGCCACAGCAGAAGGATCAAAGAGGCCCATGAAGCTCTGGAGCCTTAAACTGCAGACCCCTAAATGGGCACCATTTTAGAGAATGATTCTCCCTATTTTAGTGAAATCCAATACTATGACTCAAATCATGAGTAATGCAACAGCCATTGTAAAAATATTATTCATTGAGAACTACAGCTCTGTGCCATGAATTAGCCATGCAACATTTATATGGGAAAGGGAATGTGCAAACGGTGTTTGATATGGTGCGGATCACTACTCCCCACGAACCCATCAAGCAGGTCTTAGTTTATATTTAGAGCTGTTGGAAGAATGGAGGCATGATCATGAAGTGACCTGATTTGATTTTTATCTCATTAATCTCTTCCTCTCTGTCCTCACTCTTTTTCTTTCAAGTGTAGAACACTGGCCAACCTTCCCCTATAATATATGCCTCTCATTCTATACTCTTCCATCCTTGTGTCTCCTGCCTATCATGCAGGATAAAAACAATAAGTCACTCTCATATAGTAATAAACATCATCAGCCAAGACTAATTTTCCTCACGTTCTTGTGCCATAAAAATCAGCCTAAGAAAACTAAATTGATCCAATGAAAGAGAACAAAAAAAAAGGTATAATACATAAAGCCTCTTGTGAGGTGGTGGCCTCATCTGAAAAACCTGAATGAAGAAAGAAGTTAACATATCTGGCATATGGTCGCCAGTGAGGGGTCCAGGGAACAAAATTCCTTTTCAAATGTGCTGGAATTGCTTCATTTTGCAGCAGACTGAAAATAAGCACAGATATGAGAAAGCATTTATCTTGAGATTTGGATCTGATGCACAACCCAGAACATAGCACATATGAGTTTAATCCACTTGTTTGTCATATGAACAAAAGTATTACATCATGGCCTCCTGGGTCTGTCTAATTTCACAGATTATTGAAACCAAAAAAATAAATCTTAATTTCCCACTGCATGATCAAATGACAATAGCAGTAGGCACACTGGTTCATTTGTCTGAAATAAAAAAAATTCTCTATCAGCCCCATTCCTTTTTGTTTCGGCCACTTGTACTTTTGACAGGTGAAGATAAATTGTCATATTCTGTGAAATCTATATATTCCGTCATGCAAAATGAAAACTTTAATCGAATCCCTAAAATTGTCTTAGTAAACCTGGCATGTACTAATTGCTTTGTAATAGTGCCACCTCCTCTGGTACTTTAATTTGGACGTTTTGATTTATCGTTGTCGTTTCAAATAGGAATTTGTGGTTACAAAGGAGCCTCTATTAGTCACATTAATTATTACTTTTTCCTTTGAGAATATTTGTCGACTTTCGTCTAGTAAACCTGCCTTTTATATATGCCTTAGATACTAGTTTTAAAAATATTGTTTGAAAAGTGTAAACAAGTACATCCAAATACACTACTGCCAATTACACTCAGGCACACATTTGTTTTAATCTATGTATCTATCCCTCCCATTAGGAGCACTATATTTGCATATCTGTAGTTGAGGTGCCTTCTCCTTGTTCAGGTCACTGAAGCCTCGAATATCAAATCCAAATGATAGTCCAAATGTTGGTTGCTGCTCTGCTCCTTTCTTAATCTCATATACTCCATAAGAGAGTCAATGCGATTGTGCTGTACCACCAAATACTGATATACGTACACTATGATGATTTCAGTTTATTTTGATTCTTTATGATTTTAAAAAGACCTGCGCATCATCTAACACATATTGTCTTGTGTCCAATCTCATTCCAGCTGTCCCCGATCCTCTTTCCAGCAAGTGGAGGACCAGTCAATGAATTATGATTGTTAAACAAGATGACCTCCTCTCAGCAGCAGCAGATGATGCGAGGTCCTAGGTGGAACCGGGCCTTGTCCAACCCTTTTTTTGTGCTGCTTCTGGCCCTACAGCTTTTGGTGGTTGCGGGTCTGGTTCGTGCTCAGACGTGCCCTTCTGTCTGCTCCTGTAGTAATCAATTCAGCAAAGTCATCTGCACACGGAGGGGGCTACGAGAGGTCCCTGATGGCATTTCTACCAACACACGCTACCTGAATCTCCAAGAAAACCTCATCCAGGTCATTAAAGTGGACAGCTTCAAGCACCTACGACATTTGGAGATCCTACAGCTGAGTAAAAATCACATACGTAAAATTGAGCTTGGAGCCTTCAATGGACTTGCTAGCCTCAATACCCTGGAGCTTTTTGATAATCGCCTCACCACCATCCCCAATGGGGCATTTGAATACCTGTCCAAACTAAAGGAGCTATGGCTGAGGAATAATCCCATTGAGAGTATTCCCTCCTATGCCTTCAACAGGGTGCCCTCATTACGACGGCTGGACCTTGGGGAGCTTAAAAGGCTATCCTACATATCTGAGGGAGCCTTTGAAGGGCTGAGCAATCTTCGCTACTTAAATCTGGGAATGTGCAATCTGAAGGAAATTCCCAACCTTATTCCCCTGGTGAAGCTGGATGAGCTGGAGATGTCAGGGAACCAGCTGTCTGTGGTCCGGCCTGGCTCTTTTAAGGGGCTCATTCATCTCCAGAAGCTATGGATGATGCATGCCCAAATCCAGACTATAGAGAGAAACTCATTTGATGATCTCCAGTCATTAGTGGAGCTAAATTTAGCCCATAACAACCTTACACTCTTGCCCCATGATCTGTTCACTCCCTTGCATCATCTGGAGAGAGTGCATTTGCACCACAACCCTTGGAATTGTAACTGTGACATCCTCTGGCTTAGTTGGTGGCTCAAGGAGATGGTACCAGCAAACACCAGCTGCTGCGCCCGTTGCAGCTCCCCAGCTCACCATAAAGGGCGCTACATTGGTGAGCTTGACCAAAACTACTTTCACTGTTATGCTCCTGTTATTGTGGAGCCCCCAGCTGACCTAAATGTGACAGAGGGGAGCGCCGCAGAGTTGAAATGTCGAGCCAGCTCTTTGACTTCTGTGAGCTGGATTACACCCAATGGTTCCATCATGACGCACGGTGCATACAAGATTAGAATCTCAGTGCTGAATGATGGCACTCTGAACTTCACCAACGTTACCATGCAAGACACTGGTACATACACGTGCATGGTCAGTAATTCAGCCGGTAACACAACAGCGTCCGCCACACTCAATGTGTCCTCAACTGAAAACAGCAGCTTCAGTTACTTTACCACAGTGACCGTAGAGACGATAGAAACGCCACATAATGAAGGTTTCACCACAATTGTGCAACAGAAGGGAGGCCCCACTCCCTCGGCTCATACATGGAAGTCGGTTTCAGCCACTTCCTCAACTACCACAGTGCAGACCCCTGTCTCTACCCGTGCCACAGAGAAGACCTACACAATCCCTGTCACTGAATTTGGTGGCGAAGGCTCCCTCAATGGCTTGGATGAGGTCATGAAGACAACCAAGATCATAATCGGCTGTTTTGTTGCAATTACGCTCATGGCAGCTGTCATGCTGATCATCTTCTACAAAATGCGTAAACAGCACCACCAGCAGAATCACCACGTGCCCACGCGCACTATTGAGATCATTAATGTGGACGAGGACTGCGTTACAGGAGGACCCGGCATGGAGGGCCACCTGACTTTGCCTCCTCTTGAACATGAGCACCTAAACCATTACAACGCCTACAAAACAGCATACAACCATGCCTCCACTATCAACTCCATACACAGCTCAGCGCATGAACCTTTGTTAATCCGGGCAAACTCAAAAGACAATGTACAAGAGACCCAAATCTGAACATTCTTTTCTCAAATAAAGGAATGACAGCAAGACTCAAACATGAATGAACCACCGTGTGTTCGACCAATCAGCGCTTGGTGATGTTCATTTTGGGATTTTGGTAATTAGGGTATGTCTGTTACAAGAAGTGTCTTTAAAGAAGTTATTTATTTAAAAACAAAGACTATTGTTAAATCAAGGGAAAACATTTATTTTTTCCTTCAACATTTAGTTTTTGTCCCGCACCCGGCCCCTCCCCTCATTATATTGGTTGATTCATGTTTCTTAGATTATGCCTAGCGACAATAGGTCCAAAAGAAATGAAACAAGAAGACTGTTTTTGGTAAACTGTCAACTTTGTTTTCCCAATCAATCGAGAGCACACGGCATTTCTCTCCAACTGTGGAGTAAGAGGTAAAGTATTTTCTAAACAGTCAATGACTGCATGACATAAATATTAAGCAACCGCTTATTTCAAGGTGTTAAGCAGAATTGTCAGTCATATTTGATCAGACTGTGACATATGAGCAATATGTCCCACATTTTCCTATTGGAAACACAAATACCGTTGAAGATTAAGAATGGCATGTAGCTGTGATGAATATTTTATTTTTTCTCTCCACTCATCCCATGCGTTTAATTTGCAGAAGAAGAATCTTATACTCAATTTCCCAGCTTCCAAATGACCACCCAGATCTCAAAGGCAAGGCAAAATGGAAGAAAACTGTCAAGAAAGTGAACTGAAACATTTACAATATTTCATCCTTATTCATACTGATACCCGTGATTTTCTTTCTGTAGGTTTCCAAGCTTCCTAAGCTACCCTTTTAAAGCATGTACCCCTTATCTCATCTACAGGGCTGTAGGACTGCATGCTCGCAGGTAGACTGGTGAGCTTAAACCCTTTATACAGCTGTCTCAGCGCATTGCCTGTAATCCGCGTACCACATTTCCACATGGGCAGTGCCTGGCAGCTCCTCATACACACCCTATTCCTGCCAGCCACACAACTTGGCCCTGTGCAGCCGGTTTTGTGGCTAAATGTGGGGAAACGGGCACCAGCCAGATGTTTATGCTACATGCTATGCCTTACTCCCACGGCTTCATTTACATTTTAATGACCAGTTTGGCCCAAGGGCACAACTGTGCAAAGGACCCTTTTCAGGAAAGCGTTCCCAAAAGCCCATCATGAAAAATAATGCCAAGCAACATAACTTGAGGGGCTCGGTGGGCAATCGGGAAAGCCCAACGTTTTTCAAGTGTATTCAACTTAGAATTGTGTATGGTTTCCCACCTTGCCAACCTCCTACCTCCCAAATAATAATAATGAAAGAGGCAGCAAGATCACTGTACTAATATTGCCATTCTTAAACTTTAGTCAAATGACACAAGTGTACAAGTGTATTAACAGCCCAGGTGTTGAAGAATATTGCAGCGTTTGTGATGTATTTTGAGAAAAAAACCCCTCTGTTTTTAAAACAAAAAATGTGTCCATTGGCTTTTATTTTTTATTGTACTGTTTTATACAAAATATATTTTACTGTTATTTAAGAAACACATGGCTTTGCAAATCTGTTTAACTTACACTATACTGACAAGCAGAGATAGTCATGTCATAGAGTGGCCCAAACACGTGTCCAGCAAATGTTTGTGAAAAACTGATGCTTACCCGAAAATATTATCATAGTTAATTTTATTAATAGTTTAAACAATAGGTATAGCACAAACTATATTCCCAAAACACTTAAATAATTGTTCAAATGCTGACAGACATCTTCAAACATTGTTATACTTTTCCAAACACAATAAACAGCTTACAGCTAAGCATGCACAAAGACTATGTAGAGTCCCTGACCAGATGTCAATAATTATAAGATGGTGAATTATTAGAGCCTGCCATTGGCTGGCAACAAGTTCAGGGTGTACCCCGCCTACCACCCAAAGATTGCTGGGATAGGCTCTGGAATGCCCGGATCTCTCATGAGAATAAGGGTTCAGACAATGAATGAATGAATGAATGAATGAATGAATGAATGAATGAATGAATGAATGAATGAATGAATGAATGAATGATTATAGCGGTGAAAATTTGACTGCACGGGAGTTGCTGCACATTGATAGTGCCAACAAAGGATGCTTCAGGGGCTGCATTTTTTATGTTAAAGTCTTGATGTTGTTGCTTTTATTTCTACAGTGATTGGCACTTTGGTGTATATTGACCCAAAACTGCTGGATTCACTTAGTGAGAACAGAAACTGGTGGTGGGAGATAAACTGCTGTTACACTCTTCACTGGATTCAGTGCCACAGTCAGTCTCTCTTGTGAGCCAGTGTTGACATGGGCGTTTCATCTTTTCTTTGCAGTTCAGCTGCCAATCACAGATTTTACAATTGTAGATCAGGTGAGAGAGTGTTTGCAGGTGGAACTTCAGCACAGCTCTGGTGGAGTATTTTGGCATGTTTATGAATAAGATTAACCAGTTGTTATCTCATGATAAAAAAACTTCATTACAATAAATATTGTACATGCTGTACACAGTAATTTCAAATGACATCAGTCATAAATTAGGACCCCCTCAGACACACACACACACACGCACGCACACATCCACACACACACAAAACAGACTTCTACCGGACAGCTACTTTAGTTTTTGACAGTAACCATTTTATCAATTTATGAGACACTTAAATACAATATAAATACCATGTATACTGTAGACCATATAGTCTAGTAGACTATGGAAATGAGTTTTCTCTCTTGGTTTTTTTGGTCACTTAACAATCCACAAAGGTTGCCAAACCAAAAATATGCGGCCTCTGCTGTACTGTCTACTGTACTGTACTGTGTACATGATACACCCTGAATCTCTGCTTGTTTTGTTCGTTTGTTTTTGTGGAGTTTTCATTTTAAAATTAGTCTGTCTTTGGTCTTTCCTGCATTCACATTTGAGCTGAAGTGACCCATTTTGCACCAGAGTTCACTCGCAAGGGAACAGAGCACTTCTTGAAGCGGTCATGGTCTGCTTGTTTGGTTCACACCAGGGTTCCAATGATAGAGATTACACACCCGCAGTCAAATCAGTGGCGTCAGACGTAACATAGCCTAACTTGTGTACAATGACTCTTATTGAAATCCCATCATTTTTATTTAGAACATCACCTCAATGGTACTTCTGAAGATGAATAATTGTCTTTCCCCCTCCAGGATTATGAAACATCAGTATAGAATCTACCCAGCATGCCCACTGTTTGTATCAATATTGTATCGGCTACTAATATTACGTTGGCAGTGCTTAAAAGAAACCGTCATACATGTGTGCTGCACGTAAAACAAATGTCATACATTCATACATGACTAATTAATTGATATAGGTCCACACTCCATAGACAACTAAAAGTGTATCCTATATCGTGCTCTGTGCTGGCCATACAATCGTGTTCTGTGGTGGCCACACAATAATCCTGAAATTGCATTTATAATTCTCTTTACTAGTTAATTTATTTGATGCTCCGGTTCTACTCATTTTACACACAAGTCTGTTACTCCAATTTTGTCTTTATTTGCAGTTTTGTTGTATGGAAATTTAAATGGTGAAATAATGGCATTTTAGTCAAGCTCCCTGATGTGTGTAAGATATTGAAATATTTCTGTTTTGACATAAGCAATTTTTGAGACAAAATGCAGTTGTAGTTGTAGATTTTTACAGACATACATTTTTAAGGCTGCATCATTTAAAAGAATCAATAACAGGTGTTTTTTGTTGTGGCTGTTTGTTTTTGTTCAGATTTGTTTTTACTTGTACCAACCAGCCGTCTAAAAAAGCAATGTGCTGTAAAAGACTAAGAGATTGATTTTCATGTAAGAATTGTTACACGACCTTTAAGAAGATATGGAGATTGATTATAGAGACCAGAGTTTGTAGTACAAACACAAAATATGGTTAAAATAAACTCTTGTTGTTTTTTTGTACTTGCCTGCAGTTTGTCCTGTTTTCCATCACAAATTAACGAACATTTTTTTTAGAATGTTACAGATTTACATAAAACCTGAAATGAGTGGTCTTCCAATTAGGGGTTATGATGCAGAAAAATACAGATCATTCATTAATGATTTTATCTGATGCATATTTTGATAGTGGTTACATGGATTAGCTTCACATTTTTTGATTTTACTGCTCCTCACTGGTCATTATTATTTTAATAATTGATTAATCTGTAAGCGGTTCTGAAAATGAATGATTTAAAAAAAAAAAACGTAGAATCCAAATGTTCGTCCTTTTATTATACCAAAACAGGGCATGATTTCAGTTTGATAGTTCAGAAAGTATATATAAACATATCCAGTATTATGATTATGTTAGTTACTGGTTTAGTCTGTGACACGTGCAGTGTGAAGAAAAAGGAGAGTGGACACACAAGCTGGTCTCAAATTGGCTACAAGGTGATCATTTTTTGTGATCGGTAGCAAAAGGCATTGATATGTGTCAATCAATTACTTTTCTTTGGAAATTGATGGTCAATCGAATGGTGCACCCCATGTTAAGTAGTCTAAATGTTAAGTTTTTCAAAAACAACATGCATTCTAAAATGTATAACAGTTTTCTGCAGCAATATATTTTCTTGCTGTCCTTAAAGCAGGGGTCTCAAACTCCTGGGGGCCACTGGAGTTAGAGTCTGGCATGAGGCTAGGCCCCATTGTTTTTTTTAGGCTCGGATAAGAACTTTGAATGTTATCAAATGTAAGGAGAAAAGTTATCAAACAGTAATAAATAAATAAGTAAATAAATAAACAACGTGATAATAATTAAACCAATATTACAACAGATATAGAAAACTGAAGAAACCACATGTACTAGTTGCTGACTCGAGAAATGTATTATTCACAGTCACATGTTGGTATTAACAGTTCTTTAACCTTGGAAAGAACATTGTAATGAACATGGCTTCTGCCTACTTCTTGCTGCTAGAGACCTTCCTCTCGTATAGCTAATGAGGATCAACCAGACTCAAAATGTATGTATTTGGACACCCCTACTTAGGTGCACTCTACCTCTAAAAACCTCTTAAAACAATGTGTCTTTCCATGGCTGACTTAAAAGAGAAAGAAATGAGCAGCCTCCCTAAAGCTAAAGTGCTCTGTCATGTCTATTTTCTTTCATCAGTCACCAAAATACGCAAATGCAATGTAAGCTGAATTATATTTTCAATTAAAATCGTTATATTTTTTATTGAAATCCGTCGGGGTTCATTTGTCTTATATGTCCCCTGAAGTCCATATATGTGCTTGCCCCTCCACTGCCCATCAAAAAAGAAGGTGCTTTTAGTGGTCACAATCAGCCGAAAGGTCGGCCTCCTCGCTGGAAGGTTGGTGCAGAGAGCGGCAACGCAGCATGGCTACGTGAGCTGCCGGCGGAAACGGTTGCCTATCCCAAAAGTAGGTGCTTTAAGCGACCACACTCAACAAGGGTCCACCTCCTCACTGGAACTCTGGTGCTCCCAATCTTTTCAATTGCAACGTTTCAATATCCGGGGGTTGTCTTGAAGTTAATAATCCGAAATTGATGCTGGTTAGCACGTCCACCTCACAGTTAAGAGGGTGCGGGTTCGATTCCACTTCCAACCCTCCCCGTGTGGAGTTTGCATGTTCTCCCCGTGCCCGCGTGGGTTTTCTCCGGGCACTCCGGTTTCCTCCCACATCCCAAAAACATGCTTGGTAGGGTAATTGAGCACTCCAAATTGCCCCTAGGTGTGAGTGCAAGTGTGGATGGTTGTTTGTTTGTGTGTGCCTTGCGATCGGCTGGCAACCGGTTCAGGGTGTCCCCTACCTCCGTGGGGACAAGCAATATAGAAAATGGATGGATGGATGATGCGCAGATTAGCAGCACGACAATGCACACGAGCAAGCTAACTGGCAGTGGGACGTACTCCGCCACATGGCAGGCAGCCACCTTGGACAGCTCCGGAAAAGAAGCTGGTGACACCTCACTGGGGGCCAGATGCGAGCTTTCTCGACGCGAAGAAGGTGCTGCTGGCCCCATGTCTGGCTGAAATCATCATGCTAATTTTGTTGTTTGAATTTTCCCAATTGCTTGCCTTCCTGCCTCCTGTGACATAGACTGATATGAAAAAAACCCCCCCAAAAAAACCCCAAAAAACAGGAAGCGAGCTCCAAAATTGAGTGGATCAGTTTTTCATAAATCTCATCTTCTAAAATGCCTTAAATCACTATAGATTATTTTAGTGGCGTGAATATTATTGCTGACATCATTTTTACATATAGACCAATCATATAAGTGCCAATGTTCATCCCTGTGTAGTGTACCTTTATGCTGTGTGCACATGTCACTGACTTATGTCTATACAGTACAAGTCACTGACTGAATGAATATATGAACAATTCCACTTATTCACCATAACGAAAATTGAAGCCACTGAGGGAGTGTTACAGAATATAACAATATGAAATCCAGTACTTTTTGTCGGCATTGTTGGTCAAATATTTCTTAGAAATAAATGTCAAATAAATATTCTTCATATGTTGATAGTATGTAAATCTCAAACACAAACAGTGCACTTAATGTCACACCTGTCAAACAATGATGTCATTTTGAAATTGCACAACTCTGAGTGGAAAAGATTATCCAAACTAATCTATTCCATTTTGTTAGCCTCTGAATGAGTCATTAGTGTATTGGTAAAACATCTTGTGGCTGAGAATATAACCAAGGCAGATCTCAGCACAATACAGAGTGATTGCACTTTAATCTATCGTCGGCTTTCATGATTTGTTTGGTGTTGGCCAAATAAACTGAGATGGGGATTCTCGCGTGATTAAGTGGTTTTGCACAAAGAAAGCCTACAACAAACACTGAAACCCAAAAGTGATGCTCTTGAGCCAATTTTCAGCAAATAAATGTTTGTTTCAAAAAGCCTGGGATAAGGAATTTAATTACAGGATACTGAGTGATTTATAACGTGCTTGTGCTTGATTAAATAATTATCGAATTGGAGCCAATCAATAAACTTGCTTTTCTACTTGGACAAGCAACAGTGTTTTTGTGTCAATGTAGTTTTTAAGAGCCTTTTTTCCATGGGTGTTGGGTCTTGATGGTTCAATCAACAAATATGTTCAGTATAACTGATACTTTGTCAAACTACTATACTTCACATGATCTCAAACAATGTTAAATTTTTTTTTTACTCCTGCATTGGATTTTTTTACAGTGTTCTCTGCACAAATTGGTGGTAGTTTGAACTGAGTAGCGAGTTGCCAAAAATCGAATGCCGAATGATAAATGATTTTGAGTAACACACACTGGGGCTGGATGGGTTTTAAGTTGTGCATTTGAAGTTGGTATACTAATTGATTCAAAGATTATTTATTTATTTATTATGAATGGATGAATTTATTTATTTGTTTGTTTATTAAAAGTTATATGTTTCATCCGCTTATCCTCACAAGGGTCCATGTAGCGTTGTGATGCAGGTTGACTATTGCATTCAATATGAGGTGATTAAATTTGACTCAGCTAAATAGAATTAGTGTATATTAACAGATTTTCTTTCCCCCAAGACATGAACATGTATTTAAATCATTATATTAGACAAATTATTTGTTATTGACAAATGGAAGTGGCAAAACCTAATCAAATCTAAAAATAATTATGATGACTGGACAAAATTATACTTTATTTTCTTTTCCACACCTTACCACCTCCAAATCATTTTATCTTACTTTGGAATGCATGATTCTAATGTGAATTGTCAGCTTTGGGCATTCATGACATCTTCTGAACCCATTAGCCTGAGGATTACTGCTTCATCTTCCATCATCATTTGATAAACTAGTGACGGTATTCTTGACCCCTCTTTTGCTCACTTGGTATCCATGTTGCATCCATGGTACGTATGTATGTGATGCACATTTCATGCTTGAGTAGTCTGCGTTAACTAGTTTATGTAGCTAATTACCAAACAGTAGCTCTTCAATTGTCTGCTGATGTAGTGCAATAGTCATTTGAAACATATTCAAGATTCAGGAGTTTTTATTCACCCTGTTTGAGCGCGCCAAACAAGGAATTTGACTTTGGTAAATCACAGCCTCTGTTCAACATTTAGGTGACTAACAACACTCAGGATATGTGAAAAATGGCAAATATTCTCAAACATCCCCTGATCTTAAACTCCCAAGAGGGCAAGGGAAAACTCAAAACTCCAGCTGCCAGTTTACAATAAATAACAAGATTAATGAGGTTCAGTATGACAATCACTAGCCTGGAAAGGGTCTGTTTCTTTAAATCTTGAAAAATGATCAATTATTATTTTATCATTATCATAATTATTTACATAAATTATTTAATAACATGCTGCATAATGTAGGCCTAACCTTGGAAGCCAATTATCCGATATTTATCACAGTTATAACAATTTTTGTAAAACTTGATAAATTTGCTGTCACTATTATCTATTAGGGTTAGGATTCTTATTTGAACCCTCAAAATAGTTGATATCAAATGTTCAATTAGGAATAAAGATTGAATCAACATTGCAATGTCGAGGGTATCTGAGTTGAGGAATGTGACATTGACACAACATTGATTTATGATTGGCTATGTTTGATAATTCATTTACTTGACAGCATTGTTGATGAACGATGATTGACAGCAATCCTGCATTTTATTAAAAAAAGCCATGGATTTATAGTTGAGGGGAAAACAGCATGGGGGAGCCCATTGCCTGGTGAGTAAGATCGAAAATCAGATGCAGATGATTATGATTGACTGGGAGATAATTGCAAGGAACAACCGGCAGGACACCTTGATCGAACAACGACCCTGTAAAACGGAGTAATTCGCTGGATTCTATCTAGTCACATGACATAAGTGCAAATCGTGTCATCAATTCATTAATTAACACTCAATTGAACTATACCAAGACGTATAATAAATATATGAATGAATGAATGAATGAATAAGTAAATAAGTAATATTATTATTTCACCACTATATGGCATCAAACTCTACACACTGTCCCTTTAAAAAAAAAAAAATTAGGCTAATGAACTGCAAATCCTGCATTTTGTTTGCCTAGTCCCAGTCTAACAGGTTATAAAGTGGGAAGAATACTGGTGAGACTCGTGGCTACCATATCCAAAATTATCACTGAGCCACTGAGGCCATGCTTTTGAAGTGCAAATAATCCAGATCTGCATGGTGGTTGGATGACTGTTACAGTTTTCCAAACTAAGCGAGACATCGTTAGGGATGAGCCATCCTTCTCTGAAGTCATTAAAATATGAGCTGCTTTGTTTAGTCATGGTATAGGTCATCCTTTCCTAACAGAACACATCATAGAAAGCAAGTCATTGTTTTATTGCTGGAGAATTAACCTATTCAAAAGATTGTTGTCTTTTTTTTCCAGTCAGATGTATGATCATTTTTTTATTGTCTGCTTTTGACAGTGTCAATGTCAAGTCTTGTATGCATGGTGTGGGTGGCCATGTCATGGACCATCACCAGAATCTGAATGTGTGAGCATATGAATAATGCATCCACTGTGAGTTCTATGAAGCTATATAAATTATAGTTATTATTATTATTACTATTATTATCAAGCCTGAGAACAATGAACCAAGCATCATATACTATTCATCACATGTGGATTTGTCTGAACAACCACATAAACACCCCATCTCTTTTACTTCAATTGACACATTTGCACAACATTATAGTTCTATAATGATTGCTATGCTATATGTGCGTGGGTGACCACTGACGGTGCTGTCAGCTGCTGCAGTACTCTGTGTCTGTGTTCCTGTGGATACTGTAATAGCAGGATTGACTGATTGAACATATTTATATATTTGTTTTATAAGTGCAGCTGTCATAGCTTCTTAAATCATTTGTAATGTAACTCATTTGGACAACAGCTTGTTTAAATAAAAATAGACTTGAATCTTCAGTTGAGCAAATGACATGAGTTTATGTTGTAATTTACACACTTATTTACTTTTCTGTACCTGTATACCCTTGGCAAATAGTTATTATTGTCAATGTACATTGTTTCTGCGGAAACAATCTCACTAATATCTATCTGACAGAACTCTGAACAATTTCCAAGTCAATCTAATCCAGTTTGTTTGTCTGTTGTTGTCCTTTACATTTTACAATCATCAGCTGGGTTTGGTTGGGCAGTGTTGCATTGTTTGAATTTGGACAAATGCAGGTTTGATTCTGGTTACTCGATTCAGTCAGATTGTTCCCCCCAAAATAGCCTGGGCTTTGCTAAAAGCTCGCATATACTGACATACTGGACACAAGGGTCTTGTTAAACAAACAACCAAACAAACAAAAACATGCACCAAATAACAGTTTAGAGGTGCATGGTACTCTGGCCTTCCTGTGTGGTGTTTGCATGTTCACCCCGTGTCCGTGTGGGTTTCTTTCAGGCACTCCGGTTTCCTTCCACATTCCAAAGATTTGCATGGTCAGCCGGTTTCTGCCCACATTCCAAAGACATGCATGGTCGGCCAATTGATCAGTCCAAATTGCCCATAGGTGTAAGTGTCAATGGTTGTTCGTCTGTGTGCCCAGTGTGCCATGTGGCAACCAGTTCAAGCTGTACCCCGTCTGCAGCCCTGAGATGGCTGGGATAGACTCAAGTTCACCCACGACCCGTGTGAGGATAAGCAGTTCAGAAAATGGATGGATGGGTGGATGTATTTTCCATGAAATGTCTTTTGTAAGTGCTAGTCTAAATTACATCATTAGCTGGAAGAAAATTCTGCACCTCATGACAACAAATTGGAATCTTGTGCTGATAGCTCATAGGAGGGTTCATGGCATTGTCTCAGGAAAACTAATTAACTGATGCATTCCATTTCATCAGTCTCGGGACTCATTCATCACACTCTGACGCAAATACAAAATATAGTACTCGTGTAAATTGAAGCCTCACATAGCTCCTGGCTTTGTATAGATCATTTTCATTCACCTATTATAACACAGATGTCAAACTTAAACTCAAGGGCCGGGGGCCAGATACGGCCCGCCATATCATTTTACGTGGCCCGCGAAGACAAATTCATGTGTCATTACTAGAATTGCAAATTGTCTTCACTTTTAATAATGTCTCTTATTTTTTTTTTTATATTTGACCAGTTTTTACTTGTCTGATTTGAAAACAAGTTATTTGTCAGTTTGTTTTGTAGCTTTTACTCTAATATGAGGCGCTCATACATTTATTTGGGTTGACAGTCATAAAGGCCCTCCAAAAAAAGCTATGACTACAAAGTGGCCTGCGAAAAAGATGAGTTTGACACCCCTGTATTATAACTTCACAGCTCTCTGATATGAGTCGGTGGCTTGACCATTGTGAGCCTAAGGTGTTTGACTTAAGATTGTCTTTTTTTTTTACCTTACTCCTCAAATCAAGGGCACTTTATCAGTTACACTACATAGTATATGTATAACAGTGGCGTAGCCAGGAATTTTTCCAGCAGGGGCGCGCGCCCACAGGAAAAAAAATCGAACATCACCCGCGCCGTTCGCTGATCGCTAAAACAACATCCGGGTCCGGGAGGCAAACGGTGAATGGATAACATCGCGCAAGACCGAAAGAAAAAAACGGCATGAAAATGAAGAATAGAAAAGGCTCGATTTTTTTTCAACCGGGAGTCCTAACCGGGGCGCCGCCCCGGCTCGCCCCGGCTTGGCTACGCCACTGATGTAGTATAATGCTGTTGCAGTTGCGAGAAAGAGTACGTGAGCCATTTGATTTAATTGGTTGAGAGAGAGAGAGAAAAGATGCAGAACTTGAGTTGAGTGCAGTGTCTCAGTGTCTTTTTATCATCTTTTGTCAAGGGAATTAACCTGGTATCTTACTGAGCGAAGAATGCCTGGGAATGTAGCAAATTAGTATTGTCGTTAGTGTTCATAAAAAGTTGCAATCATCCTTGCGAATCCAGTGTTTTGATAACAGTGGCAAGTTTTTGCGAAACAGTTTTGTAAGCATATGTAAACCGTCATAATGCTTCTCTCCAAAGTTCCTTATTCGACAATGGTAAAGACATGATAATTTTTTTAGTATAATATCCATGCCCTTGTGCGTAACATTCAGAAGCATTTGCCAGAATGTGATATATCACCACCCATTCTCATTATTGATCACCATGCCAGGGGAAACAAGGCACAAAGAGGAAGGCAAAGTGGAATGTGTGGAGCGAATGTTAAGATGAGTTCAAGACCAGTAACAAAAGAGAGTGGTGAAAGAGTTTGGAAAAGTAATGTTGAACACATGTAGTTGAAAATATGCGATAAAGCTGTGAGATGAATCTTCGGACAGTGAGAAAAAGATTAACAAGCTTATCCTAATAGTCAAATACTGCTACAATTTTGAAACTGCTAATGGTTTTGACTAAGAAAAGCTATAGATAATTATTTGTGGGCAGGTCACCCAATTTATTCTTAGTATGAATATTTACATTTAAACTGCAAACTTTTCCCTCTAGCATTGCTAGTTTGTTGATTCAAATACCTTAAACCAGGCTGCTTTGCAGTCTGATCTGCAGATCAGGTAGGAAATAAATCTTCTCAAAGAGCAGTTTGTGTTGACTACAGGCCACACTCTGCTGTAAAAATCATTGAACTATCGACAACACAGGTGGATCCCAGATGGATGCATTAGCCCATTGGGAGACTCCAGATAGACAACAACAGTATTCTTTCAGATGTACTGTCTGTTCACTCAGTGTTGGGTGGTAAGGTGTCCAATAATAGCAATATTTTGCTGTGACATGCTCAGAACTATGTAATTTGTTCAAATAAATTTAATTGTGCTGTAAAATAACTTAAACACTAAATTAAAATTAATGTCTTATTAGCAATTAAGATGATTAATTCTGGTATTGAGAGTCATGTTGAAATGTGGAAAAATACACAATTGAAATGTGCAGAATGATCAGTCATCTTCTTATGTCAATCCTTGACATTAATAATTTGAATATGAGCAGGCTCCTAATTGCCTCAGTTTCTATTCTACCTAGTCATTGTCTCTGTGTCCATTCGTCTAATTACTGTCATCTCACGCTCAGAGATGTCAAGAATGTGACTGCAGACAGTAATGGCTGGGTGAAAAGCAACATAAGCCCATGTATTCCCTACCCCATTGCTCATACAGTGTCACGTCAATCAACAGAGGCTGAGATCAACCAACAAAATATCCACTAGTCCCCCCTCCAGACCTGCAGAGGGCAGAGAAAAAACAGGCTGGCCATATTGCCAACAGACCAGTATAAAAACTGGGCAACAAGGAAGGGAAAACCTCTTAGTGGAAAAAGGAAAACTTAAACAGAGAAAAGGAAAAAAAACAAAGAGACTTCTCAGTTCCTGGTCACACGCAACTGGTAGGAAACTGAAACTGAGACTGCTTGTGATTTAGCGCTATACAAATAGACTTGACTTGACTTGACTTGACTTGACTAGGAAACGGACTTCAATGCTTAGTTTGATTGAAATGTTTGGTTTGTTTGAATTGTTTGTTTTGGGTTGCAGGTTGTGTTTGTCTTGGCTTTGAGTGGCTCAATCATTTTGTGCTTCATGTTTTCCTAATGTATTTATGCAATAACTGAACTTAGTTGAACTTAAATAATGCAATGTTTTCTTTGTTTAAGGTTATCAACCTGACTAACTGCCCTCTAATTAATTGTGCAATAAACTGCAAAAAGAAAAAAGGAAGACTGAGTTGTTGAGTTCCAAGGACGGCCCTTTTTCAAGTTGGGGCAAAGAACTGGGGGAAAAAGAGGACAATTTGACATACAGCGTGCATCCAATTGGGTTTGGTGAATTGGTGAATCGCTGCATCCTACACCATTCTCTGGCCAAATACAGAAGTCGAGAGATATTGTGTTTGTACATGCACCGAACAGTGCAGGAATGGTTATTAAGGGAGCAAGAAAGGTTTCTGTAAAGTATTGGGGAGGGTTTATAAAACTAATATTGTGCACAGGACTACAATGCAACAGGAGATTCATAAGCAAAAAATGAGAGATCACCGTATTGTGACTTGACCTTCATGTAGACTTCAGTCACCATTTTGATTAGTTTGCTTGAATTTTGGAGAAAAAAAAAAAAAAAGGAGTTCAAATATTCAAGTGTTCAACGCAAAGGGATGAATCTGCATGAAACTATGATGGTAGTTTTGATTTTGAATCACTAAATCATTATTTTGATGATATAAGTCTTAACAAACAACTGTGACTGATATTTCCATAGTCATCCTGCTCTATGATCAAGCAGGTATATTCATCAAAAACATGCACGTAAGCAGACTCGCACATACGTACGTATGTAGACAATTCAGTCATTTGGAAATTCCAAATTGATGTCTTCAGTCAATTTCTGTCATCTCAGATTCATTTGGTTTAGACAATCTACTGAGACTTCCAGACACAATTGCTCTCCTCCTATCAACTCTCCAACCATTGTTTCAATTTCACAGGGGGAGAAATTGACTTGTTTCATTTGCTCTCCTCCATTCCCATGTCTATAGAATGAATGAACAGCTACAGTGATTTATATGGAAATAAGCTCATTTGAGTTTTGTCACCCTTTATTTATGGCTGTGAGAGGTTTTTTTCCACACTTATTTAAAAGATATCTGTCAAAACGGGCACAGATGATGGTGTACATAACTTTGGTGCATGCAAGATGGGTTCCGCGACCGTCTAAATGTGTCTGGTGTGACTGCCTGGCGACCAGTCCGGGGTGTCTCCTGATTAAGTTGTATTGAAAATGCGCGTGTGCGCGTTTAAATCAATAGAATGTTCTGTAATGCGTCAGCTCCACAACTCACTCAGCATGCCATCAAACTGAGTGCAGAGTCAGCAAGACGAGAATGTCAGCTGCTCATTACACACTTGACACGTGGCTCTTTACACATTTGTTGACACAGGTGCATAGAAGCTTCACTATTTCGAATACTTTCAATTTTCTAATAGCAACAACAATAAGACTCCAAATTGCCCGTGAGCCCGTTTGTGAATGGTTGTTCGTCTACTCCCCGATGACTGCTGTGGTAGGTTCCGGCACACCCGCAACAAAGCGGTAATGGACGAATAATCAACTATCTGTTGTTAAATGATTTTTTTTTCATCTTCACATCAAAAATCTGCGCATATGAAATGTACACAAAATATTCAAACCCAGTATAAAGTAAATGCATTTGTTGTTCCCACAAAGAATAATTAACAGTGAACTCTCATAGTAATTAGGGCAAAGATTAAATCATTATTAGCATATCAATGGCAGAGACAGTCTTTGTTTCCTTTTCACTAATCCTCTACGACCCTTTTGCTCTTGCTTTAATCCTCTTTTATCACATGGGTCATTACACAGAAGAAAAAGCTCCCAATTTCTTCTCCTGTCATCTACAGTAATTATATCATTATCCAACCAGTAATTGCAGATTAAAGATTTTTTTTTCTGCATATGTCATGTTGAAAATACATAAGTCTATTATAATTTTAAACTATTTAACTATATATATATATATATATATATATATATATATATACACGTATCTTCTGAAATAATATACAGCACAATACTCTCTCTATTTAAAATAAATAAAATAGAATAAAATAAAGTCTCTCTAAAATAGAGAAAGTATTATGCTGTATATATTATTTCAGAAGCCAGCGAGTGTCTCACAATGTGACTGACCTATCACTGTTTGTGACATTTAGGTCTCTGGTTCTCCAAGGTAGATATTTTATAGCCAGCCTGAGGTCAGCCTCAGGACAAATTTGTCTGGCGCCAATGACCAGTAAGTTCTACAAGCACTTGACTCAGGAGCAAAGCAATATACATTTTCCCCCTCCACAAGTTAAGTATCATGGACAGTCTACACAATTCTTATTCAAGGATAGCAAATTGAATACATCATACTGACTTATTAAAATTTGATGAAGAGATGCCACACAATTTAGTCCAATGGCGTAAGCATTGGGTTTTACAATGGTCATGCAAACATCCATGGGATAGAAATAAATTGCTAGTTGTTGCAAACATGGCAGTTTTCCTTCTGACTTATGTTGGAGCACCGAAATAAGGCTTCATACATGGTCTTCTATTGCAGACCTTTGTCTAAACAAACAACTATTTTAATTCTTATTGAACATGGAGCCGATGGTTTTTGCATTGGTAGTCTAAATTGGACTCTAATAAGCCGTTGAAATGGGCAAAACACTGCTACTGCCCTTTGTTTATACTCTATGAGGACAGAAGAACAGTTAGTTTTCATTCAGGAAGTATCTCAATATCTTTGTTTTCATTTTTTGATTCCCGTTGTGTTCAGACATTGGTTGTACTAGCTGGTGCTACTACAAGAAGGCATTTTCAAACGTGTCTGTTGGAATTCTGTGAACATTGACTTTCATCCAACAGTTGCAATTCTGGACTGAATTGGTGATGTAAGACCCTTGGTCTCCTGTTGAGAAAATTGCCAATTACCATCATTTATGCCCTGTCAGTGTTTCTTTTAATAGGACACTGCCACCTAGGGGGTCAAACAGCCTTGTCATTACTAATGCGAGCAACTGCTCTCAGCAGCACTGTTTTGAATCAAAGGCACTAATAAGATGGAAAAGTCTTAGACCAAAGCAATCAAGTGCCAGACAATGAATAGAGAAAAGTTAAAGGCAGGTTTTGCTTGAAAATATTTATAAACAAATTATTTTATTTAATCATATGCACACAGAAGGGGGTTTTGGAATTTCTGACTGTGATTTCCAAACCAACAATGTTTAAGTAGCAACTAGGTAACAAATTAGGGCTCGCACAACCAAAATTCTTCATTCATCTTTAAAATGGACCATCAGCCACTGCTTCAGGCGATCATACTGCTGAATCACATTTTTGTTAAAGAAAATGGAACATATCGACATGTGGCATACTGCTGAGAAAGCAAGTGTTCTTAAACTGTTAATTACCAGTAGAGGTCATGATTAGAGGAATGCATTTCGCTATACTAAAGTTGCTTGCTTCTCCAATAAGGTGCTTGAAATACACTTATCTATTATCATACATAAATGGAACAATAAAGATTAAATGCATTCAGTGTACATATAAAGCTTATTAAACAGATTGACATACCACCTTTAAAAGGAAATGGGTTGTTCTCAGAATGTGTGGTCAAACTTACTGGTCAAATACTGACACATTTCAAAAGTCGTTGTTGTCTTTCCTTCACAATCAATCACCACCTTTCACTGCTTACAATATTAAACATATGAGAGAAATAACATGAACAATTTGAGATTTGTGGTGTGGTTTGTGTGTGAATGTATTTTAAGTTGTGAAAAATAGCACATTGCAAGAAAACACACAATGCTTTAAAGCTATGATGGAAAAACACACACCAAAAGTATTCTGAGGCAATGAAAAAGTTTGAAATATCTCTTACCGAGTCAATCCTTGATAAGCTTTGTACACTTTCCATGTTGAGCTTTGCCATTGCTGGTCTTCAAATGATCAATGGTCATTTGCCAGGGTCTCAAGTTGGGCAAACGATTACTTTTGCCGAAGATAGAAATTAAATTTTCATGCTTTATTTTAGTATGATGTTTAATTACTTTTCATGTGACGTAAAACAAGATTTCTTATAGCATTTTCAAAAATTACCCCACGTTTGATCATTATCGAGGTTATCGATACTGTGTTTGTTTGTTTGTTTTTCTTACTTTTTTTTATATCGCCCCAGTTTAGCATTGGAGCTCAGTACCCATCCCCAATTACAAAACTTAAAATATAGCCAAACCAAATTTTTGGAGTAGGCTTACAGTATACCAATTATTATAGGGCTATTACCACTGCACAGGAATACACCAGAGGTAATATTGACAGGAACACATGTCTGTGAATCACACAAACGTGATTAATACATACTGTAAGCAGATGTCAGCAGATATGCAGTGCGGGCTACCTTGTATCGATCTCATTCTCTTTGCCAACTCAGGGTTTTTCTCTCTTTCTCCAACTGATGGTGTCAACATGAAGTCTAAAATCTTTCGACTAATTTCTGTGGTATCCAAAGGACTCCAAAGCATCCATAAATGGTAACATTTTTTTTACCTAAAATTTGAGATAATGGCTGCGTTTATATGGATGGAATGATGTTTTGTCGACACGGAAGTCTATTTCCGGTATATTTGGTCAACCTGCACGTGAAATGGATTTGTTCCCACCGAATAATTTATGCATGAACATGCAAATCCTAATAGGATCAATATTTTTAGTGTACATGAAAACAATGCATCCGAACTCAACCGTGACTGGACTATCAATGTCAATGTTAACGTAGCTTGTACGAGTAAAATGTTTACCTATTCACCAGCAGATATTTTTTTTCTTTTTTTTAAATATGGGGTGTTTTATTTCTGGTGTTGTAGTTCACAAACGTCTCCACATCGGTTTAAAGCTATTTCAAACCACTGGTACATGTCCAGGAACAGAGACGAACGGCTACTCAAAAGCGCATGAATTTGGGGTAGCCTCATGTCTGTCTTTTGTTTCTTATTTTAAATTGTTTCTCATCTCATCATACATCATACATTTAGTCATTTACAGTTAAAGAGATATGAATAAAAATAATAATAAAATAATAAAATCATGAACTAAGAGGGTGCACCACTTTCCTTCCCTCTGTATAGAGTTTTAGGCTTATGTATTTTTAAGAACAAAAATTGTGCCGCTCAAAATACCTTCACTCAATCAAAACTTTATTGATAGCACTTTTCAGACAAAGATTGTAGCTCAAACTTTTACAAATTTTACAAATTATTTTTGAAGAACACAAATGGTCCCACGCAAAATACCTTCACTCAATCAATACTTATATAGCACTTTTACAATTTTTTTTTACTTTTTATTTTTAACATAAAAAATAAAATAATAATCCCAAAATAATACTAAAAGAAAGAAAAGCTTTTTCATGCACCTTTTCCAATGTCCTTAACGTCATGACACTCTAGAAAAGCAATTTGAGCAATCTCTGTGACATTAAGGGGTTGCGTGGTCATGCTGACAAAACCAGTACATCCGTACATTTCAGTTGACATGCATCAGGAAGTGGAAAAAGTCATGCTGTTTTTTGTCAGTACAAAAGTGCTGATGTCAAACTGTCAACCCAGGAGGTATTGGAGCTTGCCTTTTACCTTAATGTGCCTAAAGTGCCTTTTAACTGTGAAAATGCAGGTATTTTTCGTTTCACAATGTTTTGCAGAAGATAAATGCAAAGGCTAATGCTTGAATCTGAAATAATTTATGTTGACCCCTTAATACAGTTATTACAGCTTAAACTCAAAGCTCTTAGAACATACCCATCAATTTTATTCGTCAAAATATTTTAGCTAAATGTTCCTAAAAATGTTAAAGGAACATTCCCGTGCGTCCTTCGATTATTATTTTTTTTTTAATATACATTGATTTGTAGAACCAGGCTATTGTGGCACCTTAGTTCCCAACTAGTGTGCCGTGAAAGATAAATGGGCTTTCACTTTATATAGTGCGCTTTTCTACCTTCAAGGTACTCATAGTGTGTTTACACTGTCTCCTCATTCATGTACTGATGACACAGCATCAGGAGGCTGATGGCTCAAGGACATGGTCACAAGGGCTGAGGACCACATTCACAATTCACCAAATTAACATAGGGTTGTGAAAGATGGTGGAAAAACGGTAAAACAATGGTGAACCGGTGAAACAACCACTCTGCCACCTGAACCATGCCACCCCTAATCAGATCAATAGGGGTGCTATGGAAGATTATATACGCACGCACGCACACACACACACACACACACACACACACACACACACACACACACACACACACACACACACTATTTGGAATTAGCTACTGTCTGTTCGACTGATTGGTGGCCATCTTCAAATTGATTTACCAATCTGTGCTCATTAAGATGGTGTGTCAATCAGCCAAATGATTGTACGCAAGGAACTTTCTCCGTGAATAACATGCACCCGCTATCCACTGCAGGTCTTTAAAAGAACTCTGTAGACTTTTAAGCCAGTAGATGTGTCAACTTCAGCATTTACCAATTATGTTTACTCAACTTGTCACAAATCAAACGTTTTGTGCAGAGCCGTTTACAGCCACATGAGTGGTCACAATCACCTTAAGTGATTTAAAGTTATTTCAATGTCTGTTCAATGATTATCAATGATTATCACAAAAATGTGGTGTCTGTTGTGACGTAGTCATCTTTGCACCATTTGACCTGTTTTGTCACCGTTAAGCTCCCTGCTGGGAGTCAAACTTGAATACAGCTTGTGTGTGCAGCTTTTGAGACAAGCATGAATGTCAGCGGATGAGGAAAAAGCACCTCATAGAGGAAGCAGTGTTCCATGAGCGGCAGTCTAGTGGCTCATGCTGCTCATATGACAGATGTAGTAAAAGGTTTTGTCCTACTATGTTCAGGACACTTGGTTGGTCTGAAAGTACTCAAATATATTCTCCTCAATGTCGTCTTTATCAAGGCCCATGTGATAAACAGATAATACATATACGTATTTATGTTTTTTACGTACCAATACTTTGCACTGCATGGAGCCACATGTTTACTAGGTATTTGACACTTCAGAAACAATAAAAATAACAGGAGTAAGAGACAACTATCCGTCATACATTTTTTATGGTGCCTATGCAGGGTCATGTATAAACTGTCGTGTATCCCAGCTGGCCTTGGGCACCTGTGCATTCTTGACTGATCAATCATAGGGTAGATCCAGACAAACAACTATTCAAACCTATGATGAAGTTTTTCAATACCTAAAATGCATGCTTTTGGACTGAGAGGAACCTCGAGACCCCTGAGAAAAACTGACATGCAATCGGGGTAGTGCAAGAAGAGGTCCGCATAGAAATCCCACCTTTAACTGTCAGGCAGACAAGCTAACATCCATCATGTTGTCGATGGATTTTTCTTTTTAGTAAAATTTTATTAGTAGTAGGACAATCAGAAATTTGGGCTTTTTCTCACATTACACAACTGTGACTATGATGCAGTCAATGCTGTTTTAATGTGTGCTGATGTGTTTCACAGTTAGCATTTACTTTTTTCATATTCAACATGCAGCAACCCTACCCAAAGTCATTACGGTAATGAAATCAATTTAACACAAGCCAAGAAGTACTGTACATGGGCAGGGATGGACATTGGTTTATTTTCATTAAAGACGGCTATAATGATGAAAAAATATGATGTGTAAAAAAAGAAGTATATTTTGATAGTTGGATAAAAGTGTATCATAGACATGTTATCAGATATGGGCATTCCTTCCCAGGGACAGAATGGTCCGTCCGTTCGCCCATTTTACTGATGGACGAAGGATGAGAATGTTTTGTTTTATAAGGGAAGGACTTAGCAAGGATGGAAATGGGCTTTTGTCTGTCTCCGCAATTGTTCCCTACTGGGTCAACTATCGACAGACGTCCCTTTCACTAATGACTGACAAAAACACCCATCACATCTTGTCTGTGTAATACGTTATTGCCCTACTTTAAACCAATAGTGAAATGTCATAAGGCGCCACTAGTCTTGTACGTGTTCACGGTGTTAGTATGAGTGATGGCATGAATCCACTTTGCTTCAACTAGAAGGGTTTGTAATTCATTGCTCCTGGATTAAATCGATGCAGTCAATGGGGAAATTTGTCCATGGAAGAACCCGTGACCACATGGAATATACCAGCCATCAATCATCAGATACGCCACACACAAGTGGCTCGTTGAAAGGCTCTTCAAGTGCCATTCAGGCCTGACCAACAGTTATCAACCAACATTTCTGACGGACTTAAAAACAACCTCTATCACCATTTACTGTCAGCTCTTAGTAAACATTGAAATTTTAGGTAAAAATGGGCTGCAGAGAAAAACAACTACGGTATGGTCAAATGTTCACCTTGTGGTTGTGTTATTGTTTTATTTGTATGAATGCAATTATGCAAGTCCACTGCTGCTATTGCTGTTCAGATAAAGGACTGAGACATTTTACAATCGAGGAAAGGCTATGCAAACATTTTATGGTGACAATTAAATTCAATGAGTTTTATTTCATTGTGCCCTTTTGCAAACACAAGCCTATATGCGCAAAGTTGACTTGAGCACTACCATGAAATTAGAGAGGGGGAAAAAAAGATTAAAGATAAAATCACATTTTGAAGGATTTATATCACCTTTGAGAACCCTAGGGTTCGATCGAACCCAGGTTAAGAACCACTGGTCTAGGGGCTATCAATATTGGAAAAAAAAAAATTGTTGATTCTACTTCTTTCTTTACATTTCTATTTCTTTAAATTCTTGGCTTGAGTTGCTCAACCTGCAGGCAATTCTGTTCAGAGCAGTAGAAGTAATTTTAGAAAGGCAATACATTTCAAATGATTCTGACAGTCAAACATATCATTGCAGAATCCACGGACCAACCAAACACCCGTACGATAGACTCTAAACATCACATGACTAATCCCCGATGTGCATGTTTATGCAGCCATGCTGATTGTCATGTTGCGACTGCAGATGGGAGAACCACAAGGGTAAGTCCCTCCGTGTGGGTTGTGGTGGCATCACAAGTTCAAATCTCACTGTATAACTTTGTCCCCTCCATTATTAGTAGTATTAATTGTATTTTTACTATGTTTACAACATCTTGCATCTGTTTCTTTGGATGTTGTGGAGCAGTAATTGCACATGGACGATTGCATCGACTTCGTAACAAAAAAGAAAGTGACGTATGCCGTAAAGCATGTCGGCACATTTGTAGTTTTTTGTGTGTGCCACCCTCTTCAAAATGTCTTTGTCTCAGTAAAAGCAATACAGACGTCGCCATGACTAGGGTACCATTCAGTTAAGTTGTAATACGTGATTGTTCAATAGTATTTTCAGCAGGAGATCCTCATACCAATACAGTAATACAATCTAAGCATTTACAACAACTCTCATATCATTGAAACAATGAATCCACAATGAATCTATAGTGATCTACATCCATTTGGAAAATGGTCAATGCCACAAAACAACTTATACAGCTTTTTGTCTTTGCCATCCCTTTGTTGTGAATGCTCTATTAGTCTATCCATGGGAAGCAATTTTATGTTTTCTTCAGCACAATTACCTAACAATGACAGTCCATTTCAGCTTCGTCAGACTCCTCACTTAACTTTCCATATATAACTATTATCATGCAGATTGCCCCATTATCTGCTGGAAAAGGACACTTGTTTTCGAGTGAGATGTCATATTATTCTCTGACAAAACTGAAAGTCGTCTAGTCGTCAAGTGTTTTTTTTTTTTGTGTACGTGTATCTTTTTTTTCACCTTAAAAACAAGATTCTATTCCACCAAACAAATGTCACTATTTCCCATGACCAAAGTACTGTTTTAAAGGGAGCACTGTTTGTATCTTACATGCTGCTTATTTATATACACATTTTTGGTTACCTCGGCGTGTAACTCTTTTTTTTTTTTTTTTCGTTGGTGACTCACCTCGAGGCGCGCTTACCTGCATGGTTCTGTCAAAGTCCTTCCGAACCAGATACTTCTGATCCCTCAGGCTGACAGGACAATCTATCTTCACCTAAGGAAGAACTTTGCACCGTTTGTCTTCAGCATGCGCCCTCTATCAAGGAGAACCAAAATAGATATGATAAAATATTCACGGCTTTCTCTACCTGATAATGACATTCAAGAATGTGTCCTCAATTGCAAATCGTATTTTATTATTTATTATTGTAATATATTTCCGATAAAACTCATGATTGTTTTACAGTGTATGATCCAACTTCATCAAACATGTTTCACAGTTGAAGGGTCAAATCCAGAGTAAAAGCGTGAATAATTAAATTATGTTCAGTATACGTAATTAGAGGGCAAATACTTTATTGTAATACTTCTCATCCTAAATGTTCACACTTTGAAGGTAGACTTTGACTTTTACAGCCATAGCCTGAAAATAAAGGGATTCATTTCGAAGCTGTTGATCATGGGGTAACCCATGTCTTACCACATGAACTCCATTTTAGTTTCTTGAAGCATCAACAAAACAAACCACAATCACCCAATTCCAACCCAATCATAACATTACGGCCACAATCGGTGACAATACATAGTATGTCTATGTCCTCGATGAAACATAGAAAAAAGGCTATGCGATGATCTGAATGCTGACAGCATTGACTGATTTGTGAAAGTAGAGTCAAGGGCTTGTGTGTCTTATGATGGTATTAGAGAGCAGATTCTTGGCCATTCATCAATTTTTGATAATGATCATTCTGTTCAAGTTCATGGAGAGCTTCTGCTTGTCCCAGATGAGTTCAGACAGGGGTCCAGAAATAACCAGTAAATCACAGGCTCAGCCACCTTGAAACAGACAGCTGTTCACACTCACATCTACGGGCAGGGTCTTCATTTAACCTGAGTGAGATGGAAACGATTGATCTGCTGCGGCGACCCCTAATGGGAGCAGCTGAAAGATGAAGTTTTCGACAGTGGCAGAGACTAACACTGCAAACAAACTCCACACAAAAAGACCGATTCAAACAAGAATTAAAATGATATTTTTTTGTAAGGTAACAAAATAAATAACAGAACCAATCCGGCAGCATTTGTTACACAGTTTTGTGTCCCAAAATTCAAATTGGTAAAAGAATGAATCTTCTGACTTATGCAAACATTTTATATGGTTATACAGATGTGCGATGCTGCCAATGTGAAGTAAAAAAACATATGACTGGCAAACACAAACTCAAAAACATTAATATACGTACGTATAGTCAAACACGTTTGAACATACTCACAAATACATTCAAATGTGTTACCAAACGGAAGACGATGTCAGGTAGAGAATGGGAAGATGGCTGTAATAACATCTTCAGTAATGCAGATGTCTATGTAGAGGTATTGAAATGTACGGTTCTCTCATCGATTGAAAGGAAATTTGTGGATGTTCAAATTATTTTCAGTCTGGTGCACTGGTTAGCACATTGCCTCACAGTTCAAAGGTGCATGGTTTGATTTCGATTATATCGCCGAATTCTTTTTTAATGAAGGATATGTAAAAGAATAATGATCCAAATGCACAGTTGAACTTTACTTCAGACTAGCTACCATTACATTTGAGAAAATGACATTAAAAATGCTGAAAATAAAACCATTAATAATTAGCATAAATATTCATCAATTCCTCTTCCAAACAGTTTATCCTCACTAGGGCTGCGGAATAGCTGGAGTCTATCCCAGCTGTCTCATTGTGAATAGGCGGTTACACACTGAACAGATAAAAAACTATTCACTCTCACAATCACATGTACGGACAATTTGGAATGGTCGATCTCCCTACCATGCATTGTTTTGGAAGGTGGGAGGAAGCGGGAGTACCTGGAGGTAATACACGCAGGCACAGCGAGAACATACAAGTTCCGCACAGGAAAGCCAAGGCCAGAACCATACCCTGCATCTCTGAACTGTGAAATAGATGTGCTAACATTGCCACCTATTAAAATGAACGAGTTATGTATGAACTAATTAATCAAAATTATATTTTACGAACATCAGGTCTTTTTGCACACACTACATGATGTGATAAGCAGATACGCTACCATGTGTGTTCTCTATGTTTTATAAAAGCCCCATCCCATCCATACAAAAATACAGGTTTACAAGGTTAGATTTTAATGAGTCTCTTTGCCTGGTCACACAGTCATCTGATACGCCTCTGTTGCTGCTGTTAAAGCCAAAATCATGCTATCGCTGTGTATTCAGGCCAAGCCAGGTCCATCATTATTACTGCTCTTATCATTGTGTTCGCCATGATTTCCATCCAATCCATTGTTATCAGTGAGACCCATATCAAACCGTGCCTGTCTTGTTGGGACATAGAGCAGAAGATTTGCTACCCGGTCCACAGTCTGTGTGCTTTTGCTTGTCGGCCAGGAGAACACAACAAAACCTTGACATTAATGATTCAGTGAGCACAGTAATTGAGTGCCTTTCTCATTTCCTGGCAGCTACAATACATTGATGGCACTGGGTAGGGAGAGGAGTAGAATGATGGAACCATGCCGGTAAAATTCTCCTAAGATTAAGAAGGAGTGAGAGAGTGGATAAGGGATATGGAATGGGAAATAAAGAAAGGGCATACAATAAGAGTGTGATTGGTTAAAGAGAAAGTCAAGTAGACAATATGTTCTATGCTCATCCACTAGTCTAACAAGAGCCTTCTGAATAATGTTGTGCAATGTGAATTAAGCAGGCAAATCTGTTTTTATCCATCTAAGTGGGCAGCCATTTTGCCACTTGCTTGTCATGATCACTCACGGATCAGCTTGCAAATATCACATGTCCAAACTCTGAAAACAGGTGACCCGTGATTTGTGGTTACCTGAGCCATGCGCAACTGTAATGTCATTTTCACCACTTTAGATTAAAAGGAGTGGATTTTGCTTCTTAATTCATATTTTGCAAACGCAACATGAATCAGAGCATAATGGCTGTTTTTTCAGAAACTAAATCAAAACTCTGCAAAGAATAGCAAATAAAGCCTACCTCTTGGCCATTTTAACTTGTGTGAATGCTATGAGCATACGTATATAAGTAGATTTTACTATTTCACACGGAGAGGGCTCAATATAAGTGCTTCATGTGGCCAAGATAGAAAGCACATAATGGACATACAAAATATAGAATCATGGAATTTAGCACAACCCTTTTTTTAAGTCACTTTGATGATCAAATAGGACCAGCATTATTTTTGTTATTATAAAAAAACATTGGCAAATCTAAAATGACCACAAATCATGTGTGAAATATACTCATGACTGTTCGTCAGGATGGTAATCATTAGGGCAGCTCATGAAAGAGTGTTTGAGTGTTTGCAAATCTTTTCATCATCATTATTATTGGCATCACTGATATTTTAAGAACAGGTTGCAATTAAAATTAAATAATTCCGTGTGTGTCCGCTATCACAGTCTTTTTGCCTGTGCATTGATTGAAAATAGCCCCATGATTCCATAATCATTCTTGTCAGAATTGGGAAGTAAACAAATTAACATTGCACAAAACTATAATGCAAGCTGGATATTGAGTGAACAAAGAAATGGTAAATGGGTCAGCGAATGACTGTAGTTCAGTGCAGTGCTATGCATTTCTTCTCAGGCCAGCCCATGCGACTCAGCTGCCTGTCAGCAGGACGAGGCAGATGGGAGACATAAAACGCTTCATGTCTTGACAAGGTAGTCTGTCAAACTTAGGGAGAACAGTCACAGGGGTAATGTTTTGACAAGGCATTAAATGTCTCCTTCGCAGACGTCCTGTATGTCATTGCATTAGATGGACGTCGAGATACAGATGGCTTTTCATGCATGCCGATAGCGATTCTGTACGTGTGTGTGTGTGTGTCCGTGCGTGTGTGTCCGTGCGTGCGTGTCTTGAGGAGCTGTTGTCCTCAAGACCACATTAACGACACTCAGCTAATGATGAGCCTTTAGCAGTGTCACTCATAAGTCTCAAATGTCACCATGTAAGTGAGTTGTTGAAACGCAATTAAACCCGATTTGATATGGAAGATCCCACCGTTAAATCAACATTATGTAATCTCCACACATGTCCACTATACATACTATATATATTTGGGAGGCAAAACAATCTCAAAACACAAAATATATGCATGAACAATGAACATCTTTGTGTTTTCTCCCATTAATTGAGACAAGATGGTAAATGCAAATAACGGTGAGCTGCGAGATGAATATTCCTAAATACAGTGTAAAAATATCTGCCACAACTGTTTGACAGTAGCTGTCGGTGGACCGAATTTCTATTAGCATGAATGCAATCTTGTAACATTTAGTTTGGTGGTATTACGTAATAATCCGAATGATCTGAATCAAAATGACTGGCAAGTCATTGGTCAACAGTAGACAGCTGAGCTAATCTAAATATTATCTGGTTTCGAGTTTAGGCTTTCAAATAATACCCATTTATACTTGTCTATCTTCTCTATTACGTTGTATAATAGTGATGACTTGAGTTGATGGCAAATACGTATCTTGTTTCGAATGTGTTGCTGAAGCTATAAAACCTTCGAGTTACAACATGTTGCATAGATTCAAGTTTGTTTCTCCATGACTGAATTGATGGTGAGCTTTCCCAATATAGCTGTCAGGTCCTCAAGCCTCTGTTCACCAGCGACTATACTCAATATTATCCCCTCTCACCTCTTATACAGCATTTGTCTTGAGCCAAGGCCTCGTCTGCAATATGGCCAGGCAAATTGAATCTGCCAGTCAGTTGAAGTGCCACACTTATCTAATCCAAGCAACAGTGCTATGCATGACATCCTCCGTGTTTGTAACATAAACACCCAGCGGCATTGTATTCTTTACAAAGCATGTTTCCCACTCCGACTACAGTTTACATTAAAGTCTATCTATCTTTAATGTATTTTCTTTCATTCAGTGTTGATTTTGCTCTATAAATTGAAAATGGTTGATGGGTTAAGAATGCAGGCTATGACTGAAAAGGCCCCAGTGGTTTCTGTCTGCATAGCTCAGGTGTCCTTGAGCAAGTGTTTCCCAGACAGTAGCCAGCCTCTTAGCTAGTACAGGGATCTCAAACCCGCGGGCCAATTGTGGCCTGCAGGACAATTGTTAGTGGCCCTCACCTCAATATGAATGTTTAATGTTAGTTTGGCCCACGATTTTGATATAAGTATGTGCGGTGCTGATTTGAATGTGTTTTTTTGGGAGCACATACTTGTGTGAAAAGCTCTTTTCTACCTTGAACTTCAATAAGTCCAATTATAGGTGCATGTGGTTTCTGCAGTTTTCTATATCTCCTGAATTATTATTGTTTTCATTATTATCATTTTTATTTTTTTATTACTGTTTGATAATTATTTTTCTTACTTTTGATAACATTAAAAGTTTTTATCCGAGGCTAAAAAATTCAATGCAGGCCAGTCTCACCCGATACACTACCTCCAGTGGCCCCCAGGTAAATTTGAAACCCTGAGCTAGGAACAAGAGAAGTTAAAGTTATGTTAAAGAGAAGACCCAGACATGATTTCTGTCGATAAGAGAAACTGTCTGTTCTAGAGGATGATGGTTGAGCTCTCTCAGTCAGATGATAAGCAAGGTTACACATAAAGGAGTTCAAATTACGATGCAATATATCCTGCAACTAGTGGCCTAATGAATGGATGCGTGTAAGGATTATTGCATTCACTTTTGTTTTTGCATAATGCATGACTAGATGTTTGGTTTCTGGCTGTTTCAACAGCAGCATGCATATCCGAATGTTGCACTTTGTGGCTATGATAACAATTCAACAAATTGCAGCACAAACTTCTCATACATCACTGATATTTATGTGCAATTACGCTTTTGATGTCTGATAGTTGTCAGATAATTATTTATTTATAGCTGATTTTTGCAAGCAAGTTGAAAATACATGCAGTATTTATATCTCGAAATATGTGACTTGGGTTGTTCCCCGCCTACTGCAAGTCAGCCGGGATAAGCTCCAGCACTCCTGTGATCTTTGTGTGCAAAAACAGTTCCGATGGATGGATGGATGGATGGATGGATGGATGGATGGATGGATGGATGGATGGATGGATGGATGGATGGATTTGGATGGATTTGGATGGATGGATGGATGGATGGATGGATTTGGATGGATGGATGGATGGATTGATTTGGATGGATGTATTGATTTGGATGGATGTATTGATTTGGATGGATGTATTGATTTGGATGGATGGGTGGAGTGATTTTGATGGATTTGGATGGGCGGATGGACAGACAGGTGGACGGACAGATAGATAGATGGATTGATAGGACTAGCAATTTTGAGAACAATTTATTCTTACAATGTCTTACAAATGGAGCAATACAATTCCGTAGTACCAAGCAGCGTTGTTCCTTTGAATGCTTTTTATTCAATAATACGAGCCTTTTCAAAAAAGGAATTTCTTTTTTTCAGTAGATCTGGCTGGGCAAACAGCAGTGTACGCTGTAGTCAACAAGGTTAATAATAATTAAAATACTTTAACTTCCAGAGCATTGCAATGAAGCACATTCTATGCAACTCTTCGACTTATCTTTTTATGTTTTCATGACCATTTTGTGTTTTGCATTATCTAAAAATGTATCCCAAGAGGAGTACTTGCAAGTAGAATGTGGTCATTTGTGTGAGATTTTCCCTCCCAAACCAAAAGGTGTCTTTTTTGGGGGTGGGGCTATTGAGGAGCTTCTTGTTTCCCGTCAGCTGGCATGAGGTCCAGCTCTATGATATATTCTTTTGCACAGAAAACACGCTTAAGCATGAAAACATAAAAGGATGAGACTAGCCGAGTGCTGTTTCAAGCAGTGGTATCTTTGGTAGGGCAGGTGAGCAGCACCAAGCTCTTACTGGCCTGAAATGAAGCTGCTATTTCAAGTATAGAGCGAGATCTAGTGCGCTGGAGGCAAAATTGGTCAAACGGAAGTGCGAGGAAAGCACAAAAATAGCCTGAAATGGAGCCGCTGTTGCATCACAGAGTCAAAGCCAGCGCACTGGAAGCATAACTATGTACTCGGAAGTGTGGGGAAAGCTCAAGAATAGCAGCTCAGTAGAAGGCTCGCGGCTCAGCGGCTCGACTGTATGATCGCATGGCGTGGGGGCCCGCTGTCCTCTCCTTGCTGGGTGTCTGTGCCGGCTGCTCACAAAAGAGACTTGGTTTTTAGGCTGGAAGTGATTGATTCCTTTCACATTCATTTTAATCGGAAGAATTGCTTTAGTTTGTGAATACAGTTTCTGAATGAATTATGTTGTAAACCAAGGTTGTCCATTGCATTTTGGTGCCCAGTGAATTGTAATATAATGTTACTGTAGCTTAAGTTTGTGTCATGAGGTTTTGTGCTTTTTATGTGCATCATAGTAATAATTAACTTTTAAGTGCAAATCTTTTGCATTTATTTTTCATGAACACTTCTTATTACATAATGAATTTTTTTAAAATGCAATTTTTATGTTCCATATATTTTATCTGCAATAGAACATTGTTTCATTTTCCTTTATTTAAACAGTTTTAATGTTCATGGTGGTGTAAGTGTGAATAATTATCTGTCCCTATCAATGTGCTTCATTGCCTGTGTGCAAATCCAATGTGCATTCTACTAGTGCTTGGAATTGCCATTTAAATTCACATTTGTTATTGTTGTTGACAGTAAGAAATTATTTGCAAATGGAATGGACCATATGTAACAAAAGACATTGAGTATTACCGGTGGAAATGTGAGGTAGCTTACATGTTTCCACTTCCCACTCGTTTCAAGCTACTGAGATAATATCGGAGGAACTATAACCCGTTTCTTCAAATGTGTGATAACTTGAGCTGTGGTTCGATGCTGGTGTTAATTTTAAGTGGAAATGTCATCAAAACAAAATGGGAAACGGGTTGAAGCAATTCTGCTTATCTTGTCCCGCCCCGATTTTAACCAAGGATTTACATTGCCTGACTCAATAATTACACTTCTATTATGTTGGTTATGATACCACGATAACAGAAAAAGAAAGAAAGGGGAAAAAAAGAAACACAAGAGTGACTTTCTAGAATGTATACAACAACATGGGACACTTGTTTGGGTAGATGTACTGTACGTGTGTGTACAGCAATTATTGGTGTACAGTATATGTGATGCCAGGCCGCAATTGTTCTTGCCAGGTACACAAAGGAAATTCAGTTTATATTTAGATTTTTATAATAGAATTTGTTAGCAAGTATTTTTTACTTGACTTATTCAACTTTTTTTTTCTCAGCCACTATTGAGAATTTCTTCACCATCATGACAAATGCCATTTTAATTGATATTTAACTTTGTTGGTAGTCCTCAATAACTCGCTTCCATGTTTCACATCATGGTGTTCCAGGTTTCACATCATTGGCCAGCCACAATGCTAATCATTGCAAGAATTTTTGACAAATCTGAACTTGTTCTTCCCTTAACATATCCCACAATAAAGGCTAGTCGGTGATCTTGAGAGATATCCGATAAGCAGGCCAAGATAGTTGTAATGGTATATGCTTGCTAATACCATTGGATTCTACATTTAATTGTTTCAACATCTAGCACATTTATAATTCTATTGACCTCTGTAGATGCAAGCAAAATGTCAGCACATTTGGAACATTACTGAGTCAACGTGGTCCCCAAAAAAGTCGATCTAGAACAAATTCAAATTTTTGAACTTCACAACCCTCCTCTTGATTGTTGCCAACATTTACAGCACACACCATGCCACAAAATTGTCCTGTCCTGCTGTTTTTCATGCCGCTTGACAGAATGACAGCTCTTACAGAGACACAAAATGCTGCCACCTGTCAAGAAGAGAATGAAACAAAACTGCCTGTGTGTGTAGTGGTCCATAAGGGAGACATCAACACAATTTAAAAATCAGTTTAGACAAATAGATGGGGATATATTGAAAAACAATTACGCCAAATGGAGAAGAGAATTTGACTGGCCAATGTCTAATTGAAAGTATACAATTACACAAAGTATATATCTTTTTTTTAGATGGAAAATAGAAAAAGGGGTACAATTGGAACCTTCTTATTGGGAAATCCAATTGTTAGGAGTATGAATGGTATCTATTCATATACACATTTTATAGGACTGTATGTGAAATAGGTACAGTACTGTAAATCACGCTATAACATCTCACGGTGTGCACGTGCGGTTTAGGATAATGAATTCAGTGAAGTTTCTGGGTCAGTGTGAGTCCAGCACAAAGAACAGTAGTTTTCTACTTTAGGTATTTGCCAGACTTTGCATGAGTAAAATTGGGCATAACATGGCATTTGTGAGTCAATGTGGGATAAAAGTAAACTTTTCCGATCCAACCATCGTGGCATGCCTCGTTTGCTTTAAAATCGAGGCAGTCAGATTACAGTACATTTGAGTAAGCCATGCCTGACATTGCAAAAACAGACATAGACTTTCTGTGGACCACGCATGACATTGGCAGTTAAACAGCAAGTTCTCGCCTTGCGCATGATGTAATTGTCCATGCATGTAATGTAGGGAATTGGAGACCACCTTGAACCCATGCTACTTTATGTTGATGAAAAATGCACAAAGTTCTCCGGTTGAACTGCATGCAGGTATTTCCGTCAGTTCACGGCAGTCAGAGCGTCGCTGCTATCAAAAGCACACAGCAGCACACACATAAATATGAATATGTGCTGATCAGACCGACACAATATGAGGTCTCAAGATTCTCTGATTTGCACACTGACCAGGCCTTGCGCTAACCACTGGTTTGGCGATCCTGTTTAAAATGCGCTCCGTAATTAATATAGGACAATTTCCCACGGCACAGCTGAACATCTCTCACGGCACACCAGTGTGCCGCGGCACAGTGGTTGGGAAACACTGTTGTAGGCAGATGAGCAACTGCATATGTAATTTCTTGATGATTCGAGATGACAAAATTCCTTTCATATGGCCAACATGAGACACGGTGTTTGCAAGTACCGTAGTTTCTCAAGTATAACATTTCATATGCACCCCAAAAAATCACCCTTCAAAAATTTATTTTCCTGTGTATGCATGTATAATATGCTCCTCCGATTTGCTGGTATACATGCTCAAAAATCAAAGTATCTGTATAGAAATTTGAAAAGCTTGTGTTGTTCGCCTCACAAATTGATATAACCAACAATACAGATACTTGTATGTTTGGTTTAAACATGTTAAACACTGTGGTACTATGAGTGGAACACCTCAGCCTCAGTTAAGACACCATAAGAATGACTTGGAAACCATTACCAGCTATAATGAAATGAATTCCCATGGGTCAACAGATGGACAGTTACATAGATGGGAGGTGATGATGAGGACAAGGTAAAATGGGAAATGATTATAACCCCAGCCGTCATTGCAATTTATTTAACAGTGTTTTCTGAAACCTACAAATGACTTTAACCTTAAGTGTGGGATGAGCTTCAAAGCTTTTTGTGACTGCCTGTGGAGCGCTGGGTTGAAATGGTGTGCAATTATATTTACAAAATGCCATGCAGTTTGTTCAGGGCTAGTGATCATAATGACCATCTTACCCAGAAACCCTCAAAATTTGACATTCAGAATGCAGCTGAAGTTTATGTTTAAGGACCACATCTCGGAGCTGCATACTGCCAGAATTTACTATTCAAATTCACAAACGCACTAAATAGAAAAGCAAGATGTCCAGGGCAGTCAAGCAAAAAAGAAAGAAAAACAGTTGTAGTTCACCACAGTTCGAAGTTATTTCTAACTTACAGTTTTAGTTGTGTTTATTGTGTTTGCAAATTAGAGACTACACTGGTTTGAAATGTCTCAATATTATATTTTTGTCAGTTGCCAAAAATGTGATTGTTTCGATTCTTTTTTTTTTTTTTTTTAATACAATTTTATTATACAGTTGCATTGAATTTTTTCTGTTGTGAAGGAAGAACAGTGGCTTCAGGTTAGAAACCCATTCATGTTTAATTTGTAGTTTGAAGACTGCTTGAGATGGTCAAACTAGCCTCCCAGGGAATTCTCCCATGCAGCTTTAATGCATGAAAGCAGCCATATGTTTTTCCTCATTGTCAGTGCTTGACAGAATCCCCCTAAGAGAATGTTAACAACAGGTGAAGTGAGGCTCAGGGGAAAAGTCTTATTGGCATAACAGAATAATTATTTGGACCAAATTATGACCATGTCGGTAGCTCACAGTTGAGGAATTTCTATTGTTTTGTGACTCCAGTATACAATCTACAAAAGAAAATGTGCCAAAATTGTTGCCTCTTTCCTTTCAATTTTTTTCTGAATATACTCCATAAGCGAGATTCAATGCATAATAATTGAATTTCTGGAATAATGCCTGGTCTCTTTACCTTTTTCTATATTAGTTGGATTGACTGAATTGTGTTACTTTGGTGCATTAACTACTTAAATAGTGACAAAATTTCAGTACCAATTATTCAAATACAGTAAACATGTGTTCCTCCTTTTTGGCATGCGGCTATTTCCAAAAAGCTTTGCTTGAGCATACACTATGAATGATTCATTCATCTATCTTCCAAACCGCTCACAAGGGTTGCAGGGATGCTGGATCCTATCCCAGTTGTCTTGGGTTGGCGGGGTACGTCCAGAACTGGTCGGAAGCCAATGGCAGGGCACACAGAAATGACCAACCATTCACACTCACAATCATACCTATGGGCAGTTTGAAGTGTTCAGTCAGCCAACCATGCATGTTTTTGGAATGTGGGACAAAACCGGAGGACCCAGAAGAAACCCACGCAGGTATGGGGAGAACATACAAACCTTGCACGTCTGAATTGTGAGGCAAACGTGCGAACCAGTGCGCCACTGTGCCCCCTGCACTATGAATGAGTCTGGAACTGAGGGCAATTTTAGTTCAGTCAAACAGGTCATATCTCACACATCTCATGGGTCGTAGGGGGCGATGCCCACCTACCAAGTCGGTGGTGCCACACTCCCCAACTTGAAGCATTGCCACTAAAATCATAGTAGTTTTTTGTGCTAAGAAATACTGGTATAGAATTGTTTATTACTCAGACACAGGGTGTACAGAGATTGGTGGGGTGCTACCTACTCAAAGATTAATTTCAGGGTAGTACATTAGTGCTACAGTTAAAAAACTTAAAGCACCACATGCAGAGATCCTCCCCTTTTCCCGCCTTTTTTTCTGCTTAACATGTGAAATGACGCAGAAAATATAAACCCCAGCACAGGGATTGGCAAACTTAAAGAGCCTGTTTGACTCTCTCAAGAAAAAAGAAAAAGAACCACACCCAGAAGTCACAATAGCCTTTTTGATGTCTAAAGTGAGGATAACACTGCATACATAATTTTTTGTTCTGTATAATGAACTAGTGAGTTAGCGCGATTCAGAAAATGAATCGATTGTTGGAGCAGAATAAATTCTCTGTGAAAGAAAATAATTTAGTATTACAATCTATATGATTGCATTCTCGTCTTTGTTGATGTAACTAAAACATTTAAATAACAAATTGTGATTGTAGAATAATGATCATGTGTAATTTAATTGTTTTTAGTTTGTTTTTTTAAATTAAATTAATTGTGATTGTAGAATAATCATCATGTGTAATTTGACTTTTTTAATTTTTTTTAAACAAAATAATTATGATCATGTGTAATTTTATTTTTTTTGCTTTAAAATTTTTTTTTTTTTAAGATTGGTGGAATTAAGTGTCCAATGATGTGTATTGCACAAGGACTGGTTGTGCATGTCACACTTTTAATGAGAGTCTATTAGCAACCAATGATGTGTATTGCACAAGGACTGGTTGTGCATGTCACACTTTTAATGAGAGTCTATTAGCAATATTCTTTGCGCTCAGATCAGAAGTATGTCATAGTTTTAGACACCAGTGAAATTTAATTACTCATCGATAATAGCATGATCCTGCTCATTTAAAACAGATATACAATACACATATCTTTAAGTACTTTTATTATAATTTTTAATTCTCATTTAATTTTTATCCTTTTGACTGTGACACAGTTGGGCGGGTGGGCATTGCCCTAGCGCCTTCTATGGATGAGCCGTCACCTGACATAAAGTGCAGTTAAAAACAACAACTAGCTGTTCAACCGCCACAGCTTCTTCTCTAAGTGCCTTATAATTAAATCATGACAAAAGACAGTTCATTTTTGTGGCAAAAGGGAAGGTGAAACTATATTTACCAGTCGATGTATCATCCACCTGATGGTTGCAGCTTTTTTGTAATAAGTCACCTGTGGCTTCTCTTTTTGAAACCTCATTCTCATCATATAAAGAATATAACCAAATAAGCAATGAGAGAAAATTTATATCTATTTATGGTGGGTTGGGGGTACTATTTCTGCCTTGCAGGAGAGCGGTTTTGGGTTAAAATCTTGGCTCAGGCCCTCCATTGTGGAGTTTGCATGTTTTTCCTGTGCACTTTCTCAGCTTTCTCCAGCTTCCTCACATGTTCAAATACATGCATGTAAAGGTCAATGAATTGTCCAAATGGTTGGTATATGTGTACTGCGATTGGCTGGTGACCTGTGTGGTGTTTAAACCTCGCATATAGTCAGCTGGCATAGGATTCAGCCCACCCGTGATCCTAATGAGGACAAAAGAATATGGCTAGGTGGAGAATCAAAACCTGTATGAACACCTCTAATCAAGTGGTGATGCTCAAGTACAAAATTTAGAGTCACATTATCCCTAAATGAATTTGCTCTAATACTACATTGTTCGGCATTGTAAAACTATGAAGCTGCAAAGCACAAATCTCATCTACGTGGGTGGCACAAGCTCGTTCTTTGAGGTGGACCCCCAGATTTGATCAAATCTTATTCATGCATACAAAAATTCAGTATCACGACCAGACAGACACATTAGAGTGTGGGAACAAAGCAGATGTCAGGATGGAAACGTTAAAAGCTTTAAGTAACTCTTACTGTAAATGGTCACCCTCACATTTCTTTCATTTTTTTCCCTTAAGCTTGTAAAATATTGATTTTTTTTTTTTTTTTTTTAACCGTCAACTATGTCAACTTTCTTCTCTGTACTGTTGAGATGTACCATGTGGCAGACTACGTTTTATGTAAAAAGGATAATAGCCATGGTGTGCCACTGTTGAATGGTAATTCTACTTTCGAATGGTAATACAGTATATTTAATATTACTTGTAACTTGTATTTAAAAGTAGATGGCTACACATTCTTTTCCACTTATGACATTTTCGGTTACACTCGGTGGAGTGACGTTCTCTGCAGTATGCTATTCTTGACAATATTGCATTCATTATACTTAATTTATACTTTCATGGTTATAGCTACTTATAATATTTATAACTTTCAATAAAAGAGCCAAGTTACTTTCAGTATGAGATCTTTTTTCATGAGTTGTGTGACAGCGGTAACAAGATACGGTTCTAGACCTACATAAACCAAACGCCCAGGTTAAACTATTCTGGCACATCTTACAGGCATTATCTTTTAATCAGACTGTAAAGCCTGAGTGATTGCTACCTGAGGGTGACTTTTAGCTTCATACATTGACCGATGAGCGGGTGAAAAGCCGTAGCATCAGCATGTTCTATGTCCTACATGTTGGGTCCTCAGCAGCTTCGCTATCTGTCTCTTGTAATGCAATTTGCCTTTAATTTCCTAATGTTTCTCTAATCACCAGTCCAAGTGCACAGGGGCTAATAGTGGAGGTCATAAGTTGAAGTCTGTCCTGAGGAATGAATTTAATGTGGGCTAAAGAATCCAACCTACATTATGAAATATGTCTGCTCTTTCCTCACAGAAAGCTATCTTGCCTTGGTATTGGATGATTCTGCTCACTGGAAGTTCAAGTCAGTGTTCAGCAATGTGTGCGGATCTGAATTTGTTCACATGTTGAGCACACATCCATAAAATCCATATGGTAGAGAAATGGCTGAGTTTTGTGTGGAAGTATTGTGATTTCACAAACAAACTCCATCTTCATTAAAGACATTTGGAATGAACTGGAACACAGATTGTGAACCAGACCCAGGAACATGAGTGGTGTCTGACCTCCAAAAATTCCCACAGCCACATTCCAACATTGTGTAGATTTTTTTTTTCTCAGAAGGCTTCCAGCTTAGCTGCAAAAGAGTCACTCTTTCCTTGTTTTCTTTTCCAGTGCCTGTACATTTGATGGGGAATCCTCCCATTAGAGTACATTTGATGGGGAAATCTCCCATTAGAGAACTAAGGATGTCTTTTTGGTTTTGATCTTTACCAAATTGCATACCCACAAGGCCATCCTGATGCTGGATGCTAGAAGAGTGGAAAAAGCCCCTGCGTAGTAGTGTGGAAAAACATCTGCTCTTATGAGCTAAAATACACCGCTCAGTTGCATGCCTCCAAAACTGTGCTTTCAATTTCAATACTTGTGTCAAGTCAACCAGGAAATTAGCACAGTTGGGGACAGTAGCTCAGTCCTCAAAGATTTGACGAGCGCCAGATGGTCCAAGGTTCGAATTCTTCTCTGGAACTAAATAGACTCTACTTTCGGAGCACTGTCAATATACTTTTTATCTAAACATAAACTCTCGCATCTCTCTCGCTCTCTCGCTCTCTCGATCTCTCTCACGCAAACACACGACACTCGATTGCGTTGAATCAACGAAATACTCATTCAGTATTGACTCGCATTATCAAGTATTCACTTGTGCATTCTTTTTTGCACCGCTGTACATACCATAAATATTATTATACACTCGCATAGCATTCAACTGCCCTGAGAATATTTCATTCCATAACATGTTTTACAGAATCATATTTATATTGGACTTGATGTATATAAGAACTTTTGATTTGATTCATTACGCATTTCACTACCTTCAACCTGTGATTTGCAATGACAATAAAATTAAATCAAATCTAATCTGATACGGATTTCCACGGAGGCCTCTTTAGTTTCAGTGTAACGATCTGAATGCTTCAGTAATCAGTATAGATTTAGGAATAATTCAATGCTCCCACATTTTGAACTGTTTGGTGATGTCCCCTTCCTCTCCCAACATAACAGTGTACCAGAACATAAAGTACCATGAAGACATGGAGGAGCAAGTTCTGTGTAAATAGATAAGTGTAGAGAGTAAGTTTGTTAGTTTGTATTACCCCCTCAAAGAAAAACACCTTTTATTTAGACGTTACTACTTCCAATTGTATTTTTATATTAAAAAACAAACAAACGTATTTTGGTGCAAAACTAAAATAGTCAAAGTCAATGGATATTGTGTAATAAAACATTAAATAAAATATAGAATGAAAAACAAGTTGATGAACAACCATCAACAAGTCAATTAAAACTACTGTAAAACAATTCAGAGACTTGAAAATGCAATAAGTGCAGTGTATAATTCAGATTCTATGGTTAGATGCATGACAATTTAAAACCATTCAGTGCAGGCCTGTGTCATCATCCACTGACCTGTTGCTCAGTAGACAAACTGCAGGGGGTCTACCAGGGCTCCAGTAATGATCCTTGGGTGGTCCAGCATGTGGCGTTCAAAGGAATTCATGACCAGAGATGTCAGACCGACAGAATTATTGTCGTGATATTACAAGTTTCTTGAGAATTGGCAAAATGGTGGAGTGTTTGAATCAGGATGGGACTTCACACAGCTCCAAGGATCTGTTGAAGATCTGTTTTGATGGGTGGGCATGGCCTCCAATTGCCCACCCGTCGTGATGGGTGTGATTCTGTGGGCGATATCTCCTGAAACTTGTTTTCTGCTGTGTGCATGGGCCTGCGTGCGTGCACATATGTGAACAATCAATACCTCTTTAACTTGAGTTTGAAGGGTTATAGCGGAGGCACACTGAGATTAAGCACTGTCTTTTAATTTACAGATTAAAGAGACAGACGCAAGACATGTGAATAATGGCAAAGAAATGTACCATGAATTCATATTTAATGACCTACCGTGAAATACCACTTTCATCATCGTACTAAGAATACAATTGAGCAATGCAAGTTGATGGATAGTATTAATGCAAGTAAAGCACCATTTTTTTTGCTGTTTTTCTTCCAACAATTTTAAAAAGCCTTTTTACCTGGGATGGTATCTGGATAGCAAAATACTTTCGAGTCACCTACTCTACTCAAGAAGACCAGAACATCCGGATGATAAAGTGTACTGCTCACTACTGAATGGAGTTGAATTCAGAGTATCTTGCCTTAGTACAACCTTCCTATCCGAGGGTACAGAATGTGAAGGTGCAATACACTCATAGTGTATGAGAAAGAGGCTCGTCAACAGCTTTGCTGTCAACCTTGTCTTCTTAAAGGCAATTAAGAGAAAGTCACAAACATGGAAGAATGATGTAGCCGAATGCAACAAAATATCGCTTGAGTTTTTATTTTTAATAGAACACACAACACTAAATCTTAAATTCCCAGTTTTAATAATACACACTTTTAAATAAGTAATGCCTGTATATGCATACCTGTACATATGTACAGGAAAGATTGGCTCACACTGTACCTCATTATTGCTGTATTTTGTTGTATTCCATCATGTCCCCTGCTGTGCTGCTTGAGTCACCTCAACGTATAAAGGCTCGGCATGTCAGTTTTGCTTTTGGTCTTTTTTTGGCATTTGCATGCTCTCTCGTCCAAAGTAGCTCCAGTTTCCATTTGATCTTAAACAAAATAAGTGAGGGAGGGAGGGATGTTAATATAATTGGTGTCTCCATGCTTCCATAGAGGAACTCATGGACTCAGCATTCCAAAAAATGTGATTTAGCCACAGTGAATTGATGATTTAGCAAGGTGGTCAAGTACTTTTCCTTCTTGATTGTTTTTTTTTCCCTTTATAAATTAAATCTTGATTCATAAAACTATTTTCTGTTCACTTATCTTTGTCTGATCATTTATTTTTTGTCGAAGAGGAAGAACTAAACAGAAAGACATCATTTGTGAAGAGGGCAAATACTTGTGTAATTGTGTGGGCACTAGAAAGGGGAAATGAAGGAGAACACAAGACTGACTTGGGACTATCGAGCTGGTCTTCAGGTTGCAATTCAGATCAGCTCTTTTTTTGACCCAAGGGGCTAATCACAATTTTAAATCATCCCCATGCCCCAACTCACCATGACCCTACCAGACTCATTTGAAAAAGGTGCAGTGATTTGGTCAGATATGCTGGATGTTTTTGATCAGCTCTTCTGCTAAAAAAAAACAAAACGTAGCAGTGGGTTCACAAGTTCATGACCTTCACTCATAATAGAGGCCTCAGACAAAATAGAAAAGCCCGTTCACCACAAAGCTCCATCTAATGCACAACCTTGTGATGATTATTCTGTTCGTTTAAAGTTTACAAAATCACACTTCCTATATCCTGTGAGTCCTAAACTTCGGAGGCAATAGAAATTAAACAGCTTTGAAATATTCACATATTATAAGGCAGCACTCATTCCATCTTGTATACCCCAGACTGCATCTTAGAATTTTATGATATTCAATGCTTGCTTTCATCAAAGTAAGCAGTCCAGGAGTCAAACACAAAGATAGGAGTTGCTAAGCAAATGGGTCTCATGCAATAGCGTTTCCTATTATCCGGCTTTTTTTTTTGCCCCCGAGTCAACCGATTTCAGCACCGTGAATAAGTGCATTCTTTTCCCCCCCTATAAGGACTAAAAGTCACCTTCTACAAATCTCATTCAACAAAAGTCGCAAAAAATAAAAGATAAACTCTACATTCATACTGCACACCGAGCAAAGGCTTAGAGAGCACATGGTTAGCACTTTTTAGTTCTCTTTCTTCGTCAGCAGAAATAGTGAGAGTCAATGAGAGATGGAAAGAGGCTGGAAAAATGGTTAAAAACCGCAGGCGTGTTGAACTTTGCATTTATGTCTTTAATGCTACAATTTTACTCTCAGTCAGGTTCTTTCTAGAGAAGGAAGAAGCTGTTGCTTTTCGACTTTTGGTAGTTGAAGCGCTTCTTTCACGCTTGTTCCTCATTCACCTACTGATGACATACCATCGGATTCAGTATCTTCCTCAAGGATACTTTGGCATGGTCACAATGGTTGGGGATCAAGCCCCAAGCCTCTGAAGCAGTGAGCACTCGGTGCTTAACACGTCCACATTTGGGGAAATAGAATTTTGAATGGTGACAAAGATCTGAGCAGGTCAATGTCCCACAAAGGTGTTCAAATGTGTCACAGTTATGCGAAAAAATTGCACAAGGGTACCTTTTCATCCCTGGAATGTCTCTGGTAGAAGATGGATCCAACCCAGAAAGGTCCACCTTGGCGATGAACTGGATCTTGCTGATCGGGATGGATGAGGACGATTCAAAGATGAACAGTTGTTTGAGGCTGGAAACAGACCCGGCTGGACTTCTTTGAGGGACATGGTGGGACATCTTTCACAAAGCACTGGCTGGCCAAACTCCTATACACCCCTCCAGTGCTCTGCCCAGTATGTAGAGCGGATTCACTGTTCCACATTCAGAACAAAATCCACACTAATAATTTGTCAACCCAAAGTGTGAAAACAATTCATAATATATCTGTTAAAATGAGAACCAGATGGAAACACATTCAAACAGCCTTTTTGGGACAATTTATTGTTCGCCTATTTTCTTTTCTCCTCCCCCACACAATTTGGCCCTCCTTCTGGCTCAATCTACTTTGTGCATCACTATTCAAGGATTCATTATGGAATTTTTTTTTTGTTCTGCTCATTTGTCTGGAAAATCTGCTCATCATCTTTTCCTCCCATTTACTCTGATTACTTGAACAATGTGTTTACAGGACAAAACTTCCCACGTAATGAGCTGACACTACATTATTGTCCACCTAATGAGTTTTGTAACAAGCAATATGCTAACATTTTGCTGCAGTATTTAACGCATGGAAAATAAGAGAAAGAAGGTAGGTTTTGTAATGAAATTGCATAGCAATAAATAAATAAGCGGTAATTATCCTATAACACTAGCATAAAGTGTAATAGGTACATTGATAGTATTTTAATGTCATTGTTATGCTAAACTGACGTGACCGAATAAAATGGAATGGATTGTTCCATGTATACAGAATGCACAAACTTCTGATAGTGCCAACATCAAAAAATAAAAAGTGCATATCTTCCCAGTGCTAAATAGATGTGTTCAAAAACAACCATGTTGTCAGTAGTGTACCCAGTTTGAATAGAACCTGCACGTTTATCCTCATCCAGCAGCTACAGTATTTTTCCACTAAAAGGCGTATTGGATTATAAGGCGCACCCTCATTGAATTTTTTATTTTAGAAGTAGATGTTTTCTTCTTACTGCTCTCATGTTGAATCACATCAGGTACAGGCATACCTAATGTTGTGGCGGGTGAACCTGAACCCATAGCCTTTACTGAATGATTTTTGTTAGCCCGCATTAAATTTGCATTAATTCCAATCCAGTCTCCCTCTTCTCGTTTATGCTTATCTAGTCACCTAGCTGTATAAACTAGGACCGGGTGTTCAGCAGTGCATGTTTTAATGGTGGTCTGTGTTGTGTGTTCAGTCACCCCGCTGTTTAACGGATGCTGTGCTTCAGCGGAAGAATATGGTTATTATAGCGATGAAGCTGGTAAGAAACACTGGCCTCCTGGGTACATGTGTACTGTGCAAGGACTAAAGTGCATGATTATCACATTATGTGTTTTTGTGCTTGGACTGCAATCACTGATTTTGTACATTTATTATTTTTTTTACTGAAAGAACACTTACTCATTCATAAAATAGGAAGGAAGTCACTACTTTAAGAAGGTCACATTTGTGCTTATTCTTTTATCATAATGTGGTACATCATGAAATTCTGCAGCAAATTTGTTTCTACTCCAACATGTTAATGTCTTACCTACTTGACAGATAGGTGTGATTGTTTTTAATCAACACCCACAGTTTACAGTCCATATTCAAAATCAAGAAAAGTCAGTGCCAAGCCCTGCCAACAGAAGACGAAAAGCATTACCTGTGTGCGTGTGTGTGTGTGCGCGCGTGTGTGTATATATATATATATATATACGCCTTATATAAGGACAAAGTTTGAAAATGGGCCATTCATTGAAGGTGCGCCTTATCGTCCGGTGCGCCTTATAGTCAGGAAAATACGGTACTTGAAAATGTATTTATGACAAAAATAAAAGTTGGGGTCCGTGACCAAACCGCGTCATGTATGATCAAAGCGAGTAAAATTAAGATTTGGGTGGATGATGTAACCACATCATATTGTCTGTTGTGTATGGATTTATCTGTATTTGCTTTATGTTGCTCTTACTCCACTGTCGGTAGCCGGGTCAGCATTGCAATTAAATATTGGTTAAGTACGTTTATAAATGAACTAGTAAACTGTCTCAATTCAATATCACAGTCAGCACTATCTTGGGGGGGTTGGGGTCATGTTTGCTATTTTGCCTGCTTATACCAATCATTGTCGGCATGCCGCCATTCTCATAAAAGGACTGGCCGGAATAAACACAAGTTCTCTGAATATTGGCTCAGTTTTAGACTCTGTGCCTTTCGGGGGAGATCAGTCATAATCTGTGTGTTAATTAAGCATTTAGTCGGAATGTTCACAAATGTTCATTAATACGGTATCGTCTGTATTCTGTATATGTGAGCCCTATGATTGAAAATCAGTATTCTTGCTATCTGTAGCTATAAACAGGCTAAGTAATATAGAAAATAGATGGAACATGGATTTTAATTGTATGCACTTTTGTTGCATTTCACATCAGATGTTTACAAGTATGTGTTTGGGGATGGGGATTTAACAGCAGAGCTCTAGAGGATTAGTTGGGCACAAGCTTGCGTTTGAGAATCTTTAGCTAATTAACTTAATCATTCCCATGTCCAGGAAACACGACAAGAACAGGTCACATTGATTTTCTTGGGTTTGATGTTCTCTATCTTTGCCTCCGTCCTTTCATTCCTGCCCTTCTTACTGCCCTCACTGTGTCTTTCTTGGCAGATTTGTCACTATGGCTTGGAATGCCTTCACACAATGAATTTCCTGATTGCAGATGTTAGACAAGCCTGCTAATAGCATTCAGGCTGGGGTCCTTTGCTTTCCGTCGCCAGTAAAAAGGTGCCCGCGAACTTTACTACACTGAATGGCAGCTTTTAACGATGCACAGCAAATGTGAAAAGAAGCATTTTAAACTATTATCTGTTTTTGTCAGATAGTTGCAGCTTAAGTGAGTGGGTAATATTTTACCCGATGTTGTTGGAAGTAGTTAGCAGGGCGGGCTGACCTTGCATGTTCAGTTAATTGAGTGTACATGAAACCTTGGTGGAGTACAGAAACTAATGATGTTATGAGGTGAAGATGTCCAATTTGTCTTGCACTTTTCAAGTTTAACTGCGCAAATACAAACATGAACATATGGACATAACCGCAAAGCTATAACAAAGCAGCTAAATGCTCCCATAACACACACACACACACAACCAGTTTTTTAATCTGCATGTGTGCTTTATACGTGCTGTCAGTGGAAGGCACAAAATCCTCTCCTTCAAACTGCGAAGGTAAATATGGCAGCAGATTGGCCATAGATAAAAAAAAATTACTCTACTTCTAAATTAAAACACTGACTACACTTTTTGAATACTTTGTTCAGCCTTGAGCCATATTCATGAAATGCACAGGCTACTTCTGCAAACACATATTGGTGGATGGTGTTGTATTTAATGTTTCCATTCATTCATTGTGACAGAATGAATGTCAATATTATAGTATATCGATAACTTGATCATTGTCGACTTATTCAGCTTTCCACGGATAATACCTAAAGGCTTCGCTTTACCTTTGGAAATAATACATGCCTCACTTAATTTACTTCATACTAAAAGCAGCATTCCATCACAGGTTAAGGCATTATTGAACACAAGTTCCCAAAACATCGAATTACTTATTGCTTCATTTTTAAGTGCATATGCAATCATTTAAAAATGAAGATGAGATGCTTTGATTACAAGGTTTTTTTTGCAAGTTGCAGTAAATACTGCCTGTTGTAGTGAACAAGAGTAGAAACGTAAGTTGTTACACTTATCAAGACCACAGTGACTCCTGCAGGACAGGTTCAACTTTTGAGTTGCAGTGAACCTCGAAATAATATAAAGATGAAATGGGGTTGTGGATTGGAAGAACATTTATATTAATCTGAATTCCGTTACCTTTGCACGTGTCAATGAGGGAAGACAGTCTATGAGGGAAGACAGAAATCAGTTCGGATTAAGGTATTCATTTATTCAGATTACTGGGATGGTAGTACTTTGCAGTGGGTGAATACAGTGTGTCCCAACCTTTTTTCATCCACGGTACATCTTGCAAATGCTTAGAAAAGAAACAATCTGAAGAAGAATGTTGCCTTTCATCTGAAAAGACTTTGCTGTGGGTGAGTTGGGTGGAATATCGCTTTAAAAATGTCAACAACAACAAAGGTTTGGTCACTTAATAACAATGCTTATAGTTCAGTGGCGGCGCGTCTGAGTCTAGTCCATAAACCCTAACCCTAACCCAAACTCAAGGCCCGGGGGCCATATACGCCGCACCGCATCATTTTATGTGGCCCGCAAAGACAAATTTTGCATCAACTTTGTCCATCCATCCATCTTCTTCCGCCTATCCGGGGTCGGGTCGCGGGGGCAGCAGCTTTAGAAAGGACTCCAAGACTTCCCTCTCCCCAGTCACTTCGTCCAGCTCATCCCGGGGGATCCCAAGGCGTCCCCAGGCCAGCTGAGAAACATAGTCTCTTCAGCGCGGCCTGGGTCGTCCACGGGGTCTCCTGCTGGTGGGACATGCCCGGAACACCTCCCCAGGGAGGCGTCCAGGAGGCATCCTGATGAGATGCCCGAGCCATCTCATCTGGCTCCTCTCAATGTGGAGGGCTCTACTCCGAGTCTCTTTCGGATGACCGAGCTTCTCACCCTATCTCTAAGGGACAACCCGGACACCCGGCGGAGAAAACTCATTTCGGCCGCTTGTATCCGGGATCTTGTTCTTTCGATCACGACCCATAGCTCGTGACCATAGGTGAGGGTAGGAGCGTAGATCGACCGGTAAATTGAGAGCTTTGCCTTTTTGCTCAGGTCTCTTCAACATGACGGACAGGTATAGAGTCCGCATTACAGCCGACGCTGCACCGATCCGCCTGTCGATGTTACGCTCCATCCTGACCTCGCTCGTGAACAAGACCCCAGGATACTTGAACTCCTCCACTTGGGGCAGGATCTCATCCCCGATCCGGAGAGGACATTCCATCCTTTTCCGACTGAGGACCATGGACTCAGATTTGGACTGGACCACTTCACACTCGGCTACGAACCTCTTCGAACGCTTTCTCGAAGTTCACAAAACACATGTGGACTGGTTGAGCGAACTCCCATGCACCCTCGAGGATCCTGCCGAGGGTAAAGCGCTGCTCCACTGTTCCACGGCCAGGACAAAAAACACACTGCTCCTCCTGAATCCGAGTTTCGACCTCCCGACAGACCCTCCTCTCCAGCACCCCTGAATAGACCTTACCAGGGAGGCTCAGGAGTGTGATTCCTCTGTAGTTGGAACACACCCTCCAGTCCCCCTTCTTAAAGAGGGGAATCACCACCCTAGTCTGCCAATCCAGTGATCAAAGTGATTCACTTGCTCTTTAGTTTTCATGCTCGTATTGCATTTTTGCCGGTTGTCAGGTGTGTTTCCATTCAGGATTGGACACTGCCAACCTTTGTCACTAACCCTGTTCAGAACTTTTTATGAACAGAATTTCTAGGTGCAGTTGACTGTATCAAGTTGTGTTCTTCAACACTTCCTGGAGCGTTTCGCACCTCCAATTTTTAGGTTACGGTCCTCAACCGGAAAAGGGTGAAGTGCCCTCTCCAGGTCGGAGATGAGATTCTGCACCAAGTGGAGGAGTTCAAGTATCTTATAAAATGAATGAAGTAAACAATGTACTGCCTTATTCTGAGCAATGTGAAGTTTCTTCATACAAGACATAAGATTGCTTGACCAAACCACTAAGCAATAGTCAGAATATGATGACTCAAAACCTTTAATTGCACTACCGTTTAGATTCCATGGTAAAATGTAATTTCAATGTTTTCCTCAACCAAATAATTAATTATGGACCTAATTAATTTTGAGGTGAAGGTAATCACAACTAGGCGACCTATAAACCATCTATGGCATGTCTTTAATTAATTTGCCCATGCCATCTGGACTCAGCAGCTTTTGTTGTCCTGATATCGTAAAGGCCTGTCATGAAATCAATCAAGATCGTTTTGTAGCGCCATTAAATAATTCAGTTTTACTATGTCCCCAAACAATGGATCAAAATCCCTCTTGTTTGCAGCATTTACAGTGGGTATAGAAAGTCCACAGTCTCATTTATAAATGGAAAGTTTTTGTGACTTAGATTAATAAGACCAAGATGAGTTATTTTAAAACTTTTCTGTACTGTCACAATGGCCTCACAGTACTTCGTTCAGTTTCATTTACATGGTCAAAACCTAGTCCTATTCCAAATGTAAAGACATTCAATTGTGACACCTTTATAATATAATATAATATAATATAATATAATATAATATAATATAATATAATATAATATAATATAATATAATATAATATAATATAATATAATATAATATAATATAATATAATATAATATAATATAATATAATATAATATAATATAATATAATATAATATAATGTAATGTAATGTAATGTAATGTAATAAAGATGCCACAAGACTAAAAGTTTTTTAAATCTACTCGATAGTTTGTCTGCATTCTCTCCAATAATGCTTCATTAAGAATATTATGGTAGCTCATTGTGAAAAGCTTAACACTGAATACATCCCTTGAGGATGAATCTTCGAGTAAGTATGCTTCCTTCAGGGCCATTAACCATAAATATCAGTCCCTTACCCAATCATTTCTAGTGTTAAAGCAGCTTAATTACAATCCTCTTAAGTATTTGACCTTTAATGTACTGTTAGGAGTCTAACATGTCTCATTTATAGCCTACAAAGGATTCTGACTTACAAAAGTAAATAAATGCATTCTTCATTGTATTTGCCTCTGAAGCACTCTTGTTCCTTTTTTATTGACTTATCGCGCTTAAATTATTGGTATTTATTGGATACATTTTTTTCTCTATTTGTGGAGCTCAGAAGCAAAATTACTATTTATGGTTCATCAAAGAAAACTGTAACCAAACAAATTTTCTGTTAATGGTTGTATTAAAACAAAGTTATATTAGCTCGCAGAACATACTTGTCGAGACGCCCTGGGCACAGCCATATTACCTGAGAGAATGCGAGACAAAGGAGAGCCAAGATGCTGCAGCGTTGACAGCTGTCTTGGCTCAGCCGCTTCCTCACTGTTTTTTTTGTGTTTGTCATTTGAATAACAGGCCACCGTACGTTTGACAAAATACATTGAGTTGTAGAACTTGCGAAATGCAAACATATTGAATTTTTTTACGCATTTCCACTCATCAAATCAAACTGATGCAATGAAACAGAGCATAATTAGTTTGGATCTATTGTTTTGTCTCACAACAATTTAAAATGAATAATAGCTTACCTGTTTTGTATTGGTCAAATACAAACATAAGGTAGTCAATATTTTCTACCCCATGATTTTGCTGGCTATGTTAATGTGGCAGTTGTCATAGGTAAAATAACTGATTTGAATTCATCCATGACTAACAATGGAGCACCCTTCAAAATTCTCAAAATATGTCCATGCTCCAAAATAATGATCTTCACTATGACACACATATACTGTTGTAACTGCATGCAAGTCAGCGTGACAAAAAGTGTGGAACCTAATGCAGAGTTTTTATATTTATTGGATTATATTTTCTTCTAAATAATACAGAGACATTTGAAATAGAACCTTGAGGGAATACTACCATATATCAATTGTAGTCCCCACATTTAAATGTCATACAGGATTGGATATACGTGTCACCACTACACCTGCTTCTTGTTGTTATACTGTGAATTAACCATCCCGAAGCAGTCCATTGTTAAACAACAGCAATTAATAGTTTTCTGGCGAGTGGAGGACAGCCAGTATATGACATAGATCCCCAAGACTGAGCAATAAATGCAAAGCTTGTTGTCCAGTATGCATTTTTCTTTTGCGCTCCCTACCCTTAATCTCCTGTCAAATAATCCTGAGAGGCGCACATAGTGCCAAACCCTAGTTATCTGGCAGAGGATCACACAGATGGGCCAGACTGGACCAGATGAACCTTCAGGTAGCTGGTAGTATGCACAGGATGCCCTCTATCAACAAGATGCATCGTGCAGAAACTTCACAGGCTAACACAACACACAGGCACTCCAAAGGAGGCCCTGCCTGGAGACTATAACAGACCTGGATACACAGAGCGGGAGAGGACTTCAATCAAATAGGGAAAAGGCAAACCAAATAAGTAAATCTGACTTTATATTATAACTTGAAAACTCTATTCTTAACTGCAACGAGAGAATGGAGTTTAAATACACGCTGATAGCACGGGGCAATATATAAAAAATTGCGCAAGACTCCTTAAATCCCAATATTATTATCCTGACTCTCCATTCCTGTTGTCAGTATTTAACTTTTTAAACTTGCATTTTAGCCCATTATCTTAACAGAGGAGAAATTCTATCTAAACTCCCTAAGGGAATGACAACTCTTTGTACGTTCTATTTCTTCGACATATTGTTGGATATATTGACCACATTCGCATTTTCTTAAATATTTAGCCCAGGGTGAACAAACGTTCCTTGTTTCAGGTCTAATCATGCAAAATTATCTTGTCATTTCTTCTACAGTGCACTTACTTTGGCTCTTTAATGCGTGAAAGTTTGTCATAAGAGCACACTTGCTGATCATTCCAATTTATCTGAACAAATTTAGGTCTGAAGTTTTTGTTTCTGCTTTCTTTTTAATCAAAAATTCAACGATAACATTAGAAATATCAACTAAGAATTTGACGCTATAAATGGGGGCTCAAACACAGGAACACACAGGAAATAGACTTTAACAGGTACTCAATCTGGCAACTTTCCAGTAACGTAGAGTAGATCAAGTATATGTTTGTGGATTGAATCGGAATTGTTTTTACTGTATAAATGGGAGTTTATGGCTGATCACCTTCTCAGCATCGCGCAGTGTGCAACAGTTTGTGCCTGTCCCCGCTTGTCTCTCTCTCTCTCTCTCTCTCTCTCTGTGTAGTGTTACGTTTTAATCATTGTAGTTTGCAAACAAGATCAAAAAGTATTTTAACATCACATAGAGTTGTGAGCATACCAACAGTTCAACCACTCCGGAGCTCTCCAACAGTTTATCATGCAAATACCTTGTAGGGAGGAACCAATGAGATTTACACTGATATTTGGATGGTTGCTGAGGTGGGGGTGGAGGTATAAAGATGAAAAGTGATGAAGAGTGGGAGTACATATCTGGGTAGTCCGTACAAACAAATACCTCTTTAGCATTCTACACAGCGCTCTGCTGCAGCCCGTTTGGTTTCCAGGCAGCACTGCATTATTAATACACACATCTTCCCTGTTCTCCTACATTCAAAGCGTAGGGAGGGGACAGAGTGGGGTTCAATGAAAAACTGCAATGTTGCTTAAAATGGTTGCTAAGCTAAATAAACTATGCAATGTTGCATAGTTCTTTTAAGACTTGAAATATGGGGAAAATTATTGACAATCGTATATATAAACTTATAATATGTTGCCCATACAGAGTACATACTGTATATTCATTACATATTGGACTACAGTTGGGAGACCCATATTCATGTAAAAACAAATGATGGGCAATCTGACTGCTGTGAATTTAGCCAGGCGGTAGATAAACAGTTATTTGCTTTCCCAAGTATTCAAATATAAGCCATAACTGTCGATATGGGAATTGTTTTATCCAACTTTTTCAAAAATAGTGAAGTCTTTGCACTTCGCTGCTACAATATGCACGCAGGAAATATTCAATCTTCATGTGAAAACACACACACACTGAGACACTAATACAGCAATGGATATACTGAACAAAAATACATGTACTTTGTTTTTGTTCCCATTTTGCATGAGCTGAACTCATAGACCTAAAAGTGTTTCTAAGTACACAAAAGGTCTCTTTCTCTCAGATATTGAGGCATCATGCTGTGTAATGGAACTGCACATTTTAGAATGGTCTTTTCAACAGCATCTTTTAATCAAAATGTGTCTCCTTAAATGTCTATTTGACTCAGATAACAGATTACTTTTTTTGACACACATCAGGTTTCATCATAAGGTTATTTCCTTCTTTTCTTTGTTTATACTTGACCTCTAAAAGCTTGTGCAATATGAATTTTATCATGTGGTATAATTATTCCCTACATTTTTTACATTTTAGAGAGAAAATGTCGCCTGTAGCTGAACCTAATGCTTACTAAATTTAAAATGATAATCCCTGATTCCACTTGGGGTGTGGCGGTGAACAGAGTACGTCATTGGCAGGATGCTAACACCTCACCCTATAGACTGCATTCATTTCTGTGGAAGCTTTGAAATCAGCAGTAAATCCCGTGATCACTGATTCCTACAAGGACCAATCAATACTGACCTTAACCACACTTGCACAATCTAAAGCGCAGTGCTGCTAATATTCCATATAATGTGACAATGTCATACAAACAGCAGCTAGAAGAACAACTTTATTATTTAATTACATTAAGATGAAAATATGAGTACACTTTGATTGACATTACTCACAACATTTGAACACCATGTTGATAGTCACTTTGAGAAGAAGAAAAAAAAGCGTCCTTACTGCAACGTACAGTCCTTTAGTCTTCCAATCGGTTTTCAATTAACAAACCATGCATGTCCTCAATGCCCGGAAACTGTCAGTCAGTAAACGAGACACACTGTATAGAAAAAGAGGAAGCGAGAAAAAAAGATAATGTCTCCAATTTCCCCAGTCACTGACATAAAAAAAAATGGATTGTGCCTCCTTACAGTTAGGCATTGAGCATGCCTTGATGCTGCAGCAGCCACTGGAAAAATGTTAACAATTAACCTTTGGCAGCTCATATGTGGTTATGTTTTTGATGCTCGCACATTTCTCCCAGCTCTTTTAATTCTACTCTTTCTAGGGACTGACTCTCTTATTCAAGGCAATGGTGTTAGAGAAATGAATTTTTGCACTACAAGGTTTGTCCCCCCTATGACCTCAATGTCTGTAAATGAAATAGTCAGCAGTACACCAAAGCAGCAGCACATTCTGGTAAATCACCTCAGCAAGCTGGTCTGCAGGGAAGATTTGGGGAGAGTCAACACTTGATCATAGTATTTAAATGAAGCTCTTATTTTTTTGTTTTCTTATTTTTTATTTTTTTTAATTCATTATGACAATACAGCTTTTGGGAATTTTGCATTACATTATGTGGCAGCTGTGGCTCGGGAAGTTGAGCGGGTCGTTCGGTAACCGAAGTCCGGCTCTGTCCGAGTTACGCGTCCTTGGACAAGACACTTTACACACGTTGCTTTCAGTGCTACTCACACTGGTGTATGCCTGGATATGAATGTTTGGTGGTCATCGGAGGGGTCGTAGGTGCACACATTTCCGTCAGCCTGCCTCAGGGCAGCTGTGGCTGTTTACATAGTTTACCACCAACAGAGTGGGAATGTGTGAGCGCATGAATAATGTATCTACTGTAAAGTATCTTTGAGTCTCCAGAAATGTGATGCATTACTATTATTAAATTACCAGTATATGTTATGTTTCACATAATCAAACAAAAGATGCAGAACATCGGCGCTGACTTTTGGGAGAGTTCTATATGTCATGGTTGTAACAGACTGTACGATGAGAAGAACAAAGATATGACGAAAAGGAAAGGAATCATCTCTTTTTAATTACTGTACTGTTTCATTTTATTACAATTCCAATTTACACCATAATTTGGTTTATGTCGCCATGTAGGAATGGATAGACGTTATGAACCGAGGACCCCCTGTATAGTTCTTTGAATTTTGGCCAATATTTGCCATGCACCATGAAAGGAAAAGCAAAACAAAGATTTGATGATATTTTAATTTTTACTCGTTAACAAAAAAGCAAAATGTGATTGTTTTTTTGTAACGCTGTTGCTGTTCTCAAAACGTGCAATACATAAAATCATTTTCGTAAAATACAATTTTTATCTCGGGCTATGACTAGTAGCAGCCTTAGAACAGACTCTTGCGGCCCAAGTAAAAATCGTGTTTTCAAGCAATGAGTGATGCATGCAGTGCTGTTAGTTGGAAAATACAATAGATTCTGTCAGATTGCTTAAAAAAATCAATTATTTGAGTAACTTTGAGAATCACATGGATTGTTGTTGTTGAGACCTTGAATGTGGGGTTAGCTCCAGGAATCTAAGCAGAGCACACTAGGATAGTAGAGTCACAAAATCCTGCTGCTTTAAACCTTTTTATGGTCAGAAGTCACATCTGCTTCCCCAAAGCGGCACAGAAAATGCATGTTTGTACTCTAGTTGCCGGATCTGTGTATATCTTTATAGCATTACACATGAAAGGCTATATAAGCCTAATATTTTAAAAATCCACTGATTTTTAAAGTCCTAAAAGTATCTAATATGTAGTTTGATTACCGTAATTTTCGGACTATAAATCGCACCGGAGTATAAGTCGCACCAGCCATAAAATGCCCAAAAAAACATATATATGTATATAAGTCGCTCCTGAGTATAATTCGCCCCCCCCACCCAAACTATGAAAAAAAACGTGACTTATAGTCCGAAAATTACGGTACCTATATTCTCACTCATTCTTAGCGAAGTCCTCTTAATCAACCTCAGGGTTAAGATCAATAACCTGCAAAGGACAACCCAATCAAACACTTATAATAACAGACCAATTAAAAAATAATCCATAGATCCTTCACCTTTAATAAGCATATTTAATTTCCAGCATTATCCTCCTGCATCTTGACTCCCTGTAATGGAGTTATTTCAAGGGCATTGTGACATAGGTGCACACAGCACACACTCAAATCCTCTAATTAGGGACTCACCTTTTCTGCTCATTATTATCAGCAGCATGGTGTTGACCTATTACAAAACTAGCCTCATTTAGATGCTAAGTTTTCTTTCACCTTCTGGCGACTATCATGAGGGCAATAGGGAACTGCTGGTAAAATGGTAAAACATTGATGTTCAACTGAAAACGCACATTGCCTTCGCTAAATATGTAATATATACATACACACACACCAATATATATATATATATATATATATATATATATATATTGAGGTAACAGGACATATACATGAGCTGGAATTTTCCAAGTGAGGGGCGGGGTAAATTGATCTCGCCACGAGATGGAGATCGAGAATGGCTTAAATTTGCTACTAGACACGCACGCATACAATTGGAAGCGGAGTTCACGGTGCCGAGATGCAGACCTGACACTACAAGTACTCATTTCATTTTGTCAAGATTCAGGCATGTAAAAAACTTTTACTTAAGCAATATGTCAGTTGTTCTATATTGATTTAAGATGTTGGATTAATTGTTGTATCATATATTTATTTATTATTTTATTTTATATTATTTATATTTATTGTTTATATTTTGCCTCCCCAGTCATGAACCTCACCACACGTCACTGATTCAAACTGTCACTGAGTAAGATTTTTTTTAAATGAAGTTAAATGAATGAACCCCTCCAATGACATTGAATCTAGAGCTGTGTTCTTTCATTTATTTTTCATATAAAGAATTGAATATAGTGGATAGTCAAGGTTAATACATCATTAATAGCCAGAAGTAAAAGAATACTGTCATCTTAAGTAATCCATGAGGTCTTGGAGCAACAGAGCCGCATGGTCTGAGGCTCACTTCCTAATCGTAAATTCACACAAATCTGCTTAGAGAAAGGCAAATATCAACAAGTCCAACACCAGAGCTTCTCTATTTTCTCATTAGCCAGATAGATGGAAGATAGCTAGCACGGGGAGAGGTGGAGGCAAGAACAGATTAGTCTCTCTCCACAAACAACCACATATCCTTGACTTTTAATTAAAAATGCCATCGCAATTAGACACGGTAGTTTAAAGAACTGCCAGTATAAAAAGGGTTCAGGCACTGCTATAAAGCCAATATGGCGCTGTTTCAAGAAAATAAAGCTTCCCTTCTTTCTTTCCGTGATCCCTTCCCCCTTTAAACATAAACTTCAATCGGCTTATAGATTTTCAACAAAATGCTGCATTTGAAGTAAAAAAAAAGGGGGGGGGGGGAGAAATTGAGCTCAGTTTTCAAAACACAGTGAAGACTAAGGTAGAGGAACAGGGAAGGAATTTACTGAATTGAAATAATGAACAATGAAAGTAAATTACAACATATAGCCATTGAAATAGTTGAAGTGTATAAAGTCGCAATACTGAAGAAATAAATCTATGTAACTGGCATTTTGGAACAGGACACCAGCCTTGTAGCAGACAGCATACGGGCAAGCATCTGCTAAATATGAGTAACAACACTGCTCTAAGTGATACACACGTAGTGTACACTATGCATCTGAGTCAACCACACACGCAAGTCCCTAAATAGCAGCCAACAGAAACTAGGTCTACTCGTATGGCTGGCCTATTTTCTAAGGTTATTTACCGGTTGCTTCGCCTGATCTTCACTCCTGATGATAAAATTAAGTCTCGTTCTTACGTTTGTAGTTTACTATCCAGTTACTTTATATATTGTCGATGTAACAGATTGATGGTTTTCTGCTGGCAGAGATGGTAGAAAACCCAAAATCAAACCCATTGACAGTACTTTTCTGTTTTGTTCAAACTGCGTGTGTAGAGATACACCACATTAACTTACTGATCCAACTTTTTCGGTCTTTTGCAGCAGAATAACAAATCAGTCTTTGTAATTTACTATAGTATTCCCCTGGGTAATTGGTTTTCTGGAGTGGTGACCATGTGGAGATGAAAAACAATCTGTGTTTGCTCTTAACAGATGCCGTAATTACCTGAGACTCACACAAGTGCACACCAAAGTAGCAGACGCACCCTTGGCGATCTACCTCAGTCCTCTTTAAGAGCAGGAAGGGCACCATGCACTTCAGCATACACTTTATCGTGACAATTACTGTAAAGCATCGAACCATAATTCAGAGTCAGTTACAAAGGATTGGACCTCATGAGGAATGAGAATAAACTATGATTTAATCCACTATCGCTCTCATCCAACCTAAATTTTAGTGTACTGTTTGATTGATTCTGTATAACAGAGGTCCCCAACTGTGGGTCACTTGGTACCGGGCCACCAAGCCGCACAGAAAAACGACGATCATCTAATTCAGGTCAAGACGCTCGTCCCGGTCACGTGACAAAATGAGTAAGAATTTGTCCGTTTTGATCTTGTTCTGTCTCTTGTTTGTGTCAATTGTGTGGCACTATTTGCCTGGCAGGCAAAGATGCGATCAACACAGCACTCTTCTCCCCAGTGACCGTGTGTTTGGTCACATATCGCTCCGTCAAGCAAAGCGGTGCCGCACAACCTTTTTACTAACGAGTGTATAAGTGTATTAGACATCACAAAAATCAAGAATCAAAGCTTGTGCAAAACGTAGCGGCTTATAGTTCGGAAAATACGGTAGATGTTCTTGTCAAACTATTTGGATGCAGTTTTTCAATCTGTAAAAATTGTCTTCTGTTTGGTGATGCGTCACATTACCTCTTTATCAAGTGTAATTCAGCGGGCGGCTTGATCATGAAATGCTGCCTCTACTTCAGAGGAATCTCTTTGCCGCTCAATGTGTGTGCCTGCGTGCGCCTGTACGTGCATGTGCAGATGCGTGTGTGAATCGAACATGATCATAATAACATGTGTATCCCAGGTTTGAGAGAAAATATACTTAATATTGCGTGTTATGATAACATATTGTGCTTTTTGTTAATTGAGTAAAATACCAACAGTAACTAGCCATTTAATTCAGAATGAATACTTCCACCCGCACTATAATCCAGTATGACAACTGCATTAAGTTGAGATGACCCAACCCGGGCAGGGAAATGAGCCTATCTGCCTTCTGTGCAGGCTCCAGAATATGTTTTCCTCTTGAGGCTAAAGGAGGGCTTGACCATACACCGGGGGCCAGGTGTATACATTATACTGTAGATATATTGTGGAATATCAAATAAACATCTGTAAAGACTTAACTGGGGCTACGCACATTTCTGAAGAGGCTTTATCCCCACCTAGCCCCGGTGTAACACTCCGAGTTCGACATACAGTACCTTCTGAGCAGAATCTGCTCGAGTGTGTTGTATTTTAGGACTTTAAGGATTAAAGAATTTAAGGACTTTAAGATTTTTAAGACTCCATTTCATCTGCTGCTTGGAACATGTTCCACATTGTTGAAGGCAAACACGTCTTTTCTTCTGGACTCTCAATAATCAAGTCATGTACAATCACAATTTTTCACCAACAGAGTCTCCATCCACGCCCCGGTCGGTCTACATGCCTTCTGGGTGTGAGGCCTGGTTGTAATGTCCGCCACAAAATTCAGGCTCATTTTAAATAATTATACTACTCCCTATATATCAATTGTGTTATTACTATTGCAGTGACCAGTAGGCTATATTAGTATACTGCATGCCAAGATGAGCTTGAATTTTTCTGCATATTTTTAGTCTGTATGATGCAGTGCAAGGTTGCACAGCTCGTAAAGCACTTCATTTGTGATCCCTCCCTTTTTTTGTCTTCTGAACATTACTACTAATTCACAGTCAAAGGCATTTATCATCAGATGTGTATTGAATCCACCTCAGCGGACATCGAAGGCCATTCTGCATTTCTCCCCCAATAACCAACAGTATAGTATGTTCACAATATCTAATTTTCATCCTCATTCTCTGTATCTCCAACCTTTTTGAAATGGTGGCGATGAATCTTCATTGAACCTGGTAGTGTGGAAAGCAGCTCTCTCCTAAATGACTATTGATGGTGATGCCATACTGTAGGGAATGTGAACACAGTATGGAAATGCTAGCAGAGAGAGAGCAGAGAGGGCTTGAGCAAGGAGGGAGAACAGATGCAATCATCCCAGATTCCCCATTCTTCAAGGGTAGTTTTACAGCTGGGGGGAAAAAAACTGAATACAACTGTAAAGACATGGGCCCCTATTTTAGGGTTATTGAAAAATAGAAATAATGACAGATCATTCTGACAAAACATTCTGTCAAACATGTAATACTTTTTCAGCTAGATTTCACACATATAATCATGTACTTTTACTTCTTTTTTTGTTACTTTGTATCATTACAACCTTTCATGGATCTGAATGAAGCATTCACAGACTATATATTTATTTATTAATGTATTTATTATTTGTCTTAGGAAATCTTACTTTCTTTGCTTTGACCTTCTCTTTGAAACACTTTACAGGTATTGTCTTTATGTGACTAGTAACCCAAACATCTCAAACATGTCCTTGGTTTGGGAAACTATTAAAGGTTACAGTGGCAGCACAATAATACTTGTTTGGCCTTGGCTAATATAAGTAGCAATGTCTCCTCCCAACCTTTATAGGACCACGGACCGGATTAGCGTCAGACAATATTTCCACGGGACAGGCGGCACGGTGGGGCGCTGGTTAGCACGTCCCCCTCACACTTCAGAGGGTGCGGGTTTGATGTTCTCCCCGTGCCTGCGTGGGTTTTTTCCGGGCACTCCAGTTTCCTCCCACTTGCAATACACTTGGTTCAAATGATTAGGATAGTTATCCAGCTTCTGCAGACCTTGCTAATTATCTGACCATTTGAATAAGGTGTATTGCAAGGGAGACATAGAAAACATGCAGGACACTGGCCCACGAGGACCATGCAATAAATGATTACATTGGTCATATATTTTTAATGAAAATCGGGCAAATTACCGGCGATGTAGTCATACTCATAACGTTGCACTAAACAAAACAAATACATGAACAAATAAGACACACAACATTACAAAGAAATCTAATGGCAGAAACTTTGTTCTCAGACCACTCCGGATCGCCAAATCCTCAAATGTAGCAACCAGAAAACGTTTCAAACGTTTTAGCCACCTTTTGATCCTTTTCTCAATAGCTCCTTTGCAAACAAGCAGTTTCAGTATAAGCAGTCTTAGCAGAATTGACAAGAAGCATGCAACAGCCATGTTGCCAGTGCATTCAAAATATACAGATAGACAACAACAACCCCATGAAGACTAGAATAGTCTGCAAGAAGATGAATCATGTACATACACGCACATGAAATTTGACCACCCCGCATTTGACCCATCACAATAGTGAACACAGCAAACACATACTGTGTGTTGCCCCCATTGGAGCAGTGGCTACTTAAATTCGCAGGTATCAGTGTCTTGCTCAAGGACACCCAAGCCACGTGTCCGGAGCATTTTGGGGGTGAATGGTCTGTTGCCTCATTCTCTCAAACTCTGTCAAGATGACAGGTGAACTTTACCGGATTTCTTTCTGCTGGCCAGTGACTTTAATCGGGGGACCCCCCCCCCCCCCCCCCCCGGTGGGAAGCAATGATCTTAGCCACTTGGCTTCTGCTTATGCTGAATAGCTTGCATGGGAGGGGAGCTGTGGCTTTTCTGAAGGCCATGATAGAACCCACCATTACAGTAATGAAATGTTAGAATGGCTGCAATTGTTCTCTCATTTGCGCCATCTCAGCAAGCACATTCCAGGAGAATATAGTCTTTCCTCTATAATAGCCTCTTCTCTTGCTCTGTTATCTCATTCTCTTTCTTTTCCATCAAATTAATTGGAAGCACTGAAAAGATGGAGTTGATTAGTATTTAGAATGCCACCATATGAAATTAATCCGTGAATCAATTTTCAAGACAACATACAGGTTTGCTACTGAAAATGTCAAGAGATGTGCTTCCGATGAGTTTTATTTTTTAAACAGTCACCAATTAAAGTAATTAACATTGAAAAGGGAATGAAAGCAATCATCATTGAGGCCTAGTGAATGAACATGGTTGGGTGTAAGGGGAAAAAAAATCTAATCACCCAAACACACCTAGGCGCATTCAGACGTATTGAAGTAGCCTGGTCCTATGGAGCTCTTACCCAAATCCCAACACCACAGTAGAATGTCATTACTGGGTCAACAGCACCAAAGCCACTGTAGTAAGTAGCAGGGCAGGAACTTAAGCAAGAAAGCCCAAACTTCTTTCTCCCCGGCCACTTCTTCCAGCTCTTTTAGAGTGATTCCAAGGCCTTCCCAGATCAGCCGGGAAACATAGGCTCTCCAGCGTGTCCTGGGTCATCCTGGGGTCTCCTGCCGATGGGATAAGCCCGGAACGCTTCACCGGTGAGAGGCCCCAGGAGCATCTCAATCAGATGCCCGATCCACCTCATCTGTCTTTTCTCTACACAGAAGAGCAGCAGCTTGTTTGTGAGTCGAGTCATCATTTTTGCCAGAGTTTGTGTGCCCTTGCCCTTTACTTTTACCAGCCTGCCAAATGATTTTAATTTGTGCCTAAAAAATGTTGACCACAGCATAAGGCCAGTACAAACATGGTGAATGCCAATGTTTCCACTTTCCTTATTGCTGCTGTTTTGTATTTAGGGCTCTGTTTCTCCACATCCATAATTTTAAAATTTTAGCTAGAAATTATTTTTGTCAAGTGTTGCTCATTTTGAATATTTATTTGCAAACAGACTGCGGTGCACAGGAGGGAATCTTAGCAATTTAATGCTCTCTTGCTCAGGGCAATGAAGAGTTCTTGGCACATCAGAGACTCAGACTACGATTATCGTGCTTTACAGCTTGTTCCCTCATACAGACACTGACTGTAAAACCACCCAATCCTATAATATGTTTCATAAGTCAGCAAATGTTTAATAGTCCAGTGATGGGGAAATGTTGACTCACACAATTTCCAGAAGTTGCTGCATGCAATTCTTCCACCCTCTAGCATTTTATCATGCTGAAACAAACCACACTAACAAACACATGCTATCTATCAAGTGGTAGTAGCGTCACTCAAAACATGTCAAAAATGTATATTGAGGGCTTTAAAAGCAGGTTGCATTCTATTTTCTGAAACAACATTATAATATTTTCTTCATTCTGCTGAACAGCCTGCAGGCGCATATGTGAAGGCCAATGCTGTTTTTTTTATTCATCATGGTAACCGTTAGTAACAACAAAATGGTAGTGATCAAATGTTCCTATGAGGTTTGGTTGATGAAAGACACTGTAGGTCAGCCAACATTGGGCAGCAACTGGCGAAAAGGATCTCGGCTTCTGTGACTGTACTTTAATATACTGTACTGCACTGTATCATAGGTATCATATTCCCCTACCATAAAGTTAAAAAAAAGCATGTTTCAACCCACTGATGTTGTCAATTAATCTAACTGAAAGTTACAGGGTCTCCTGAAAGATCAACTAATTAACTCAATGCTCAACTCAATTTTACATTTATCACATTTATTTGCTTAAGTGGAAAACAAGATGTGATTGCAGTGCTGTGATATCTACACCATTATGATATAATTTCCAATCAATGAACATTCCATCCATTCCATTTTCAACACTGCCAATCTGTATGAGGGTTGCGTGAGGTGCAGGAACTTATCCTAGCTGACATCAGGTGAAAGGCAGACTGATCGCCAAGCAGTCTCAGGGCACATATGGAGATGAAATATCAATCACACCAAATTAATGTAAATGATGTCATTTGTTATCAAACCCTATAATAATATGACCTGTACTGGCCAAAACATTGAACCCTACTGTATTTCGAATTTACAACATCAACTTTTCCTCCCTCTTAGTCAGCCTACATTTTGATGGATCAATGTAACACGTGCCTTGAGATTCCATTCACTTTTCTACATTCTGAAGGTCAGCCAGCTAACTTTTAAAGTTATTGTCAAAGAGAGGACACGGGAACAGTGCAAAAATATTTCCACTCTCATGCTCTGTCTCACCAGATGTCTGAAATCTTTCATTTGGACTTGACAGGGAGCTACTCGGAGCGAAGCAGCATCATTCAGGGATGGCTTTCAGACTGTGGCGTCAATCTCTCATTTTCTGTCTACCCTCTGCAAGTGCACCCCGATGTCCTACTCACATAACCCAGTGACAGTCTGGGTGTGCAGAAATGAGGCCGACCCACTCTAAACAACAAGTCCCTGGCAAGATCACAGCATAGCTGCAAGCTGTTTCACAACCACCGTTGTGCCAAGCGACATATACGGTATGGTTGCCACTCAGCTATGATCACATAACGTGTGAAAGTTAAATTAACTGCTTGTACTACACAATACCCAACATACAATTGTGTTTAACTAGAAAAGAAAATTCCCTCACAGTACATCCGGTCCATTCTTAGACTGCAGTGCTCAGTTCCAATTCAGTGCATACATAAAATGTTCACTGCTGTCTACTTTCAAGTGAGCAATATCATTTGTTTACATTTTAATGGCCACGTCCGCATCCATTCAACTAGATTTAAATGCATTAAAATAATATACACAAAAGGCAGCAAAGTCACTGTCTAGTCATTTTTTGCACACATAGGTCTATGTGACAAAGAAGGTAGAGTTGGTGCCTCATCTGCATAGTCCATTCATGAAGCAATTAATAGCTGAATTAAAGGGATTACACTAAATGGAATTATACTTTGTTCTGGTAACCTTGGAGAGGTTGACTAATCGCTGTAATTGAGTGGTTGGAAAGATGCTCCAAAATAATTTCGCTCACTTGTGGCACTGCATTTTCAAGTGGTCATCTAATATTCAGATTCCTTGCTTTGTCAGAGTTTGGGGGAGGGGGACACATGCCAACATATGGTAGTGAAAGGTCTGTGTTTTTGTCAGATCATGTGCGTACAATCTCGGAGGACATGTTGTAAAGAATGTTGGAAAAGAATGTGTGTTGTTTTCTGTGTTGAGTTTATTGGAGCAATCCACACACAATCTGACCAAAATTGTAAAGTACCCAACAAATAACATAAACAATCTAAAAAATAGATTATATACATTTATATGTACACATCCAATCATCCATCTATTATCTGAACGGCTTATCCTCATGAGGGTCACAGGTGCACTGAAGCCTATCCCAGCTGACTTCGGGCAGTCAGCGGTAAACACCTTGAATTGATCGCCAGCCAATCGCAGGGCACACATAGACAAACAACAAATCATACTCACACCTACGGGCAATTTGGACTAACATACATGTCTTTGGAATGTGGGAGTACCCGGGAGAAACCCACGTAGGCACGGGGAAAACATGCAAACACCACACAAGGCCGGAGCCAGATTTTAACCCGTATCGCTGAACTGTGAAACGACGTTCAAACCAGAGCACCACAGAGCTGCCCTACGTAAATACAATTTTGACATTTTACAATGCATGAGGAGTATATAAGTGGATGTTTTAGACATACACTTCTATACCATATTCAATAAGATCTTTTGAACAGTGTTTACTCAGTTTGTCATCCCCAGTGCTGCATGCCAACAAAACTATTTGAAAAAAAATTTCAACCCACCTCCATTGTGTGCAGTACAGCACCATTTTTAGGAGATTGTCAACATGCACTGCATTTATTATCAATTATAATAATGCCAGCCTGAATATATTCCCACAATGCCGAGCCGCCTGTAATGGAGCACAGTGTTGTTGTGATATATTGGTAAACTGAGACGTAAATTTGAATTATGGAATTGTACTTCGCTAAAAATGCCTGGAGAGTGTAGATTTGCTTAAAATGTTGCAGGACACCTAAATCATTCCAGACAAAGGATGTTTACAACACAAAGCAAATGTTCATGTTCACCAAGAGAGGTAGAAAATTAATGTTGAGAAGATATTCATATTGTGGAAGTGCACTCCACACAAGGACACACGAAACAGAGGTACTTGCAGGTCCGCAACCTGGTAACAAGCAAGTGATTTATAGATTTTTTTTTACCTTCCTCAAATTGATGAACAATGTATTAAAGGGAAACAAATCTAAATATAGCACTTCAACAACTGTACTGTTGTCATCTATCTCAAGTATTTGGGATATTTTGATTACCTAACACTTTGCAAAGTGGAAAAATGGAGACTGGCCAACGTGCATTGTACAATACAACTCACTGTCACAGATACATTCTATAGTGCACAGTATTCATTTATCATCTTAATATAATTGCAGTACATAATTTGGAAACAATTTTCACAGTGGCTGCAGAGGCATATGCAGCACCATAGTGTTTGTTTATGCAGGCCACGATGCCGAGCTACTGTACTAAATTGTCACACCTACTGAGTCAACTGATCTAAAGTCTTCATCAGCTGATGGCCCAGATATTCCTAGCAATGAGAGAGGTGGTCTGATATCTTTTGGTATACTATCATTGGGGGCATTGTTTAATTGCATTTTACAGTATACACATGAACTATCAGGTGGCGTGGGAAGCAACCAGGTGGGGCTGTGGTTCGGTAAAAAAAAAAACCCAAATATTTAAATGGAACATAAAGGCAAACAAAGCATTAATGGGAAAGGGAAAATAGAGACTGCAAAAATATCTTGATAAAGAGCTCCAAAAAAGAGAATGCACGCTTCTCTAGAAAAGCGTGCCTAATCTGTAATGTGTCACACCTTTAGCAAATGTAAAAAAGAACACATCCTATTTTCACTGGGTTGCTGTTTTGTAAATATATCCTGTCGGAGCAAATACTTTAAAATGCCTCTGTACACTGTGCTGCAGCAAATCTCCACTCTATCCCTGTCTTGACAAATGACTGTTAACAATATACTTTGTTAAAGAAATGCGTAAACATGAATTGCTGTTACAATTACATTTCATTAACATGTCAGTAATTGATCGTCCTGACATTCATGTCACTTTTCACTCGAGTTCAACTTTAGTTTGAAAAATGTTTTGAGTTATTTGACAATATTTTTAGTTGTAAAAAGTGCTGAAGGTTGTCCTAAATGTATCCCTTCATTGATGCCCAATAGAGGAAACTTTCTTATGTAACATGAACATGCTAAAGGGCAGATATACACATGCACAGTCAGGATCCAAAGGACACTCATGGAGAAACATTAGCACAAGGATGCTGTACTCCAAAGGATTTGGTGGGTCAAGGGAATTAATATTCAGTGCCTTGCTCAAGGCTACTCCAACAGTACTTGGAGAGCAAATGACTGCATTAGTTCAAAGCAACAATCATCCATCTACTTTCCAGCTCCCTTATCCTCTTCCAGGAAGTGGCAGCCTATCGCAGGTGACCCAGGCTACGTACATTTTTAGACAGTAGTTTCCCCGTTAAAAGCAGAGCCAGAACCTGACTAGACAGTGTTTCTGATGAACGTTAGATTTCCACAATGACAATATTCTCTGCAGAGTGTATGGACTGGATGCTCCTATGCTTTCTGGATGCTCTGCAGTCATTTTAACAGTGGTCTGTTTCTTTGTTTTACTCTTCGACATGCCATACAATTGAAAATTACTCTGTGGCTGGCCTCTTTTGAGTCTTTTAGAGTCTTTAATTAACCTAACTAAATACTTGTCAAAACAAGAAGAGACAGTCTCTTAGAGACCTTATCGCCTCTTAAAGTCCTTCTGTTGACTACATAGCACCAAATGATCAAGATGCATTTGGGATGGCTCCAGGATTTTTGTCTCCCTAACTTATTGCCATGCTTACTGCCTAATTCTGAAGCGACAAGGTAAACTTGAACTTCCAACTAACTGTATTATGTTTGGTTGTGTAGTAGTGCTTGCGGGCATACAAGTTGTGTCATGTGGTTGTTATTATTAATACACAGTAAAATTATTATAAAATTTCTTTTAAGATGCAATGTTATAATAATGACGAGTAATCAGTCATTTCTATAAAGCATTCACTATCTTGGGTTTCTCAGATAATGAACCCCAAGCTTCATTAGAATGGTCCTAGCCAGTGCCATGGATGGATGGATGGATGGATGGATGGTTGGATGGATGGATGGATGGATGGATGGATGGATGGATGGATGGATGGATGGATGGATGGATGGATGGATGGATGGACGGATGGATGGACGGATGGACGGATGGACGGATGGACGGATGGACGGATGGACGGACGGACGGACGGACGGACGGATGGACGGACGGATGGACGGACGGACAGAGAGAAACAGAGTGAGAGAGAGAGAGACTTTATTGATCCCGGGGGGGAAAGTTAGTTTTCCAGCAGCATTCATACCGCAGAGTGGGTATATATGAAAGACATACTGAGGACATTAGCACATCTTAAAAAGGGACTCACCTGTTAGTATCCGCCCTTCCACAATCAAGTTAAAATTCTATTGACCGATCCCGACAAAACCTTTTCCACATTAAAATGCTTGGAGACTGCAGTACATTCCTAAATCCACTCCCACACGAGAACATTAATTAATGTTGATTAGTTGTTAATTCTTAATTGATTTACTTGTGCTTTCAACACACTACAGTATAAATGCAGGAGTAATAAACATGCACAGGCTGTGAAGGTTAGTAATATGACCAACACACACTTTTAGCTTGACTGTGATCTACCACCATGCACAGTGTCACAGCAGTACGCAGTACCAAGTAAACACTTCTCAAAAGTAATACACCTTTTCGATCACCACAGCTCAATGTCCTTGTCAGCCTCTTCAGTCCAAAGCGATTTCACACAGATCTCTCTCGTCTATGGTGTCTGCTTCGAGCAGCTACGTCTAAAGGTCAGACAACATAAGTATTATTTCTTTCACTATTGAAAAAAAAGTGTGTTGAATGTAATATATCAGTGGGAGTACTTTAAAAAGCAATCACACTTGATCTTCCAGAGCTGGATTATATTATTATTATAATCTTTCTTACAAGGTGACGTGAGATACAGAGGGAGGTGTCTGGATGACACTCTGCTTTAATAAAGTAATGGGGAAGAAGATAAGGGCTGCATACATTGCCAACCTTGAAAAGAATAAGAGACTTAATCATTTGCCTAGACTGTGTGAGTAATTGAAGATAAGATAAACCTATCCTCCTTGTACTATGAAGTTCTTGAAGGCACCTGTTCATCTGTAAGAAGAGTTTCATGGCTCAGACCGGCCCATTTGAGTTTAGAAGGTGTTAATAGGGATGTGTGATTTTCCTATTATTTGTGTACCAATACAAAATAGCATACCATTTGCTCCATTTTGCATTTGATCATATACATAGTATATCCCTCACCACTTTGCGCTTCACCTTTCGCGAATGCACTACTTTGCGGGTTTATAAGTGACAGGAGAACAGTGTTTAAATACAGGCTGATAGCGCGGGGCGTGCCTCTGAGCAACACTGCGGACAAGCGCGGGAAGCATGGCAGCCAATCTGTCACAAATGAGGCAGGACGACCATGTGCAACACGGACTGTTTATTTCGGCAATGTGAAAAGGGGAAAAGCTTGTCTGTTTGTGTGGTCTGCTTCATTGTTTAGTGAGCTATGACAAATATACAGCAGAGTATGAAGTGAATTTTCCCTTTAGGGATTTAAAAAAAGATGAGAAATATATTAGTAGTATGTAAACGCTGATAATCATACAAATAATTGTTTTAAATAAGATATTTGACTTTACTCAAAGTGACAATGGATTGAAAAAAAAACTAGGGCATCTCCACAGTCATTAATATTCAGCTTCTGAGCTCAATGCATGGCCTCACCAAACAAAATAGCACATTATGCTTCAGACAAAAGCTTCACAATCCAGCTCATGAGCACTCAAGATGCATTGTGGCTTAAATTGTTTTACCAGTAAGTCGCAATTGGGCTATGGATCAAAAAAATGTGTCTCGCTTCTTGGTATTGCTCTTTGGTCCCCTAACACAGATAATGCAATGCTTGTTGCCAGATGCCTGTTCCTCAGAGGGGGATGCAAGGGCATGGATTAAATTTCATTAGCTGCATAATTATTTCCCTTGAAGTGGATCATAACAGAGTTATCATTTTTGCTCGAGTGCAGTAAAAGATGACTTGAAATCCAGAGCGCAAAAAAACAAAAACATGCACCCTGTTTTACCGCAGTGTCCACTTTCACCTGCCATAATGTGAGAATGGAAACCATTTCATGCTTGTATGCTTTTTTTGGCCCATTGGACGATGAAGTCTGACTAATGGCTATTTGCTTCTTACATGGGCAATAAATGAGAATACAGTAAATTTGTTGCAAAAAGACTGGAGCCCTTATCCATCGAAATGGCTCAGCGAGGGATGGGATTTGGAACAGTCTGGGGATAGCTCTGAACCTAACTCACTCAAGCTTGAGAAATAGCATGGTGCAGCATGGTTACGTCTCACATTGTCACCAACTGCCATAAAAACAACAAACAGAGGGCACATACTGCTTTGGGGAAACATTTGCACTCTACGATAGTTGCCTTCACACATCAGAGACATTTAGCTTTGGTATCGTGCCCTATGTGTGCAGTCTTTGCAATGCTAAGAACTGCAACATCCCTGGGAGGTTTGTCACCTTACTAATGAGTAAAAGTATTAGTCAGCTATCGCGCACAAACGACAAACTCAATAAGGATCAGGGTGGTCTAGGCTTGCATTTACATGTTTCTCTTTGATGGATGTTTCAAATTTATATGAGGGCATCACATTGGGAAGATGAGAGCAAAGGCCCTTGTGTATGCTAAGTGAGTCATGGTTGAATGCAATAATATATTCATCATGACGTGCATCAAAGTAAATGTGCGAATGAGGAAACACGCAAAATAATTAATAAATAATTATCATTAAAAAAATAATATCATGCAATTAGGGGTCAAACTCATGGTCATTTAAAGAGAGCCACTACACCATTAGTGATTCATCAACACTTGTTTCCTGTTGCAATATTCCAATAATCCAGACCCAATGATTTTCCAGTCACCCTCAATGTCAATATTAGCCCATGTGTAAGTTTCATTACCCAATTTCAAGATCTCATTGTGTCTGTCAGTGGTGATTTAAAAGAATGTACAAAAATATGTTGTTTAGCGGGTACAAAGGCTAAAAGTGCCAAAGGGCTACACACAAGTAAAAATGAAACAGAAAAATAAGTGTGAAAGTGTGTCTACTTGTGTTCTGTTGTAGAATTACAGTATATATTGAATCGTTGGTTTAATGGATAAAGTGAGAAAGGGGTAGGAATCTAAAAAACTATGCTTCCTCCTTTTCGAGCATTCTTTATTGATTTATTTACTTATGTATTATTATTATTAATTTATTTATTTATTTATTTATTTATTTAATTTATTTCTGTTAGTTGATTTATTTGTTTTGTTTGTTTGTTGTATGGACTTATATGTGGCACTTTTTTTTTCTTTTTTGTTTTGGATGTTCGAAATAAAGATATCAATCAATCAATCAATCAATCAATCTCAAGCTGAAGAGCAAGGCAATTGTGCGAGGAAAAAGTGGTTCACACACACATTGCAAAGTATCACGTTATACAGTTGCTGTGTATTACATCAAGACAAATGTAAGGCAAATGCCTTTAAGTTATGTTGAATTATACCATTATGAAAATTAATGGCACCAGTGTGTACGGTTGAGAACGCATTGAGGTAATCCCCGTTGAGGCAACCAAGTCAATATCAGTTAAAAAAAGAAGGAAGAGAGCTTGGCTGATTGTTGTTCATGCCTAATTAAGTTTGTAAATAAATGGGTGTATTTTCTTTTAACTGCAAATTGTCTCCCAGGCATAAACTGATATTTTAGCAGGTAGACGATAACGAATACAAGTACGAGTAGAAAAGTAAGTCGTGAATTTTTTTTTTAACTCACAAATTAATCTCATGTTTTAAATAGAAGTAATCTATGGAGAGTCATGATTTTATCTTCTAACTCATAAATTAATCTCATGTCCTAAGAAGAAGTAATCAATGGAGAGTATTTTGTTTTCTTTATATGGCATAATATTTAGTTGTTTTTAGTGAACTGTGACCTCTTAATTACATCTGGTGAAGCTATATTTTCTTGCTGTGGTAAATGTAGGTGTTTGGGAATTAAGCAGACTGAGCTAGTCCTTGCTGGGCATTCTGCCAGACCAAGGGTGTTTTCCTTTACATGCCGTCAGCACACCTGACATTTTGCTAACGGTAAAATAGTCGAGACTTTAGACCAGGTGAAACCGGGTCTAAGTTGTGGCGGAGGTGTTGGAACTCGATTTTGCACAAACCTTCATTTTTAGCTGCACAGTCAGACTGCACTCTGTGCTAGACTTGCACGGGGCACAAAAATAGAGCCCTTTATGTCAATTCAATGTAAACAATTAAATGATCGATTAAATTCTTTAAAAACTTTAGAAACAGTCATTAATCCTAATTTTAGCATTGGCTTGTTTTGATAGTAATTAGTTTTTGCTGATAACATTGTAGACTTAAAAAAAAAAAAAAAAAAACGCTAACCGAATGTAATTCAACAAATTAAATGGCAGAAATGTCCATTACAACTTGCAGAGAATTAAAGCTTCCAGGTTTGTGGTAAGATTCAGAAGGTTAAGTTCAAGATTTAGTAGAATCATACAAAAATGTTTTGTTGTCAGTCATTTGACAGATCAACACAATACCATTTTAACATAATAATAAACAAAGTAAAACAATGCATTTTACTGTGGAAAAACATAAAAACACTTATTCTTTTGCCTGTACCTTGAAATTATTCTGATTGCCAGGTACAGGTAGAGAAATATTCAATAATGGAACCATCATCGTAATTCCATCAGGGTTTGTCATAATGCAGTCCCATTCATCTGTAATAATGCTGGATTACTGGGTCTACAGGCAGTTTAATTGGATTGCTCTGAATAAATTTATCATCCAATGCAAGCAGGTGTATCAGCACGTCTTCAGCTTGCTTATGGCATAGTGGATCTTTACTGAGAAGTATAGAAAATGTAGTCGCTCCCTAATTTAGGAAGTCAGTAATATTGTATAAAACATGCAGAAACATACGGTTGGATCATTTGGAAAGTAGGTCAACATGAATTTATTTAGTGGGAGTATTTGTGAGTTGAAAACAGCAGGCATTTGATGATGACTCATATTGTGACACGGGAAGGGGTGCAATGGAATTTAGAAAAGACAATAATATATGGGATTGAGGCACCCTACAATTAGCCGCAGTGGCAATTTTTCTTTTAGGATGACAATAGCATTCCAAAGTGCGTTGCACAAGTCGAATTTCAGTTCTTTTGAAGGATAGCTACTTGAATAAGACTGCAGTGGTGTCTTTTTTTCCATTGCGTATGTACAGTGATTTAAAGTGCTTACACTCGATCTCCAAGAGTCTGTAGCTTAATGTATTTTAGCCCACTTACATCCCTGCATCAGCTTTTTCTGTTGCCTCCTGTGTGTCTGTGAAAAGCTGCTTCCTGGCACAACTAGTAAAGGAAGGCGAGACCTTTGAATCCCGCCTGTCAAAATTCAAATGGATCCTTGGGGAGCAGTGTCATTCATTACTCCTCAGTCAATAGTTGGCAGTTCTGTCCCTCTATTGATTATCAACCACAGGGGAGGCAAAGAGGGACACCAGCAAGGCTTTTTGTTTCTCATGTATGACTACTTCCATCAATACGTCCCCACAAACTCAATACATCAGTCACTTTACATGATGTTAAGATGACCTATTAGTTTTCCACAACAGTCTATGAAAAGAGAATTGGTCCAGATGTTCAAATGCCAAAAATGTCTTTTCTTGTCATTTCTTTATCTGTTGTTTCTTCAAACAAGGTATTTGAATTGTGACATAATTGCCCAAATATTCGATTTTGATCATCATACGTGGGAATATAAATTGTCCATTTGAAAAGCTTAAACTGCCATACAGAAGTTGAGTGGAGGCTTGCAGGTTAGAGACAGCTCCATGACAAAGGTCTCTCTCCTTGTTGCACTTTAACCCCACAGTGATTGCTCTTCACTGTGAATTAAGTCTCCTTGACACAGAAGGGAGCAACGTGGACAAGGGCAGAGCCTGGAGACACAAACCTCCATTCACGCTGTCAACTCTCATAGCCTCCCATAGAATGAATAAGCTAACTAGCTGTCATAACATTAGCAAGGCAATGTCAAGAAACTTAGATCCCAAATGCGTGATCCCAAATTGTCAGCACAGTGTGTGGAATGTTCGACTTGTATAAATAGTTTGATGGCAAATTAGGCTTTCAGACAAACCCAAAATGCACTGTCACAGATTTCCCCCTTTTTACGCTTGTGATTGCATGAAGCCAACAATGCTATTGCCAATAAAAAGAACCCAGGTGAACCGATATCCCGATTTCAGTATGCATTCATGTAGCACATACATTGGCTTGATGGAGGCGGTCTACAGAAAGAGGAACTTTAATGCTTAGATGCGGTAGTAATTCAGGCAGTTCGTCGAACCTAATGAAGGAATGAGTTCAGAGAGACCAATCTTCCAGTTCAGCGCCCCCCCCCCCCCCCCCCCATTAATAGTACTGTGTTCTTTAATAGAGCTACACTGCCCCCTAAAAGGTGTAGAAGGTATAGCCGGTTAGATTTAGAGGTGCACACTCTAGAATAATACCTCTTCTACTAACTGATGCCACAAAAACATAGCAGTATTTGACTACAGCAAACTAGCATTTAAATTCCAAATTCACTACGTGGCGGAACTCGTTATATGGTGCAAGGATACTTAAGTGACATGTCTGAAAAGTGATCGATTATTGCATTGAAAAAAGAATGACAAAAAAAATCTGAAATGCAGTAAAGTAGTCTTTGCACCAAATACAATGTGTGTAGTTTCAGATACTCAAAATGCAGAGTGCTAGAAAACATGTGACATCACAACAAACTGTATATAAATGCTGTTCATGACTCACTTATTCTTGCCACATTGAGAAGTTCATAATGTGCCTGAGAAAGTCCTTTTAGTACATGTGGTCAAATAAAGTATGGGGGTTGTTTTCAGCAACATGCTTAAACTAAATAGTTAATCCGAAAGGATGCTCTCCAGGACTACTTTTGACTCATTAAGAACCTTAGCTGAAGCAGATGGTAACAGCTGTAAACCTTGCTTGACTTCTCACCAGAGGATTGCATTCTGTGTGGGCTCCTTTGAGTTATTTTCATTTATCATCGCACCAGATTCTTGCAACCGTACAATTAACAGCTATTTAACCAAGAGACATTTTTAACACTCCTTTTCTTTCAGTAGGACAGCACAGAAATAATGAACCCAGTGACATGTGAGTCTTTTCAAATCAGGACAAGCACATTAGGTATCTGGATACAGCGAGCGTGCAGACTTGAGAAATATTCAGTTGTATAATATATTCTTAGAACGGCCTGGTTGGTGACATTGTTTCATGTGAGCAAGTGGAGGACAAACACAGAGAGAACACTAACTTTGTAACTCCAACTACCTCACCTCCTTTCATTGTGTCTTTGAAATCGTTGTTTCTGTCACATGTGGTGAACTCCAGTGTCTAAGTCAACAAAACAGGTTTGTGAACAGTTACTGATGAGGATTGTCTGTTGCAGCTGCTTCCTTGCTACGGCATGGCACTAAACCACGTCACTGACATGTACAGAAACTCACATCATTAGTGAGGCATCTAAAAGGAATTGGTGTTGTCGGAACACTCCAATTGGATCTGATCATTTGCAAATAACAGTGTGGAAGTCTGTCTTTGTGATGCGATTTGAGAAACAAATCTGATTTTCCTGCAGTCTGAACAAAGCCTTAGTGGAACATGCAGAATAATCAAATGAACGAGATGCACAAGAGGAAGGAGAAGAGGAGGAAGCAGCTGCTCCTGTAGACATGCCGTCTGTAATGAATGATGAAGAAACATTAGGGAGAATTAAATTAATCTATTAAGATTTTCGTAGTATTATGTTGAAACAAGGCAGGCCTACTCAGTTTGGTTTCAATCAGATATTTTATTGGCCCTAATAGAAATAAATGAGGGCCTGGCATTGACATCATGTGTGTAATCTGCCATATGGCAAATTTGGATAGTTCCATTTGATTTCAGCTAAAACAAATGACCAAACCCCCCATCCGTGCTTATGTTATTAGAATGTAACTGCAACAGAGTAGGTTTTAATAGTCTTTATGCTGTGCAAAGGTGTGAAACAACCTTGTTCAAATAAACATTAACATTCAAGCAAAGAGCCTTGTTAAATAAAGTATGGTCGCATGGAATAAAACAAAAAGCAATGAGTCAACTCTGTCCTGAAGTGCCACGAGTTGATCCATTTAGTGTGTATCTGCTTTAATAGGGAGGCTAATGAGTGTATGAGCAATGGCGGTGCATTGATTTTGTGATTCCAACAGAGCAAAAATAATCAGATGCTGTCCTTTTGCCTGTCAGATGTCACAAAAACAGAATATCGTTTTTTCATACGGTTTGTTTTCCCCCAACTAGTGCAATGTCCGAGGGAATAAGCCTTTAACATTGATCAATTCCACAACCTGACACCATCGTGGGAACAATTAACTCGTGTCCCAGCCTTGTGAGAAGAGGGCAAAGCTGGTCGGTGGACACACTTGGGGTTTTTTTTTCCCTGAGAATTAAGTGTAGCCCATGAACGTGTTTCTGAAGATGGTCAGAGGTTTCGTGGCTCAGTGGTCTCAGGGGTTGGGGGTTTGATCCCCGGCCATTGTGACCTTGTCGAAATATCCTTGAGCGAGATACTGAACTACCAATTGCTCCTAATGCTGTGCCATCAGTAGGTGAGTGTTATTTCAGTGTGAAGCGCTTTGAGGGCCTCAACAGGTGGAAAGGGGCTGTACAAGTTTTTATTTTTTAGATTTTATCAAGAGATGTACATATACAATAAACATGTGGCAATTCATTTATGGGTCTTCCATCCCAAGTGTAAATATCTTCAAACGATATGCTTGTATTTCATATCTTGAAGAGAGTGTCAAGGGTAAATGTGGGTGTTATGAAGCAGCCTTCAGATTTGTATCCATCGCACTTGAGCAGTTCGGAATGTACTGTCTCAACAGCTTTTGTGACAGGAATATTCTATGGGCTCATTAATCAAAATGAAGATATTGTTTGCAAGATGAAAAGTTCAACACAATGCATAGACTACTAGAGAATTCAATGGCATCATAACACGGTAATTGCTTAGGAATATGGGTTTATGCGGACACCATTTCTGACCTATTTTAATCTCCCTTTGAGTCGTGTTTCTGTTTTCTGCTCAGATGGTCTCCGCTGGTTAATTTTCCATGCATTTTGTGACCATCTATCATTTTCTGATAGTCAAAAATAAGCCTTAAGTTGTCCCTCTCTGCTGTTTCCCAAAGATGTCAAGTGAAAATAGAGTACATAATCAGATATTTAATCCTCATTATTATATAATGAAGCGTCGCAGTGGCACAAATGAATAAAACATTTAAACATCATTATTTCCTAACGCTGTCTTCGTGGTATGTTTGGCAGAATGACTTGCCATAATCATCTTGTGTTCTTCAACTCTCCTACTGTACAAACAGCACTGTGTGCACTGTGCACCATGTGGAAGATAGGAGAGCTGCAAGCGAGAGACAAAATAAGACCAGGCCATCCTCTGTCAACAAACCCAGAGAGTGGAAATCATCTTATCACGGCGATAAGAGGTAAATAAAGGGAGACTGTCAAGAATTACGGCCTTCGTATTCAGGTCGTGTCTTGTCACTATAAAATACAAACAACACAAGTGGAGTCTCAGAAAGAGAGTCAGGCAGAGACAGAAGGAAAGAAAGCTGTGAATTTCTTTAGCCCGCTTTTTCTTTATACGTTTGCACTACATCTCAAATGAAACAGTGATTGGAAATCAGCTTTGTAGGCATAGAATACAACATGCAGCTCTGTGTGCTGAGGCATGCCTGTCAGACCTAGAAAAAGTAGACTTTACGGATGAGTTGTGATTGCTCACATACACAGCTACACACCGAATATTAATCACGGACAGTCGTTTCACTCTAAAAATTCAAAATGATGCCCAAAATCTGTACAATGATGCGCAAAAAAACAAGTCGATGGCCAAATATGCCTGAAGATAAAGTTTAAACGAACAGTCCAGTCACGATGACCCATTTTCACTCAAAACCTCAAGAAAATCAAATTGGCTTACATTTTCCATTTTAACAGTACGTTTTGGAGAAATCAACACCCCTGTTTACTCAGCAATATTGGCATTTTGCTACAATTTGCATTCTTAATTTTATATTAGCAAGCTCTTTTAAAATGGTGCACGGTCTCGCGTCATGTCGACAGCTTGCCAAAATATACGTTTTAAACAACTAACGTGGGTGTTCAGAAATTTATTTGGGTCTTGATATAAGATTGCCAACTGTTTGAATTCCTCCAGCGAATCAGCAAAGATAAAGTCAAGTCCGTGACACAGTGTGGGTTGCAAACGCATGGGGTGAGTCATCTGTTTGCGGCTCCAAACACATGGACCAGCTCTCTGTGTCCATCAGCACAGTACTGAGTTGTTTTCGTATAATCTTTTCAGCTCCCCGCGTTTTTCCCACTCTTTATTTATTCAACAAAGCAAAAGTGAGTTAAAGAAGCCAAGCTGGCATACTGTATGTAACAAGCTACCGTACATAGAATCATGAATCACATTGACATACTGTATAATTCAGGCAACAGTCAAAGGAAGAAAAAATATATAACCCCAGTCTTAACCTCAGAGATGACATCTGAACAGAGACTCTCAAACAATAAGAAGAGACGGGCAGTAAACACCGTCAGGGCTGCGTTGGTGGTGACTACAAACTATGTTTTTAACACACAGTATGTCAAATGGAGGTCATAATAATGCAACATACAATAGTTAGTGTTGTTAGTTATTAGTGTTATTAGTCCCCCCTAGATGGATAAAGTCTTATAATAACAATATTATGATTTCAATATGGGGGTAGGATTTAATAATATTAAGACTTGAGACACAAGAACTTGCTATTTGGAAGGGAAGTCAGATGGAACTAAACAGTTTGTGCAGAAGCATACTGTTTTTAATGCAAAGTGTAACCTTACTGTTACTTACTTGAGACTGCAAGAAGAAGAGGCATTTGTGAACCTGTTGTAGGATTAGCACCACGCACCAACTCACTACAGTATTGTGATGTGTCTGCTTGCACAAATTCATCCGCTAAGCATTTATACATATCATTTTTCATGGACACTGGATATTGATTTAATAATCATTGTTGCATACCATATATAAAGTCAACTGTGCAAGTGCTGTATTAATTTAATCACACCTAATTATAGCTGAACAAAATGATCAGACACTATACACAGTGTGTACGTAGTATGTACGTACGTCTGTACGTATGCATGTATGTATGTATGTATATACGCACATATGAATGTCTGTATGTGTATCCTATGTCACTTTTTACAGCATTTTCCTCTCATTTACCCTCATGGCTGAAGTGATTTGTAATTAATGGTGGTTTTGTAACTCATCTATATCCCTGAGCCTTCAAGGACGATCGATATCAGTGCCTGCAGCCTGTTAGGTGTGCTCTCTTGTTCACTGCGGCAGAGCCCTACCGCCTTCCTGAGTAATCACGCGTGCATGTGTACAACGTTAGCAACATTTCCACAGATTTTTTTTTTTTTACTATGTTATCCTCTTGACCCAGCAAATAATGCCTTAATATCATTGAGAGTTGCATCCTCCATATACAACTCAATGCTCTGCGAGTTAACATTTTTAGCAGGAACTGCAGCCAAACAAAATTTATATTCAATCTAAAAAAATAAGCTGTAAAAAGAAAGCAATAGTCCAACAGATGATAAATCCAATTTGATTAAAATGGTGGAGTGTGTATCAAAGAATCTACATCATTCGATGGCTGCCAAAGAGCTTTACAAAGCCTCACGTTCGCTTAAAATGGCTTATTTTAACCAGGATTCCACTCTGCACTGTAGCCAAGCATAGAATCAAATCAGATATTTCGGAATACACAATAATTAACATTCAAACCTAATGACTATTGGTCTCTTTCTTCTATACAACAACAAATAGTGAGACATACCAGTTATGTCATGATTTATAAACAAAGCCTTTTATCGCAAACACTTTATTTAAGTCTGTGACCTATTTTCTCTTAGTTCTATTTGCATAGGTATTTTGTCTCAGTCAAAACAACAATGTGCTTTTACAAAGTGCAATACAATGTGGTATAAATCAGATAACTTTAACAGGTGAGAGTGTGGGAAGTAGTGTGAAGTACTTGTGAGTGCATACAGACGATTGCTGTGAGTGAATTATTCACTGATTTTAAAAGCCAACTGCTGATAAAAGAAAGTTTTACGACTTGTCAGAAATTAGTGTGCAGCAAAGGTTTCTAGACCTCAAAAGTAGGAAACGCTGTTATTTAGTTTTGGGGGTTGACTGACCATATGCTACCAACCTATTAAGCATTTCCGGTGCAAAGGTGAGGCAGGTTTTGAGTTTCTGTTTAAGCCTTTTTCAAGCTCCTGCAATTCTCTCTCACAGGGGAAAAAACAAATTCTTTGAACGTATGATTATATGAGTTTGTTTAATAAGTATATTTATCCGTGCAGAACATTCAATGGTTGAAATGACTCCCGAAATTCTGACTTTTTAAAAATGAACTAGTAATTTACAAAGTGAAAAAAGAAATGCAGTGGCAGACTCACCACAATAGAAGACATAGGACACGTGACATTTCATATTGATCGGAGACATCCGTTACCTCAATTCAAACAAGACTGATGAGACAACTTGGACAAGACACAAGTGGCTAGAGAGGGATTGTAGGTTGACTTGAGGAGTGGGCTGGCAAGAGCAAGTGGAGACAATGACATGAGAAACAGGAACGCCAGAGATGTAGAAATCAAAGCTTTCTGCAGCAATGAACAGCTTTGGTAGAATTGTTTGAAAATTATTCACTGCTTAGAAGCAGTTAACACATTTAAAATGCACTCCTTTTTTTTTTTAGCTAAATCTGCCTGTTGCTTGTTGAGGGAAATGGTGACAAAGCGTCTTTGACGTCAGCCATCTCTTGTGTGGCACTGCTTCATGTGTTCAATAACGGATGTCTAACCAGTCTTTGTAATTATGTTCTTCTGTAGATGAATGTTCCAACGAGACTTTCAATATAATATATTTCATTGTTGGGATCTCCTGGTAGTTAAGAGAGGAATAAGGGTGCAATAAGAACAATTTCCCCATGAGCAAAAATTCCGATAATTCTTGCAAGATCAAATATCTGAAATGTTTGAGGACAGATAGGTGAGAAATACAGCAACATACTTATTCGCTGCAATTATGCTTTCTTTTATAGCCTTTCCTTCAAAACGATCTATGATGTATTTTTGAAGGACTACACATTTCTCACAGTTGACAAGCAGAAAGGCTTTCCTGTTGATAGCATTTTTTTCCACATGGTGAAAATGTTTGCATGTATACTGTTATTGTGTTAAGATGTCCACAGCAAGCATCCTTCTATTTTGATATCCATCTGAATTATGGGTGTGTTGAAATCAACACTTATGAGCAAATTTAATAAAGTTTTGGATTCATTTCATACCTAGATAACTCCCAAATATTGTGGAATTAATGAAGACTTATTTTAAATATGGCATTTTACAAATTGCCTCATAATTGCAGATTCAACCGATAATGCAATATGCAGAATGGGGTTATCTATCAAAGGGCAGCCTACTGAACAATTTTTGATCTCGGTGGGGGTAGATTTTCAGAAGGACAAAAACAATTCTTTACCTTTTGATTCCTGAAAATCCATCTTTTCATTATCTATCTATCTATCTATCTATCTATCTATCTATCTATCTATCTATCTATCTATCTATCTATCTATCTATCTATCTATCTATCTATCTATCTATCTATCTATCTATCTATCTATCTATCTATCTATCTATCTATCTATCTATCTATCTATCTATCTATCTATCTATCCATTTATCTATTTATTTATTTATTTATTGTCAGCCAACTTAACAGTATATCATTATGTACTTAATCAAAAAACGGTGTATTTAAAACTAACTACATTAAAACTAGAACATAGAATAATCTTGAAAATTAGCATATTCGGCCGCATCACTGAGATAGTGGACCTTCTCACTAAAGATGTGCTATGATTGATGATAAAATGTACCAGAGGAATGAGGGATATGGCTTCTGAAGCTTTAATAGTCATCTCTGCACTGCTTGCATAGTTTAAGTAAAAAATGAGTTCATTTCAGAGTTTTATCATGGTAAATTGTGATTTGGAGCAAAGGTCAGTCATCCCACGCAAGCTGCACATTGGGTACGGTTATAGTAGTGGGGTGCAGTAAAATGTACAAATGACATCAACCCATAAAATAAGGTCATTTCAGTTGAACAATGAATTGTGACGCTAAATTAGAAAATACTTTTTTTTCAATCTGAGACATTATTTCCTCTAACAAGTGAGCATTCAGTTCACATCTACGTATGGTTTATGCTTTCTTCAGTCTGATGTCTGCTGTTTAGAGCTTAATAACGCCACACTGTTGAAGCGGACAAGTGCACCAGAAACTGTGCCATAGGCTCCTAACCAAAAGCTGGAAGAGTGTGTGTGTGTGTATATATATATATAACATATATATGTGTGTGTGTGTGTGTTGTATACATTCACTCAACAACTTAAAACGACTTCTTTGGATAACATTTTTTGCTTTCACAATAGTTGTAAGCCTTAGTGATTTGTATGCTTTCATCTGGCAGTGTGTCGCAGAGCATGCTGTCAACATCAGGTAGTTAACACCTGGCCAAGCATTCTTCTCGTGCAGCATGTGTGTAACCACCCAAGAAAGCTGTGGTTGGAAAAAAAAGACCTCCCAGAATGCCTCTGAGCTGCGCTCATACAACCTATTTCTTGCCAGCCACCTACCACTTTTATAGTACATGCATATTCTAATCACACTGGTCTTCCACATTTTTAAATTTTAATTTCTACAATGGCACAATACATTTCCATTCCGCCGGACAATGGAGCCACAACAAGTAAAACAAAACCTGAACTAAACTCAAAATCAAACAGATTAACCTTAACATGTTGCATCGGCAAGCTAAAACGACACGAGACAAAACACATATCATTTAATATTCGCGCTATCATTTATTATTTGCACGTAGAGCAAGAGTTCATCCATCTGGCAGGCATCATTGGCCTCCCAGTTGTCGGGGTGCCATTTGTTAAATGTCACTGGTCCATCAAATGTAACCTGAGACTACTGTCAGTTTGATGTGTGTTCAAACCCGATTGATTTAACAATCTCCCATTGCGTAATTTGCGATAATGATCAATCCACTTTGTTTTTTCTGATGAGCACTTGAGAGTGATTGATTTATCACTTGCCCGTTAGACACAGTAATGTTAGCTCAACCGAAATATTAGTCGCAAGATTAAAAACTGGGCTATTTGACAAAAAAGGACTGTATAGCAAATCGTGTTCCACTCCATTTGATGGAAGGGCACATTACGTGAAACTCCAATCCACAACAATCTTTTTTACAGATGTTCCAGCTGCTGAATCTTGTGAATTACTGCCTGACAAGCTATGCCTTGGTGGACCACTTCCAAATGCCCTAGATAGGAAACCTTTGTCAATGAACAAGCGTCAGAGTGCTCGGGTGAAAAACTCTCATTACCTTTTATGCTTCCATCACTTTTCATATTAATTTATGGAGTTTGGGCATATTGGTGTACACGTTTTTATTTACAGATTTGTGGAAAACCACAATAAGAAATAAAAAAGGTTCTCTGAGGGGCTATGAGTAGAACATTTATCAAAAATATTATCCCATTAAAAGTAATTGTAGTCTCGAGATGTCAGTGGGGAATTATGTGGTCTTAGATTGTATCTGAGAAATACCTGTGACTGCAACATTGTTTGAACAATGGAATCTCAATACACTACAATGCATCTTCTACTAAAAGCCCTCTTTTCCGTAGTAGAACTCATAACACATTTAATAACAAATATTGGGGACTCTGAAAAAATTGTTTGACGACCCATTTTAAGACCAAGACGGCTATCGAATACTCCAACTCCCCAATACACTCAAGTTACACTATGGTGGGAAAAAAAAGTTAGACCAGAACAGCTCTGCATTTAAAGTGGCTCTCTATTAATCTCGTAGCTCTTTCATTTTAGAACTACAAGATTAATTATATAGTCGTCAAATTTCACCATTACATTGTGAGTTAATGTCTTAGTACTTGTATCCATGCACGTGAGAAATAATTATAGGAGATGAGCCATCAGTTTATGGGAATCATGAAAAGCATAAACACTGAACTTAACAGTGACAGAAAAGCCCTTTGTGGTGGTGGGTGGTGATTTGAAAATATATTGTTGTCCCACTGTTTAGAACCCTAAATAAGAGTGCAAGGGATATATTTTGTTTTTAGAATGGAGGTGGGCAATAATTACATTGAGTCTCATTAGTCGTCCCCCCCTTGACTTTGCGTGGTCATCAGAAAATGTATGCGGTCCCTCCTGTTAGAGCAAAAATGGATTTGTGTTGCATTAGCTGATGAAGCATGTAAATAACATTACGTCCACAATGTGATCTTAATGTCACTGATCCTGAGATAGAGGAGCCTGGAGGAGAGTTACTCACTTCTTATTACACCTCTTCACCACTAAATTGAAACAATTGAATGCACCTAGTCAATAATCAAAAACATATTAAGTGTAAACATAAGCATAAAGTGTTCATAAAGTGTTTCACAAGGTTTATTTACCGTAATTTTTAGACTATAAGTCGCGGGTTTTTTTTTTTCATAGTAGGGTGGGGGGGGCGACTTATATACATGTATGTTTTTTTTCACTTTTTTGGGCATTTTATGGCTGGTGCGACTTATACTCCGGTGCGACTTATAGTGTCAAAAATTACGGTAGTTACTACACAAAATACAATTGTCTTGTTGTCTTAATAATAATAATAAAAATAATAATAATAATAATAATATAATAATAATAACATTTTGGCTTGGAGCTGTTGCAGAGAATTCATCATTTAATGGAATGCAAGTGATAATACAATGATCTCCTTGCAGCTTTTGAACTAAGAGATATGATTGATAACTTTGGTGAAGCTATATCTTCTCTTTATCTGCCCGCGAGGGAGTCTTTGTCTTCCCATTATAATTAGCATCAAGGCTCCCTGTCTGGAAGCCATCAAGCAAGGGCACTCAGGGATGATTGAGTCAATATGTCTTCTCTCTCTCTTCTTTTAATACACAAGTGTAGCCTGACTGACATACTATTTCAGCACGTCTTTGTTTCCAGAATTCCCATCCCTCCTTCATCACGTGTTCAAAGACTGAAATAAGCTGAAGGTAAAACCTATCAAGTTTACTGGACCAGTGAGATACATTAGAAATATTACAGATTTTTCTGATGGCTTCAACACATTTTTGTAACTATCGGCTATTTTTGCAAAACCCATTTAACTACATTTCAAAAACATATTGTATCATCTGGAAAATAAAATAAGTATTTTTTTTTTAACTCCGCAAATCTTTGTAAAGATGGTATTTTTGTTGCAAACAATGATTACAAGCCATCATCATATTAGCAAGCAAACAATGGGCCAATTACACAATGGTCACAGAGGTAGAGGATCTTAAATGGATGTTAACGAGTTTGCCTCATTATAGAAAAAAATTACTTCAGAACAGTATATACGGTAACCGTAATAGTATTCATTATTTTCTCCATATTTGAATATGTCTTTTGTGATTAATTCTTCTATGATAAGTACATGGTGTGATAATATTGAGCAATAATGGTCATTGGCAAGGATATGCAATAATCTCTGAATCTTTACAGTCTACTTTTTCCCGCTCAAAATTGCAGAAAGAGATTAAATGTGTCAGTCTCCAGCTTCCGCTCAAAACCTGCTGGCTCCGCTGTTGCCATGGCTACCTACAGATGCCTTGATGTGTGTGAGTAATTTTACCTCCTGTGAATAACACCCACCACAAAAAGATCAGATAAATCATGTCCACGTTGCGTCAACAGCAGCAATGCAATATTCCATCGGCCAGCGTAGGTGGCACAGAATGGCCAACGGACACAACAGCCAGTTTGGGCATATATAAATGAGACAACATCTGAGCACTGCAATATTTTCCTAAGCATTGTTTTAGTGTGGTCCTGTATCACTTCAGTATTTGTAGTTTATTGAATTAAAGGTCATAGAGGCACACTAAAAGGCAAGGTTTATACATTGTTCTTGAATTCAAGCCATTTGAACCTTTGAGACTTTCAGCATTACAGTTCATACCTTTTGCTATTCCAACTCATATTTCAACAATTCCAGAATCCAACCATCTATCCTACAATTTATTTCAGTATTTAATTGTTTGTTGTTTTTATTTATTCTTTTAGACTCTGTTGACACAAAGCCCCTCACATTTCCACGATTATTATTCCTTTCAGATGTCTACACTGACCACTGAAACGCTCATTGCACTGAAACACTCTGTTTTCATCATGTTCTCTGAAAAAGGTAGGCACAACATGATCTTAACATTTTCTTTTACTCTGTGTTAATTGAATGTCAGAGTCAAAATAAATTAGATTAAGTTTACATTAGTGAAATGTATTAGTCAAACAATATTCAAGACGGTAAATCCACACAGGGAGAAGTGGATAGGCTACTCAGTCAGCTGCAAGATTTAAGGGTGAACTATGGATTAACCGACAAGGTGATTTAAAAATTGGACCAACCCCAGAAGTTGTCAATTTGAGGTAAGTTAAATTTGACAAAAAAAAATGGGTTGTTTTAGTGATTGAAATGAAGCTGAAATATTCCCGATGGTGAGCATTCAACCTGAATTATTGTGTTGTTCCATTGAAAGTGTACATATGTGGGCTCCACAAATAAATATACAGCAAAGCAAACTTATAAATCAAAAGGAATTGATATAATGAGGAGTCCAACCTTTTCAATGACATCTTAAAGGTTAACAAGCAACCAATAAAGCCAAGGACTAAAGTGGTCTCATTAGAACAACAAAGGTATGCAGTACAAACAGAATTGGTCTGCCTACATTGTGAAGCAAAGTGACATCTTGAAGTTAGATAGTGTAACTACGGATTTTCTGTTCAAATTAAGCTCAACTGTCAAAATACTATGAAAACATTAGAAATTAATTAACAAAAATATGACATGAAGAGCAAATAATGAATAACAAGCACATAAAATAACACTAAGACAAAATAAAAACTGCTTACAATGCTCAAAAAGACACATGATAGTACCACTTTTTTTTCAGACCAAATACTCAACTCACAGAAACCGATGGCAAGTACCAATATTACTGGTACTTTTAGTACATAAAATTCCCCTCAAAATAAAGGTGGTAGATCAATTTAAAGAAATACATTTTCTATTGTGAAATCATAATAAAGGCGGCTCGGTGTTGCACTGGGTAGCATGTCCGCCTCACAGTTAGGAGGGTGCGGGTTCGATTCCACCGCCGGCCCTCCCTGTGTGGAGTTTGCATGTTCTCCCCGGGCCCGTGTGGGTTTTCTCCGGGCACTGCGGTTTCCTCCCACATCTCAAAAACATGCTTGGTAGGCTGATTGAAGACTCCAAATTGTCCCTGGGTGTGAGTGCGAGTGCAAATGGTTGTTTGTCTCTGTGTGCCCTGCGATTGGCTGGCAACCGGTTCAGGGTGTCCCCCGCCTACTGCCCGACGACGGCTGGGATAGGCTCCAGCACACCCGTGACCCCCGTGGGGACTAAGCGGTTCAGAAAATGGATGGATGGAAGGATGGATGGCATCATAATAAAGGACAGAGTGTACCAACTGTAGGCTCTAAACAATCACATTATCAGAATCAGTTTGTGCATGCCAAACAAGGAACTTGACTCCGGTTGATCTCAGCCTCTGTACGACATTTAAGTGACTAACAACATTCAGGTGACATGGAGTGTCTTTCAAAGGTTCCAGTATTGAGCCTCCAGATATTACTCAATTGCAATATAAGTTACACAGTACCAAGAATGGATTTATTTGAGGAAAAAAAGAAAATGGTGATTTGCCATTTTGATATCCTCTAAAAAGTTGATGAAATCAGACTGATTTTCTTCTTTTGTTATGGAGTTCATTGTTCATGCGGCATGCATCTTGCTGTCATGTCAGTCAATCAATCCTTCACTACCCATTGATGCAGAGACTGTTCAGAAAGTGAAATCGATTATCGTACCCGTTTCGTCTTCCCCAAGGCTTCCTTGACCTTGTTGCTTATGAGTATTTACCATGAATATCAAATTCATAACACAGATTACATTCTTGATTACAGAACTGCTTTCTTCCTCTTGCAATGCGAGTCGCAGGTAGATGTAATCGGGACCTTTGGGAAAGGACTTATTTTGTTTGGGAGTGGAGATAGCAACAGGGAAATGAAAGACTCAGTCTCATTTCCTGTAGGCTGCCGCCTCTATGAGCTATCAAAGCACAAAATGTTCCTCTAGTGATACAAATCGCTCAGCTGCTGTACTCCAACTATAAAACAAAGACAAAATTGCTTTTTTTCACTAGCTGTCGGTACCACCATGATGGTCTGCGCTGAAGGTAGCAAATTATACACGGAGAAATGCATGACTCAATTTCTTTTTGTTAGATCTCTCAGAAAGTTCTTAAGTATGTTCCACCATTTGCCTTGTGGTAGCTGGAGCTGCAATGGTAGCCAGCAAATACATTTTACCATCAGTCTGCAACACTCTCAGGTTTCATAAATAATGCCCAAACTGCAGACAGCAAGTTAAAATGAAATTAATAGTTGACCTCCACACAAAGGATACTTTCCTCCTGTGTCTTGTCTGAGGCTTGAAGGTGAAGGAGCTTCAGCGGCATGTTCAAAATCCTTTACTCCTTATTTGACCCATATTATTAGTGATTAACATGGCTTGCAAGACACGGGCACCATACATGACAGAAAGAGTTTGCAATCATGTTAATTTTTCGGTATCTGTATATCTTTGTTCATCTATGCCAGTAACATATTATGACAGGCAGGACAATTAATTGCTCTTCCATTAAATGGCTACAATGAAACTGCATATTCACGTTGCCAGTTAAATTAGGCGTCTTTGGCACATGTAATTAAATACTAGTTAACTTGGGCTGTGCTTTCCTTCTCTATAATTCCCTTTGTACACATATTAATAGCTTTCAGTTAACACCATGAAGTCACACTGTCACAAGGGCGAGGCATTGTCAGAACAAATCATGACTTCCTGGGAATACATCAGCTTTGTGTCAATTTAATAGGCCCAGGCTTCACACTAAGATAATCATCATTTCAGTACTTGTACTTTTTGTGACATTTTGGTTTGGTTTGTGTTATGAGATTTAAAGTTTTCAAATGAAAAATGATATACATAAAAAACTTGACTGAACAAAGGTTGGGAAACACTGTCCCATTGTAGTAAATATTTATTGTCTCATATCTGTTACATTGATTATATACAACCAATTAGCAATAAGTTAATGGTTTAAAAAAAAAAAGTACTTTTTTTATTATGCGTTTATTCCATTGGAAGAGTTCAAGTTATCACATATAATAGGGTTTGTTTTTGCATCTGATGTATGCTTTTCTTTGTTTCTTGTCTTTCTAGTGAGCTCAGAGGCAACACAATAGATTCGATTAATTGCTAAATGAGTTCTTCATTTTATTGACTTTCATTATTCATTCAATGTTGCTTTGCTCACAGCAGAGAGATGCATTGGTATAACTTTTTTTAACCACAGTGATTGAGTTACACAGTGTGTACCTGTTTAATGAGATCTACCATCCCATCAGGCTTTTGTTTGAATTTGTACTGCTGTGTTATTGCTGCTATTGGTAAGATGTAAATTAGCTGTGCACCACAACGGTGGTATCAGCAGTTTACATCTATTATTGTTTCAGTGTGAGCGCTGTGGTCAACAAGCCAGAACTTGTGTTGGGGTCTGCTTCAAATCTGTGATGAGGGATGCCTGTTTTATTACCTCAGTGTATTACTGTTCTCGCTTGTTTTCACTAACATTCAATTTAGGTTTCTGTAAATGTGTTAGCTCACTGTGACACAAGAGAACAATTAATGGATACTATGGGGATATACAAATAAAAACAGATTAGGTTAAGATGAGAAAACATTCAAATTAAAATAAATTAGTTTGTTTATTTAATAGTATTTTATTTAAAATGACTGGATTCCTTATAATGTTTTACATTTGGGGAGAAAAGGTTGGACAAGTCTCTATTCCTCTGAGCTGTGTTCCCATTATCGGTAGGTGTGTATACTACGTGTAGTTGAAGACTGACCTCAGCATTTCTTAAAATCCGTCCGGTCGTGCACTGCTGCCTACCATTGAGTAATGTATGTTTCACTTTTCCAAAAATCTTTTCACTACTTTTACACCTTGCTCAGCAGCTGCAGTAATGAGAACATATAGTTGTAAACTGTCATAGATCTATCTTGCTAAATTTCAAAGTGATTGTGGGCAGCCAAAGCCAGTAATGGATATAATTTATTTGAGAAGCTTTGCAGTATGTTATAAAAAGAGTTGTGTCAACAGCTAAGTTTGTACTTTTACCAAACACCTACTACCACATACGCATTTTTAAATATTAAGATAGTGGGTAATAACATGACAACTTGATATTGTATTTGACTGGAACTATTTGTAGAATAGCAAGAATCTGCAAGGAATTGATTCCCATCCAAAAACGAGGATTATTTTTTACAGATGCCACAAGATGAAACCAAAGCAAGAATTTAATACGAGGCTTCAGCTCCTTCCCTAAGTCGTTGCCGTATTCAGGTGAAGGGGTTCATGTGTCCCAACGATTCTTAGGGCTAGGTTGTCTTACGAAAGTTAGCTGTGCCAGGTATCCAGGCGCAGCTCGTACCTGATGCAAAAGAAAATAGCTTCTTGCCTAGCATCCCCCTTGTCCTCGAGCGGCCTGAAATGTCGGAAGGATCGGTAACTATTTGACATGGATGCATGTATGGTAGCTCCTGCAGCTCTTTGGCCAGACGTGCTTGAAACAAATACTTGATCATAATTGTTTATGTGCTGCTTTTTTCCCCAAATGAGAATTGATAAGAGAATCGATAAAGGATCAAATCCTTAAACGGAATCAAAAAAGGAATCGGAATCGTAAAAATCTTATCAATCCCTATTTATGACTAATGGAAATCTCACAATGCAGCTCGGCTCTCCTTTTTATCCAAAGCTTTCAAATGTGCTTACTCGCGAAAGGTATTTCAGACCAATTGGTTGTCTTCCTTTATTTATCTAACAACACAGTAAGTAAAACTGAGCACCTACCTTAACACACTCTCCCATGTAACATATTTAGAGCATTCAGCATTCTGCCTCATTCCTCACTGCCAGTGTGTGTGTGGTGTGTGTGCATGCGTGCGTGTGCGTGCGTGCGCCCGCGTGCATGTGTGCGTGTGTGGCCCTGGCCATGTGCATAAATCGTGTTTCACAAATGTGGTGGCCAGTGAAAGCCATTAGTGCAGAAGGTACCCTGATTTAGACTGTGTGAAGTAACAGTGACATCCACAGGAGAATAAAAACACATTTCCACTTCTATGTATACTCATCCCTGGTGTGTGTGTGTGTGTGTGTGTGTGTGTGTGTGTGTATGTACGTATATATATATATATATATATATATGTATATATATATATATATGTATATATATATATTTAAGTGTGGGTGGGTGCTGGGGTCAAATAAATCATGTTTCACTATTGTTTACATCTGCCAATAAAATGGACAAACGAGTCTGTCCTCCATCAAAGTCTCAAAGAACCTCAGTTAGCCAACATAGTAACCCTTACTGTCCTCAGAGTACACATTTAGATTCTGCCCATAATAAACTTAACTATTACCCTAATATTCATCAATTATCCATCTGGCTTTGCCCAAGTTATTTTCTTCTGAATGCCATCCGAATGCCAAATGTTGATTGTACAATGTTCAAGTGTTTGTACTCCAGCTGCTGTCTACTTGCCAGTCTATCAAGCTTAACGGGCTAAATTGGCATGTTGTTTGTTGAATCGGGGTGATAAATATAGTATTGCAATAAGCCAAGGCCCAGTCTGTCTCTCTCTGTTGTACAAAATGTAGATGTCTTGCTTCCAGCAATTGAAGTCCATAATGAAGCTAATTATATCCAACCCTTTTCCACAGATTCAGAAATGACAGTTTTTTTATTCCACGTCTACTTTTTCGAGAATTACCATGCTGTAATTCATTTTTTGTTTGTAAATCCTAATATATTGGTATTCAACTTGAGTCACAACACAATCGAGTAACATTTTATCCCTCAACACAATAATGCTGTCACTACTTAAAAGGGAACATTTTAATTGTATGGGTAAAAGGTCTTAAGTCACTCAATCAAACAAAAAAGCACATCATAATAAGCATATCAAGTGATTTTTCTAAAGTTCTCTTTGAATTATGTTCCTGTACAAAAGACTTTCTAGTGCGGTCATTTTAGTCATATCAACTGGGTTATATTATTCTTAGCTTTAAATGTAGAATATATGTAATTATTGAGTTCATGGTGATGGGTCGTAATAGCTTGCATCATTCTGGAATTTTTGTGTGACAGTAATCTACATTATCATATTATAAACTATGTGGACAAAACAGTGCAGTGAGCAGATGCAAATTGTTGTCTTGCATCATTGCCTTTCTATCACCTGCTTGCTACTGTTGGTGCCCCACTGCCAGCACACCTGCAGACAACACAGGAGGCAAGTTGATGCTTCCTGTGCCTCTTTTATCTAACTGAAAAGCTGTGGTTATGGTTGCTGCATTTTCGCCACAACAGGCAGAGGCACCTCCTGGAGAGAGAATGAGTCTGAGCATTAGGGCTGCAGGACCCCTACTAGTCTAGGGTATTTGTTTGGGTAGAAGCATTTCTCATCCACACAAACACAATCAGCAGCATGCAAAGTAGCTTGGAAAAATACTACATTCTCAGAATGTGTGTAAAATCTCTCACCAAAATGAGCTTACTCATTCACTTCGAACTCTTGAATCTCTTGAATCTTACTCAGAGACCTTTTGTTTGTTTGTTTGTTTGTTGGAAGTTTTTAGTAGGTTTACTCTAGAGCATAAGTATTTTTGGTGGAGATTAGAGATGGGCATAATATTTGAGGAGAGACACTGTTTAGCCATTTGTTTAATGAAGAACAACAGAGTGCCTGATATGGGAAGATTAGCTACCTCCAAAAAAGACAGCACAACATCTGTTAAATTTGGTGTGGACAGAATATTCAGAGAACCCGCAGACCCCGCATCACCCCATTATTGAAATGTAGTCATACATTTGGTTATCCGTGGGTGTGTACAGTAAACTTTGTGCATGTGTGCTCGAGAGAATACCATCATTCTTACACTGACAATGGCAAAAGTGTTAGGCCGGCGAGCCGTTTTTACTTTGAGCACCTGCAAGAAAATCTTGACACATCTGAAAAGGTCTTGTCCTTTGGACTTGCTGTGCTTTTGCACCTCGCAATTAAAATTCAGTGACTGAGGGCAAGCATTAACTATGCATCACTTCTCAACCAGTGTGCACATGTTAACGTACTCCCACTAATGTTTTAAAATGAAACCTAGTCAGTATTTGGGCTGATTGTTTTTAAAGAACAGTAACAATTGTTGTCCTTTATGCTTTCTGTTTATGAATAAAACACTGAACTGATTAAAATCATTGCATGTTTGCTTAAATGGTCATACATTTGATATTTGATGGGCACTTGTACATTAACATAATGATAGAAAATACACACTTAACATATAAATATGTTCCTAATTATGTCTGGAACGATTCATATCAATATTCCTGATTTCCGCTTCGATTTGAGGATAATATTGGTCTGTTCAGAACAAGAGACTGAAAGCATTCAGTCGCTGGAAAACCATTCAATAATATTTTAGCCAAAAAAGTCACCCAGCTTAACTGTGAAACTAATACCTCTGAATAGTGCAGGGGAGGTTTTCGAGATTACTCTTTCTGTAAATGATGTAAAAAGCAATAATGGTTATAAAAATCAAACAGGTAAACAAGATAATGTTAAATACATTCACATTTTGTTTTAATTAAGTGCATCCAAAGTCTTTTCATGGGGAATTAAGCAGGATTGGATAGTAGGTTTATCTGATTCTTCTCATGTTTTTCAACATAGATTAACACAAATACATTAATGAAGTTGATCAAGTCTAATTAATATTCTTGCAGGTTAATTAAGCAGAGGTTCAACCTACTACTACTACTCTCCTTTTAATTAACCAAAAAACAATGCACTAAGATTGAACCAATTATTCTTCAATAAACCCACAGTGTTTTGTTGTGTTTTCAATGGCAAATGATCAACGGGATTTGGCCACAGATCTCAGTCTTAAAAATTCTCTCTGCTGGTGGAGTTGTGCCAGTGTTGTACATGTGACCTGTCAGAAGTTGTGACCGGTAGCGATGTCAATCATGGCCAGCAGGTTCTCTTGGTTGTTTGAGAGCTTGACAGTAAAAAAAAAAAAAAAAAGGAAGAATTCTTAATATGTACAGTATGTTAAACATGCAAGCAGGTTCCATCTGAATTTAGTACAGTAGAACAGAGGTCCCCAACCACCACCTTGATAATTTTTTATTTTATTTTTTTTATCAATGATCAATTAATTCAGGTCAAGACGCTCGTCCCTGTCATGTGACAAATTTCCCCAGTCGAGCCCGCAAAGCTGGCAAAAATGAAAAATAATTTATTTTGAAAAAATTTATTTCATCGTATTTATTTATATATTTGTTATAAATGTATTATTTATTTATATAAATGTATTATTTATTCATATAATGGCCGTTCTGCAAAAATATTTCTGACATGTAACCGGTCTACAAAGAGTATATGGGCTACAACATTTCATTATCGCTTCAAGCTGCGATGTGACATCTTGCGTGTCCTCATGTGATGCTGAGGGTCATTTGCAGCTGTGAGGGGTAACACAAGAAGGTGAATCAGAACACCAGCCCTCACTTTTTACCAACTGAAAGACACCAGAGGACAAGTGATTGATCCTACTTTTTGAAATGCATTAGAAAATATACACTCCCCACCTGGGTCACTTAGAGTATATCAACATAATAACGACTGTTGCTTCCAATGGACACTTAATGCAGACAACCGCATGATTAAATGTGAGAGACCAAACCATTAAGTCCTTTCCCAGCTTTTCCCATCTTCTCATCAGACGCTCCACTGGTTCAGCTTGATTTAGAATGACGGCTTCCTTTGCTTGCATGGCGAATCTGTGCACGCGTTAGATCACAACGTGTGGCGAAACACTGCTCAGAGAAACAGTTCAAATGATTGTCTCAGTGGCTGAATTTGGTGTGATTATCAAACACAATTCTGGGGAATGACAATCACATTAGTGGAAATGAGATCTGATGTAGTGTGCAATTAGAAATCAGGCTCCCGTTACTTTTGGGGGGTCACTTCCGTATATGGTGTTTTCAAGTTACATTGCCCAAAAAATCAAGCTCCTATATTCTGAGTAGACACTTCTTTAATGTCAATGTGAGAAGATCCAGTTCAAGAGCTGTATCAAAACTTCTGTTTTTACAAAATGAGTAATATTAAGCAACATTGTCAGAGTTTTGATTGTGTCGCACCAGAGGCAAATGTGAGAAATGCAAAAAACCTGCCAGCAAAAAGACAGCAAAATAATGTCCACAAAATACAAAACAAACGTACGACTATACAGTTTATCTTTCCAATGTTTAGACTAAAATAATTTGTTTTGCATTGTAAAACTGGAGAAAAAACATCTCTTCAGCGAATCATGATTTTTTTTTTTGTTGTTTTGGTGTAATCTACACTAATAGCCTCAATATTGAGTTCAGTTCCAGTGAGAGAAAACCTCCGGTTTCACAGATTGTAGATGAACTAAACGAGCACATCAAAATTAAAGACTTCACCCGAGGAGCTGATCTCCACTGTTGCAAAGAACAGAAAATATATACGATGTGGCATTGGAGGAGAATAGCAAAGCCATATCAACAAGTCAGAGGTAAGAAGCCCAAGAGGGGGAGGGAAAGCTGTTGTGCAGACCGGCAGATGAAAGGTGTCACGGACGATGATTCGTTTTTATTAAACGACCTGAGCTGGTTGTAATCACCTCTTGTCACTGTACTAATGGAATCCAAAGGCAGATAAGAGACAGAAGAGACAGGCAGGGTCAGAAACACAAAATAATAGCATGCAGACAAAACGATCACATCAATTGGCCCAGATAGGGCAGGCTCAAAGCAAAATACGAGGTAACTGCCAAAGAGTGTGGACAGTTTTGTACGATTGTGTTCATAAAAAGGAATTTCAAGCCCTTTTAGGGAGCCAACGCTATTATATTTTGACAACCCTCAACCTGCCACCCCTACTTTCCTATCCTGTGAATCCATTTTCCTCCTTAGTTTGGTAATGATGAGTGCGGTGTAACATGAAATAACAACAGTTAGTGGGTTTTTTTCTTCCTTTACTTGCGAAATACCACTAAAAATTAAATGGATGCTCACAAGAAAATTCTACAACTCCATTCGTTCAATTAGTCATAGACGATGCAATGCCCCAGTGAAATAGTAAACCTTTATGATGCAACATTTCCATCATCATTCCCAAGATCATTTCCTTGTGGTTGAAGATAAAAGTTGTTTTCGCATTTTTACTGGCACTTAAATTGTAAAATGGCTCACCATAGTCTGCACATCATTCTAAACAAGCTAGACTAGCTTTAGAAGTCATTAAGTATTGGCAGGTTCACTTAATAAAATAAATAAATAGGACAGCAAAGAGTCCCAACAAAGGCATGTGCCAAAGCATGCAACATAAATTAATCCCTTCGTAACAAGTATGGCCGCTTTCCACTGGCAGGAGCATTTCAAATAATAAGCCTCTTGACATTCACACAGTGCCAACAATGTTTTGTGTTTCAAAGCCGTATGGTTTAGTTTTAAATATCCTTCGTTTTAGCAGCAGATTACAAAATGTATTGCTCGGTCAAATTCCAACTTGGCCTTACTTTCCCCAAATAACTGATTTATTCATGCTGATACAAAATGTCCAGCGATGATTTGTTCCGTGACAGAGCTTGTTTGTTTCCACTCAAAGTCAAAAACTCTTTGAAAACACCAACTTTCACTCTCATTTTAATGCTTGCAGCAGTATATTCATAATTAAACCTGATAATAAAGGTGCTAGCTCACAGTGGGGTCTTCCATGATGTCAGCATCACTGAGTGGCATTAGAGGCGCCTGCCAAATAACTTCTGTGTCAATTGGCAGGGATGACCTTAGCCCGCTGCTTTTCCTCTCAACATCAAATTCCACGCCTGCCGTTGATTGAACATGTCTGCAACAACATGCAACATGCATAAGGCAAAGACATTTTCTTGCTTTGATTATCAGACTGAGGTCAAGGTTGGACTTGATCAAATAGTGAGTTGTGTCTTTAAACTAAAAGAGTGCTTTGTGTAGAACTTGGATTAGTCGTGAAAATAAATGATATTGTGTTTTTAATATCTCCAACCCAGCTCATTAGAGCAGTTTTTCAAAAGCTTACAGAAAAGTCAATATGTAAACGAATAACAAGTCCCTGTTTGATTTGGGAGCATTGCTTAAGAACACAACAAATCCAATTTTCATTCAATTAGAAAAATAAAGTTGTGTGTGCAAAAACACTGTGACCATCCTAAGACTTAAAATCGATGCAGCAGAGAAAGATACGACTCCTCTAATTTCAAAATAATTAAGAATTGGGCATTGTCCTTTTTAAAATTTTGAACAGGAATTACATTTATTGACAAAGAAAAAAGAATAGTCCAATGTTAGATAATTTGTTAGGGGGATCAAAGTCATTTGATGCTTGCATAAACTTTGCTCCTCTGCAGGTGCTGTCTAAAACAGTTAGCTACATGCCATGCATACAGGCATGTTAAATACCACTGGAAGTAAACCACAATACATATTAGACACAAACTCAATTTAAAGTTCACAAAATGACGCACATTAGTCACATTATGACACTTTTCAAAACAAGGAATGGACAAAAATGTATTGATTTAATGTTTGGTTTATACTGCTTTGTAGTGCATATCTTTCTAAATAAAGTTTTGTGGTTCTTGGTATCCTTTGAGTTCTAGATATTATATCATGATCGTGATACAATGGCATTTTTGGCACACAGGGATTAAACCCTTTCAACGATGAAGTATATTGTCCTTTATCGAAAGTTATTCATCAATGTAGTATATGCATGCCTGATGCTGTAGTCCATAATAATACATATTGTCAGACAGCCCACATTACTGTCCCAATGTGGCCATTAATAATCTATTTTATTACACGGAATAAAATCACTGGAAGAGCTCAAGAATATATAGTTTTATTTTATTGCATTTTGGTGGACTATTTATCATAGAGCACATTTGGCTAAATCTAATAATCTAAAGGTTTATGAATTATGGAATACACTTATAAAAATACAACAAATATGGAAAATGTAGATGTAAAAAAAGGTCAATAATTTGGAAGAAGTGGAGAGATTTTCTGAGGCCCAGTTGCACTCATTGCTTCAAATTTCCAGTTTAGATATGTAATGTATATTATTGACCAATCTAAAGCATTACATTACTAATGGTTGAACAAATTTGACATTTTTGGGGTCTCCTGAAAAGTGACTATTTTGGAGGCACAATGTTTTGGCCTAGCAGCAGCAATATTGAATGAATGAATTTATTTGTCTCAAATGTGTAAACAATACATCAATGTATCAAAGTGAGTCATGTAAATTATGACTTTGTATAAGTGCTAGATACAAACAGACTACAATATACCGCATATAATGGGCAGAGTTTACGTGTCTGAAAAGGAGTGGGAAGAAGCAAGATTTATTTAATCCCACCCCTATCCAATTTAAGACAAAATAATGTGTTACCCGTAACAGTTACTTTACACATTACTGTGCATTTACTTTCACATTTACAGAAAGGAAGCGTAAAATGCAATTAAATGATTTATTTCAATGTGATCATAACTATTGAATATTCTTTCATCCTTTCAATTTTGTGGGAACCATCTAGAGCAGGGGTGGGCAAACTTTTTGACTCGCGGGCCGAACTAGGTTCTAAATTTGGACCGGAGGGCCGGACAAGGAGCAGATGGACGTAGGCGTTGTGTGAAGTCATATAAGCGACCTGTAAAGGTCATTGCATAAAAGATCTTGGCCTTTAGTAGGTAGTAAAGCATGGATATTCCAAACAATTTTTTTGAAAACAAATGCATTTATTAACAGCATTAAAAAAATAATAATTCACTAAAAAACTGCTATCAGTGATTCTCATAAAATACGACACTGTTATTATGAATAACAATCTCCATCACTTCAGTGCCTGCAGGTCAGATTAATGAAAGATGTTTATCTTATTAGATCACATCAAACGGCAAACATTCTGACCAAATATATCATCTTGAAGAATCGGTGAAAGCATACATCCAAATAAAGTAATCAAAACAGCAACACGGTGAGGGGTATCTGAAAATCAGAGCAGAGTTTTAACTCGCAAACACCTGGTAACAGAGGTGAGGAAACGGGAAACACCTCCTTAAAGTAAGCCTTAAGAACTTTACAGGTTAAGATTAGTCGCAAATAGGTGGTGCATCAATGTCCTTGAGCATCCTGCATTGTTTGAAAATGAGAATGGTCGCTAGTTTCAATCCCTGCTATGTGTACAAATCATATTCAAAATGCATTTTTTTACAATAAACTTGAGAGCCTCCCGTTCATTTTCAGTGGGAACAGTGTTGTTGGTCTCCCTTTTTTGCTAGTGCGTCATAGTCTGGAGTAAAATTTGTTGTGGCAATTCTTAGGCGAGATCCGAGGTGTTGGTCCGTTTACCTTGATCTGTGACGGGTTGATGTTGATGTGGCTGAACGTCACGTCGCGTACGTCGAGCCAAATTGGCCACTCTTTTTTAACATTCGGCACTCACTTCTTTTTTTCGGGCCACTCATTTTAATGGAAGGATTCCAGGGGAAGGTTTGTGGGTGGCTGTAGCGCAAAACTGCATCTGAAAGCTCAGCGCGCGGATTATAAGAATGCTGTCGTCAAAGCCCACGCTCTAAATTCGGGACTGATACGAATAGAGCGAGAGTGCGCCAAGTCCGTACTACTGAGTACGTACACGCACTTGTGAGTGTGCACCGAGCTTTCTGACACGGCTTCCGGTAGTAAATGCGCAGGCGAGCGCTTCGCCATCTACTGGAAAAACGCAGTCATTGCAGGCAAAATGGCCAAAAAAAAAAGGTTTAATAATACAATTTGTTCAGGGTTGGCGGGCCGGATTAAACGGTCCCGTGGGCCGGATGTGGCCCGCGGGCCGTAGTTTGCCCACCCCTGATCTAGAGACAAATTTCTGTTCCCGTCATGGTGGAATCCAATACAGTGTGAAGGAATTTGAGTGCCCTAATTTCAACCTCCTCAAATCTCTTTGGAGTGAAGTAGAACTGCGATTGTGTGGAGGCCCTCTTTGCATCCAACATCAGTGACATCATAAATGCCTTTCTGAATGTGCAAAAATAACCACATCCTAAAAACGGCCACAAAGAGACATGCTGCACATTTTCGGTTCCCTTCCGATATAAAATGTCTCAGGATTTCAGTCCTCAGAAAGAGCCCTTCCTTGCCAGTGGTCACTCTAGAGCACTCCTACTTTGTATGATGATCTTAAGGCATGTTTTCCTATGCTTTAATATTAAGATGCTTAGATCTGCAAGGCCTTTTGGCCCACAGGAAAACGGTACTGGAGAGTGGCCCTGCAACTTCACCTGGTCCCATGGGAGATGGGGGGATTGAGGGTGGGGGAGATCAAACAAGAGAGGAAGAGTTGAGAAATGATAAGGATTGACAACATTATGACAGCATTGTGGATGTATGGAAGCACAAAGGAAGCATTTTAGTTTCAAAGAAATCTTGATTGATGGATAGATATTAAAAAAATGCTACATATCTTTCACATTTAAATAACCTCTGTCTGTCACGTTCTCTATATAGTATATTTGATTTACTGCTCCAAAGGTTACCTTTTCCGGTAACAATCCTTTTTCTAAAAGACATGGAGGTACTGTTGGAACGCTGGGGAGTTTCGTACATATGTTTACACTGAGGCGTGGACAGGACTTCAGCCTATAACAGCTATTGATTTTGCCATAATTCTGATTAGAGGGCTCCTTGTTGCAGTCAATACCCCGGATCAGTAGACTATACAGTGAAACTGATGGTCCCAGCAAGGATCCAATATTTGGCTTCTAATTAATAAGATTCTTGATTACATTTAAAACGAGAGGAGACCCTTAGCATAGGAAACAGTTCAGCATGAGTGCCTCCCAACTATCCAGACACTAGAAAGAAAAATGCCAATCAATAATACATGCAAGATCCTTGTGATTACTTTTCTTTGAGTGATGGGCACTGTAACTGTGATGAAAGATAGTCCTGTAGTATTACTTCTACTCCTATACATTGCAAAAATAAGAGTGTCAGAGTTACACTGTATTAATTCTGGACAACTGCCTATATGAAACAATTACTTTTACTGAGCCAGTTGATCACTGCAGAATAGTAGTAGTAGTAGTAGCTATGATGAAAGATAGTCCTGTAATATTACTTCCACTCCTATACATTGCAAAAATAAGAGTGTCAGAGTTACACTGTATTAATTCTGGACAACTGCCTATATGAAACAATTACTTTTACTGAGCCACTTGATCACTGCAGAATAGTAGTAGTAGTACTAGTAATAGTAGTAGTAGTAGTAATAGTAGTAGTGGTAGTAATAGTAGTAGTAGTAGTATCCTTCCATTCTCTGAACCGCTTCTCCTCACGAGGTTCGCAAACATGCTGAAGTCAATCCCAGCAGTCTCGGGCAGTCGGCGAGGGACACCCTGAACTGGGTGCCAGCCAAGCCAGTGTGCATGGAGTTTTTGCCTTCTTTGTTTTCTTCTTAGTTTTCTTTCTTCCTATTCTTTGTCTTTACAACAGAATATCAATCAATTTATTGTGTTTTCAAATAATTGAATGGCTGTCTTTTTGAAACTTTTCGATTGTTTAAGAATCATGGTCAGGTGTTTTATACAAATATGTACTGAATTGAAGTCAAACAACCTCACAAAATGGATTGGATTCAACTTTTGAGATTCTGCATTGGGTCAATGATAAGTACATTTTTAGCGTTTAGATGGTGATGATGTGACGACACGCCATTGTGCCTTGTTTCAGATTTACAAGAAAAGGATTCGAACAGATGTCATCTGTCAAAATCAGGGTAGCAACAGCCAGATAGTGATGCATTACAAGGGACAGAAACAGGTGCCACTGTAGCGTCTAATGACTTTCTTCTATTAATTATGTACAGATCCATGCACTGCCTAAGGTGCGCCCACGCTGCATACTCTGCACATTACACAAAAAAAGCCCATTAGTGGCTCCAAAGCATGCTTCAGCAGTACTCTGAGTGAATGCCTTGAGGTGGCCTGAAAAGTTGACTTTTCCTCTCTTTGCTGAATTTCTACAGATGGAACAATTGTTGGGAAATAAAGACAAAACACTTCCAACTGACAGACATCATGTAATATCCTCCAGGAACATGGGAAACCTCTTCTCTCCACAACTCAGCTCTGTAAGCATCGGTTTAGGCACACAGGTGCTGCACACTTTTCAAGCCCTAACGGTTTTCCAGGCACTTGTGGTTTCAGCCTTTGTTTTTCACAGTTCGAGTGTTCGCTCAGCTGCTCAGAGCACAAAAACATTATGTTAATGAGAGAGTGTACATCTGCTTTGAGTTCAGTATTTCTCTGGGTGTTTAGGAGTGTTCTTTCTTTTCAAACCTCAGCTGATCAGACAGATGGGTGGACAGACATCTTTGCCATCATCTCATCATGCAACATCATTTTAGACTAATATGCACACGTACTGATCTATATGGCTCAATGGCCTGTGTACAATATACAGATTTTAATCAGCAGATGAATGAGATGCGCACAAATGAAATGCCTCCTAGAAGCAACGCTATTAAAATGTATGTGGGTCTGTTTGGCTCGCTGGCAATTTTTAAAGCCTGCAATTAATTTCGATGCCAGAAATGAGCACAACCTTAAGGGATGAGCAGAAGGAAGACAGAAGAGGCTTTGTGTGAGTGTAAACACATGAGAAAATAAGCACACATCGGGCAACTGAAACAAAGTGTTTAATTGAATGCAACACAATCTAAGCTGTACAACAATAAATGTTGCATACTAATAAAGCATACAATTGATAAATACACTGGAAAATGTCTTTATCTGTCAAACAAAATTAGTTTAGTCTCAATAAAATTGCTTGTTTTTAAGTCATTGGAAATAATTACACTTGTCAACAGTCAATTTTAATCAGATAGTATGTGTCCCTAATTTAAAAAAAATCTTTCCTATTTTCCTACTTCCATTATTTGTATTTAGTAAATATTACATATTATACTATTATCACATTGTTGTTATTATTATATTAAAACCTGATGTGCTCGAGGAAAAACGAAAGGCAGGTAGGGAATCCAATGTGGAAGTTTGTGTTTTCATATCATGGAGGGTTTCATGTAGTAATGGGCTGCATGCAAATTGTTGTTTACCAATTATAATGAAGATGACATGGTGATATGCCACAAATAATGCTTCTCTTAAAGGTAATAAAACTGAAATGTCAGTCAGGATTTGATGGCATTATAAATGAACACTGTCTTTTGTCACTTTTGATTTTGTGTATTAGAATATTTTTCTTGTTGTGGCATTGAGAATGGGAAGTCCTAAATATATCTGCTCTGCTGCAAGAGTCAATGACTAATTTTCTGTCATCGTACATTAACTGCATAATTTAGGTCATTTTTCCGCCTTACTGTATTTTCATGCCGGTTGTGATGTGGCCTCTGCAGCAATTATCAGCATGTCTTAATTATTTAGCTGTTGTTAATTACAATTAGTGTATAATACAATTTTTGTGCTCCCTCGTGGAAATTTAGAAAGTAAAAGAATAACAAACAGACCGCTTGTTTTTTAAGGCATGCCATTGAAGCTTTTTTTACAAGCACAGCTCAACATATTTAAACATCTGATGAGTTCAGACTGCACAACAAAATCTGTCGCTGTTTTTCCTAGCTTCTTAGGTGTGTTTTATCTGTGACTGTACCTCTGAAGTGACTTGCTAAATGCATTCAGGCAGCGCTGACAATGAGCAGCAGTCACACACAGTTAACCTCAAGAACTGGAAGTGTTTGTGAGTCAACGAAGCTTCACAACCTCACTGCCAGATTCTACTTTTGTCAAAGACAGGCGATATAAAGAGTGATTAGGTTCAGTTTAGTGATCTTAAAATTCACAGTAAAGTGAGCTAAAGGTCTCAACACGCTCGACTCCTCAGCCTGACTGCAAGGTAAGCGCATTAAAATTGATCTGAAATTACTGGACATTATGAGGTTACAAATATTCATGGGTACTTTTCATCATTTCATTATAATAGTATTATAACCTGTATGTTACAGTACAGACACTGTATATAAAGATAAACATGGACAAAGGATTGTTTAAAATAAATGTCGACTTGTGCTGCTGGGAATGAATTTTTTTCTCATCATTTTGTTTGTCTAGCAGTGGTATTTCAGTAATATGAACCAAGCTTTAGATTAGGCTGATAACATTTAAATAGTTGTTACTACTGTACTTCATTAAATGCAACCAATTGTGATATGGTCAAAAAAGAGCTAGTTTACGTAGACAGATCAATCAATTATTCATTGTTAGCCTATAAGAATGTAACTGTAAGATTGTAACTATGATGTAAGGTTGACTAAATGAATCCCACTTTATCTAGTTTGAATTGACTTGCGGCATAGTTTGCTCTGAACAAAAAAGCCCATCCAACTGTGCTTATTTCTAATTAGAATGTTATTGTAATGTCCACATTTTACATGTGAGTATAAGTTTTTATTATATTATTAAGATGAGACAGGGAACCATTATGTTGATAATGATGATGACTAGGAAGTAATTTTGAAAAGTGATGAAAATAAACAACATCTGTGTGTGCGTGCCTGTGTGCTGTTTTGAAGCAGACGCCTGCACCCAGGATGACTCTGCAACCATTAAAGCCAGTCAACTGCGAAAATCTTCTGCAACCTGGCTGTTCTCTTCTGCAGCTTGACGGTGAAGTTCTCCTGTTTGGCCAGAAAGGATGGCCAAAGCGCTCCTGTCCAACAGGAGTATTTGGTGTGCGCTTGAAACATGGTGAGCTGAGGTTGAGAGCCATATCTTTCTCCAATGACTCCCAGTACCTTCCTCCTTTGCGTTATCCTGCCGTTTGCCGCCTTGATCCACATGATGGTCTCCCGGAGAGTTATCTCATCCACGGTGGCCGCACCCCCAACAATGACATCTCAACAAGTCTTTATGCACTGAGCATGGATAGTCGTGGCTGCAATCGCAAACTGACCCTGAAGTGTAAAGAGAAAGAACTAGTTGGAGAAGTGCCAGGTGCTAGATATGGCCACACAGTCACGGTAGTTCAGAGCAAAGGGAAGACGGCCTTTGTAGTTTTTGGTGGAAGGTCCTACATGCCTGCAAAAGAGAGGACCTCAGAGAACTGGAATTGTGTCATTGATTGTCCTCCTCAAGTGTTCTTGTTCGACATGCAGTTTGGTTGTTGTTCTGCTTACACTTTTCCAGAGCTCTGTGATGGACAGTCATTCCACGTGGCCCTTGCGAGAGAGGACCGTGTTTACATCCTCGGCGGTCACTCTTTGAAAAGTGACGGCCGGCCACCTCGGCTCTTTTGTCTGCACGTCGAACTCCTGCAAGGTTGTCCATTATTGTCGTGTGAGCTTCTCGACTTTGGTCTGTCCATCTCAAGCGCTATGATCACTCGCACAGGCCCCGCTCACAAGTATATTATAATAGGAGGGTATCAATTTAACTCACAAAAAAGAATGGAGTGCAGTACTGTCATTCTGGATGAGAAGGGGATTCACATAGAACCTCTTGACCCCCCAAACTGGACTCCAGATATCCTTCACAGTGGGACTTGGTATGGCGGTGCCGCAGGGGAACAAAGTATGTTACTAGCTGTACCAAGTGAGGGCAGGTCGTGCCAAACAAATATGAATTACATTTATCTAGTAAACTTCCAGAAAGAGGTCGACAGCAAAGAAGAGCAGCAGGGTTGCAGCCAAGAGCTAACAGACAATTCCACTCCTCTCGAAGATTCAGATGAGCTCTATTTTGGCCGTGAGCCTCAAGAGCTTGATGATAGTAGTGAGGGTGAAGGTAATACCTACAATGAGAAAGATGAGGAGGATGAGTCGCAATATGGCTACTGGATCAAATGTTGCCGTGGTTGTCAGCTGGATGTCAATACATGGGAGCCGTATTACTCCACTGAGCTCCAATGGCCAGCCATGATCTTTTGTTCCAAAAGAGAGGCCGGACACTGGGTCCATGCCCAGTGCATGGGGCTGTCTGAAACAATGCTCCTCGAACTGTCGCAGGGAAACAAAAAATACTTCTGCCGAGAACACGGGGGTCTTCCGAAGCAGGAGATGACCCCACCTCAAAAGGTTATACCACTAACACATAAGCCTTTAAAAGTCAAGCAAAGGAAATCGCAGACATCCCTCAAGATGCCCAGAGCCAAAAAAGTTTTCAGGAGACTTTTTGATTAACAAGTTTATTATGTAGTGAAATAATAACTAAGAATGAATTATCCATGTGTAAAATGTGTCTTTTGTCAAGCAGAGCGGGGGTCACTAAACCTTTATGAAGCTAAGAGCTCATTCTTTGGTAGATTGCCTAAAAGTTTAATACATATTTCTGAAACATTTTTTCCCAAATGATCTAACAGGTAATGTTAATAATGTTATTATCTTGTTATTAAGGACAAATTCATTTATCGTATTGTCTGCACTACAAGGTGCACTTATCTTGAAAATTAATGGTACTCCTTTTAATAAACAGGTCACTTGTCATCATAACTGTATGTATAAATGTATTCGATTTTACCTCCAACTTTTTATACTGATTCAAATAACACCAGAAAAAACACCAGTGATTAAGATGATAAATTGTTAATTTTCACTGCCCCTGATGTTGATATTCATTTTTATTAGATTTGGAAATTTTATTGCTTGCTTGTTTGTTTGTTTTTCCTAATTGTTTACAATTGCTCTCAGTGACCGTAGTGAACTAATCATTGAATAACACTTTCTTATTCATTTTATGAAAAAATAAATGAATCAACAAGAGAGTGGTTGTGTTTGTGTCATTAAATAAAATACAGTGATAAAATGAAAATTGACTTCTTCATGTCTCTTCTATTTTGAGATTAAGTCAAATGTTTCTAAACTTTTGGAAGTCCCAAAATAGAAATAAACTGCAGGATACATGTCAAATGTATTCATGAGTGTAAAAACATCCAAGCATTCACTCACTTTTCGAACAGTGATATATATTGTTTGTTTGTGTTTTGTTGTATGTTTCCTATTGTTTTTATTCTTTAAATCATGTTTGAAATAAAGATAATTCATTCATTCATTCAATATATGTATCTACATGGCATGAATGAAATCACAATGACCTCATTTTGAGTATCTGTGAAAGCATACTTTAGAAGGAAATAATCATGTATGCACCCGACAATTGTGTTCGGCTCAAATATGTCACAGTAAGGGGAGTTTAATTGTATTGTCTTTATTTATAAAAACATATGAAAAAAAGTTCCACCGATCAACTTACTGTAAAAATTTGATGTGCAAACTGACATGTAATTCAGTGGAGAGGACAAACAGGAAATGAGAAAAGCTAAGACGGAAATGTTTGTGAATCATCCATCACCAATTTACTTGGAGATGCAATTTATTTTGCAAAAACACATCTATGAGACAAGCCGTCATAAAATGCATTCTAAAAGATAATGTCTGTTGAGGCCAGTGACAGCCCTGCTGGTGTATTGTTGCACTTATGACAGTAAAAAGGAATCAAACATCCAATAAAATAAGAAAACAAAATTGCTTGTCGCACCCACAAATGTCAAGGGCAGGAAAAGACAATGCAATCAATCAAAGAAATAAAGTTGCCAACAAACTTTATATAACATCCTTCTGTCCCTCCTCCATCTTAAGCCAGTGTGATGAAGATATGTCAAAAGAGGAAAAGTGCAGTTTTATACCGAACTAAAGAAAAATCCCTGCTCGAGACTCTGCAAGATGTTTGGCTTTAAAATGCATTTTAATGATTTATGAAAAAGGCCAGTATATGCTTTATTTTATGTGAAGATGTCGAATAAAGCATGATGTATTATCTAATGTGTACAAAATAAAAAAGATAAAATTTGGTTCAAAGTGACCTGGAAGATATTCCGCCCTCGAGGGTGCCAGGATAAAGCAATAAATTAATCTTTTGCAGAGGGCAGCCATGAAACAAATAGCATTAAACTTGCTGTGATTACATTTTTCTCTATTCAAAATGACCACAAATTCTCAAATATGGTCATTTTAACACATTTCTCCACTATGAGTTATACCATTTTCGTCTGCTTTCATAAATATCCACTTCATAAATTCATATAGATGTCACAGGCCTGCAATAAAATAAGCCATATTTCACTCATAGGAAAAGAAAAAATACTTTTTTGTTGCCAAATGAGAGTCTGTGTGTCACTGACTCCACTGGCGGAGCTAAGATTTTTTTCTTCGGGTGGGAGGGGGCAAGGTTATCTTCGTGTGTCTGAAAAATAAATTCCTTTTTTTTTTTTTTTTACAGAAAACTAGGGGGTGTTCTGAAAGTAATTCTTAAGAGAATACCAAAAAGTCAATTATTGGGCCTGGCACATATTTAAGGGGTGGCAGTATTCCCGTGGCCTCCCCTCTAGCTCCGCCAGTGACTGTCTATATAAATTCATTACCATTTCAACATGACCATCCAAAAAGCCAAGACATACAATTAATAAAGTCCAACAGCTTAAACATTGTCGTTCTGTCAAGTCCAACATTAATAAATGAATGAATAAACAAACTGAAACTTGACAAAGCTCTCAGAGAAAAAGTTTTAAAAGAATAGGAGTTTAAAAGAAAAACTTAAAACCAAATTACATCAAATAAGCGACATTGAAATATTTATGCTTAATTTCACACAAAACATCAAAAATCAAAGACCTCGTGGGCCACACTTTCACTGTCCTGGATTTTTGTTAGGTCAATGGTGGCTTTGGCAGAGTACTTATGAGCCTGCATAAACTTCTGTAAGTACTTTGATGTGTAGAGCCAGTGATGTTTCAAGACATCCTCAAGCTCAAAGGTTTTTGACTGACGTGCATTCATCTTACGGAAACGCCTGAACAGTTTGTTTGCTGACTCATTCCCCTCACTAGCCCATGCACCGATGGATCCATCACGCTCAATTATTTCGGGGACATGGGCCAGGGTTTTGTGCAGATAATTGGTTATTTTGCCATTGTACCTGTATTTGAAAGTAGTGGAAATGAGGTCAGCGAAACTCTGGGAGTTGAAGGTGTAGCGGCAGAGCTGGTCAGGACACTCTTTGGTTGGGCATGTAGAGCGCCACACAGGCTTCATCTGGAGGTACAGCCGCATCAGCTCCCTCAGGGCTTCCCTCCTCTCCTCTGAGGGCACCAGCTCACACACCACTTGCACAGCCTCGAAGGTCATTAGCTTCCGGGCGTAGTTGCCGTTCATCCTCATCACAGGTTTGAGTTTCAGCTTCTGCCTCAGTGCTTTATCCAGGGCTGCCCGCCAGCTGCGCCGTTCCTCCCGGCTGGGATTTTTGTTTCGGTACACCTCGCCTATTTCATCCTGGAAAATTTTGTAGAACTCAGTGGCATTACCAATGTCACAGTGCAACGCATCAAGTGTGGACTGGGTCTCCATGAAGGGCTTGGCAGAGACCCCCTTGACTCTGTCCCGCAGTTCCTCTACAGACTCAGAAAATGGATTAGTTCGCCAGATTTCATAGCGAGACAAGTTCTCATCATGACTGCGTGTGACAGAATGGAGTACTATATTTCTAGAGGCCTCCACTCGACTCGAGTCACACAGTGTGCAGACATACGTGGATCCAGAGGCTTCCAAGCCCTCCAATTCACGGACCATCTTTTCATCGTATCCTGACCCTCTAAACTGGAAGCGGAAGGATCGAGGCAGTCCAGCTATCGACAGGATGAGCCTGCTCTCCTTCATTGTGCTACGTTCCGCAACCATGGGCGACAAGACAGCTGTGAGTGTTTCATGGTCCGCTTCATCAACAAACATCAGACAGAGGGGCTTGCAAGACAATTCTGAGTTTGGCTTTGGCTCAGTGAAGATTGTAACCTCCTGCTTATTATCTTCACCAAGCAATACAGAAATAGACATAATGGTGAAAGAGAAGCGAACAGCTTTCTCAGGAACAACTGGTCCTCCGCCGTGCTTTTCACTGACATCTCCCATGCCGTCACAAGATTCTTTGATCGTAACATTGAAGCTTTGGGTACAGGCACTGTCTTCTACCCCGTTCTTTCTCAGCCCCTCGACAATGTCCTCCTCCAGATCCTTTATTGCGGACACCAGAGCCACATCATAGCGGAATCGGCGTGTGATGGTATTGGATGGTGAGTCATCCAAAGAGGAAGTCCATCCACAGAGCCCATTTATGATACCAACGTTGCAAGATGAAGAGACGTTCTTCAAAGCTGGCTGCCATTCAAACTGGTGAAACCCAGGGAGAAGCTCTTTCTCTGCAGCACGCAAAGTGTGTAAGGGCTGAAAGATCTGGCGGCCGCTGGTGGCTTTGACAGTCCGGTACACTTTGTGATACTGGCTACAGCTCAGGAAAGTATTGACCCGGATGGCCAAACACACAGCAGGGTGCAACGCAAAGCCTCTGCCTGTAGATAGAGACAAATTAAAAAGTTTCAAACACAGAATGAGGCAAAATAAAACACTAAGAGAATTATTCAGCACCAAACTGTGAAGCCCAAACTTTAAAAAGAGCTGGGGATTTCTTTTCTCATTTAAATGTGGAGTCATTCCTACAACAACACAGCAAGATCATGAATGTATTGTTGTCCAGAGCCCACAAACCCTTGGATAAACAATGTAATGTTTCCTTATTTCTAAATGTCATAATGGGCTTGAGGATGAAACAATAAAGCCGCTGAAAAGGCGAGCTGTATTGGCTACAGATGAAAACAGACACCAGCTGCCTTCAATCCCCAAAGGGGAACGTTGGTGCTGTCTGTGTCATTTGCAGATACAAGAGCTGCTGATGATCTGATTGTAACAGGCCCTTCACATGACTTTATTTCATTTATCATAGAGGGGTGTGAAAATGAAAGTATGACAGTCTGGCAGAAGGATAGTGAGAGCTTGAGAAATTCAGCAAAGGCCAACAATGCTAACTTAATGGATAGAGATGGACAAGCTTGAAAAGCTTTGCAATCAAAAACACAATGGACAAGCATGAAAAGCTTTGCAAACAAAATCACAGAAACTCTTCTCTACTAAACAGTGAACTTTTCAACTCATTGTTAATTAAGGGATGAGCGCTGCCCTCAGACTATGGCAGAATTTAATGAGCTCTAATTAATTTGTTTGTGTCTCTCTTTTGGTGCTAAGGGGATGTAAACTGATTGAACAAGAGACTGATTCATGGCCACTTACCTTGCATCGTGACCTCCAGCTCATCTGCCATTCGGTGTTCATTCCCAGATCTCAGTGCCAGCAGATATAGTGTCAGACACACAGACTTTAGGTCACCACCTTCCTCTTTGTCTGCAAACATCTTCACCTGGTTCTTCAGATCCCTCAGTCGATGCTTCTGGGCACGACGCGTGAGGGATAGCAAGTGCTGGCGAGGTCTTCCCCCTTTATTGGTTATCAGGTAGTTGTCAAGCTGTGATGATTGCTGTCTAGCATCCTGCTTTTCCGCATCATGGCTCATACAGTGAGCTTTAAATGAGTCTAGTTTTACATGCTGACCACAGCCGTCTTTCGGACAGAGCAAAAGCAGAGAATGCAGGACTAACAAAAAGGTTTTTGCGGGAGGAATGAGGTCATCGCTGGAGCAGGGTAAGTTGCAGGAAGGACAGTGAGGCCCTATAAAGTTTTTGTATTTCATAATACAGTTGTGGCAAAAGAGGTGCCCACAGGGGGCTTGAACTGGGTCAGAGAGCAGATGGTCACACACCATGCAAGTGAAAGAACAGAGGAAATCAACTGGGAAATTCTCAGATATAAGGTTGCTACTCAGGTGCTCTTTCTGACAGTGTGTGATGGTCCTCACCCAATGCTCCCTTTGGACACTGGGACTTCTCCATGTCTTAAGGACAGATCCATGAAGATGGCCGCCAAATGGTCTCAGAACACGAGTCTCACCACTGACAGTGATGTGGTTGTAGTCCAACTTGGGTCTTTTTGCTAAGCTTTGGGCTCTGGGAGTGGTTTTCATCCTCTTTCTGCCAGTCTTGTGGAATAATTGTTTCTTGGGTGAGCAAAGCTGACAGAGGGTGCAATGAGGTTTCCACTCAGGGACTTTTGTCTTGGAAAGATTGCATACACCCCCTCCTCGTATGGCAGTCATCCAGCAGCGATGGCAGAAGGAAAGCGGGTGGACGGATTCTGTATCCTCAGTCACGTCCACTTTAAAAACCTTGCGGATGACCTCTGGCCATTTTGTTGATGTACAGCACATTTTGCGTAAGCAATTCTTGCTGTCGTTATCCAGAACTGCGTGAACATCATGGATCGGGCCACTGATTTTTCTTAATGAGATTCCACAAAGACGGCACAGACCTCTTCATGAAGAAAAAAACATGTATATATTATTATTATTATATGTGTCATTGTGAGATGAAACAGAGCATGTTATCAACAAGGCTTAATGTTAATTACCTGAGGTGGTTCATGTGAGTGTCAATTTCTGCTAGCTTCATGTCCATGCTCTGGTCAGGTGGTTCAGTAGTTTTCTTGCTTTTTGCATCTGGGCAAAATTTCATAATGCTACCTGTACTACCATTATCTAACTGTACATTTGGAGCTGTACAGACGTAGGATTTAGCGATCCCAGACATGGCTTCCTTCTCAAGTTTTGTCTCACTTGACATAGGGGCCTTCTCCATGGACTTCACTCTAAACAGTTTAAACTTCCACTGGGTGTGCTTAGGATAGGGATGGTGGAGCTCAGCCGGCATAGATGATCTGGGGCCATCTGTCTCCAGGCTTTCCTCTGCCATGATTTGACTTGAGCCTAGGAGAGGAGAAGTTGATGGAATAACAGAGTATGATGAGAATGCATTCAAATGCAATGGGTGACAAATCTTTGGGGAAATGAACAAATTCATACCAAAGATGTAAAGACACATTTTGGGGTTTTAACTATTTCTTTTTCCCAACCCAGGGTCTTTTGGCTTGGCGCCTTAACAATTGTCATTCCTATAAAACATATCTTTACATATGTAACCTAAAATCCATTGAACAAGACGTGACTACTGACCTGCAGGACTGTTTTACACCAATATATTGACCTCATGAAACAAGCGCTGTGTGATCAATATAGCACCAAAATCTTCATTTTTCTCATCTCATCTCTTCCTGCCTTGGGAGCCTATCAGACTGTATTCTTTGACACAGAGAACTTGTTAACACCACCCACACCACCACCCCCTACCCTTATCCCTGGAAGACTGTCAATCATTTATATTTGTCATTTTCCAAGATGGAGAGAGGATCGGAGCTCCGGGAGCCATAAAGTGGCTTTGTGAAGGCAGGGGGAAAATTGAAGACAGTTAAACTTATTTCACAATGCATTGATACTGACAGGGGAGGTAAAGAGGAAAAGAAAACAAGATGCCATCGCACTAAATAGAGATAATAATGTATTATTCCATATACAACATTGTTCAGTGTAGCAGCACTTAATTTAGCAGACATTTGAATATACGATGTTTCGGTAAACTGCAAATACTACAATGTTGACCTTATTCTATCTGAATTAACATTACCACATTAGACATTACTGTAAAGCAAGCTGATCATAAGAATGTTGAATAATCTATGAATTATTTGATATTTTTTTTGTCTTACCATAATTATACCGATGGCACTCTTCTTAAAGCATCTCCTGTCTAACCATCTTTCGATGTGCTCCCTGGAAACCTCCTTCATTTTAGAGGCCTTTATTTACTTCTCTCTTTTGAGACAAACAGCTGAGGCTGTGTGCATAAAATTCAGCTGGGCTCTTACCTTGTTTTTAATCTCAGCTGGCGTCAGTCCCCTGGGGCTCCTCTCTGCACGGGGGCACAAGGGAAGCCCTGGAGCTATAGGCCTAAACACACTGCTGTATGTGTTTGTCTTTCACAGCTTGAGGCATCTGTTACCTTGAGTCAAAGCTCCATTGCCGGGAATTGATGCTGTCTTTACTTATGTGGCTTGTGTTTATACCTTTCCTTGTCAGGATCCCAACTGTCAACTCTTGCCACCTGATGCAAGCAGCTGATTTTTGGGAGGAAAAAAAACAAGGTCAGAGCCACAGCGGTTTACACATGCACAGTTTGAGCTGCAGACAAACAACTTTCCTACCCCACCAAACAGAGAAATAAAGGCAAAAAAATATGCATATACAGTTTTCACATTAATGACCAAATGTGCATGTGTTAAAATATAAATTGGAGAGAAAGAGAGCGAGAGAGAGAGAGAAACTTGACCTCTGGATTTAAAAGGTAATTTGTTTTGCCTTCATCTTTCTTGTAGTATCACAATCACATGTGGAATTTAGTCAGTGCTTTCAACCCAAAAAGGAGCGTACTGCATATGTATATTGCATTGCACTCAGCAATTTAGACGATTCCTCAATAAATTGATTTATCTATGAGTCGACAACTAATTGGTCATCAGATTAAACCATCCATTTTGCTATTTGATAATCAATTAATTACTGAGAGATCTTTTAATTTGAAATTTTAAAATTGTCCAAATGTCATTTCAATTTCTCAGCTGTAAATATTATCCAATTTCTGTCGTCGTCTACGCAGTGGGATGATTATCTTTGTGAGGAATAAAAAATAAAATGTTTGCTTTTACTTTCGAAAACAATCAGCAACATTTTTGCCTTTTATTTATGATGTGTTATGGACGTAACCAGTCCCTGAATCGTAATTACTTTTTATTTGGGCATGTTGTGCAGTAATTTGGAATAATGCTTGATTCTTTTTTATTGAAATGAAATTGAGATACTCTTTAGCAAGCTGATTCATTATTTAATTGACAAAATAATGATCAGGTCAATTGATTATCAATATCATTGTTAGTTGCAGCCCTTACACAATTTTTAGAAAGCAATGTTTAATTTCCACTGAAAAATATGGTTGCAATCGGGTGCAACACTAAAAGGGAAACGGCATCCAAATGGCATCTGGCTGAATACATTGGCTTGTCATTTTAAAATGTCATTTAAATGTCATGTCTGTTTGAAGATGTACCATGTATGTATGACATAAAATATGCAGCAAAAAATATGTTTTCTGCATATTTGACCTTCAAGGTTTAAATCTCAGCTCCATCTTTTCTGCATGGAGTCACAGTAGGAATTTCTTCTCCCCATATTCGCTTGGGTCGCCTTCGTCCCACATTCTAAAAACATGCTTGTTGGTTACCCAAAGCTCTAACATTCCCCAAATATGAGTGTATCACCCCTCTCCCCCAAAGTCAACTGGAATGGGCTCCAGTTCACTGGTGACCATTAAAAGGATAAGAAGTAGATAATGGCTGGATATTTAACTTTACCATAACTCAAATTGGCAGCATAAATAAAGTATCAATAGCAAGCACAGCTGAACACAATGGTGCTACAGCGTCCAACAAAGAAGCATGAGAAAAAAACAAGATCCGACGCGACGTGTCACTGAGCAACCTGAACTTACGTAAATACGATAAGACATCAAGCAACGCCCAACCATGTGAAAAAAGGGACCATAGCAACTGACAAGATCAAGGATCCAGAAACAGTGCATGTGGGTGTATTTGCATGTCTTGTATGCATGTGTGTATTTGATAAACTGAATTTATTGAACCTTTGACTTGAATATATCCAAATAATCTGTACAATAGATGACCATCTGCTTTGTGCTGATTTTGTGCAGGCAAGTGAAAAGCAAGGTTTTCAGATAAACAACTTTTCAGACAAAGCAATATACCATCATTTGAAAAGCCAGACTCATATTACAGTTTACGACCGGGAAAAATATTATGTGAGCATGGCATTTTAAACTTATTTGTTTGCAGGGAAATCAACAAAACAACACTTTTTGTTAAATTTTAGGATGAATTGCAATTTCTTTATCACGGTCCTTTCTCATTTTCCTGTCTTCATAAAAGGCAACGACTGGCTGGATTAATACATTGGCTGCATATGATGTAGTTTGAACTGATATTGTATGCAGTGTGTGTTTTGTGACAAATAGGCAAAGCATAATTTGACACTGTGTTGTATTACTTGTCCACCTTCTGCTGAGACAAAGTGCAAGTTATATGATAGATAGTTTAGCAAGGTACCACAAAAATGATATATTGCAACAAAATGTTCTACTGGTGATATGAATACAATTGACATGATGTTCGCCATGTATATGCACTCTTGTACCCAGTAACTAAGCCCGATTGTGGCAGACAGAGATGAGACTTGTTGGAGCCAATTTAGTTTCCTTAGCTTAAATTCTTATTTTTGTTTAGGATTCGCTGGCCTTGGACTTTTATTTGACAAAGTCTGTGATCACCTGGTCACTGGTCAGTCACCTGGTCAGTCACCTGATCAGGGAAATAGGCTGCTCCCACTTGGTAGTCAGTCTCAGTTTGACAAAGAAAGAAGATAGTAGTGACAGTTTTTTACCACTAAAAGGCAGCTTCAAGCCACTTCAAGTCTGCTCTAAGCTTGTAATTTTTTTAGAACTTGAAATTTAGAAAACAAACTTTAGTTTACTTCTTGAAACCCTTTATGTTCAAACCTTAGTTGGATGACAAATAATTTGGATTTGCACCTGTGTGTTACCTGTTTGCCTGCCTGCCATTGCCTCTCTCCCTCGGCCTGCATGCCTGCTTGCCTCCATTTTGGACATTCTACCTCCATCTACAAAAGGATATGAGCAACAGCTGTACACAGTGTTTTAAGATAAGCGTGTGACAAGAACTAACATCTAACCTTTGAAATTTAAACTGAACTGAAACTGACACTCACAAGACTGTCAGATGAAACAAACAAGCAAGCAATGACCCCCTGAGACCTTTGTCTCTCTCTGTGCCTGCTCATTGTCTTGCTATTGAGGACATTTTGATTCACAGGGAGGAGAACTTTCGGGGAGACCATTGTGACATGGAGTAGTGTTGTGAATATGATGAGCAGATTCTTGTGCCATTTTCAAGGTCATGTTGCAGTGACACTTTCCGTGTGTTTGCGTGCGTGTGTGTGCGTGTGTGTGCGTCTGCGTGCGTGCATGTGTTTGTTTTATTTAATGGGGACAATTTAAACATTAAATTAGTTGTGCATGTGCACAAGCGGGTGTTTCAGGTGCAGTTTTGAGCAGCTTTGTCTCTTTTTTTTTTCAATATGTCCGCTTGCTAGGTTTTTGTGTGCATCTGTTCTCGTCAGCCCTGTTCCCTTTGAAAATAGCAGTCAACGTCCTCCATCCACTCGTTTCTTTTTCAGATGTGCCTTGTTATATTGTCACTTTGTATTTATTGTATGCTGCATTTGAGGAAGGTGGGTGAGGAAAAGTATACTAGAACACCCCTTTAAACACACTTTTAAACCCCTTTAAAAGTTGACTGTGAGTTGTAAAAATGAGGACCCTGAGTACACTGAATGGCTTGTGAATATGATGTGACTTGTCAGCCATCTTTGTCTTTTTCCTTCAGCTCAAACTCTGAGGGCAGATCTCGGACAGTCCCAATGTTCTGACTTCCCAATTACCTCAAATGCAAGGTAAGTTCCCTGCTTTCTTTTGGTCTTTGCTGTTGTGTGTTGTTGTTAGTCATGTTAGCCAAATGCAATTCATGTCAAGTTACGCTTGCCGGCTTAGGGTTAGTTTTGAGTATTTTCCCTGAGAGGTCTGTAAGCGTGAAAGCAGAAAAGCAGCAGACCTGCGACCCTAAGCCGTTTGAAAGATGAATAAATTCATGAATAAAGCAATGCTTTTACCACTGTTGCTATGCATGAACATTGTATGAGGTTAAACTGGAGTGGAATATAACAATTTGCAGTTTGACTTCTGCGGGTGTCTCAGCACTGTGCCTTCTTTTTGTAGGATACTGCCGGAAAGCGACCTTCCTTTAGGGTTTGTCTATATACTGTAAAACGTTAGGATATAGTATGTTGCAGTGATCTTTTATGAATTGCTAGCAAAGAATACCAGGCTTAGTACAGCGTAAAGAACACATAAGGGCTTTAGGTTGATCGGAGGCTGTGACAAGGAAAGGGCTGCAGAGATCAAGGCTTCCAAATACAACTGCTAAAGCCAGAAGTCTAAAAAGACCACCGCTCAGCTCAGACAATGTGGCTTTAAGAAAAAAAGAAGAAAAGGATTTTAAATGAATAACACTGATGCGTCCACTATCTTTCTCATAGAAAAACGTCAGCATGATGTGTAGTGAGTAGAAAAAGTTTACACCCCCCTGCTCAAATGCCAGGATTTTGTGAAAGCAATGACACCAAAATGAATTATTTTAAAATGTTTTCCACAATCACATAAATTGCAAAATCCAACTGAGAAAAGGGTTGCACAAGTTTATATATCCAGCGTAAATTAGACTAGAGCTTGAGAATGGTGTTTTCCTTCCATGTCAATGATGGATTTTATGTGTTTGTAAATCATTAGGGGCCAAATTTTTATTTTAGGCCTTATCAAAGTCTTGCATTAATATCTCCTCTGGAAATTCAGATTTATTTTTTCCTTGGACTGGTTGCAGGTATTTCCACTTCTCTGGTGTATTAAATAATATGGAAAGCAAGTTAGAGCAAATTTGTTTATGCTATTTGCGGAGCTTCTTCGGAATTGGAAATCTCCTGTTGCCACAGAACGATGGGCATCCATAAGTTAAATAGCATAGGGAAATGAAGTCTCATACTCTGAGCGATTATGTTTAGCCTTCCCAAAAGCAAAACCTACAACTGGGAAGGCAATCCAGATGGATGGTGATCCACTTGTAGACAATCAAATGAAATCAAAAGTATAAGCCATGATGTTTCAAGACCACGAAAGATTGGGGGATCAGGACCAGTGTCTTTAATCAAAATAGTAATATACTTCTGTGTATTCCGTGTTTAATTAAATGGCAATATCCCCAATTACAGAACAGTCCTCCTGTTGCTAGGGGACTTAGAGCTGAGTAAAAACCCTCTAAACTGCATTTGGCTTTTGTTTAAACAAATATTCAGCCTCGTTTTCAAACTGTCTGATGCAGATTTACACAGAAGGTCTGTCATCTGAGGAAGAGTAGCTTGCAAACAACCACTTAATATTTAAAATGTTCACTTTCCCTCTTTTATGGGAAGGTGAACATTTAGTGTGTTATAGCTATACAGTTCTTAAATATGAAGAATAAAAAGAAACAATAGCAGTACACGTTCAAAACTGTGTCAAGTAGTACCTGTTCCCGTTATGTAAAGAGCAAATTGTGGCTGCAAGGCAGCTATATGTATATACAAAGAAAGATCAGTTCTATTATGTATCAAGGAATGGGAAGCGCTAAAGGTTTTAAATTTCCACCAAACACAAAAAGATCCATTCTGCATGTAGATCCCATTATAATTGTCTTGTCTTTATAACTAAAAAGTCATTATAGGAAATACCAAGACAGCTGTGCCCTTTTCTTCAGTCAATTCTCAAAGCTCAGACAAAGGAACAATGGGCACAGAAACACACTCCGATGCATTGCTGATTTCAAACTGTGTTTTTCGAGCACTGTGCTGCAGCAAGTGTTGCCACAGTGACCTTGAAAAGTTACTAGCTCTAAAAGGTAAGGTAATTGATAGTTACTTTTCTGATTACTTCATTTTAAAAGAAACTAACTTAGATTACAAATTAATTTAGATATATATTTTGCAGATGACGACAGCTCTGCAAAACATAAAAATGACACCTGGTTTTGCCATTTTACTTAATTGGAGGTGCATCGAGGATGTCCCGATTTTCACATATAAATTCTCAATGTATTTTTCAATCAGATAAATCATATTAGCTTGCATTTTTAATCAATTTGTTTTGGCGAAATCAGGAAATAACTGCTCTCCAAATGCTCCTTTCTGGTCAGAAATCTACTGTTGCCATGCCCCCATCTATCTTCTCACGTGAGAGGAGGAACTGAACATAAGGAAGCAAATTGTTGCATTCTCGGCAGGGTTTGTCAAAGTCGCAAATATTCTCCAGACATTCAGCAGATGTTTGCCTGTACTTGTTCAAAATTTCCTTGCACACAAGAAAAGTCACTTTGGGTGTACCTCGAGCAAACATTCTGCGAATGTTTAGTTGCCACTCAGCCGCGAACAATTAGGAGTTTTTCGAAGGCAGTGAATGTTGTGTTCTTGTCAGTTTGTCAGGGTTCGTTCAAGGTCACACAACCCCCTGCATGGAGTAGACAGTGGATTAGAGTTTTGGTGATGATTGGTTAAAATTACCAGACACTAGATGACAATAGAATGTGACAAAGTAAGAAACAATATTGCAACGCTTGTTTGCCTCCTCGCTTCAATTACAGAGTCAGGCTGGTGTGTGGAAAAAAAAAAAAGCAGCCCCCGCCCCCCCCCCCCCCCCCCCCCCCCCCCCAAACACACACACACAAATACTGGGTTTGTTTTCAGTAAATAATAAAGACAACGTTTTATCTTTTTTGACTTCACATGCTTTTTATTTATTTTTAAGAATCTTTTCTAAATGTCACTTTACATGAATGTATTACTTGTTTTTTTTATTTATTTATTGAAAACTACAAATACATTTAGTCTTTCCTGACTTTACTTACAAAAAATGGATTAATAAAATATAAAGTAAAAGTAGGCTTTTTTACCTGACATTTCAAATGTGTTGAGATTGTTTTATTTCTGTTCAGCCTACACTGAATGCCTTAACTGGGTTAGGGACCCATATACAGTAGCTCAGCATCAGTTTAAGGACAGGTCATTATTGTACACTACTGGAGCCAGGAGCAACTGACTGAGACAGAATTGATAACATTCAAAGCTAACCTTTGCTGATCCACCTTAGGACAGTTTTTGGTTGGTGATTGCCAAGGAGCTACTTGGACATTGTACGCATTCTCCGTGACATAACAGTGTGAGGTGAGCTTTCCAAGCCTGACTACTATGAAAACTACAAACCGAGAGACAGCGAGATGTTGAGGAAGGGCTTTGTGTGTTTGATTCCTGCCAGCATATCAGCTGTTTGTCTAAACAGGCCTAGGTTTCTCATTGGGTGAGTAAAAATATGCATGTTTATAAAATAATTTTCTTTGTGCTTATCGGATTCATATTTGAGACAAAAAATGGGAAAGAAATGTGCCTCGGCTCAGAAAAGGTCACAAGGAAATTATTTCAGGTGAAGGGAGAAGTTGCAAAGGCCTTGATTTGTTGGTACATGACTGAAGTAAGGAAGGCTGTTTGTACTGTATTTAGCAGACAGTCCGTTTTTGGTAGAGAAATTACTATGAGAACAAAAGTCCAGGTGGTGGAGTATTAATCATTGAGCCATAACAATGAAAATATAATCCATCAGCGAGCTATTCTTGCTCTGGCCCGTCCTCTGTGCAACCTGTTGATTGTTAGGAAGACGGTAGAGATGGTGTGTAATTGTCTGAGAAATGCCTTGTGATTGACTGGCCATCAGTACACCTCCACCTCTCCGTCAGTCGCGGTACGCCAACGAAACAGTACAATGGTACAGGTTGGATTAAACAGGTGTCAAAGGGTCTTTCCAAATGGGCATGCCCCTGATTGCCTCTGGACATATCCACAGCTAAGATGCTTTTGCCTGGTGGTCACATACACAACAACGCCATGCATTTAAACTAAATCAAACCGAACTGCTTGGTCAAAAGAGGGCTTTGCATACATGAGGAATGTGAGATTTAAATTGCTCTGAATTCAGAAACAAGAAAATTGCTGTCCACCTGTCTAAATCATGGCCTTAGAAGTATTGATACAGTTTGCATTTGCAGATCACTTTTTGCTGGCAAGTACAACAGACTCTGCATACATAAGTATTTACAGTCTGATCTGAATGGGGAATAAGGGAAGGAAGCGACTATGGTGTGTCATTTTAACCTCTATTTTTCTATTCATACTCACTCAAGCTTTATCAGCTTGCTCCCACATGACTGATATGCAGTGATTTTCATCCCTTCCTTTTCAGTGAAGGACCCGCTGGAGCAATGGAGAGAGGAAAGAGATGAGAGATCGGGATTGTTTATTCAGTCAGATGGACTATCGTGTGCAAAATTGATTTGAGCTGAGGAGAAAACCATCTACAAAAGGCTCTTGGCGTGGGTATGGGGGGAGGGCAGAAATGCTGAGTCCCAACTATAGGGTAAAACAGATGAGGATTGAGAAAGTGCCTGGATTGGATTCTTGACTGGGGTTCATCTGTTCAGGGGCTTTCTGTTGAAACTGACAAATTCCGAGAACGCCAGCGTATTTTACTTGGAAATTGATTATTAAGATGCCTCTTCTGATGTTGGGTAGATTAGCATCAAATTTGGTCAGCATGCTGGAACACATTCTGGGTTTTAAAAAAAGTAGCTCTTAAAATATGACTTAGTGAAGTCCTCGGGCTGGTAGGGACAGCTTTTTGTATTCCTCCATTCCCCCTCCTTGTGCCATTATGAGAAGTTACGTGTGACTATTCTTGTGGAGCTGAGCCCATTATTGTAAATAAGCCAATAAGTAACCTCACAGTGCGTGTCTCCAAAGCAAGTACACTCTATATGCAAAGCAGAGGCACACTGTTTAAGAAACTGGCAGGAAGTGATTATATTTGTAATTTAATTTCCTTGGTCACACATAGATAAGAAAATGGAACGACTACAGTTGGCCAAGGTTGACTAGAGCGATGCTCGAATGGGACGTAGATGTCTGAGAAAACACCACTTACACGATGTATGTGATGATCCAATAACAAGTCGAGGACACAAAAAGCAATGTTAACACACAAAACAGCATAGAAAGTCATACAAAGACTTGTGTATTCTAAAGGAATTTCAAGTGCAGAATAAGAATGAAACTCCCTTTCCTTCTGTCTGCCTCGTTTCAATGTCAGTTGGAGTGAACAAATGTAATCAGCAGGGTGGTCTGGGTGGCACGTCCATCACAAAGAGCAATGGCTCATTGAGGATTCCAGAGGCGAGAGGAAGTGAAGTCCTGGCAAAAAGCATGGCTGAAGGACACAGTGATATTAGCCTCCCTTTTTAGGATTTTTCTAACATTGTGGAGTCTTCACATCAAGATTCCTGACTTCCCCAAATGTGTCTGCTTATGCAGTGAAGGGCATAGAGGCCATGTTCTTATTTCAACTACACCAAATATTTTAAAGCTCAAGAAGGATGGTGACAATGGAGAGGAGGAGAGAGTGAGGTAGATGGTTCATCACAATGCCAGTGACAGTGTGAAGCTCTTCTACGGCATCTAAATCCTCCCTCCAATCCTTTGTTCTCTGCTCTCTCCTCCCCTCATCTCGAGTCGGCTACCCCCCTGCTGTCTTGTCATTCTGCACATTTCTGCATCTTTTTTTGAATAAAAAAAACTTTCAGTCCAATTTTATTAATATATCAGAAAAGTTGGAAATGTTCAAAGTGAATTATGTTAAGTCCAAAGAGATTAAACTGTAAAAAGCATGGAAGTCTGGCTTTATTTCATAATGTATTTTGCTTCCAAATGCGCAACCCAAGCTCCATATCTCAAAAGTTGCCTGGCAATCAAACTATTATTTTGCAGTTTATATTTGTCCTGTTCTGCCAATTTTACACAGGAAGAAAATGTATATATACGTACATGCAGAGATTTCTATGTAGCATTGCTCATCTGACAAGATTTCCTCTGCTGAGCCAAATGACAGTCAGATATGAATGTTACACTAGCACCACCAACAGGCCAAACAAGAATTTGTTCAGTTAGTGGCACTTCCTCTCCTGAAAAATCCAGACTTATCTGTAAAATCGGACAGTGCTTTGTTTCTAGGTACATTTATTTAACTTCGTTAGTGCAACTACAGAACGGCAAGTACATACTAAGCGTTCATCCTGTGGGGGGTGGTGTTAACATAATTAGAAGGACATGGCTGGATAATGAGTTTCTAATTGATATGAAGAGCAGTGGATGAGCACAGGTTGTGTTCTGCACATGCTGCCAGCTGCCTGCAGGAAGTGCCAGTGGCCTTTAAGGAGGGAGACGTCCTCTGATTGATGTCTGTTTAGCAAATGCCCTTCAACAACCAGCAGCCACAATCTCATATCTCTGTGGTTGCATCCCTGAGCATTCTCCTGTTATTGCTTCCTTTGTGCATAATCATCTGACGTGTTGATTCACTCTACCTTGATTCACACCAGCTTTTGGGAAGACGTTTTCAAACAATAAGCCCCCCACCTCCACGAATTGGCCCAAAAACAGGGAATCTAATTGTTTGTTCTATTTATCTAAGACCATATACCGCCAAGGGACGAGACACCAGAATCTTAGAAAAATGAATCTTTTTGAAAAGTACTTCTACATTAGATGTTTCCAGCTCTCTCAAATATTTAATTAGATTTCAAGAGCTTTCTTTGAGAGAGCAGAGCAAACAACAGCAAATCCTGAGAGGCACAGCTGGACACAAGAGTACACACACCACAATGAATTGCGTAGTTTTATATTTAAGTGGGATTCTATTTGTGGTTTGAGAGCTGATGCAGGATGACGACCCTCAAGGACGTTTGCCTCATTTACACAGCAATTAAGCACTACCCCGTTGCTAAATTGAAAAAGAGACCAAAATCCTCTGTGGATTTAATAACAAACTCATTAGCAGGGTCCAACAGGGCGGAACTGCCTTTTAATCAGAGCACCACCTGATTAACGCCCAATTAACAAAGCCGGTGCCTCTTAATTTTCCCCACTTTGGCACATTCAGCATACAAGCCTAAGCAGTCTCAAGTAGTATATGCCACGCCTCCTCGTGGGAATGCAAGACAACGTTACATGTAATGACTTTGGAGGCAGTCTGTCATCGGGTGGTCCTAAGACATGGCAGCTGCAACCTTTTCGCAACACACTTCCAACTCACGTTGGGATGATGTATGTATGCGTGTCATAGCAAATACAGAAACCAAACAAATGAAAGCTTTGAGAGGATTATTTAGTTGAGGTTATTTTTCTCTTTTTCTCTGGACATAAAACTCAGTGACAAAATCAGGTTTGAAACACACCTGTAATAGAGCTTCAGTACCATGTGAATGGCAGTTGCGTCAGCTGAAGAGGCAATGTTTTTATTTTACGCGGCACTTTTGGATTTGACTGTCTTGAAAAATTGACGAAATAAAGGATACAAATACCGTATTTTCCGCACTAACTATAAGGCGCACCAGATTACAAGGCGCACCTTCAATGAATGGCCCATTTTAAAACTTTGTCTATATTTAAGATATATACATTTGGCCCGCGGGCCGGACTTTGGACACGCCTGCTGTAGTGGCTCAATATTGGTCCATATATAAGGCGCACCTGATTATAAGGCGCACTGTCGGCTTTTTGAGAAAATGTCTTTATGCAAAGATAACATTCATTTCAACATCAGAATCATTTGTACAACTCAGTAACACAATTACAAAACAACAAAAATTGAACTGTTTCTGTTAGCTGTTTTGTATTCTTTTTTAATCCATTGACAGTGAGACCCTTCATCATCCATCCATTTTCTGTCGTGCTTGTCCTAATTAGGGTTGCAGATAATTGAAGCCTTTACCCGTTATATTGTACTTTGGGCAAGAAGACTGAACTGGTTGCGAGCAAATCGCGGAGCCCGTCACTTTTAGTAAATCGGGCTTCATTGTTTCGTATAGTTTTTTGTTTTGTTACAAGTCAATCTGATTGGAAAATGCCCTCGATATTCATACTGCTTGCCAGTTTCTCCATGGAGTCTGCTCAGCATTTTTATGTTAAATTATTACACTCATATTCTCGGCCATATCCAGGTAATGTGGCCCATTTAAGGTACTGACATGTACCTCTTTGGAAATAGCTTACTTTTACTGACTGCAGGGTGAGGACAACCTTCACTGAAGCTACGACTCGGCTGGCAGGTGACCCTCCATGACTCCACTGCCTTCTCCAGGTCTTCGAGGATGTCTGGCACAATAGCTTGCTCAGCGACAAAGACAATCGATTCCACAACTAACAGTAGGATCCATCCTAAAGCACCCAGCCAGTAAGAGGAACCTAGGATTGAGAAATCCTCGTAGATTTCTTCATAGTGGTGATAAGTGAAAATGGACCAGCTCAGTAGGAAGAAGAAACCTGTCAATGGAGGGGAAAAGAGCAGTAAAACCACGAGTTACCGCATTTAAAATGTCATTAAGCCTATTATTGGTACCCTCAAGCTTTTATGATAATGGAAAAGAAAGTTAAAAAGTCTGTTTAAACACATTCTGCCCTTGAGGGTATGTAAATGCAAAACATCAAAGTCTTCTTGAATTTAACCCAAATCAACACAACAAAGTCTCTTGGAGGTTAAGAGAAGACAAAGCTATTTTAGGACTTTGCTTCCAAATGAGCTATATTTAAACGTCAAGACAAAAACAATGTCCTCTCCAAATCCAGTAGATGGATGTCTTCTTTCCTTGTGTATTTGGGGGAGTTGCGTTTGTGTCACCTTGGCCGGTCACGATCATTTTTTAGGATGTACTTTCCCCAAAACTATCATGCTAAGTTAGTAATATTGTTTGTTCGTTTGGTTGCTTGTTTGTTTGGCTGTCACTACCGTAAACGGATTTATGTGTCTGTCCGTTTGCCTGCCTGCCTGCCTGCCTGCCTGTCTGTCTGCCATCCGTCCGTCTGAGTGGCAAACCGTACCCATGTACCCATTTACGCCATTTAAAGGACCCATATCATACACCATTAAAATGGCTGGGTTAAAAATTGGACCGACACGGGAAGTTGGGTAAATTTGATTGAAACAACCATACAAAAATTGGTTGTTTAGTTCAAAAACACCTCAGGAAGTTGTGTCAATTCCTGGGTCGAATTGACCCAATTTCCTGGGTTGCTCTCATTTTAATATTGCGTTTGTGGACTAAAATAACGAGGCAAACACGGGGGGCACTTGGTGTCAACTGAAAATGCTGTTACAGTTGCTCAGGTCTCAGGTCACAACTAATTATGGCTCACCAGGTTTATGAAGCTGACCCGAAACATTCATCAGAACAATGCGTTTCACCGAGTTGGAATGCACAGAACAAAGATAATTTGGGGATGACCTCCCCTTTAACTGTTTGCTGTTACTAAAGGATGTTAAATGGAATTGTTTCTGACAGTGTAAATAAAAGTAATCATGGGCATGTATTACCTGTAGATAACATGGTGAGGAGCAACAAGGTGGTGGGGTAGAGTGCCTGTCTTGCCATAAGCAGAGAACGAGTGTTCGAGTAGGAGCGCACGGTCTCTGATGTCCACCAGAGGGCAAAGACAAGCGATAGAGCTCCTGTGCTCAACGCCAACAGGAAGGATAGAACCCCAAACACTCTCTCTGCTTCCAGGGCTGCATCAGAAAATGAAGACAAGTCAATGTGAGTGGGCCTTTCTTCAAACTTCTGCAATACAAATGTGTTTTGTGTTGGTGTAAATGTTCACTCTGCATTTGGTTTTGGAAAAAAACAGAAATCCCCAGTTTTACTGTAATACAGCTTTGCCTCCCAACCAGTGGGCTGTAAGACATCATCTGTTGTGCCTGAGGAAATGATCCTATTTCACTTCCTTGGTCTGGAAATATATATTTATGACAAATCTTTGTTCATCTGTCTATGCTAGCGACACATAACAACCCCAGTTGCTTTTGACTGGTGGCCCTAACATTGCACCTCATGAGGCCATGGATCTTAGCCCTTGCCCATCTGCGTCCCTGGTAAACCCGTCTATGGACCTGCTGCAGTTTGCATACGAGACCGGCATCGGAGTGGACGGCGCCATCAACGAGCTCCAACGAGCCTTGCCTCACCTGGAGTGTCCTAGGAGCTCTATGTGGGTCCTTTTCTTGGACCTCAGCAGTGCTCCTGGGAGCTTTATGTGGGTCCTTTTCTTAGACCTCAATAGTGCTTCAACACCATCAGGCCTGCTATCCTGAGGGACAAGCTTGAGCTCGCCGGAGTGGACCAACACCTCACATGCTGATTTGTAGATTACCTCACCAACTGTCACCAACGATCTGGGACTGTGTGTCAAGAGACTGTCTTCTGTAGTGTAAGGGCCCCCAAGAAACGGAACACCCTTCCTCTTCACCGCAGACTCTTCTCACCTGTCATCCATCTGCCAAAGTTCTCTGATGACTCTGCCATCGTCGAGCTCATAATTGATGGGGACGATCAAGTATACAGAGAACTTGTGAGGGACTTTATGGACTGGTTCCACCTCCACATTAACACTGGAAAGACTAAGGAGTTGGTTGTGGACTTACGTAGAAGCCCACACCAGTGAACATCCAAGGACGGGACATTGAGATGGTAAGACCTGTGGTGGCCTCTGCCATCTTCTATAGAGTGGTCTGCTGGAGGAGCAGCATTACAGCAGCTGACAGGAAGAGGCTGGACAAGCTCATTAAGTATGCCATTTCCGTTCTGGGATGCCCTCTGCAAATTGTGAAGGAGGTGAGAGAGAGGAGGATCTCAGCTAAACTGTCCTCCATGCTGGACAAAGACTCTTACGCCCTCTTATCATCACACACTTGCTGCACTGTGGAGCTCCTTAAGTGAAAGGATGCACCGCCCGGCGTGTGTAACCGAGCAATATTGCAGATTATTCCTCCCTGCAGCTGTCAGACTGTCCAACAAAATCCCTAGGTTGCAATGAATCAAGTATCTAAAGCTTCAAATTAAAAAAAATCCAGAAATTAATCATACATGAATTCTATTTGTGGCCATTTATAGTACAGCACTAGATCAATAGAATATATTACGCTGTAAGGCCTTGTATTCACTGACAAAGTCAATTTGTGAATAAATTGAGATAAGATCATCATTAGTTCCATTGATTTATGCTTTGTGACATTAGCTGTCACTTTTTTCTAATGCCTTTTCAAAACCTGGATGTTTCTAAATTTCAATGAAAAGAAAACGGAAATAATGGTTTTCAGCCGCAGAGGCCCTCGTGATAATGCTCCATTGATCTGTGACATATTAATTGAAGAATTCGATTATCATTATTGTAGTAGCAGTTTGTGTAGTGTCGAACTCTAAAGCAACATAATGTCATGTATCCACTGTCAAACATGTCAGTTGCGTATTTAAACAGAAATAAATCATGCAGTACAATTCTGCACCACTGAGAACAACAAATATGATAATGAACAAGTTCAATAAATGTCTGAGTGTCAATCAAAACAGAACACTGGGATATTTGTATTCCACAGAATATCTGATGTAATACGATTAGATTGTTGTGGTTCAGGTAGGTCTATCTTTCCTTGAGCAAAAAAAAGAAAAGTATTTATTAGAGGTGTGTTTCTTCACTTTCTACAGCTATTACTAGCGTTTTGTTAGCCCTGAACCGGATAAGAGCCCGTTCAAAAAGACTGCATGAATATTAAGATGTGGTGACATTTACCTGGTTTTCACAGTCTATAGCCTTCAGCTAACCATAACTACGGCATGCATTGTGGGAATATTTCACACGCATGCAACAAGCATCTTGACGGAATTAGGAATTAACAGAGAACACAACCTCTACAGCAATTGTCAAACAATAACAATTTGCAAATTAAAAAAAAAAAACAGAGATCAGGTTTTCAACTATTCTCAATCTGCTAAAGTGAATGACTCCTATCCTATCCAATATATGCAAGATATACTTGTTGAAAAGAATGCACTTCTCGGAGCAGTGACATGCTCAGACTTGTTTACTACTTTGGTAAAGGTTTTTCTGTTGACTTTGTGGTATGACTCCCTCAGCCTGGACAATGGGGAACGCAGTATTGCTTCTTTCCAGCACAAAAGACAAACCATTAGGTTTGACATTGCTTTATGTTTAAAAGCCATCAGAATCTAGCTAATTGAGACATCTTGCTCACCATTGAAGATCACACCATCAATGACAGGGTCACCCTTTGTCTTATTCCACTCAGTCCAAAGTCCGCCATCCTTTAACCAGAATGGTGTCCAGACTGCATAAGACACACACAGGCAACCACCAAGCCCCACACAACATTGTGTGAATCTGAAGCGACTGATCGTGTCCTTGAATTCTGGCAACTTCATGTTAAAAGAGCACTAAGAGAGGAGAAACAGAAGTTTACCGTTCAGGTTACCATTTTCTCAAAGTTCTCATTATCAAATCCTAACCTGTATAATGATGTCAAATGATGATAAGTCATCACCTTACCTTTGTTCAAAGCCAAATCAAAGCATCTCAGCCTTTCTTGACTGTATCTCTTCTGTACTGTATTCAACACCTTGACTCACACTTTTTTTTTTTACTGTGCTCATCACCCACTCATACTCCGCCTCCATTGAACTGGAAACTCCTCTAGTAGCATGTTGCTGTGACATCTCTGTGGCCCACAATCTCATAGTGAAAGTGAAACAACACAGGGTTGGCCTATTTGAGGAAGCTCAAGGTTGTTTGATTATTTTAAACATTAAAAGAAAGCTTACCAATTAAAAAATAAGTGAGAACGAGCTAGATATGCCCTCAAATTTGTCTGAGATACTTTGTTGGTGGCATTCCATCTGATAGAACAGCAAAAGGCTACCCATCTACTATTCAAAGTGCCGTCACAAATCGTCCCCCTTTGTTTTCCATTCTTTGAGGCAGAACTGGCCTCACAAGGTTTTATAATTTGCACAGTACAGTATCTACAAAGCCAACTAGACAATAAATCTGAAACACATACCTTATGTTGTTTAATTCTGTATCGGTACACGATGAGATGACAAAAAAATGTATCTACCTCAAAAAATAAATTAATAATAGAAGTAATAATAATAATAAACACCCAAAATATTATTCTGAAAATGCTGATACAGGGTCAGGTGAAAATGTTAAGGGAAAAAAAGAAAAGAAAACCCCTGGAAAAATGTGTACCCCAAAAGTCAATTATCTGGGCATTTCTCAGGAGCGCCCAGGTCGGCATCGGAAATAAGAATATCAAACCTTTCAATTGCCTTATTGGTTATAAACAAAATGTCAAATAAAAATAATAATATAAAACATGCTGTTATGAGTGTATTAAAGGCAAACTCAAATAACAGGAAATTGGCACATCATAAACGTTGCGAGTTGTTTTGGTTTAATTACATTTGGCATTTAATTCAGCTTATAAATATCTTGATTATAGATGGACTGGAATGTGAAATTAATCACCCATCAACATTAAACTCTTGATTACAGATATGAAGAAAACCAACAGAAAATTAACTGGTTTTGCCATAAAGTCAGTCACAAGAGGGATTATTCAGTGCTGCCCATTGTAAATTGGCAGCCATATCGTTGCCTGTTTATCCGTAACTTCACTTTCTGGCTCGTGCCAACAGGCTTTGGAACACATCAAGAATCTCTGGGTCTTCCTCTGCAGACCGCTCTGGCGTGTTCTTTTCCAACCAATCAGAAGAGCGGATTTGATGCTTGAGTGTACCAATCAGAGAGTCCAGGCTCTCTACAGGCTTAGAGGCTTGGCAGTCCAGCAAGACAAACTCATCAGGGGCGAGCCAGTTTGTGTCAGGAACAGAACTCTCCTTTTTCTTTAGCTGGTCTGATGACTTGCTCTGGGGGGATGATGTTGAATTTTCAATTGTGGCATTGTCTGAAGTACCACTGTCCTCTTTCACTGATCTCTTGTTCTCCTCACTGCCTTCTTTGACAATGAAGGAATCCCTGTCCATACTGCTTTCTTTGATTTCTTTTAAGGCCTCTCCAATTCTTTTCAACCCTAAAACAAAATGAACATAAAACAAGTCAATAATTGGTATTCAGTTCATGTATGAACTGAGATCAAAGTAGAATGAAAGCAAGTCATATCAGAACTCGTTTATTTCGCAGTTAATGTGTTGAGTGCTCATTTTATACCAGAAACTAAAGCTTTAAAGCTTAAGCTAAAAGTAAACTCTCTTGGCTAGCTTCTCTCATCATAATATTTGGTAGAAATGCAAGAAATCTCGTTAGCATTTCTTCACCTGTGGAATACATCCTATATACTGAAATATGGTCAGTGCAAGTGTACTTAGCAATAAATGGATGCCTTTCTATTGGACTGAACTAAATACTATATAACTCAGTGTAGATATATTGACGGACCAAGTTGAAGGTAGTGCTGATGGTCGGCAAATACGATGCGAAACCAGCCAGGTGTGGAGCAGGAGAAGGCTTGCCCGCAGCTCAATACAACGTTGTGTTTGAGGAAGCACCGCCACATCCGCAACTCCTCCTCAAATGAAGGGGCCCTGAGAAACTAGCAAAACAGACAAGAAGTTGACATCAAACCTCGTGAATAAAATGTTTTTAATGACAATGACTTTCTCTTTGCAATCCAATTACCTCTGCACAAATTAGCATTTGATTAGCAACCACAGCATTACAATGTGACCTTATTCAAGTTACCTTCCTGAAGTCAGCCCAGACATACAAAGCAGCAGGCCTGTCCAGGTATTGAATATCCATTTTCTGCAACTCATTTGTCAGGTAGCAGCGAGCAGCTTTCAATCTGCGTCGGTTCTCAGGCAAAAACTCCTTGCTTATCCAATCTACACCATGACAGTGAGAGGCATCATTAGCAAAAACTCCTTGTTTATCCAATCTACACCATGACAGGGGGAGGCATCATTAGCTTCCCAGCACTAGTTTACATTGTGTTACAAATTGTCCAGCATGATTTGCAGCATGAGCTGAAGTAGGAGAGGGACACAGGTTAAAGCTAAATTTCAACCTCAACTATGCCAGCTGATCTACATGCAGGTTTAACAAAGAAAGAATAACCCAATAAAGTGACGGCTTGGATTGGGAAAAGCTGGTTTCCGCTGTATAAGTGCAAATTTAAATTTCAAACGTGTCTGATTGCCTGTGACAGACTTGAAATGTGACCCGAGACACCCTTGTCATCATCTATCAAACCTGCGATCATGTGCTTTGTGACAAAAAGGATAAAACCAATGTATTTAAAATGTAAATGCATATTATTTCTTCTAATCGGTTCTTTGTTCTAATAAATAATGAGTGTGCATTTTGTCCTAAAACAATCCATCTAAACCTTATCTAACAAGTTTTCCACAATATAGGATAATCTTTCGACGTAACAAACAACATTGAGGTCAAAACTACAATAGTATGTTTTCTCCAAGTCACATAACCATACCTCTGTCCTGAAGAAGTTGTGCAACCTGGTGCTGAGTTATCCCAGATATACCATGGAATGAGCCCAATTGGGCCAAAGCCTCCACAATGTCTTGATTCTCAGTATAAAGAGTCCCTAATCTGTTTCCAGCCATTGCAAAGTCCTGGAAAGGGCAAGATGAAGTCAACAAGCGAAATGGCTCTGACTGAAAATCTTTTTGCGAGGAAAAGCAGAGAATTTACAGTTCTGTCAGGAGTCATAAAAAAATAAAAAAATAAAGTCCTCCACATAATGTGGTGCAGCACCAGCACGCACCTTGCTCAGCCCCCACATTATATGTGTCCTCTGTGGGTCGGGCAAACTGAAATAAGGGCACATCATTAGCACTTAAGAGGCAATCTCCATCCATAATTATCATGATAAAGGGTATACATGAGTAATAATAAAGAGGATAGGTTAACAACACTGTACCTTTCCAGACTGAGGACACTGTGAAATGTTACTGACTCATCAAACACTGTCAGCATGTACACTTCATCTATGATGGCATGGATCTCATTTCTAAAGCAGGAGACAGATACTGAATAGTCAGCTCGACATACCATATGTAGTGCAAAAGGTATGACGATTGACAACAAAGACAACATGGCATACAGTTAAAGCATTATACATAATTTAAAAAAAAGTGATTTATGTATACAGCAGCTGACTGGGAAGGTATACGGTGACTATTGCGCTGGCAATCGCATTTACAAAACAACAAAACATTAAGAGCCTTCCTGATCATGCTGCACTTGACAATATCCTGATTCTTAAAGTGTACCTACGTAGCTCAGAATTAGGGAAAAATATACAAGGTTTATCAACGAAAAAAAAAAAATCTGCTTACACGAAAGCAAGCTAATAATGCTTGCTGAATTTATTTGTTTATTTGTTGTTTGTATTCTCGCAACTTTCCAGCATCATTACTGATGCAAGGTAAATAACTAAATAAATAAATGAATAGATAAATAAATAAATATATCCAACGTCTCAATGTCATCTATTCCCAACATGGTGCCGTGCATTAAAATAAAACAGGGGGATTGGCCAATACAAGACTAGACAAGAAAATTGGAACGCCAAATATTTATCAAACAGTACAATATTGCTCCCTTTAAGACTTCAATGTGGGAACTCCGACGGCACACTTTAAAAACCTGGCAGTAAACTTTTTAGAGACTTTTTAGAGCCACTGTATGTTATCTTCTGTTAAATGTTTTGCTTTACCGCAGCATGTGGTAACTGAGGAGCAGACCCTACCTTTTAGCAAATTCCAAGAAGGAAAGCATCTCCTTTGGGGTGTAGATCTCAGCAAGAGGATTGTGCGGGTTCATTAGTATAAGAGCCCGAATGATAACCCCCTATTTGAAATGCAACAGTTATTCGTCAGTGAAACAGGATGCAAGGTTTCCAGAATCTGCTTTAGATGGGTTAGCACTTTTTTAAAATATTAAATGTGAAACAAAGACATGCATGGATTACCTCTTGCTTCGCCCTTTTTATAGCTTCCTCCAGTTTGCTCACGGTGAGATGAAAATGTCGACCATCATTATTACCATCCTAAAATATTTGCAAAAGACAAGAAAGGTCTCAACGTCCACAGATAGCCAGCTGTATAACATTACCTTAAGTATCTAGTAGTACCGTATTTTCCGCACTATAAGACGCACCTGATTATAAGGCGCACCGTCGGCTTGTGAGAAAATTTGAGGTTTTTAGGTGCGCCTTATAGTGCGGAAAATACGGTAAGTACAACATGACAAAGAGTGCTGCTGAAATGTATATAATCAAGGCAGTACAGAAACCTCACATGTGTAGGGACAAGGACAGAGCCTGACTGTGAAGAGGCACAATTTGTGAATAATTGATGTGCCCACATAATTGCAATTAAGAAGAGAAAAATAACCAGCAAACAAGCAGATCTCACTCAAAAAGAAATTGAGCAACTGGTAGCCTCAAGGAAAGGAAATTCTCAGAAAAGGTACAATCGTTCAAGCGTCTACTGTATATCTGTTTAAGAAGCGAAAAATAAATACAAGATGAAGGCTTCTACCTCACATTGGAGTGGGACATGAAACAACTTGACGTCACTGTACAACTGCAGGTCCTCAGTAATAACACCGTAGAAAGGGCTTGGAATTAGAATGGCATCTATAACAAAAACAAGAAATTATTATTTTATTATTATTAGTTATTTGAAAGGCAATAGAATTTGGAACATAGAATGAGGAAACATTCACTAATAAAACTCCATCACTCCATCAAATCATTCAAGATTCAATATGGATATTCACTCCATCCAAATTATTGTAGTACATCTTCCACTTTAAGCATGAATAGAGTATAACATTTATTTTAATACAAAAACAAGTTATGCATGACAATGTACATTTGGGGATCTACCTTTTGGGTCACAAATGACTGCTGCAATGCACGAAAAGAGAGCACTACATCCATTCATCGCCACAACCTGACCAAGTACACAAAAATGGACAGTGTTATTTCACAGGCGCAAATAACCTTGTTGGCACAGAGGAAAACCTGACGATGCACACGTGCACATTAAACTACTTAATTAAATGGCGATTTGGCTAATCAAGTAATTCAAATTAACTGATTTGGCAACATCAGCTGTACGACAATGAGTGCAGCCTTGTTTTTAGTTCAAATTAGTTGGAGAATCGCCTAAAGCCTGCAAAGCCAGTAGGGGGTGATTCCTTTCATTAAAAATTACACAAAAACAATTCCCTCATTAATTTTTGGTCACATGCACTAGATTCATTCTTCTTCAATAAAGCAAATACTTCCCATTTACGCTGTCATAGTTAGAGGAAACAGTTGATGTTTTGGTTTATGGTAGTCAGTTTGACCATACTTTGGGTTGCTGGGTTTAATTGGACAAAAAAATGGGGGTTTTTTTGTGCAACATTTGACCCAACTTCCGTGATCGCTCCAATTTTTAACCCAAATTGTGTTGTTTTTAACCAAGCATTTAAGGTTGCATTTTTTTATTATTAATAAATTTAAAAAAAAAAATCAACTTTTTTTTACATTGTTTTTATGGGTTGTTGTGTGTCAAATTTTAAGAAAAATAAGAATTCATTCAGAATGATGCTATAACACAACATGTGGAAATAGTAAAGCGCTGTGAATACTTTCTGGATGCACTGTATGTCTTCTGCACAATGTGTATCTATACGCTGTTATTTTTTCTTCCTCTTCAAAATGCTAGTTCCAAAGTGATTGCTGTTTATAATAATTGAATTCAATTATTTAGCGATTGAAACTTGACATACCATGTTGACGTTATAACAATGAAACTGTAACCTTGCTATGACAAATTTGCACTCTGTTTATGTGAGACCGCTGAAGAATGCTCTTGCTCAATTGAAATGCTAAATAAATACATTAACTGTGACAAATGGCAAAACAATTTGCATTTAAATAGTGACCATTAAATTTTGAGATCCATAACTTCCACTCACATTTTCAGCTTTCAATAGCTTTGGAGAACAGCAGTAGTGAGTTAGAAACTCTGCGACCACTTCTCTCAGGCTGAAACACAACATTGAAACAGAATAATTGAAAATGTTCCTTTTTAAATCTAAATGAAATCAAATCACTTACAATGCATGTCCCCTCCAATCACCATACTGTAACAGTGCTGGGTCAACATGTAGCATGTCAGATTGGGTCAACTGCAATGAAAATGAAAGTGAAATCGTATTCCTGTCTTGTATTGATGTATGAAAATAAAGCATATATTACCCTTTTATGAAGAAGATCGTAGCAGAGCTTGTTCTCGCTCGTTCCCATATTGATGACACCCTGCAACATGGGGCACAGAGACATACCTGTAGCCACTTTAGCATTTACAAAACCTGCTTAATGTTACAGTCACTGTAACAAGTGACTCACATTAGGGTTGTCAATGTCATATTTGTTTTCTCTATATTGAGCAAAGCCTTCCTGGAGGATGCCTTGATGCTGTCGAATACTGTTCCCACGATTGGACAGATACACGCTGGCCTCAGGAGACTTGACACCTCTCGGAGTTGCCAAAGCACTCTCGGCTGTTGTGCAGGCCCTGCCTGATGGTTGTGGCTCCGGCTTTATTGTCCCCTTAGTGGAAACAGAGTGTGCAATGGGAGTCTGTGTATATGTTTGAGATGGCGCAGAGGAAGCAGTTGATGTCGCCAGTACAGCTGACGGATGATCTAGCGGAGGAACGGGGATGTTAGTGGGTACTGTTTGTGTGGTCACAGCACCCTGCCTAATGGCAGTTAACGCCCCCGTAAGCATGCTGAACAGGTGCAGCTCATGCTGGTGCTCCTTTTCCATTCTTCTCTCTTCTTGCTGCTGTCTGCGCTCATCAGCTTGCAACTCCTTCTCTAGTCGTGCTTCCTCCCAGGAGAGGAGGCGATCTTCAGCACACCGCTGCCACATGAGGACGCTGGCAAGAGCTTTGTTAAGAGGCCCCTGGCTGCAACACTTTCCATTTCCGTGGCCACACGGGCTTTTCCCTGCCTTTGCCTTACGACGTCTCCTCTGTTTTAAGGCAGCCAGGGGACGGAGGCCCTCCCTAGATGCGTCATGTGGCACAGGAACAGTGCCTAAATGGGAAGCAGACGCATCAACGTTCAGGTCAGCTGAATCTGCGGCTGTGAGAAAAGCATGAGATGACATGATTGCTTAAAGACATGCCTCTATACAAAATAATAAAAGTGTGTGTGTGCGTGTGTGTGTGTGTGTGTGTGCGTGCGTGCGTGCGTGGGTGCGTGCGTGCGTGCGTGTATAACACACTGGTAATACTGGTAATTTAGAAAAAAAAAAAAACTCAACAACCTGAGGGGGTAATTCTTGAATGAGCGGAATTGTCTCCTTGATCGAGTGTATCCTCTGTTCCAAGAAAAGATTGTCCATCTGTTTCCTGTTCATCTCCTGATCTGTAACATAGATCTGGTCGTGCTACATGAGCGTTTGAGAGAATTTCTTTCACTTGCTCACATTTGACATCCAGTGGATTTTGAGTTTTAGGGGGCTGACCAAACAGAAACCCACCCGAAGAAGTTGGACCAAAAGAGCCTAGTGAAGAATTCCCCTGTAAAAATGAGTCACTTCCATCTGGACTCTGAAAAAATTGCTGCGCGACAAATGTTCCACCCTGAGTGGAGTATGTGATCGCCGGTCGGTTTGCCAAAACCCGATCCATCACGTCGTAGAATTTCCAAGATCTCAGTTTGTGGTTCTCTTTAATACGACGATACTCCAACTTCATTTTTTTAATCTTCTCTCTGCACTGATCACCTGTGCGGTACATGCCCTTTTCACGCAGAATGAGTGCGATGCGGTCAAACACACGCTGGTTGCGCAATGAGCTTTCCAGTTCTATCTGAATGGACTCGTCTGACCACAGCTGCAGCAGCTCCACAATCTCTTGGTCGGTCCAGTTGCTGCCCCGCTCGTGCCTCTTGCAACGAGGGTCCATCCTTTCGCTCGCTGGAGATTATCTGCAACATAGTGAAGAATCAGAGGTCTAAACTTTATCATCACATGTTGATCTAGGATTCAAGGAAAGATTTTATATCCCAACTTGTGTCTTTAATTTATGAGGTTCATGCACTTTTTTTAGCCACAGTTATTTCGTTTCAGAAATGACTTTTCCAAACACTACTCAAGCTCCACGGCACTTTGTTTGCAAATACACTAAGTACTTATTTCACGCGTGTTGAGCTGCAAGTAGGGTTAAAGTTAGTTTGAATTTGCACGATTGATTCTCAATTATTATTCTTTCAAAGGGCCAGGGCGGGTCCAAAATGTTTGCATGGTTTAAATCACGTGTATCCAAACCATTACCATGCATTTATTAGCAACCTGCTGCATGGTCAGTGTCATTTGCCTGCTTCATTTTTATCCTGGGTGGCAATTAAGGTAGGAGAAAGGTTCCTTCTCATCTCTCCCACGCTGGTTTTGAAACACTCACATATCATTTGATAAGGATGTGATGCCAAGGCAAGCTTCGTACAGCAAAGTTCTGTTATGGTTTTAAGTATGGGGATGTGAATCTGTTGTTATTTAGTCCAGGGGTGTTTCTGAGCTTTGATTTATTTTGTACGTTGACCTGGGAAGAAAAAGTCCTGACACTACTGATCCAAGTGAATGGGGCTAACCACTCATTTTTTGGATTAAATCATTTGAACTTCTCTATGAATTTTAATTCCCATAAGCCTTTATTATTTTATAATGTACTATACATTTACCAAAGTGCTATTTGTTATTATTATTATTACTATTATTATTACTATTGTCAATCCCTTCGACATTAGCAGCAGGTAGAGAATAACGTAAATAAAAATTCGGGTTGAAGAAAATTATCATGTGCGCCTTTTGAAGCAATGTGCAATGAGCGTCCCAGAGTCAGACTGTATCATGCACAAACGTTCGCTTTACTTGGTATAAAATGAGATATATGTACTAGGGAGGCGTGTATCCCGCTGATGAATGTCTCTCGTCATTTATCACTCGGTGCGCCAAAGTCATGATCTTATTTTGAGTGACGCTGTTTATCGTGTTTCACTGTGTTGCCGTTTATTATCTTGCCTCACAACGAAGGCTGACGTAGGCAGATTTAAATCATGACTTCGAAATGCACGCAGTAACAGACTCGGTCAACGTTTTTCAAATTTGTAGTTAAGGAACAAAATCACTTTAAAAAAAAAACTGGTATTAGACGTATTTTATTGTTTAAATCATTTATTTAAACTCAATTTTATATATCTGAAGTGTTATCCATACACAATTTCAATAACTTGGAACTTTCACGAAAATCTATTTTACAACCATTTTAAGGACATAGAAATGCATTTTAACAATTTCAGGATTTTCATGACGTGCAAACTAAAACTGACCATCTAAATTAAATAATGCATTGCACATTTACCCACTTGCTTCGCTCACCGTATATCAAAAGTGCACGTCCTCAAAGTACGTGCTAGCCTTCTTCTCCTAAAGCGAGACATCTACGATCTAATACAGGCTTGTCAAATGGGGACGCCGCAGCTACGGGAAAACTAGATCCGGGGCAGCTGTACATGCATGCTATCTTATTCCGGGATAACTGTCCCGGTCTAACATAGTACGGCGCAAACGCATTCGAGCCAACAGGCGAGACCGGTCCTGTGCTGCTGTAGCGCCCTCTATTCCAGTACGACGTGGTTTAATTTGTACTGTAATGTAAATATTATTCCGCAAGATGACGCTACCACACTGTAATAGAAATAACAGCGCCTCCCCCTTTTTTTTCTATCAGGGGTAAATTATTGTATTGAGATACAATACTTGTATTTATTCTGACAGAAACGATGAAAAAGTAGTTTATTTTTAAATGAGCATTTTTGTCATACATCAGTATGTGTGTGTGTGTCTGGGGGTCGTGGTAATCCAGTGTTTATATAGTCAAGGATGGGGCGCCCGTGACCCCAGGGAACATGGTAATTAAGATTCAATGTCATGCAGAAGTGTTTTTTTTTTTTACTAATGGTCACTGAGGAGGACGGGTGGAATATTTTATAATTAAATATATTTAAATATTTTCTTCTTTCTGGGTGGTGTAACCGAAAATAACTGAGAAACTCTAAATCTGTACAGATTAACGCAAATTATAACAAACTCAAACCCGAGACATGTCACTTAAAAATGTGTTTTTTAACAGTAGTTGTAGAAAACGTCTTTTATACGATGTATTATTATTATAATAATAATAATTCTTATTATTATTGTCTTGTGATTAATAAACGATTTACCTGGTTTTATCTCTTCTTGTATAGCTAGAACATTCATCCAAATTAATTATTTCTTGTATAAACGCAGAGAAGACAATTTAAATGACCTTTAGCCGCACCCCTCCGAACAATTATGGTTTCACGATTCAAGCACGCGCTCTATACGCTTTCGGTGTGACGCATTTCCCGGACAAAGGAGCAGGTTTGTTGTCATTCAGCAGCTCTCAAGCGCTCTCATCCTCCTCTGACCCCCTGCAGCTTCAATTTACCCGTTTCGACACTCGCGTTTACGTTTGTGCAACTCTGTCTTATAAACAGAAGAACGGCGTTTAAAGGAAAGAGGAATTGCTTTGGAAGGTTGAAGTCACCGGCAAAATAAAATGATGCTGAGGATGGCAAGTTGGAGAAGATAGCATTGGATTTCATCTTAAGACGACAATATAATAGAAATAATTGGAAAGTTAAAGGACAAGTGGCGAGAGAAAGGATCAGTCCCGTCCGGGTGAAGATGGGGATGGAGTGCATGACGTCTTGGATTTTGACATGTCACGGTACGAGCGCATTTTTGTTGTTGATGAAACTACGAGTAAAACGTTTTTCCCACAGGGAGAGTCGCTATGGCAAAGTGGGCGGGTGCAATTGAAACGTTAGCAGAAACCGCATTTCTATTTTAGCCTTAAATCCGTGCCAGAGCTGCCGACAAGCATCTCACCAGTCTCGCTCCTAGGCAATGTGATCCAACGCAGGTGGACCTCTTCTAGGGGGCTTGAATGAGCACCACAATGGACACGCTCTCCGCGGCGCGTCCTCTCTGAAGTTTGTAGGAGGTAAGACTGTCACTCGTTGATTTTTTTTATTATTTTTTATTAAGACAACTAAAGCATTTTTCCATTGCAAATAGTCAATTTCATATTCATGGCTTTATATGCACGTTACAGCCTACAACAGTCAGACAATGCATTTATTTTTATTTTTTTATTAATTCCATGCCTTCATTTGACAACTTCTCTCATCAATTGCATGTATTTGCATGCGGTAGGAATTAGTAAGTAAAATAACTGTTTTGTAGGCTTGACTTTCAGAAAAACAAACGCCCCACTCCCCGCCCCCCAATCAAGATTCACGGTAATAAACGGTGTGAGGTTGGGGTAAATAAAACGACATATAAAACTTGTAAATTATGGCCATTGTAGATTTGTTAACTTTCCTTTTTGGATGGGTGTGTTGATATTGGGGGTCAAGGTCACCATAGCAAGACACACAGTAAGATTTTATGATTCCACCTTAACTGTAATTTATTCCAGTTAATATCGTCTGATTCTAGTTTAGTATTGAAGCAATGTGGCTTTTCCCCCCTTTAATGTTAAATCCCATTTGACTTGCAACACACAAATACTATACACACTGCATAGTGCATACAGTTGCTACCTATTTTTTTCATAAAGGAAAGGTTCATTTGTTTTTACAACATTATAGATTCACCCTTGACCTAACCTTGTCATGTGTTGAAAATGTTACAGCAGTGCAGATCAATTTCAGCTGTAAGATCATTGGAAACAGTATTTACAGAGGACACAAAGCAGTGAAGCATCGGAGAACAATATAGCAAGACAAAAGGTTATTATAGATACTGTTTACTCATGGGGCCATTGCTGTATTCGTAGACCGCATTTTCTGGAAGTCCCACTGTCGAATTGCAGTAAGAGCAAAAAATTGGATCTGATGAACAGCTACTCTATCTCATTGCTCACTCAATTTCCAGTGTCTCAGGTAAAAAGCTCTTTTCCTACTGTGTGTCCTGACTGAGCACAGTGCAATATGCAATTTTTTCCTGTCATACTGAACTTCATCTGCTTTTATAAATGGACACTCACCTGTCAAGGTTCTTCCGCACAATCACAGCAACATACTGCTGTGCATTCTTTTAGAGGGCAGCCCGAAGCGTGGTGGGTGCTGATTTAACTTGGGTACAGCCTGAAATAGAACTCAAGTACTGGTTATGTTGTGCTACCTATTCACCGGTGAAGCCAGCAAGTTACATTTTGGCCAGCTTTGTTTGCATAAATGAAAAAACTATAAGATGAGCTGACTGGAAGAATCTAACATAGAAAAGGAAGGATCTGTGACTTTTTTTGTTCAGTCAATGGAAATTCCTGTATTTGAGTTCCTCAGTCTCTCAGTTAGAACCAATACTTGACTTCCTTGCAAATGCTCCGTTTTTAAATAGAACAGGTCGGGCATTTGAAAAGACACTACTGCCTAGAGATCAGGAAACAGACATTTCTGTCTGTCTGTTCCGTGCCATTCTATGTACAGTTTGCATGTACAGTGTAACCTCCATTTAACAGTATAATTGGGGGATGGGGTCGTCCATTAGAGATGATTTTTCTTTCATGGCCTAAAAATACCCAGTAGCAGACTATTAATTGTAATTTAGCTGGGTTTTGTTTGATTCCTATTGTCTTAAATAATTGTGGATTATAACAAGAGGGGACAAAGACAATTGTCATTATATCATTGGTCTCCAACTGACCCTGCTGTTCATTTAGCAGAAATGACTAAAATGCTGAAGTCCTGTATGTTTGCGTCACATATCAATTTCAATTGAATATCACATTTTCAAACAGCGTGGAGTACAGAAAATCCTGAATGCATTTCCCTTTGATTAATTATTATTAATTAATACCACAATGCAAAAAGTATTTAATTACACCCAATTAAAGAAAACAACTACCTAAAACATGGACACACAGTTCTTATTTCACGAATAAAGATGTACATTTCATAATCATCACCACAAATGTATAGTATGTATAGTTAACAGTACTTTGACTGCCAACCACGGCCTCATTAATATTGTGGCTGTGCTGTCTACTTTTCGCCTTGGTGTAAGTGAGGAATTCTGACCCAGAAGTGACACCATCAAGAATATATTTTACTTCATCACTCACTTTGTGTTTTGTCATCTCTAGGCCACTGTTCTACTTTACCACCACAAGAGAGTCCAGCTCCAATTTGGCCGTTACACAGTGATAAACCCACAAAAACACTGCCCTGTGTTTCACTTGTCATGGATGCCCAGGTGGCTCTGCTGCACGTATGGACAGTCCTTGTCCTGACAGCAGAACTGAATTGGATTGATACTGCAGAAGTCTACACCAATGCTTGGGCTGTCCAGATTAATGGAGGCCCTGAGGAGGCTGATCGCATCGCAAAGGAACACGGTTTCATCAACCATGGCAATGTGAGTCAAACATATAATGCGCTGTAACTGTGCGTGCTTCGTTTGCTCTCAAGATGTTGCTGTCAAATATGATTGACCTGACACTCCGTGTGGCACTAACTCTGGTTGTGTGAGAATTCTCTCTGCAACAAAAATCTGTAGGCCACCACTCTTCTTTTAGCGCTGACTCGTCATGCTTTAGACTTGCGTGCAAAGCTTTCATATTCATTTCTTTTAGCGTATGATAATGCCAGGTCACAAGACTTGTGAGCAGTTCTAATTAGTTTTATGATAACCACTCAATTGTTAGAGTAGTAAGAAAGGTAGAGTATTGCAAAGAAAACTTTACCTTGCTAGAATCTCATCCTTATTTCTAGAAATTATAATCCTCTAATTTAAACTCTCAAGCATATCAATTTATATGTGTAATTTCAGTGAATACAAAATGAGTTACAGGCCAGTGCCATGTCATAAACCTGAACCCGAATTGTTGCAGCCTTGAACGAACCCTGACGAGAAAACAACATTTGGGCTGTGCGCAAACACTCACTAACCTTCGGCACTCAGTGAAATACGAACTTTATTGCTTCATTTACTTTTTTAACTGTACTTGGAGCAGTGGAGGATGACACTTTCCGCTCCATTTTTTTCACTTGACTGGAGCGGTGTAGAATCACATTTTAAACTCAAGTGAACTCAAGGTGAAAAACTCGAAAACTCCCAAATTGGGTCGCTTGTAAATTAAGGGACCACCGTGTATTATATAGTCTCTCGACTGCACAGATTTAAACCTATTTCCAGTGGGTCTCCATCAATTGCAGTAAATGGGGGCTCACTCTAAAGAGATACCATGTGGTGAGTTATGTTGAGTAAAATTTCTGGATTAAAGAAAAAAAGATCTTATAATGTTGCTTGATCGTACTGGGCAAAAAAAAAAAATGTAGTTGTTACATTATGTATTATTTTCAGTGTCTGGGATTTCCTTTTGGCGCAGTGCCTCATCAGCCATTTTTGTTATTTTAGTCTCTGGCCACTGAGAGAAGGTGCTGCTCCAGAGGAACGATGTGCTGAATATATGTGACAGTACAGTGACTGTACAGCAAGGGTTATGAGAGGGAATACATCTGGCAAGGCATTTTGAAGCTAGGGGATAAGACTGTAAAGGTCTTAGTCCTTTTTCCGTCATCCATGGTGGTAGTTCCAAAGGGAGGCTGAGGGAACGGATGTATAATAGAGGCTAATTGGATTTCTCTTTCTAATGTGATTATAGGATCATCAGAAAGCTGATTAGGTGTTCACTTCTATGTCCAGTAATGCACAAATGTATAGTGTATTGATGAATGTGTAGTTTTGCTTATCGTAATTCAGTTTAATTGTGTTTGACTTGTCTTGAGGATGAGAAATTGTGTTTGTAAGTGTTTAGTACGAGACATTGTAGAGGGGTAGGGTATGCTTCCTGATTGATTTTTCAAAACCCAACTATCTCCATGTACTTAATTGTTTTATAGTTTGGCACCAGTTGACAAATTCCATTTTATTTCAAGCAAATAAGAAATTAGATATAGAAAGAATGAGCTGTTATTGACAACCACATGATAACTATTGATACTTTACCCAGCGCAGTTGAAAACTATTTGGCCCAGTCCTGATTTCAGCTTTGTTTGGGGGTTTTAGGCCGATTGGACCATCTAAATTGCTCGTTGGTGTGAGTGTGAATGGTTGTTTGTCTCGGTGTGCCCTTGTAAATATATTTTCAAGTAGCATTTTAAATGGACTATAGAAGGACGTATGAAGTTATATGACTAGTGCATAAACCTTAGCGCTAGTGATCTGATAAAACTCCATGATCATTTTAAAGACGTTAGATAATAAAAAGTTAGGCTGTTTGATCTTTATTACTGCTTTATTACAGTGTTAAGGATAGCTAGGATTATTTTTCATTCGGAAAGCGGGAAGTTCAGGGAAGCACCTCATCCACGCGGTCAGTCACTCACAAGTCAAAAAGTGTCGCCAGACACACAAGTAGAATTAGTGGCTGATTTATTCTCTCCTCCATCCAATTCACATAGCATCAAAATGACTTACTCAATCTGATATTGTCATCTGCTCCCCAAATTCTGGACCCCAAAGTCCACGTGAAATCAAGATTTAGGTGTACTTGGATTGCATTTCTGTATACATTTTTACACCTGTAACTTGGAACTGTCTCGGAAGGAATACAATTTTCAAGTAACCCCCCCCCCCCCACTCCAACCCTGGTTGCCTCATTCCAGTTTTCCCACCTACCACTCTTTTTTTCCCAGTGTGGCTAAAGCATCGGTGGTGCATGGTGCATGAAAGGATGTTATCTTCTTCTGTTGAGATAACAAATGGTGGGAAGCTATAGAAGTCGCCATATCTCTGATTCCATAGTCGCTGGAGCAATAAAATCGCAACAGCCGCAGCTGGCAGAATTGCATCAAGCTGGCAGAAACTCAATATTATGAGTCTAAGATCTAATATTTCAAAATCAGAATCAAGCCAAAATATTCTTGCTCTCTGCTGGATAGTTATATTGCCATGGCTGGAGGACTATTGCCAATTTCTCTCAATGCTCAGACAACCTACGTTTGAGCCACCAGCCTGCTGGGTCAATTCATCGTCTTCTTTCCAGTTCACATCAAATGACTTGCATGGTCTTGTCGCAAAGCAAACAATACTACAGCCCAGTCTGCGGTCTTCAGATGTGTCAGATAATTTGTCTCTGGCTGTGTGGGATGAGTTGATAGTTTTGCTCAGAAATGACAGATGCTTCCTCAAGTGACTGCATGCATGCCATTTGCTCTCATTTTAGGCTTTGGTGAGTTGATTGTAGTATTTTCAGATGTCTTTTAAAATTGTCAAAATGGATATATCAGAAAATATCATTTAGGCATGCCAGGAGGCATGGTTTTTGTGTGCTTGTCTATTGCCACTCATTTGTTCAGCTATGAAATGATTTATTTAAAGGCGCATCAAAGTATCTTTCTCTAGCTTGCTTTTGCACCCCTTCAGTACCCCTCTTCCCCACCCCAGTCACATAGCCTTGTTTTCTCTCCAGTTCATTTGTGTTTTGAGATGTTTCACACGTAAACTCACACTCCACAGTGTTATGCAGCTCAAAAGCACAATGGTTGCCCTTGGAGTATCTGCTGTCAATTCCCACAAGACTCTGAAGGAAAAATAAGGGCAGCCTATCCAGAGAAAAGCTGTGAAGTCTTTCTATCTGCTTTTTTTGGAATTCCATCGAACAATGATTGTTATGGGTTGTGTATTGTTATGGAGAAGTTCCGCCCCCCCCCATGGTTAAATTTTTAGACGTTGAGCTCTTCACATGTACATTATTTCTGCTCCAGTCTTTAGCAGAGCTGTAAAATTGCATCTCACCGAATGTGTTTTGACAAACAGAAAAATGATTTTATCTTCTTTCCTTTATCTGGTACAATGTATTTGTCAACCTTTGGTATTTTGGTAAACATCAATGCCTGTGATTTTGATCATCAAGACCGCATGCTCCAAATGCATACAAATAAAAAAAGGGGAGATGGGTTTGCATCATTTGCTGTGATAAATGGCTGTTTATCTTTCCACACACCTTTATCCAAATTGCTAAGCAGATACAAAAATAATAATAATCTCATATCTTGGTGAATAATAAAGAATATTACACTGCATTTTTTATGTATTTTGGCCTTTCCACTTCCTCCACAAGAATTGATAGGCATACAATCTTCCACTTGTTCCAGGAATTTCGAACATCGTGCGAAAAAGCGGTTCAGAAAATGGATGGATGGAAAAATAATACTACTGAGACAATGTCAGGCATTATTGCGATCGGAATTTCCTTTGTGAAGAAGTAAACAAATACTTCTAAAGGTGGCGGCTGACTAGATGAGTAAGAGAGCAGATGAGAGCAGTCTCCTCTGAGACAGTATCTGCTTGTTTTAACATTGTCTCCTCTTCAGGGGCTTTTTTAAAGTCAAGTCACAAGGTACTTCTGCCTCTACATTATTTTACCCACACTATACATCAAACCAACAAACCTGGTGTATTTGCCATTTACTGCCCAGATTTGTTGTTGCTTTTTTGTAATTATACATTCATTAAAATCCCCAATATTCTATTACAATAATGTATTTGTATATTAATTAAATGGGTTAGATTTCTGACTTGGATTCTCAGAAGCAGTGAATACGTCTGAAAAACAGTGGTTTCTCTTTTGACTAGAGGCAGTGCTGCTGCTTCACAGCAAAATGTTCTGTGGCCAAATCTCAAATCAAGTCTCTGTTAGTTAACTGTTAAATTGTATGTGTGAAGGTGTTTCCTGTGAAATGCACCACTTTTCTTTTGCCATGTTTTGTACATTTGCAATACTCAGAAAGCTGCAGATGAATAAGTTAAGTGAAGGTAATGACGATACAATTAAATGTGTGAAGTAATTATCCATCACTGCAATGCAGTTGCTGCGCTGATTTGATCACAGAAATGCTCCAATTATGTTGATATCCTTCAATTGCAGTCAGTAGCTGTCATCTGTAATACAACTAATTAATCCTTGCAGGAATCAAAGCTATTGGTATGACCTTATCCAAGACTCTGCTGCCGTAGGCAATTATCTGCCTTTAAACTAGATGTGGCTAGAGGCACAGTCTACTTGATAAAAATACAACCATCAGGTGATATGACATGTGTTGGGTTGATTTGATGAATTTTTGGATCTGTTTGACTTTTTACCATGAGCCAGACTCATACATAGAGTTCTGAGCTCTACCTTTGGGCATTGCACAATGCGGATAGACATTCTGGTGCAGCTGTTTCGATTCCCGCTTCTACATTTCCCATCTGCTGCAGTCAAACACCGTAGAATATTAGTGTCCCCAATTAACTGTTGCTAGGAAGGGAAATGTAGACATATGTGTTATCAGTTTTCACAAAATCAAGGATATCTTCTGCTAACGCAAAGGCTGTAAATGGTGATTTATTTATTTATTTATTTACTTATTTTTTAAATGATGTCTGAAAAATTGGTGGGGGGTTGTATTATGAAAAAAAAATTTTTACTCTGTAAAAAAAAATCTCTTAAAGATACATTATAGAATCAAAAATGCATTTCTAAAACGTGTCATGCAACAGTGAACATCGGACTATATGTACCTATCCTTTCCACATTTGGCGTGAGGAAGCGTGCTAACTTCTGTCACTATAATCGAACGAATAGCGATTGCATAGAACTTTTTAATGAAAGAGTGTTTTTTCATTCATGTTAAAATCACATTATTGTGGTCAAAGTGTCATCTCTCTGAGGCATTGTTGTGAGCTCGCTTCAAAATGTGCTTCCCTTTTGGGTTTTCCATTCTACACACACAACTCCAGTATATGGCGTTGAAAAACCAAATATTTCTGTTTGCTGCACCCTTGAGACACATTCACTGAACTGCCAGTGTTCAATTGAACCCAGATTAAGAACCACTGCACAATGCTCTCTCTTGCGTGCATGCACAACACACAAACAAACACACACGCGCGCACGCACACACACACTTTTAAAAGCCAGAACATCCCCGGCTTCAGTAGAGAATGTATGCTGTGTGGAACAAATGCTGCTCAGAGTCAGGGATGAATGCAGTGTACGTTGACATTTTTTGTCCCAATTGCATTCACCTTGTGAATCTATAGTGCACAGTCGAGCTGCAGTGCTGCATGAGCAGCTTTATCTAAAATGTAAATGTCTCAGGGCTTCTCTGAATATTGTCTGAATTGGCATGGTAGTTATCCAGTAATATATGTAACACCAATTGCTATCTTTGTAAATGGGGATTTTTATTTTTTTAAGTAAAGAATTAATGTTGGTTGATTTTTTTCTCCTTAATGTATAAAATTGTCATTTAGAAAAAGCATTTTATCTTAGGTTGTCTTAAAATTGGCTTGATAATTAAATAAAAAAATATATACCGTATTTTCCGGACTATAAGGCGCACCGGACTATAAGGCGCACCTTCAATGAATGGCCCATTTTAAAACTTTGTCCTTATATCAGGCGCACCGGACTATAAGGCGCACCATTAATGCATCATGGCAGATTTTTAATCCAAATCAAATCATTCTCCATTTTATCATTTCTCTTTCAACTTCAGATGCAACAAATTAATTTATAATCACAAAATAATGATCCATAGTCGTTTTGATTCATGATTCATAGTCTTCAGCGGGCCACTTATGATTGATTTCATGACACAATGCTTTGGGCCAGTTTAGATTTAGGAATTTAGTCCATATATAAGTCGCACCGGACTATAAAGCGCACTGTTGGCTTTTGAGAAAAATTTAGGCCAGTGTGTTATCGTTGTTTGCATGAGCTCTAAGTGCACGCAGACCCACTTTATACTGTAAAGTATTCTTTGTACTTGCAAGATTAAACATGAAGTATTGATAGCTTTTTGTTTGATGTATCTATCAAAATAAATTGATAGAAGTAGCACAAAACTATCCTCCATAAATGCTGCATGACTGTAATGCAAATTGTCGGCTGATCTGTCATGAATGTAATAGAGGTCCCGAGAGATCTAGTCATAATGCACAATAGCAAAGCATTATTTATCATTATTATGAAGGCTGTCATGAGAATTCTTTGCACCAGTCTCAGTCATTCTGTTTTGACGCACTTGACGCGGCAATGTGTTGAGAAAAGGGTTAAACGAAATAAAATAACACCTACAGTGTGTGAACATGCTATCAATTTGTACTATCAATCATTTTACAGTCAGTGGTACCTTTGCTTTGACCAGTGGCATGATAGGGTGGGACGTAGCTAAATGAGGCTGCATTCCAACGTTCTACCAGCTTGAACATTGCAGGCTGCACCTTTTAATAATACAGTAGCATCAAAGATGTTATTCAGTAGGACACCATCTAAACAACAAACAGGAGGGAGGGATTGTATTAATGCAGATATTAATCTCAACAAAGAATGGTGTGGTTGGTACAAGTCCTACTTTTTTTCTAAGTAGGTTTGCTTTTTTGTGCTATATGTTTAAAAGTGCCGACAGCCTCCATTTTTCTGAGCTAAGCCCTTGAAGGTCAGAATACGGAGATGAGCCTGTTTAACATATTTCCTTCCTGTGTTTCACCATTGCTGCAATACACCCACAGTCATCCCTGCCTCCAGTCTTGTATCTACAAATAGATGAATTGATATCAAGTTATCTTGCTAAAAGTCTTCTGAGTGATAGTACCACTGATCTTATAGCATCTTCTGTACAAACAAGTATCAGTCTGGACCTTTATGCATTTACTAGTCAAATAGCTCACACTCTTGATATGTAGCAGATGCAGGGGATCGATATACATCTTTTTTGCATGATGGAGCCACACTTAAGAGTTTTGAGTCAGGGATGAATTACTCACTGTCTAGAGCACGAGTGTCAAACTCATTTTTTTTGCGGGCCGCATTGTAGTCATAGCTTCTTTCGGAGGGCCATTATGACTGTCAGCCCAAATAAATGTATGAGCACCTCATATTATATACAGTAGAAGCTGCAAAACAAACTGACAAATAACTTGTTTTCAAATCATAGGAGTAAAAACTGGTCAAATATAAAAAAAAAAAAGATATTAAAATTTGCAATTCTAGTAATGGCACACGAATTCGATGCACAATTTGTCTTCGCGGGCCACATAAAATTATGTGGGGGGCTGTATCCCCGAGCCTTGAGTTTGACACCTGTGGTCTAGAGGTATACACTTTGGGTCAGCGTCCCAAAACGGTATTGTGCAACTTTCTTTTGATGCATTGAGGTTGAAAGACTAAAGGGAGCCCCGGTTCTAATCCCAAACTACAATATTTCCTGTCTTATGGTTCAGGAACAAACAGACAGACAAACAGACAGCAGCCGCTTCAACTGATCACTCTCGCACCAACCGTCATGAAATAAAATAATAAAATAAAAAAATTAAAAAAACAACAACTCTGCAATGGCAATACAGATTCTAAAGATTGCCCTAGATTTGCCTAATTCTATGCGTCATTGCTTATGCTCTTTGTCAGATGCACTCATCACAGTGGGATATTTTTCATCATGTCTTAAGTAGATCCAAGCACACTTCTTTATCTGCTGTAAATTTATGTTCTTTATACGGTCATTAAAAAGCCTAAAAAAGACGTACTTTTTTTTATCTTTTAATATTCTTACTGAATTATTTTTCAAACATGATTCCCTCATGTTCCCTAATATTATTTTGAAAATTACATTTACTGAAGGTTTGCAAAAGAAAAAAGGACGTGTTATTCTCAAGAAATGATGGTACGATATTCCACGATTCTGTTTCTGTCTCAGCTCAAGAGACTTTTTGCTGGATGGTGCACTGAGATTTGACATGATTTTTTTTGAAAATATGATGTGATCTAATTTTTTCCTTTTAATTTTTCCATCGAGATTTGACGTGCTTTAATTTTTCATAAGCTTAGCTTCATCATGCACGACCTGTTCTTTAATAGATGTTTATTGATTAAATTCTGAAAGTAGGGGTGGCGAGTAGGGTGCCAAGGCATTTGGTGGTTTCTTTTGTTAAAACAACTGTTAATTCTACCTTAAATGTAAGGAATGGCTGATTTCTGTGAGCAAATTTCATCATTGTCAGTAATTAATATCCAGTAATATTCTTGTCTGTTTCAAGTTGTTTTATTATGTATTATTCAAACTAATCAGGGTAGAAACTACATTATCATTTGTGATTACAGAATTTACATTCCATGTCTTTGCAGTATTTAATTTTGGTTGAGAGTGTTTTTTTGCAGGGTTTCCCAAACACCTGAATTATATATTTTTTCATCTTCAGACTCAAATGTACAGAAATATATGTTATTTACATACAGAAAATTGGCAGATATAAACATTTAACCAATAATGAGGACGCTAACATGCATACTTAACAGACTTGAATTAAAAACCCCAAGAAAAAACATGAGGTAAATTCGACTAGTGGCCCAGTGACCAGCTTATTTACTTGATGTGTGTCTCTATTATGCTTGTGATATATTTTCACATAAAATCTTTGCAATGCGCCCACATAATTGTTTGAGGCTTTCCACAGCTTAGCTTTTCCCAAGGCAATTCTCCTTATGAATTCAGTCGAGGCAAGGAGGCTGCAGTTAGAGCTAGGATGTAAACAAATAATTACCTCTCATTTGAAAATACCCAATTACCTTTGGTTTTAGACTAGTAAAATGAGCTTCTTCCCCCAAGTACAAACCAGGCCTTTCAGCTGTAATTTGCCTAAAGATAGCAACTGGGTCGATTGCAAATTGTGTGTGTGTGTGTGTGTGTGTGTGCGTGTGTATGTGCGCGCGTGTGTGCGTGTGGCCATCCAAATCTGTCATATTTTTTCTTTTACTTTACTTACTATGTGTGTGTTTTGTGTAAATGCCCTATAACAAATGGCAGCAAATAAAAGCCCATTGAGATGGTGACAGTTCGATAATCGTGTCTAATATTTCCATTTCAGTGAAACAACAGTTGGAACATTGCATCATCTGTCAAGGTTGGGTGCTTTTTTTATAGTAGTCAGCTAATGATGTCACTTGTCTCATGAAGTTGACCCTGACTTTACACCACCTGTCCATCAGTCCCTCAATCCATCCATCCATCCATCCATCCATCCATCCATCCATCCATCCATCCATCCATCCACCCATCTTGCTGGATTTTCATGTGTACATTTATAGGGCTTTGGGTTAGGGTTAGTTTCAGATACACTGCCACTTGAGTGAAGTAAAAGAAAAGGGGGCAGGACCGCAGCAACAGCCACTGTTGATCATGCACTTACTAAGGATTCAAAGCACATTTGTTTGTACTATACCTTGAGGCATGAAGGTGTAGACAGGGTGGAAAGAGAGCGAAATAATTTAAGTGAGAACCCTGAACTTGAAAAATATTAACTTCCGAAACTGTTCAGTGAGTAGTCAAGAGTGCAGTTAGCTTCGAATGCAAACTCATTGTTTATTAGGAACCATAGAGTCTTGGTCTAATGTATAAAATACCTTGGCACTGCAAGTATTAGAAACAGGTTTGTTCCACAGAAGCACCGCCTTAGTGCAGCACAAGTCACTCTGCTGCCTTGTCGTTATTAATGGTGATGTTGATCCCATTAATTTCATGGGTCACACCTATGTCTTGCATTATTCATTAGGTGGTTTCCTTTTATGTCTTTCTTCATTATTTTAAGACTCAAGGAGGTAGCCCATGTAAATCTTTAACCAACTAGTGAGGGCTTTTATTTCAGCCTTGGACTTTGTAAAAAGAGAATTTTTCAAAACTGTCCAGTGTTTGTAATGATAGCTTTAGGCAAACATTGATAGTGTACTTTGGAAGATAAAGCTCAGTATGCTCTATATATGTAGTATATGCAGCCTACAGTATGCTGTGCTGGTGGTGTTGTGTATTATATAAAGGTACGTTTGAAAGGCAGTGGTTTGAATCTATCATCTCCATTTACAATTGTTGCATGAACACACTAAACTTCATCACATAGTCATGCAGCTGTTGTCATTCAAATTTGTTTGGTGTAAAAGTTTCATTTACACATTAAAACAGAGAGGATGCAGTATTTTGATAGACACCATTGGTGACAAGTGGCTGGATTTAAATTCATTACAATTGTTTGAATCAGCAATGTGTATTTTATGTTGGCATTTTAGTTTGCATCATTAGAGCTTTTTCACACAGCTTTCTATTTGGAAATGGTGGAATTCAATGGGCCTGCCATGTAGATTTGTATGCACTTTGAAAGAAAATTATGACTTGTTACATTGCAAAGTAATAAGGGTGATTTACTCTCATCGGATTTGTTGTCCCGTCGTAATTTTTAGATTTAAATCAAACTGGACAGCTGGCAACTTTCTCAATCCTTCCAGACGAGGCTTCATGCCTCCAGTCTGGTCAGTCAGCCGGCAGCCCAGAGAGGGCTTTCATCCTGTTGTCTTCTCTCTCTCTTCTTTCTCTTCAAACACATCCATTCTTCTTGGTGTGCTTGTCAAATCTTGCATCTCACTCCACTCTTCCCTCCCTTCTTCTTTGCCTTTCTGCTTCTCCTTTTCTGCTTCACGAGGCAGGGAAGGTGAGTCACTCCCCAGTGGCACCTCAGTACATATTGCAATATTTCCTCAATGAAGACTTTTCTTTACTTTTCCTTTGTTGTTAAATTTTTGTGCATTAATGCACACAATTTCTTTTCATGTATCGATGGATGGATGGATGGATGGATGGATGGATGGATGGATGGATGGATGGATGGATGGATGGATGGATGGATGGATGGATGGATGGATGGATGGATGGATGTTGCTTGGCTGCCAGTCCGACCACCACCAAGGCATACATCAGTGCGAGTGACAAAATGTAATGTAATGTTATAAACTTATACGTATAAACTGATATAAAAGAACATTTTTCATTAGGCCAGTCATCCAGGTCATGGACAAATGTGCTACTTCTTTGCTACGATACTCGCTGATGGACGCTAAATGCTCTACTTGCCTACTTTCCATCACAACACAGTTACCAATTACCAACCTTTAAACAAACTGTAAACATATTTACTGTTGACATTTCTGTATTTCTGTAGGTTTTTGGAGATTATTATCACTTCAGACATCATGCTGTGGAGAAGCGAGCTTTTTCTAGACACACGGGGCTGCACATCAGACTGCAACAAGATGCACAAGTAAGACTTTTTCTAATTACTGAGGCCTAAAATCAATTAGCATGTGAATCATTAGAAGAAACTGATGTTGATGTGAAGGACAGCTCATTTTAATCTGTTTTGGCAAGTCCCACTAAAGCTTATATCCTCTCCTCATTTTGAAATTAATTTTTCATATAATTGTTATCCAAATGGGTTTAGTATAACATCTTAACATGGGAAACCTTCACCAAAATTAAATGTAGCATTAGCCACAAGAAGGGAAAGTTATAGTCATTCCCAGAATATTCTGCATTTCAGTTGTATGAAAGCTAGCACTAAAATCATTGAGGATGTTTGATGAAAGCCTCGACTAGATTCACTTCTATTTCAAGACTTGGCTGGTACGTTTGACGAAAGACAACCATGCAACTTACAGTATGTTTGATTTGTTTTTCGTCTAAAACCATCAAACAGCCAAGGCTGTAAAAAAAATGTAATTACTTTAAGACTGAGCACGAGCTGAAAAGCCATACTCTCGGACAATGTCTCTGTCTCCTGACTCAGCAACAACAATCCGGGCTTCGGTGTAAATGCAGCTGACTTAGATGAATTTTTTTGTAACTGCAACGCTCTAAGAAACTTTGTTGTAGAATCCGTGCTCATATCGAACGACCCCGAAAACTTAATTAGTAGTGATGATTGACAGCACTGAGAACACACTGGCTCAGAGGCCTAGAAAATGCAAAAGCCCATCAATGTATTTTTACTCTTGACGTTTTACTTTATGCTGACGGTCAAATGTTCTGAATTTGAATGGGTGAAGCCTTTCTGTGTGGGGCTTGCATTGTTTTTTTCTCCCGGTACTCTGGCCTTCTCCCACATTCTAAAACATGTATATTAGGTTAAAAAATCCAGTTCGTCATGACAGTCCATTTATCACTAACAAGCTCAGCATATGGATTTTTGTTAACAATTTTTGTTATATATATATATATTTTTTTTTTATAAAACCATGTTCCACCACTAATTTGATTTGGTTAAAAAAAAAAAAGCAATCATTTTTTATCCTTTCTTTGATTAAAATGGTATGAACATAGTGCCGTGCTGGCGGGCGTTCACTGTGTTGCCAGGCAGCCACTGTCATGGATTTTTTTCCCAAGATGTACTTACGAATGCTTGAATTAATTTTTATACCAGCCACAGCAAGGAGCTGATGCCAATCAAATATTTTCAATAAAATTCCATCTGACAAAAATATTAAAAGACAGAACATGTGCTTGTTTGTGTTTAATTTTGCCAACACAACTTTAAACTGTGCCCTGTGGTAGCTGGTGCCAAGATGTCCGTTACGGGTAAATAAGGAAATTAAATATTGATTTGTCACTGAAACAACATTGATGCCCTCGTTCTTTAAGCCAAGTTTGAGTTGCATCACCACTACTGTATGATTGAACCACCACCGCTGATATATTGAAAACATTTCCATCTAGACAGCTCATTGTGTAGGACAAGGTTACCATGAAACAAGAAATCAAAGAATTAAAGAATTAAATGAAAGAATATTACCACGACACAAAGAGAGTCAGTAGAGAGAAGAAACTTTGTGAAGAAAATTCATTTCCCCTTTCAAAATCTAACATCTGGATTCATAACATTTACAAGTACCTGTACAGCCAATAGTCACACACTTGGTTGCTGTCATCCCCAAAATTATCAGCTTGATTGATTTCTTTTCTGAAACACAGTAATATGCTTTTTGCCTCTACCACTAACACTTTGCATCCCATCCCTACTATCTTCATTTTCCTTTCACAGTGCTCTTCAAAACCATCAAAGTGGTTCAACCTAAAGCGCAAAACTCTCTTTTAAAAATGCAAACCAAGCTGTCTGGACTTTTGAGTGCAAAATAATTACCATAAGAATAACGAAGCACATCTCCTGCCCTCCTCGCCTACAATTTTGCCTTATACAAGCAGCTCAGTTTTCCCAAGAGAACTTGCTGCTTGTCTGAAGCGCTACTTATACTTAGAATGACAGGAGGGATTGCAAATCTAGTTTGTATGAAAGAGTTCAACATTTATCGCTTGGCTTCCATATCCACAGTATGTCTTTGCAGCCCTTTTTACACCTTTTGCCTACTGTCCAAACATTCGGTTAGGTCAGTGGTCTCAAACTCAACTTGTTTGCATCAAGTATTCCACAAAATAATAGATATCGAATAGGGGGCCGCAAAATATCATCCAGCAGGCTGCAAATGGCCCCCGGGTTTTAAGTTTGAAACCCCTGCTTAGACTTGGGGTAGAAAAAATTCAAACACTTGCTACTTGGATTGTAATAAAAGATTGCAATCTTATTAAGTCACACGAAACATGCTCACCAGCAGTGTGCGAAATCTGTCTCTTGTTACTTGTAGCTAGGCTCTTTGTACACAACTAGAGCTTAGGTTTGGTGGCTTTTGCAATATCCTATGACATTAAAGTCCAACAATGCCAAAACGATGAGTGTCTGTGCTTGTGTATGTTTGCACACCTCAGGTTCTATGGGCAGAGCAGCAAGTGGTGAAAAGGAGGAAGAGGAGGGAAGTCTTTGAGGAACCAACCGACCCTGATTTTTCCAAGCAGTGGTACCTGGTGTGTAATGATCTCTAATTTGTCTTCAGATTTGGTTTTCAACATTATTATTCTACACTATTATTCTGAATTCTATTATTATCACTATTATTATTAGTAGTAGTAGTAGTAGTAGTAGTAGTCTAATTTGTCTTCAGGTTTGGTTTTCGACGCTATTATTCTACACTATTATTCTGAATTCTATTATTATTTCTATTATTATTATTAGTAGTAGTAGTAGTAGTAGTAGTAGCAGCAGTAGTAGTATAAAATTATAACCTAAGTAAACATAAATGCAGTTTTTAAATGATTTGATTTATTATAGGTAAACTATTTATAGCTACCTGTGTGAAAAGGTAATTTACTTGCTCTCTTGTGAAACCATGAATCATGAAATACGTTTTAACACTACTGGGAATACATGTAAATCGACAATCAACTGGATTTTAGTTTACCAGAGGGGTACGGCTTGTTGAGAAGATTCCTGTGTCTCACATGCTGTTGACTTGTCCAATAACCATATGTCTTCAGTCCACTCTGACTCATCAAGACTTAAATACCAAAGTAGCTTGGGCTCACGGCTACACTGGAAAAGGTATTGTGGTGACTATCCTGGATGACGGCATTGAGAAAGACCACCCAGATCTCATCAACAATTATGTTAGTGAACTTATTAAGACTTTGCATTATTAAGAACCTCCTTGAAACATGCTGCGAGTTATAACCTTGGTTCTTGGTCTTTTAGGATCCGGAGGCCAGTTATGATGTCAATGATGGAGATGCTGACCCACAACCAAGATACACTCAGCGTAATGAGAACAGGTAAGGTATGCAGTGAATTCATCAATTTGCCAAGGTATTACTTTTAACTACCCCTAAATGAGGAAAGCAAAGAAGTGCATTCAAAAAAGGCTAAGAAATAGCACGATTTACCTTGATAATATGTATGCACTTCGCTACAATCAACTTTGAAGGTGCTGCTTGGCCTATACTCAAGTCTAGAAAATACCAATTTCCTTGTCTTCCACACAAAAGCCTCGCAGCCATTTTGGCGCTGATTTGTTCAAAACCTTTCACCTGCCTTAGGTTGCCCCTCAAGCCTTTGATTACATTCATAAATATTTACCATGCTTCAATGTTGAGCATAAAGTTCCATCAAGGAATATAGCCTAAATCTCAAGCTCACTCTTTCTTGTAATGTAGTTTTGCGATGCCTCAGTCCTAGTGTGATTCATACACTGATGTTGCATGAGAAGGCCTGCCTCTCAGTCAGCGCTCTGCTTCATCCTAAGGGTTGAGGTTGAGATTCTGTGCAGGCCCCCACCAGACCTTGCTTTATGCATTGGAGCAATGTCATGTCGAAAGAGGAAAGTTACGAGAGTGGAATTGTCCAAAATCTGGTGGTGTGACGAATGCTTCGGCGTGTTCAGTATGAATTAGAGCGGGTCTTCTTGCCCGGCATCGGTGCCTAATCTCATAAATGCAATTCTGGGAGAATGGACAAGATGCACTGCTAAATCTTTTAGATAGCCCTCCCAGAAGAGTTGAAGCTGTTATAGCTGCAAAAGGTGGACCAACATCACAATGAACGGTTCAGTACGAACCCTTTGGATTAAGAATGGGATGTCATTTCCGGTCATTTGTGTGTCAAGGCAGTTGAGTGAACACTTTTGGCAATACTGTACTTTGCAGCTTGCTTGTCTGTCACAGATTAGATTATCATCAATCAAGCAAAATGACACCATTTTTTTTATTTTATAAATGTTTCTTTTGATGAAGAACACACTTTCTTAACACAAAAATAAATACTAGAATAATGAAAATCAAACAAATTTGATTTTAGAAAAATGTGTGTTAATTTTTCAACACTTTTCAACGCGCGTGGGTGTGCCCATGGCAACAAGTGGGCCGTAGTCTAAACCCCATGGGGTACATGAAAGGCTACATGTCTTTTCAAATCTTGTTCTAAATCTGTCAGTTTTCTTCAAAGACTGCAGCTTTCTTTGCTGCTGTGCATTTTCTCTTTCAGGCATGGTACTTGCCACTTTATGTTTTTACCTTTTAAATGTAGTGTGTTTTTTATTCTTTTGTGACTGTAATTGTGATAAGAAATGTTGTTTCCTGTCCAAAAAAATGTGTTTATTTAAAAGTACATTAATAATATCCTGTGACAGAACAAAGCACCACTGCAGGGGATTACTCACCGCCTCTGATTCAGTTCCAATAAGGAGCCAAAGCATCACCATTGAAAAGATGCACATGCACCCTTTTAAAATCAGACACTTTCACTCACATACTCTATTACCGAGTCAGTTAAAGTGCACCTACTATGTGTTACCAGTGAGATCAATGAAATAAATAAAGTCTGCAGTGATTTAGAGTAACCTGAACATATAGTACAGCATGTGAGTAATTTCAATATCTCCCTCGCAATCAAATTTTATGAGATAATTCATAGGCAAGAGGGAGTAAGGAGGGTTTTCAGGCTGCCATTTTGATTAAAACGCTGACACAAAGGTTGTTTCCCTTGTTTATAATTAGCATGTCAGGCTCTCTGCTTCATGAGTTGGCAGTTTGGACAGATATTAGTGGAATGGAGACAGGATACACTGAAGGCTGGGTTCTTGCAGAAACAGAACAGCAGAAACTATTGGGTTGGACCATTAACGAGACACCCCATAGAAACAGATTGAAATCAAAAGTGATGCCAAGAGACACATCCCTACAATTAAGCCAAGCATGGCCATGCTGAGAGGCACATTTGGTCATGCTTTCTCGCTTCCTACTCACAGTCAAAACCCAACACAGGCAAGGGTATACTTGTGGCTGTGCTGCTCCACCAGCATTTGACTGCTCTCGTTACACAGTAAATGGTATCATTTCAGTTTCACCCACTGGAACTAATCGGTTCTCAGTATAAAACAAAATTGAATACAAGTTGCAACAGATTTGCAGATTTGTTTATTTTATTTTTTAATTTACATTCTACAGAACGTTCCATCTTCACTGAAATTGATGGTTGGGTGATATAACATTTACATTGCACTTTAGTCATTGAATTGTGTACTTTGGTAACATTCAACAAGTAGAAGTAGAAATATTAACAAAGTACAGTCTAAGTGTTGTATACTAGTCGGCATAAGAAATCATACAAAACTATAATAAATTGCTATCATTCTATTGAGGGGTCAAACTTGCACCATCAGAAACTTTAAACGCACTGTACAGTTGATGTTTTAGGTAACATTGCAGTTCAGTTGCCCGACTGTTAAGGAAATTATTATTTAATGGACATCTAAAATGTAAAGCAAACCTGACCTTGCTGTTCCGTTTTCCTACCGTCATATTTCCTTTTTCTTGTCTTAACATCATAAATAAGTCAAAAAAATCAATCAAAACATTAAATTAAAAGAAAAACACTGTCAGATATCCAAGTCAAGGACAAACACCCATACCGGCCAGTTTTTCCTTGATTGGATTCTTGATTTTGTGTTGTGGACTGTATTTCCATTTAAAGTTTTAGGTTCAAGTTTTCAGATCACTTCTGTGAGAGATAATCTGAGTAACAAAAATGCATCAACTGAATTAGTGCTATAAAAAAAGTTGAACTAAAATGAACTGTTTTTACTGCTTAATGTTCCACTATGGTGTCTGAAGAGGAAACTTACTCTTTGCTCATGCTGTTACCTGCATAATAAGTCTCAATTTGCCCCTTGATTACGTACAGTATGTAGTTAATGAAGGAAGCGTCAAGTCACCATTAATTGCTTTACATTAATATATCATAAGAGCAGTATATACATATACATATATTTATATATATTTATTTATATATAGATGCACTGATTGCCTGGGAATTTTACAAGTGTAAAAGTGAGTTATAAACATTATAAAAGCCATGGTTTGATTGATTAACCTCGAACAGAGTACATGTGTCCAACTTGTGTAATATTTCATTTAAAACTTGGGACAACTCACCCAGAAAATGGTTCTAGGACAGGCCAGTACCACTTTTCTCAGTGCATTGAAATGACCCAGAAATGAAAAAGTCTGGAGTTAAAAGGATTTTTATTGTATATGATATGGCATGACTCGACTGTGACTGCCTCCAAAAAAGCCCTTAGGATGATCAGAATCTCCAAAATTGAATTGCTGAATAAGCAATATGTCATCATTTTTGTTTATGGCATTTTATTTTACTTTTTTTTTTTTTTCAAAAGCAGAAAAGTTCAATTCTTCCTGCGCAAAAATCTAGTAGATCAGGCCCTGGCTGAGTTGGAAATGTGATGGAGTGGGAATAACATGATGGTGATACATCACTGTGTTCCAGTGCTTAATCAGGCGTTGCTGTGCTCTGACCCTGTGAAGTGACTTTGGATCAAAAAGAGTTTTGTTTTGTTCTTTGCTCTGCCATAGCAGCACTGTGGCTGTAATGAGCTTCATTTTGATACTGTTGAGATAGTAAGTCCCCAGAGACAGCAAGCCTCCTCTATCACATATTAAAACCTTTTAATGAAGAGGACTGAATTTTAAAATGAGAGACATTTGTTCATCTGTATTTTATAGCTGAAAGTGTCAGCCAATAACGTTAGGTATAGACGATAGATGCAAGGGAATTATTGTGTGTACGGCATTGTAACGGTCAATGTGCCAAGGTTTCATAATTATATCTTACAGACTTCATTAGCATGTATCACTGATAGGGGAGTATAGATTTGTGATAGGTTGCTGCATTTTTCATCATTGATTATGTGCCCTCTAAAACTCAGCACTCGCATTAATAAATTACTAAATGAATGATTAATCTGCAATGATCAAATAGATTAGTTCAGAGGTGTGGCTGTCAAGGTAAAGAGATGGGTCTATGTCTGTCAGTGTCACCTCTCACTTCAGATTTGACCTCAATGTGCTGCCATTTCAATTTAATCTGCCCTGGGCCTTCAGAATTTACTGTGAAACCTCTACTTACTAATTTAATTTGTTTCGTGATCGCGTTCGTAGGTCAAAAAGTTCTTAAATATGAAATGGAGTAAAAGCCATTTTTCCCATAAGAATTAATGTCAAATGGAAGATTCATGTTTAAGTGCTTTACCTTGAAAGTAGTTACAACTTGCTATAGGAGTAGACGCTTGAGAGACGGGGGGTGTGATGGGGGGTAGACATGTACCATATGCTTAATTTCTACGTTGCTCTTCTGAATCCCCTCGCCGCTTTTTGCACTAGCCCTCTTAGAAGTCATGATTGACTCCAAAGATTCCAGATAAACTACCAATGAACTTGTCAACATGCTAACGTGCACATAGAAACACAGGAAGTGACCAAGCGAAGGGTAAAGACAATATGAAAATGGGTAAATGACATAAACACACACACACGTCACAATCTCACCAGACACGCTCTGAGAGAGCCACTCACGGGTTCAGAAGTCGAATTTGGTTGATGAGAAGAGGCAAAAAAGTCTTGAGGCTCCGATTCGTATCTCAAAATGTTCATAAGTATGTAAACGCTTGTTAGTAGAGGTTTCATTTTATTGAGAAATGGGACGGTTTCTTTAAACAGTCAGATTTCAAGTTTGCCCCAGAGCTGGCCTACGGTAACGTCAGCTTTTTTTTTCATCCTCTAATGTTTTGTTACCAAGTTTGATTAGAAAACAATGTCTACAGTGAGCTTCACACTTTAATACATTTATTAATCAGCATCTCTGAGGACTAAGATGAATTATGTGGTTTTTGTGATCTCATTTTATGCTGCACACGACTTAAGTTTGCAAATCAATAGAGAACAGTGGAAATGTTGGTCTGCAGCCTTGTCACCTGCAGCACAAAAGCCCATGGCACAGCAAGCAACGTGCGAGCAAAGAAAATACAGTAGAGTCTGCAACTCAGACACGCACTGAGGCAGTTGGCTCTGAAGTATATATCATCTCTCTGCAAAGAGGAAACTGCAGCACCTAGTTTTCTCATTGATAAATAACATTTTGGGGGCACTAACTATGCTGGTAACCTGCAAATGATCTCGATTCAGGGCTAACAGACTTTAATTGGTCAGCCCTCAATTGTAAATATTATGTTGGTGTCAGATAATGGATGGCTGGATGAATTGTTTTTCATAGACCTTCATTTGTGCTTTCTTCAAAGACATGGAACTCGATGTGCAGGAGAGGTGGCAGCTGCAGCTAACAATGGTGTGTGTGGCGTGGGTGTGGCCTATAATGCTAAGATTGGAGGTGAGTGCACCGTATTAATGAGGATATATAGATATTTTTTATTTATCTTGTTTTCTTTTAAATGTGCTCACACAAAGTCTGAATAAAAAAAATATATGATAATAAACACAAGAATTATCAGACTGATTATACTGTGATTAAGATATTCTTATTGTGTCTTATTTTTGTATTTATTGGATTTATTCTATTTATTCTATTTATTATTTATTATTACACTTTCGACGCTTATTATGCCCACATGCTACTGTGTTATAATGTACTGTTTTCACTGTACCTTTATATGTAAAGGGCTTTCTTACACTTGCAGCTGTTGTGAAATGCGCCAGATAAAAATGCTTTCACCATCATGTACCCACATTCCAAAAACATGCAAGTTGGGTAAATACAAGATGCTAAATTTCCCAAAGGTATGAACATGAGTGTGAGTGTTTGTCAGTCTCCCTTGCAATTGTCTGGAAACCAATTCAGGTTGTAACCTGCCTCCAACCAAGGTCTGTTCAACAGAACAGGACAAGCAGTAAAAAAATGGATGCATGAAGAGATGGGTATTGTACAGAGTATAAATACATAAATATAAATAGTTATAAAAAAATACATTATATAAAAGTTCTGATGATTTGACCCTGGAAGTGTATTTTTCCAGAACATTTTGGTTGAGCTCCAATTTCAATTTTGTGGTGTTTGACTTTGGAATTGTATCCAAAATGTTTTATTTGTTTTTTTTAGATGCTTCTGATAAAGTCTCGCAATGAACTGGAGGAAAAATGTTGTAGGTTTTGGCATCAGATGATCTGTTAAATTGCATGATGATAGAAGCCAGCCTGATGGTACATGCAGGCCCTGAGGAATTTGAATTAGCCCCATTCCAGATGTTCCTCATAACTCTCCTTCTTTGTCTTCATTAACATTTGTCTCTCGACTGAGCAACATATTGGCCGTGCTTTTCAATAATTCATCCTCTGTGAATTTGTTCACGTCCTTAGTGCTTGCTAAAGAGCGGCTGTGTTGTGTTGTTCTGTATGTTCACGAGTACAAAGAACGACGCTTTATTGGTTGTATCCTTGCTGAGTAATGATAAACTGATAAGCGTTTAAACACTCCAGTTGACATTAGTTGGCTCAATTAACATTTGCTCATGCATCTCTCTTCCACGCACACTCATTCATTTGCGGTAGCACACTACTTCTGACCTGGTCACGCTTCTGAGTACTCACACCAGCAGTGTCGCTGAGCTGTAGGAAGTAAAAGAGAATTGTAACAACAGTGATTATGTCTACTGCTGCAACACAGTGTGTACATAATGATGACAGAGTAAACATCATTTCTTTGTGTCACTATTTGCGATTTGGCATTGAAACCTTTGTAAGCAAAATCTCCTCCTACAGCGATCCGACTTAATCTGTGTGCAGCCCTGCCGGAGAGACTCAACGGGTTGTCCTGAATCGATTATTGAAGTCTTAATGTGGATGTCTGTCATGTCTCAGGTCCGCGGGTGTAGTCCCAGTAATAGACTTCATTTGAAGGTGGTTCATTTCACACCTCTCTACTGCCATTAATGTCCACGGGACTGATCTGAGGCTGCTCACATCAAACGCCGAGGCAGTGCTGTGCTTAGGTGTGATTAAATATTTCATTTTGGTTCTACCCTCTGGACACACCATTCTATTGCAGGCTCTCTTATCCTATTTTTTAGATGGGTGTTCGTCAGATGTACAAGCTTTAAAAGAAATCTGTATTTCTCTTTTCTTCCCACTTGTTTGTTCCTGTTGTCACTCATGAGACGTTTCCTGTGCTTGTCTTCCATGTTTTTCCCCTTAGTTTTAAACATTCAAAGGCTGCAATTTATTCTGCTGTTCTCTTGCCTCCCATATTTAACTGCTGACCTAACGTGAGCTGCTCTATGTGTGCATTTAACAGGAGTCCGTATGTTGGATGGGGAGGTGACAGACGTGGTAGAGGCCCACTCTCTTGGTCTCAACCCCCAGCACATTCACATATACAGTGCCAGCTGGGGCCCAGAAGATGACGGCAAATCTCTGGACGGTCCTGCTAAGCTGGCCAAGGAGGCTTTCCAGCAGGGAATCACCAAGGTTGGTCAGACAACTTAACATTACATGTCATTACACCCTTAAAATTGCTGGGTTAAAAATAACCCAATTTGGGTTGAAAATTGGACCGAACCAGCAAGAATTTGACTCAACGTTTTGCCCCAAAAATCTCATTATTTTGTACAAAGCAACGGATTTTTTTTTTAAATGTATTTATTTATTTTGCAAAACAACCTAAAGTTGGGTCAAAATGACACAACCTCCTGGGTCTGTCCAAATTTTAAACTAGCAGTTTTAAGGTTGCTGTTGATATTGCCGCGCGTCGCTTTTAAAAAAAAAAAAAAAAAGCTGATAAAGCTTAGACTAACCCCTGTTTTGGCCTCCCACCATTGGTTTCCAATAAAATTCAGAATAAACTACTAGATCCTCTTGATCAACATGACCTCCCCCCCAGCTACTACATCTCTGAGTTCATCATTCCACTACACGGCCTTTTATCTATCCCTCACACACACACACACACCACAAATCAAAAGCTGATCGCACATTTGCATTCCTAGTCCCAGCTCTGTGAAGGCATCTCCCACAATCTGTTAGATCTAATGAATCCTTAAAATATTTGAAGCAATGCCTCATTCATGTTGCAAAGCCTTTGCATAGAGCTCCCTTCATATTTTTGTATTCTGTTTTATTTGATTCTGTTTAATTTCTCTTGGTCTCATTACTGCATCTTTGTCTACATGTTTGTCTACTCCGAACTTTCTGTCTCAATTTTGCATTGTACGTGTTTGTACGCGTTTGTAACTCTTGTTTTATGAAGCGATATTTTAACATAGGCTTATTTAATTATATTCCATATCTAAGCTAGTCTTATCTTATTAAAACAACACAATTAACTGCTTTATAAGACGTTACATTCGTAGTGAACACAATTGAGGTAAGAATGGTGTTGCCCTCGACAACCATTTTCTCAGACGGCCCCTTTGAAAAATGACTTGCCCGTCCTGCATAATGCATCCATGTAATTAATACTTCAAGAAGAGGTTTCCAGATATGGTAGTGAACAAAACAGGTTTTTTTTTTGGTCCCTCCGCTATTTTTGCTGTGAAAATGCAACAAAATTGCATACATGAATAGGCCCAAACTGTACTGCATATTTGCATATATCATACTATAATAGACCATGTTCTTGTCTGTTTGAACTGGTGTGTGAATATCTACATATCATACGCGTGCGTGTATTGCCTGTGTTCACCAATATTTCGAAAGATTGCCTTTAAAACATATACCCAAAAAACTGCTCTGAGAGAGGCCACCACCAGAACTTGAATGACCCAGAAGCAGATAGAATGAAAGTTGCGAGGGGTTGACTCCTGACTAAGACTGGCTTTAGGTCAGCCCTTAGAAGCTCCCGAATGACATTGCTGAATAGACAATATGTCATGACATTTTTGGTGTTGTTTTTGGCATTTAAAAAAACAATAGCCCAAACGGAAAAGTTCTCCCTGCCGGTTGTCATTTTGCCTGTGCTATGCTGGCACCGCTGCGTGTGCCGGTTTGGTTCCTGCCTTTCAGACACAGTATTTAAAGATGTTAAATCATTTAACCATTATAGTATTTGTCTATTTGAATATACTCCTTCTAGAACGCATGAAATTAACTGTATTGCAATATTGGTCATTTGGCAGACACAATCCTGGTTGCACCTCGTAAGAAGATCAGCTTCCACATTTGTTTACATGGGCATTCAAGTTTGTTCTCCACAGACCTTTAGTAAATCAAACCCTTTTGGATTTTCTGGTAAATTGCCATCATACATGTGTAAATTTGCATCATGTTAAAATGAGTAGATAAGATGATCTTGAAAAGACCAACAAACGTCGCTCAAACGAAAGGACATTTTCACAAAGGCTACTTTGAAGTTGTGGAGTGCTGACAGCAGATTCCCCCGTTCCCTTTTATTCCATTATGGCCAAGAAGGACAGAACTGGTCCATAGACCTGCAGCTATTACGACCTGCAAAAAGCAGGCCATCAATGTATGAAAGGGCAGCATCGTTCTGTGTGCCTTTGGTGGGGCCATTTAAAAAATTCCATTCAGTCATCCTTCCATTATCTGTACCGCTTGTCCCCCGGGGGTCGCGGGCATGCGGGAACCCATCTCAACAATCATTGGGCAGTAAGCAAGGGACACCCTGAACTGGTTGCCAGCCAATCGCGGAGTACACAAAGACGAACGAACAACCATTCACACACACACACACACACTCTCACCATGGGCAATTTAGGGTGCTCAATCGGCCTACCAAGCATTATTTTTGGGATGTGGGAGTTCTCGGGGAAAAGCCACACGGGCACGGGGAGAACATGGAAACTCCACACAGGGAGGGCCGGAGGTGAAATCTAACCCACAACCTCTGAACCATGAGGCAGACGTGCTAACCAGTGCGCCACCTCCATTCCCAAAAATGTATTCTAAAAATGAAAAGTAACCAGTGCATGAAGGCAACCAAGATTTATCTCTTGAAATGCTAGACATTCCAGTAATAAGTACCTTTCGATAAAGATGCAAGACCAAATCCTTGGTGCGTGTGGAAATAAATTTATTTTTTAACCTGACAGAGTATATAATTTGTTACTTCAGTCATATTCTTATTATGACACATAAATCACCTCACGATTGTTAGGCTGCTTGTAAAGTGCAACCCTTAATCAGACTGACTGGGTGATATACTGTTAGTGCTTTAGGAAATTGGAGCAAAACAGTCTCATCGGCACCTATCGCTTTGGCATTCATCTGGCCTCTAAATATTCCGTTTGATTTTTTTTATTCCCTTTTATCATCTGTTTTAACACGGTGCCTCACATGAAAAGATAAGAAGACTAATGGTTGTACAGCTCACTTTCCAAAGACAACATGTAACTAACAAGGCATTCGAGCAGTGGGGCATAATCGACTCTCTCGATGTCTCACATAATTACTGTTGTGCGGTCATTTGGAATAATGTGTTCATTCTTTCTTTACCTCAGGGACGTGGGGGACTGGGCTCTATTTTTGTGTGGGCTTCTGGGAACGGCGGCAGAGAGCAAGACAACTGCAACTGTGACGGCTACACCAACAGCATCTACACATTGTCCATCAGCAGCACCACACAATCTGGAAATGTGCCATGGTACAGCGAGCCTTGTTCATCTACCCTCGCCACCACCTTCAGCTCCGGAGACCCTGGGGAAAAACAGATAGTAGGTGTACGCAAATACACAGTATACGCTCATGGAAAATCTGCGCGTTTGTGCTCGAAAGGAAACTGTCCAAATGTCAAAATGATGTATTGTGTTTCAAGACAAGATGGAAGCTTACATATTCAAAATCAAACCTTGTCTAACATTGACACGCATAAGGGAATCTCTCTGTTGTTAAAATAGGAGCTGACAATGACCGAGAAATAGCAACATGCCTCCTTGGCGCGACTTGTCAAATGACGCTTGCCTCGGGGACAAGGAACAGATAACTATCAATCCTCTCTAAGGATGCATGCTGCAGGCGGGCCAAAACAAATGTATAGGTGTCCTCCTTTGTTTTTTTTTTGTATTGCTAGCATCAGGTTTTTCTTTGCCAGAGAACACATTTTTACTCTTCAAAAATGGCGATAGGAGTATCTTTAGCAATTTATTTTAACTGACATCCCTTCTTGTATCTCAGTATGTAATATCTTTCACACCCAGGATGAACAGAAATGTAGCTGTGAGTGTTGACAGATGGTTAGAAAACTCGAGTGAGGATAAGCAGTATGGAGAATAGATGCATGGATAGAAAATATGTTTGATTTGAATGCATGATTTATATATATAGTGTGTGTATATATATAGTATATATATGTATATGTATATACTGTATGTATATATATATATACGTATATATATATATATATACGTATATATATCTACATATATATATATATATATAGATATATATATATATATATATGTGATATAAGTGATTCATTACGTATGATGTGCCAATGACATTTGTTATTCATTTAACCTTTATTTTCCCAGATAAGACAATTGAAAACAAATTATCTTCTTCAACGGGAAGGCGCCTGCAAACACCAGACTAAAACAAGATTGTCTTTAGGCATATTTTGGTCCCGATACGTGCATGGGGATTGTCTGAATTGAATTTCCAAAACTGCAAAAATGCAGAGACTACATTGTTCTCAAGTAAACATTGCCATTGGGCTTTCTAGTTGTATGGTTCCATTACTAAACACATGAGACTGAAAAACAAGCTGACGCTTCCATTTTCTTTCCTGTTACCAATTGCTCATTAAAGGGTCTTCTGATTACCGGGCCCTCAATGACTCACACTCAACATCTTTCACTGTGACTTCCCAGCACACATAAGTGGAATAGTTGATGTGTAAAATTGAATGTATCTCTCAATTTCCATGTCTGTCTCCAAGGTGACAACAGACCTTAGGCAAAAGTGCACCGATTCACACACAGGAACGTCGGCTTCAGCACCACTAGCTGCTGGAATCATTGCTCTGGCGCTGGAGGCCAAGTAAGTCGAATCACCCTTCTTCTGCCTACGCGGAGCCAGCCTTATGGCTCATCAGATGTTCTTTAACCTTATTTTGTATGCATCACTGTAGGCTCAGAGGTTAATATGAATATTTGTGTGCACACAGTCAGCCTAAAACCCAACCCACTTGGTCACCCAGCAAACGGATCTTTTTATAATCACTTTATTAGCTATGCATACAAATTAGTGACTTTATCCCCAAAAGACATCAGAATATCTTACAGCCGATTGTGACGTCTTAAACTAGAAAGTGTGTCACGTTATTTCTCATCCAGGTTTCCAAATTCAGCAATTCTAATGTGTTCCATGATAGGCTTACCTTTTATCTTATCTTGGCATATTTAGTTTGCTTATCTTCATAATGCTTGTGATTCCCATTTTAGCAATTAGCTGGCAGCATTTTATTTGAAACCCTGGAAAACCCCACAGGGCTATTTAAGTAAAGATGTGAAGACAGTAAGTATCTCTGTGTGATACTTTGACATTTCTTGTCAGGGCAAAAAATACAAAACATTATTCAATTCATTCAATATTCAATTATTCCGATTAACAATGAAGAACCCGACTCTTCCAATAAATGTTACATTTGTACATTTGAACTCAAGAGTGCTGTCAGTTGAATTTGAGATTCACTAACTAGTGCGTTTTCGTTTTGAGGCTTCTAAAAATCAAATGAATTTATGTTCTATACAATTATGTCAAAGTATGTCTGACCAAAGCGGTAGGTAGCCAAAGATCACATTCAGCGTGTTTTCCCTTTCATGAGTAATATCATATCAAAGATGTTCGTGGGTTCAAAGGCCATGCCTGTGATTTGTATTTGTCAATGCTTTACAAAAAGACATTTCTCAAACTCTGATCTCCTGGCATCTGTGACAATGTTTCAGTTTATCACACTGTAATCTCATCTATGAATTTGCCCTCCCTGTCAGATAGATTCATTCAAAAGGATGTTTTATCTTTCTGCTGTTCCCTTTCTCCATCAGTCACCCTTGCCACTACTTGTTAAGTGTCACTGAAATAATGGGGAATCGTGTCTATTAAAAACACATCCCCATTCTACAGTATAGCTGACACTTTAAACCATAGTGTGAAACAGGATAGTTGTCATGGTTAACTGAAATTATCCTTGGTCTTTTTCGTATTCGAAAAACATTCTGCCTCTCCATTTTAACGTTCGGAATTATATTTCAGCAAGGGCTACAGACGGCTAAATGTTTTTCACATTCCACTGCTTCCTTCCTTTTGCTGTATAGTTAGAGGTCAGCCAAGTCTGACAGCTCATAATATATGACGGGAACTAAATTACTCCTTCTACTGTTAAGTGACATGAAGATTAAGTGGTCTCTTTCCCACATTTCGGCAGTATGAACCTGACCTGGAGGGACATGCAGCACCTGGTGGTGAGAACAGCCCGACCCAAACGTCTCAACGCAGGAGACTGGAGGACCAATGGAGTTGGACGCAGAGGTAGTACTGATGATTTTGTTTCAAAAGCATCCTTTTCTGATTTTACACATCACCAAAATGTTGGATGTACGCGTGTGCTCTGTGTGTTCGCCGTACTGAACGTGGCAGGTCTGTCAGTGAGGCGATGCATGTAATAAATGGACTGACCTTTATAAAGTGACAACCAACATCGTCAGTAGCATTCATAAGCATTTTATTAACTTTGCTATGGTCTGTTACAATGGTGATACATCTTGGTGTATTATGCCACAGTATTAGGCAACTATTCTATAGCCTTGTTGTTGTTGTTTTTTAGATCTGATTGCAAGGAAAAGTTTAACTGAGGTAGAGGACAGGAAAAGACAGGGAGAAATGGTAAAACAGGCCTGCCCCAGTGAGTAGGAGCAGGTCCCTGTTTGCCAAGTTAATCTCTTACAGTGGTCATTATTGTGTTCTATCGCTATAAAAAAATGTGATGTAGTTCAAATGGAAGATTTTTCCAAGATAAATATTTCTTCTAGCATTTATGTGACCTTAAACTGTATGAGTCAATTTAAAAGGAAAAGGAAAATAAATCTTTTTGAGGGGTGGAAATAACACTGTTAGCTCAGTTTATTTGTGTTCCTCCTCTAAAACAGTACAAATCATAGGTCACATTGATGGTTGAAAAACCTTTGAGTGATTTATCCACCCATCCATTTTCGGAAGCACTTTTTCGCACAAGAGTAGCGTGCATGCTGGAGCCTATTCCAGCAGTCATCGGGCAGTAGGTGGGGGACACCCTGAATCGGTCAGCAGGGCACACATAAACAACCGTTCGCACTCATACTCTTACCGTTGGGCAATTTGGAGGGGTCAATCGGCCTACCATGCATGTTTTTTAAATGTAGGAAGAAACAGGAGTACCCAGAGGAAATCCACACCGGCACGTGGAGAGCATGCAAACTCCACACAGGAAAGTCGGATTCAAAATCGAAACCACAACCTCTGCACTGTGAGGCGGATGTGCTAACCAGTCAACCACCGTGCCACCCTGAAGTGATTTATGCCCGTCTCATTTTATCAGACCACAAAAATGTGGCATTTTCACTGAGCTGTATAGAGATGTTTTACAGTCTTTATGTTGCTTACACTGTTTGCCGGGGATGATGACTGACTGAGTAGTCAAGAATTTTAACGGTAGAGTCACAAAAAGCTCAAATTTGGACTTGATAGGTTTGTGAATATATTTTCTACTAACCGCAATGATCTCACAATACAGCTGTTGTAAAATAATGTATTAAGTCATGTATGCTGTAGGTCTTCAGTACATTGTAATTTCTTTGGTAATTTGCAATGAGTGATTAAAAGGCTGATTTGCAATTTGTGTCTCCCTTACTAGAAAATAATGCTAATGAACTGTGTTTACTAACAACACCCTGTCCCCCCCACAGTGAGTCACTCATATGGTTATGGGCTCCTGGATGCTGGCGCAATGGTGGCTTTAGCGCAAAACTGGACCAGAGTGGGGCCACAGCACCAGTGTGTTCACACAATGCTCACAGAACCAAGGTGAGTGTTGGACACATCAGTCACCATATTGCCCCTCAGGAGTGGCACATTTAGTTGTGTAGACACGTACCATTAAGCTGTCTTGTCAAATCTGCAGAGACATCGGGAGCAGGCTGATGTTCAGTAAAAGCGTGGATGCCTGCTGGGGACGGCCAGACTATGTCAGCTCTCTGGAGCACGTTCAGGCTCGTCTTACTCTCCTCCACAACCAGAGGGGCAAGCTGGCTATTCATCTCGTCAGTCCACTGGGCACACGCTCTACCCTGTTGTTTCCCAGGTACACAAAGAAACACTTTCTTTTCCACTCTGAATTTCACATGTGAGGTGTACAAACCTAGAATTTGTGATGCAGAGTCCTGACAGACAAATAGGAAAAAAAATTGTTCAAATAAGTTTAATCTAATCGTAATTATTTAGACATTTTCTGTTGTAAATCACCTTTTGGAAAGTTACCTACAAAATTTGGAACTATTAAGAAACGTTCCATTGGACATAATGTTAATGATGGTACATAAACCTGCAGGATTTGTTTTATTTCCATTCAGTACTACTGAGTTGCTCTATATAACACTTTCTAAAACACATTTTTCATTTCGATGCAGAGAAAAGAAATACTGTCCCTATTCTTGCAGGCCAAATGACTTCTCCACTGAGGGATTCAATGACTGGGCCTTTATGACCACCCACTCGTGGGATGAGGATCCTCAAGGGGAATGGACCTTGGAAATAGAAAATGTTGTTGCTAATAGCCGAGACTATGGTAACCGAATTGGCTTCCATTATTTATCACTTGCATCACATCAAACACCCATACCCAAGACCATTTTTTTGTATTTATTTCTTTTTTCATTTGAACTAAAATATTGGTACGGTGGAGCTGGACATTAGTCTGTGTGGCGTTAGCATATTCTCCCCAGGTTTACATGGCTTTTCTTCAGCTACTCTAGCCAGCTCATGTTAACATTATCGGACAATTAAAAGAGAATGTTAATTTTGTTTGTACATACATATATGTCCTTCAGGCGACTTTTTCAGAAAGTGTCCTGCCTCTCACCCCATCCGAAGTCAACTCACGTGACCCTGAACATAAAAATAATGTAAAAAATGGATGATTGGATAAACTATTTCACAACGGTACTCTGTAGATCACTGATCTCCGGCAAGGTTGAACCGTTAACAAAAGTGGAGAAAAAATATTCTAAAACACTGTATTGATTTTTTTCCAATTATAGCTGCAGTGTTTTCTGACAACAAGTCAAGTACACGGCATTGGATGGATTTCAATATGAACCCACACACAAACTCAAAAAAGAAAAAAACCTCTCCTTCTAGCAGCCATTTAATCTTTTCAATACTACACAAAATAAATTAGAATAAACAGCAAGGTCGACTCAAACATGGACAAAATTGTTGGTAACCCCAAATGAGAGAAAAGCCCACAGTGGTCAGAAAAATAACTTGAATCTGATGAAAGTACTACATTTTTGAAAATTAAAGAAAATCAGCCAATTAAAATTGTGGTTCAGCAGATTTAAAAAAAACAAGCTGATGAAATATCTTTAACCAAAGTGTGTTTCCTAATTAGCATTACTGCTGTGGTTTCAGGGAATTAAAAGGAAAATTAAGGACAAGCATGTTAAAATCTATAATAGGACAATCTTCGAGCAGCTTGATGCTCCTATATTGCAAGTATTATTCAGAAATTCAAGATCAACGGGACCGTAGCCAACCTCCCTCAACCTGGCCGCAGGAGAAAAATGGAGGAGAAATTGAAGTGATGGATAATACACATGGCAACCAAAGAGCCCAGAGCAACAGCCAAAGAAATTGAAGGTCACCCTCAAGGTCAAGGTACATTAGCGTCAGATTGTAACATCCATCGTTTGAGCCAAAGGGGACTTTATAGAAGATGACCAAGATGGAGGCGGATATAAATTATTGATAAAAAAAAGTGATCCTGGAATTTAATAATAATAAAAATTAAAAATCTGATGAACCACAATTCAAAAGCAGTGACTGATTTTCATGACCATTGTGAGGCATTCTTTCATTAACAGAAGTGCCAAAACTTTTGCATCCAAATACACAGTATGTTGTATTTGGAGGGATCGTACCATTTCTTTAATTTTTGGTTTGAAGGGAATTGTTTCCACCATGATGCAAATGGCTAAAGGAGCAAATATAAAACAATCATTTGGATTTACAGCAAAACTAAATGGGTTATTGGTCAGCACACCTATATATAAAAGTTTATCACATTTCTGGCATAACTGAATATCTAATGTCAATCCATGAAGTAGGCAGATATGCTATAGTAAAAGTCTCTCACTAGAATTAAGAGTAAAAAGACATGGTAAGTGTCACGTCTCGTCCCCAGCCGTGTTACTATGTGTCTGTCTTGGTTTCTGTCTGTGTGCTCGCCCCTCCCCTCCTGTGTGCCCATGATTAGTCAGATTATTCTCACCTTCCTCTTATTACTTGTCGTGTATATAAGTCCTGTCTGCCCCTCACGCCCCGTCGGATCATTGCGTGATGTTGTCTTGATGTCGTTTGGTTCCTGGTGTCGCAATGTCTTAACGTCCTTTGTTTCGCGTCCCTGTTGGTTAGTTGGTTGTTATCTTGTTAAGTCATGTCCGTTTGCTGAGTCTATTAGATTGTTTTGCTGTATAAACCCTGGTCCGTCCGATCTGTGACAGTAAGCCTTTATCTCTCATCTGTATTGACTGAAACATCTTTGCTGACTGACCTTTGCTGCCGCACAAGATGGAAAACATTATTTTTCCAGCCTCATTGAAAATTGTTGTCGTCTTTCTCCGTGGTCAGGTCTTCTATTTATTTTGTTATTTCTGTGTCACATTCCTCTCCCTCATCAGCTCCACGTTTTTCTAAACTCCCCGGCTCTCGTTTTCATATTCAAGAATTAAGATTGTGCCCTTCTTTTGTTGTCAGGTAATGATGAGCACGGTGGTTTTATAATATGCCAACATATTATCTTCCTAATTGGTATATTGTCTGCTGAAGGGCAAATTATCCACAGTACTGCCTAACCTTTTCGTCCTCCTTCAGTTCTAGGAAACTACAAAAGCAAGGAACACGGAATTAAGGCACTGAGAAATTGAAAAGTGCGATAGATAACATTTGTGTTATCGTGCCACTTTCACACAAAGAATGCCCATGCAAATGTCAAATTGAAAATTGGCCAATTTTGGCACTTGTCTTATCATCACCCTTTGGCAAAGGCCTCATCAGCTACATGAACCCTTTTAGTTTTTTTCTGAAAAAGGGAATAATAATAAGAATATTCACTGATTATTTTACAACCTGAGTCTTTGCTTTGCATGCTCAGAGAGTCTGCTCTGTCTGCACCGCCGTTGGTGTTGTGGTCATGTAACCCACAACATATATTTACGTCCTCCTATGTGTCCTCATAACATATTTCACAGTGTATTTTATTCAAAAATGGCACTGACTAAAAGAGAGCCCATTAGGATGCTGCCTTGTTTATTTACACATCATTCATCAACACTGGGAGTAGTCCACCCCAGCGTGTGAAATGATCCTTAATGTGTGTGTGTCTTTATATGAACTGATTCACACAAATATCCACTTGGCACTGTTACTATAGCCTGAACAGCCCCTATATTGTTTTCTCAGAGCAGCTGAGCATGACAGAAATGTGATTTTTCTGGCCTGGAACAGCTGACAGTAGCTATTATGTTCAGAATAATGGCATAGGATAATGGCCGAGTAAAGCTCCAAAATCTTATGAACGCTTTTATATTCGCACACTCGCATCCATATCCACAAGTCAAAACATGAAAAAAAATGTATCAAAAGTGGTATTCCTTTTCAGAATTGTCTAAAAATAGCAGTGTTCTCAATGCATTCCCATGTATAGCAGCAATACTGCCCTCATAATAACACCACCACTTCCTTTTTTAGAAATTTTAAACTTTACTTCCTGTTGGTCCGTCCATCTTTCAGGAGTGCTGAGTCAATTCACGCTGACTCTGTGGGGCACAGGGTCCACTGGGGTCAGCCTGTTGTCGTCGGACTTCCCTCGGCCCTCCAACAACAGCTGCAAGACGTTCGATGCTCAGCAGATCTGCATCGGTGAGTCATCGGTTGTCTTCACATCGGGGGAACCAACAACTTATATGGGTCACATACCAAGAAAAGTCTTGAGCAAAGTAAAATTGCGCTTCATTATGAAGCGCTGAAGTGGATATTGCTTTTTTTCTGATGACAATACATGTTTGCAAAGCGTACTTGCTCCATTAAAGCCCACAAGGAAATATAGCTTGTCAGTTTAAATTGCAAACGAGCGACTGACACCAGACAGGAAGTGATCAGCGCAAATTTAAATGAAGGCCTGATTTAGATTTACACGCGCAAAAACAATTTTCATGTTTTTGTCTTGCCCCTGCCACAGAATGCAGCCCAGGTTTCTCACTCTTCCTCCAAGGCTGCGTTAAGTTGTGCCCTCCTGGTTTCACGTCGGGGCCGCAGCTCCTCAATCTCTCTCTCGAGAACTGGGTTGACTTGTCTTCAGTACAAGCCTGCCTGCCCTGTCATCCCGCCTGTCTCAGCTGCTCTGCCACGGGGCCCACGGACTGTCTGTCTTGCCCTCCTCACAGTCGCCTGGTCCTCACTTCCTGCCTGCACCAGAACCAGGTGCAGCGCAAATCTCCTCTTGCCGGAGGGGAGCCCAGAGGAGAGGATCCAAAATTAGATGATGATGATAAAAGCGTCGGCGGCGTGGCCCCACCTGATCCTCGCTCGTCTTCTCACTTTCCCGTCATTGTGGCGATCCTCAGCTGTGCCTTTATCTTGACGGCCTTTGCCGGAGTGTTTCTGATACTGCAGCTGCGCTCGCGTGGAGTCTCTTCTGGCCGGAGGACCAAACTGCCCGATAGACATGTGGGCTTTGGTTTCGGCCCGGGCCGAGGACAGAAGAGGAAGGCTCGCATATGCTACAAGGGAATCCCCACTGTGTGGGGGGATGAGGACATGACCGCCTACGAGTCTGAATCAGACAGCGAGGAAGTTGACGCTCACAGCGAAAGGACAGCTTTCATCAAGACTCAGAGTGTCATCTAGACGACCCCATCCCAAGATACAGGGGTCCTTAGTTTACAATGGAATTCCTCAGAATTTGTCAGAACATGTAGTTGTGTTCCTAAAAATTTTAATCAATTGAAATATGAATATCTGAATAAATTCAGGCTTCTCACTCTGCTTGCATAACTCGTCTCTGGGCTTCCCCCCGCATTACATATTACAACAACTTATTTAAATTGAGATTTGAGAACCGAAAACATGCACCGCTTGCGACACCCATTTGAATTTCCTCGGAAATGCACCCTTAATTTTTCTAGCATATTCCACACAAAATGCCTTTCTTCTCCGTGAATTTCATTTTTTACTGTGAAAAAGGGAAAGTAAAACTAATGTAAAACTGTTTGATATGAAACATTTTTCATGTAATTAAGTGATCATTTAAATAATACGATTGAAATGGGAAAAACAAAAACTGGAACACTGATGTGAAATAATCAACAAGGAACTGCTAGTGCCTTGTGTCGCGAGATGTATTCTTTCACCGCTTCACACTCTGATTTGTTCGTACCGTCAAACATCCTTCGTCTGGAAACGATGACCCATGTAACAGTTTCAGACCCCAACCTAACACATGATTAAATAGTTGTACTTTCGGGAGGAAAACAAAACGGAGGCCTACTTGTCCCACCAAATGTCTTACCTATTCTGCCCACCTTTTTTTAATAATTGTGTATTTGTTAATGTGTCACTTGCTTAATTCTGAAATACCCTATTTATATAATGGTAAAGTAGATTAGTCAGTTAGCTCACAGGTGTCAAACTCCTGCAGACCAGATCCGGCCCTACATATCATTTTTTGTGGCCTGCAAAAGTTTGCCGCTGGTTTTCTTAAACAACCTAATGATGATAAAGGCCCTTAAACAGAACATGCGCTAGAATTGCCTGTAATCAAGCAGATCGTGTTCGGGCTAGTGGACTTATTAATATGAATTGCAATTGAATTTGTTTGAGTAATAGAAAAAAGTTTGACACTCCTGCTTGAGCTTTTTGGGGGGGTTTTGCAATGAGACATTATGGTGCCATAGCAAAAGACTTTGTATTTATTTATTTAATTATGTATTTATTTTCACAGAATTTTAAGTACTGATACATTTTGCTTTCTTTCACTCAACAACGCAGTATTTTATTGTATTTATACAATTTGAAGTGTGGTATAGAAAATGTTTGTCGGGCAGCGCTTTACAGCATTTCAGACATGTTTCCATTGTGGTCCATCCCAAGGCGGTTTCTGCCATTTGAACAGAACAGAATAGAAACTCGGAACAAAGGCTCAGGTCCTTACAGTGAGAAAGCCAGAAAATGTTCTCCATGTTTGTTGCCGATTGAAGTCCTTTACTATCAAGATATTTCTGCTCTCTTTTCCAGTACTGAAGCAATGTTGATTTATTCCCAGAACATCTCAGTTAAGCTCAAAGTTCAAAATCACTTTATTGTACTCCTTGTAAGCAGAAATTACAAGTTATTTTTCCTTCAATTGCCTTGTATAACAGGCGTAATAGGACTATTGAGGCCACTTTGCAAAAAAAAAAAAAAAAAGGGTAAAAATGCCAAGTTATCGGAATCCACTCATCCATTGCAGTTCCATTCCTGAGCTGACATCCGAACCCCAAACCTCAGAACAGTATGGCAGGCATACTAACCTCTAGGCTACCCTGAAGCACTTCACATTAAAACTATTAAAAGTAAAACTCGTTAAATCACAACCATTTTGTTATTATTCATTTTATTTTTCATGGTCCCTCGTACATTGACGTAATCAGATTACACTGATTAAGTTCAAATGAAATCTTGTATTATTTTTATACATTATTACTTTTTCTATTTAACTCACAGTGGAATATATCATGGAGATCGATTTCAGGCTGGAATAAAATGGCGTCGGTGTTTGCAAAGACCACTTTGTCTTTTCTATATTCTAGACACACACTTAGCATTGCTAATTGTATTTGCTCTCCAAGCAAGCAGATGGCTGTTAACATCTCCCTGGCTTCGGTTCAGCTTTGTCATGAAGCACCAGCACTCATTTATGCACAGCTGTTTGAGGATTTTTTGATAATCAATGTCCACCTTAAGTTCCGTGTCCTACGATGCACTTTAGCCGTACGAGTAAGACATACAAGTGTCACAAATTAACCATCCATCCATCCATTTTCTGAACCGCTTAGTCCCCACGGGGGTTGCGGGAGTGCTGGAGCCTATCCCAGCCGTCATCGGGCAGTAGGCAGGGGACACCCTGAACCAGTTGCCAGCCAATCGCAGGGCACACAGAGACAAACAACCATTAGCACTCGCACTCACACCTAGGGACAGTTTGGAGTCTTCAATCGGCCTACCGGGCATGTTTTGGGGATGTGGGAGGAAACCGGAGTGCCCGGAGAAAACCCACGCAGGCCCGGGGAGAACATGCAAACTTCCACCTCCGGCCCACACAAGGAGGGCCGGAGGTGGAATCGAACCCGCACCCTCCTAACTGTGAGGCGGACGTGCTACCCAGTGCAACACCGAGCCGCCCGCCACGAATAAACCTTACTAGTAAACTCCTAAACCGCACCAGTGATACTATGAGACCCAATTAGTAGGCATGTGTCAAAACTAGTAGCCATCTGGAGTTGGTTGTGCAATGATGTGTGGTGAGGTAATATCAGAATCTATCTATCTGTTTGTCTGTCTGTCTGTCTGAATTAGCTATTTGAATGTAGCTCTACACTGAAATATTTTGTCAATGACCTTGCTCCCACCATTCACTTTTTTATACCGTTTTATCTTGCAGAAACAAAAAACATTTACAGTGGTGTTAAAAATTGTTTTCCCCTTCACTCAATTTTCTTTTTGCCTGTTTGTTACACTTCACTAATTCCCATTGTCAAACAAATGTAAATATTTGACAACACAAATGTCACGTGTGCACCCAGAAGCAGACATGAAACGAAAGTTGAAAAGTAAAAGTCTTTATCAAGTATCAACAGAAAGCAGGGCTGGGCACTCAAGAAAACTAGACATTCTAGCTGGAAGAAAGCTTGACGCACTGACAACTTCTCACAGAGTAACCCGAGCTTACATACTGTAAGACACAGGTGTCAAACTCAAGGCCCGTGGGCCAGATACGGCCCGCCACATCATTTTATGTGGCCCGCGATGACAAATTGTGCATCAAATTTGTGTGTCATTACTAGAATTGCAAATTGTTTTCACTTTTAATAACTTTTAAAAAAAATATTTGACCAGTTTTTACTCGTCTGATTTGAAAATGAGTTATTTGTCAGTTTGTTTTGTAGCTTTTACTCTATATAATATGAGGTGCTCATACTTTTATTTGGGTTGGCAGTCATAATGGCCCTCCGGAAGAAGCGACAATGCGGCCCGCGAAAAAAATGAGTTTGACACCCCTGCTGTAAGAGATCAGGACAGAATAAAGTTGGACATAACAGGACAACGCATATAAGGGAAACTGCAACTGCAGAGCAACTGATCCATTAGGAATCAGGCTTGAGACAGAATGAATTTATATAATTAAAGGACAAAGAATAAAGGATCTGCAATTTTATAACTGACACATCGAGAAACGACGAGCCACCGAGAATCCATTGTCTTATGTCCCAAAGTAGCAAGATAGCCCCAGAGCATCACACTGCCACCACCATGTTTGACTGTACGATGTTCTTTTTCAAGTATGATAGATATACCGAAAAATTGACCTTTCATTTTGTCAGTCCATAGATTATTTATTCTCTGCTATGAATGTGATTTTTTGCCAGCCTCTTCCGCTAGCTTTGAATACCCCCTTTAATTAAGTCACCATTTACAATGTGCATTTTATAATTACTTCGGTTATATTTGTCTGACCTTTTTACACAATAAAATATGGACAAATACTAATTTTAAATTAGAAAGAGCATACTTCTTCGTGATACTATATTTTCAAAGCAATAGAATATGCTCTCTAAGGGAAATACATGCTTATCCATTTTATCACTTCAGCTTTGTGTAGCTCCTGCCGGAGCCAAGTGGACAGCGTTTGAACTGACTCAATGCTGCCCCCTGCAGGGTGACCAGTCATTAAACTAGTTTAGGAAATTGACTCCATGTAGGTGCAGTTCCATGACTCGAGTAAATAAATACTTTCAAATCATTAACATTGTAATTCATACAGTTCAATATTTCAACTCATAATTTTAATTCATAATCTAACAGAAGCAGGAAGCCCAAGTAGAAATGCACAAACAGGATTCTCTCCTTTTCTCTATTTTGTATACAGGGCAAGTTGTAGTTTAAGGAGGTTTTTTTTCATTTTTGTGTTTTCTTCTAATCTCGATCTTCTGCTTCCCCCCCCCTTCTACATTTTATTAAATTATTTAGTTTAGGTTTAAATTTCACCACATTATTACTCCACAGACACTGAATACGGAAGATAGCCTGCCACCATATATTACTTCTAAACCATTTTTATTTTATTAAGACAAATTTCCACAATTTTCATGTGACACATTGTGAAAGAGCTGAGCTAGAGATCAAGGGACAAAAGAGCAGGAACTGAAATGCGGTCACATTGAAATGTTAATAGAAGCCAGAGCAGCACATGGTGTGACAGACCTCCTGAGGGAAATGAACTAACCAAACAGTTATTTAATGCCCAATCATAAGTATGTATGTCCACAGCTTCATGCTGAGCACAGACTCAGCCTCGAGAAAATGCAATTCGAAATGCAAATGGAATTTTGTATGTAGCACAGAGTGCTCCACACATCAGCCACCTACACTTTGTCACTACACTTTAACTCAGCCTCCCAATTTTGAAAAGTTGATAAAACCATCAGCTGGAAAAACAGGCCATTGGAATTTTCACAAGACATTTCTTTAAAGTCCTTTTTCAGACATGTCGTTTTTTTGACCAAACTTAGTCAATAGGATTTCGCCATGATGGGTATTACTGATGTAAACTGTAACTGAAAATAGGATTCTTAATTATTGCAAATCTGCGTGAGGTTGTCATTATTTAAAGACAGCAAACCCGGGAAGTTAACAGCAAAAACCTCAGTTTGACTTCTACGGATTAGAAACGAATGGCTGAAATCGAAATCATTTTGCATTCAACTACCGAGCTGAACCTGCAGTTACAGCATCACAAATTTTCCCTGACATACTCCATGCATACAAAAATGATAGCACTTTGCAAAAAAAATAAAATAAAAATCTATACGCCAGCAGTAGATTTGTTGTTTAATCCAGTAGTCCCCAACCATCAGGCCGCACAGATAAATTGGCTGGGGGCTTTCATAGCAGAGCATATACGTCCCGATCAGTAATACATGGGATCCCCCAAACCCATCACGAATTCACAATGACACAAGACTACCACCCCCACAGTCACCACTCAATGTTTGCCAGTCAGTCAAAAAATCTGTACTACCATAAATTGGGCACTGGTGGAAAAATGGGAGGAGGGCACTGGTTTAGATTTGTTAATGCTATAATCACATACAGCTACAGGATGTACAGAAAGTCAGTGCACTTACATTTTTATTGAGACAATCCCCTGTATTTCTCATAATACAGAAGTGCACTTTGACTTTCCAAACACTGTGTGAGCCATGGCCATAATAATTCCAGCAAGATGAAAATTTGCATTGATGCCACCAGTGACTAAAATAAGATTTAAAAAATCCTGTCATCTCTATCTTGATGCTTCTTTGCTCCATCCCGCTAACTGTACATGTCCCAAGTGGTGGCCCCTAACACGCACGCACGCACGCACACGCACACACACACACACACACACACACACACACACAGTCTAGTGTTGGTGAAACACAACTATACAACAGCCACTCAGTTGTGACACGCCAACACAAGGCTTAAAACAAATGTTCGCCCGCGATGTCAAGGAAGCTCTGAAGGATGAGCAGCGCGCTTACGTGATCTACTTGTTACTGCACAGAGCGGAGACCCACTTGCATCTCTGAATATCCACACAGGATATCGTCTTTGTTGCATTGAGGCAACAAAGAAATGTAACATTAAATTGGGGAGAAAAAAAAAAGTGATTGCAATGTGTGCCAACATCAGTGTGAGCATAGGAAATTAAGAAGAAAAAAAAGCTCATAATACAACAAATAAAGCTTTTGAAATTGCACTCCTGCGGCACACATTTTTTATGAACCCCTTAACCCCACCATCTCCTCCCTCTTACTACCACTTGCACATCATTGGGATATTTACATTCAGTAGTTCAGTTCCAGGCTGAAACACATTCTTACGCAGTAGAACCCACTGCGGCTGTGTTCTCATGAGAGTTTGTGGTTCTGCACAATGCGTTCATCACAGCCAAATCAGAGTGCCCTGTTCTGGCCCAAAGCTTCAGTCGTGGGTCTAAAGAGTCTGAGCTTGCAGGATCACGTTAGCTCCTAGCGCAGTTTGAGCTTGAAGACTGAGATCTCCATTGAATCCAGGCTGACTGTGGAATGGTTGGCCAGTGGTGGACTAGAGTACATTAGGGTCAAAGACATGGGCTGCAGCAGCTGCAGGTCCAAGTTCTTGAAGAGGCTGGAAACATTCAGCTGCACACAAGAGGACAAATGGAAAAGGCAGACATTATTACCCTGATGTTGACTGATATTTAATTCTATTTTCATATTTTGGGATTTATTTCTTCATTTATTTGTTTTTCTATTTTTAATTTTTAATCTCTGCTAGTATTCATTATTTTGTTTTTTTAATTTCAATTAATTTTATTTATTTATTAATACTTTTTATTTGTTCTTCTATGTATTTTCTATTTGGCCATTTTTGGTCCTCCAATTTAGCCTCCTTGTGAGGAAATATGATAGGCACTGCACTTTTTTCAATCGTCGTCTATTGCCAGACACACCAGTGAGCTTTCTCATGAGACACCGTTTTCATAAAAATTTTGCTTTCTTTCTTTCTTACTTTCTTTCTTTATCACTTAATTGAAAAGTACGTCCAAAAGCTGTTTTGTGAGGTATTTGGACTCTTTCCCCGATGCTAGTATTTGTTCATCATTGTTTTGCTTTACTCGGTAGAGGACACCAATATGGGCAGCAACCATACCATGCATGCGAAAAAGCGTGTGTCTGCAAATAAAATTCCTACAAAATGATCAAACTAGACATTATTTTCAAAAATATCAATGTAGGTTTTTTTTTAGGGGGGGGGGGGGGGGGTTACTAACAAACAAATATATCATAATGGAACAAACACCATTACAGTGGTGGTCGTGTCTGATCCAAGGTGCAAATAGTCAATTTTGGCAAGACAGGCTCATAGGCTCAAAAAAAAAAAAAAAAAAAAAGTTTACCTTGTACGCTGGGGCAATGGTAATTCAAGGTACAACTGGATTTTATCAGGGGCTCCTCACCTGTCCTTGGGTGGTGGTGCAGTTGAATCCCAAGCTTGGAACATCCAAAGCACAGTCGAGGCCAAGACGGTGAAGAATTAAAGCTGTGTATGGTGATGGAGCATTGGGGTCCTGCACATGCACACAAAATATTCCACTTAAAAGAAAAATAGCAGTGTAACCTATAAAATCAAACTCATAACACTGGTCCTTCTCCTATTTGTCTGGAGTTGGAAATAATGTTGCTCCTATGCTGTTGCAGAAACACAAAACTGTGCCATGGTCAACCTGTTACCATGAAATCTTCACTAACTGCACAGAGTAAGTGACATTGTAAAGCAGAAATGCGGCGCGCACCCATTGTTGACAAAGGGCAATCGATGGATTTAATGAATTGGAGTGACACAGATGGTTTTATAAACGTGTTATTTATGTAATAGTTATTTGAATAACTCTAAATGTTACGTCAGGCCCGTCCTCAGCTCTTCGTTTCTGTCACGTTATCATACCTATCGTTTAGCCTGTTGTTGCGCGTTCATGTCTGTTCTTGGTGTATGATTTTGTCGAATAAATTTGCCCCAAAATGTGATTTATTCTCCGGAGCGACTTTTTTCCACGTTATTGTGCATTTTATGGCTAATGCGACCAATATTTCGGAGCGACCTTTAGTCTGAAAAATACTGTATGTCCCTTCTGACAAAGTACGCTTCACTGCATATTTGATTCCTGTCACATTAGGAAGAAACAGAATTCCTATCAGAAGATTAAAGCATCTGATTCCAGGTAACGCTGCCAGTGATACATATCTGAATCATGTCACTTGAGTGCAAACAAATAGAAATGGTGATACTTGAATGAATACATGTCCAGTCATAAAAGCTAAGCTGTAATAGATAAAATTTAAGACTCAAGGTGGCTTCTTTACTTGGCTTTGAATGCTGCGAAGGTTTAGAAGGTGAAAGTCACAGGGGAGCATTGACTTGAGTGGCGCAAAGGTTTGCAGAGGAGGCACGCCGCGCCTTTTAGGCAGGACAGGTAGCGCCAGAACATTGTGATTCAAGATGGCGTTGGTCATGTGACCAAGCAGAGAGGGGAAGCTCATCATCATGGAGTTGTCTGTCATCTGAAGAAGGGCAGAGAAAATAAGGAATGATGATGATTAGCGTGATAGACAGTAGCTTCTTGTTTCATTTTAGACACAACTATCAATTCACAGTGGCTGTGGTTGAAGTCTACTTATAAAGGTTAGACACTATATCCAAAAGAATCATGAGCGGGTTTGAAGAGCTACACGGTAAAATCTACGTCCTTCATTCCCATTTGTTTGATCAAAAGTACCATTTGTTACTTTTAGCTATGAGGACCTATGACAAAGGAAAACAAGAGCAACAGAGCACAAACTAAGGGGACGATGATCAACAGTGTTGCCATGACAACATTACCTCTTCAACTCTGTCACTCAACATTTTGCGGAGGAGAGTGTGAAACAAGGAAGAGAGTTTTGCAAAGAAGCCATCAGGCTGAAGGCAACACAAGGGAAAGAGATGGAAAACAAATGCATGAAATGTGAACCGAGCGGAAAACATGATGACAATGGTAGAGACAGAACAGAATCGATGACCTATTTTGAACATGTAAACAAAATAATAATACCATTGGTAATAAAGACATACATACAGAATTAAATAAAATCCCTTTTCTTGACGATAATACGTTCTATACACCCCAACTAATCAAGGTCTTCCGATTAATACTTGATGTTAATGAAATGTGGATTACACAGAAAAATCCACCTGCTTTTATCCATCTCAGGGGGCTGCCATTTTTCCATGGAGTGCCACTGGCTGGCGATTGAAAATGACATCACAGTGCCTAAGGGCTCAGCTTGAAAATGTCATGGCTCACACTTTTTCTGGGTTTGGTCATAGACGCATACTTCACCTTCGGTCTTTTTTTTTCAATTGAGATGTATACGTAGGTCATAGCTGAACATTAATGGTGGAAAAACTTTTTTTAATTGCACCAATACTTTTGTCCGTTCAGTGTACGTGAAGCTGTTAAAGGAGGAAAAAAATCTCCCCCTTATCTGCTATCTTGAATCTTACCTTGTTTCCCTTCAATCTCCTCTCCAGAAGTAATCGGAACCGGTTGATCGTCCTCTTGTTGTCCTTTAGGCCTTGACCCAGCCCACGATTATCATCCTGCATCAGTCGGCGGTCCAAAATGACCTCCAGCTGGCCTAGAGGAGATCGTAGAGTAACACTCCACATTCAAACCTTTACGACTCATACAATAATAGGAGAGTGAGTGAGAAACAATTAACAAAATAAAATAAAATAAAAGGCAAACCATTCTCCAAGCTGCTGACACCCAGAGCCTGTGCCGTGTGCAGCGTAAGCCTGTGATGGTTGTCCTGGATGTAGGCCTGGCTGGGCATTGGGTAGAAGTTAGCTTGCAAGGGGAGTTTCTGGTGGCGGCGACGAAGCTGCATCTACGAGAGGTGGGTGACAGCTTCTTAACATTTTGAGATTGCGACAGAATATGCATAGGTAATATCTAACAAAACACTATCACACTGACCTGGAAGCCATTGAGGTCTGTGTAGAAGATATCTCCGCTCTGGATGTCAGTGACCAGTCGCAGGGCCAGCTCCTTGTTGGTCTGATCTCTGATGTCCACTGTGGTGGTGATGTCCACAGAGAGACCATCCACACCTGGAAACACAATGTGAAAAGCGAAAGGTAAGACTTTACAAACATATTTTAATGGGGTGTAAGTGTCCTATTATTCGGAACACATTGGCCCTAGTAGTTTCATAAAGTAAACAGACGACAGCTTCTGCATTTGCAATTTGAAAAGAGCCCATAACAGTTTTGTTACCTGGCACGTTGTGGATACGAATTGCCTGCTCAAAGTGTTTGTAGTTTGCCACTACTTCAGAGAAGAGAGGTCCCTCAACCACACGTACAACGGGTGGCTCTTGGTGGTCGTAGGGCTGAAAGCAGCAAGAAGGAAAAGGGCTACTCCTTATAGGGGCAAGAGAAGCTTTGTGGGGTTTAGAACACAGAAAATGAGTCAATACCGTTGCTTTTCCATCTGGTAGGAAAAGATAAGCACCACTTTTGTCCTTAGAAGGACGAGTTCCATACAGAACGAAGTGCATCTGAACCTTCATTTCCTGGGGATCTTCCTTGTGTTTGATAGTCTGCAGGTTGAGGCAGATTTAGGAAAGTGAGCATCACTGAGATCAAAGACGAGTAGTTCTGACTCAAACCTCCAGCAAGCCTGTGGTCCCAGAGAAGCCCAGTGTCAGAAACTGGCTGCGGATGTAGAAGGTCTGAGGGTCACTTTGCTGAGACCGAACAGGTAGGGGGTCCAAAGCGTGGGCAGTCAGGGCGCCTCGCGGCAGCCGGAAAAGGGTGTCCGAGCGCAGAGTCATGGGCGAATCCGGAGAGGTATACATATGGAAGACCGTGAGCGCCAGCGATGGTAGACGCACCATGAATGTAGCCTGTGAAAAGGATTGCGGTAGTAGAAATAGGTGGTGATGTTTCAATCAGTATTTTGTACTACCGAGTGCAATCATTAAGATTTATGCAAAGTCATCTCTCACCTCAAACACTTCAGCACTCATTTGATTGGATGAGCTCCACTGAGCGCTCACTTGCACGGGGAGAGTCTGTCCGTCTTCAGTGAGCACCCTCACCTTGTGAGTGTTGACCAACACGGTCACGGCACATAGCCGCTCCTGCTCAAGTGGGTTAAACAGGACCAGGTATCTGACAGCAAAATGGAAAATAGCATTCAGTCTTTTGGGAATGAAGGACCTGAAGGAAAGGGGGCGTCATTTTAGACATGACATGGGCCTCACCTTGGCCCTGCCGGATCCAGCTCGATTAAAGTGTGCTGCGGAAGGGAGTCCTGAGTAGCACGTCTGTCATCCTGTCATCAAACGCACACAAGACCAATATTTATCCATCAACCTAATTTCGCATCCTGTTCAGTGTCTGTCACAAGGAAGCTGGATTCTATCCAAGTTGACAATCAATTACAGAGCAGACAACCCCCGCACACTCACATTCTCATTTCAGGAAATTTTAGCAATGAACCTACCAAATGGTTTTGGACTAGGAGGACATACCCAGAAAATACCCACACAAGGACACAGTGAAGAGAACACCACACAGCAAGACCTACATTTGAACCATTGTCACTATGGAACAAAACACTGGGTGCCCTATTTTGCCTAGTGTAAAGCGCAGTCTAACTTTTTTCATTTGGTATTTCGCCAGACAAGCATAGGTACAAAAAGGTGTTCCCCGGTGCCTCGGCAATTGCATGGTCATGGGATGGAATGCAGGTGGCTCCCAGCTAATCGAAATAGCTCCCCTCATTCCCTTTAAAATGAGTGCAGTCCTCGACATCTCCGAAGCAGAAATTGACTCAATGGGACTAGTGCAGGAGATTATCAAACAAAAAAACAGGCCTAGAGAGGCGCAACGTGGTCAATCAAACTTTTCCCATGAAAATAAATATGCACCCATTTTGACACTGAGCACATGGCTGGCTCCAGGTCAGTAAAATGCTACTGTATGTAAATTGTTTATTGTTCTCTTAGAAATCACCTCCAGTGTTTGCTCTTACCGTCTCTAGGAAAGGCTCTGTTTGGTAGAAGCGATAGAATTCTTTGTTCTTCATTATGAGGAAATGTGCAGCATTGATGATAACTCTCTTCAAACCGATGAGTGAGCGTAGTAATCTATGGATGTCAGGAGACAATCATCACACAATCAACATCAGATGCCGTGTTATTTTTCGACTGGGTATCAAACCTGTAAAACAAGGAGGATTAAATGATCCTTTTCATACAAAAACGTATTTAACCTTAATTAATCCAGATAAGGCAATTGAAAAAGGATTCTCATTTACAATGCCGGCCTGGCAAAATGTTTCTCTTATCTTTATTTCTTGAGTGAACTCATCTCATCTTAATTTGTCTATCACGGCCACCGTCATTCCCTACCTGGTGCCATAGTCGACAACAACATTCTCTTTCGCAGTACCAGTGATGGCATCATGATGCTGGAAGAGGCCCACAGAGCGCCTGGCATCAACGAGCAGGGCGTAATCTGAGACCGGATAGCGTCCTTCCATGCCCAGGTGTCGGGCGTTGGCGACCGCTAAGCTGTAAAGTATCTCAGCTCCCCTGAAACACGCATAACACTTGTAATTACTTGCAAGTCAACATTCTGTGTGGGATGGCGTCAATTCAAATTCACATTCATCCTGTGAATTGAATTTGAATTTTGCATAGCCCTGAAAGGGAACTTCCAGAGTCATATCATCTAGTCTGTCTGTCTAAGTAAGCAAGGAATATGTGAGGGATATTTGATATGTGAGCTTGTTTGCAGTGCATGCCAAGAAGACCAAAGTTCCCTGTTGAACAGTTAACACACAAAGCACACTTTGCAAAGTAAGACTGATGAGAGAATGGAATGACCAAACCTGAGGTGTGATTCGATGACACGATCCAAGCTCTTATAAAAGGGCCGGGATGTAAAGTAGCCAGTCCAGTAGTGGTCTTCTCGGTCTGCATAGGCAAAGAAATCCCCACTGAGCACGGGGAAGTCCGTAGGTCGGGATCCTTGAGCCAATCCATAGGATTTATACAAAGCATTGAAGTAGTCGGTGAGAGTTCCAAACTGAGCCTGGAGATGTAAGCAGAGATGCGGGAAAAGTTCAACCTTAACATTGCTAAAACCGAAACGCAGAACAGAACAAAAAGATACTGATACCTATGCCTAAGACTTTCTGGGCTTTGAATTAAACACTGATCCATGACATGTCTTGTGTTCCCTCAGCAAGTTAAATAGAATTCATTACCATATAAAAGTTTGTCCTGTCCACTCAAATACTCACTACAAGCTAGGGAGCATGGAAAACTAACCAAAATAGAATAGTGGTTGTGACAGTTGCCAAATTCCTTTCTCACCTTGACATGCATCTCAGGGTGAGAATTCATGTAATCGAAGAGCTTCTGATAGTTGGTATATTGCTGGTCCCACTCCAAGGCCTTGTCGTAGCGAAAGTCATCCCCCAGAGGGATGAGGAGCACCTTGCTACGGTAAAGTTTGGACTTCTTCCGGTACTGATCCAGGAGGAGTTGTGCCCTGAATTGATGTAGACAGTATGTGCAGTCTTCAATACCAGCTTTCTAAGAAAATTACTACAACATTGGAAATAGCAGGGTCACAATAGGTGAGAGCCATTTGCCATTAGTCAGTAAAATGTGCAGTCAGATGTTATTTATGGCTGTTAAAATCTGCCTACTAGGCCTGAAGAACAATCTGTTTGGATAGTTACCTTCCTCCCTGTATGCCCTCTCTCTGACGTTTGTTCATGGCTTAAAAATAGAGTATCCCCTTAAGATTTTACAGCAGTATAACGCACCTTTCTGCTACATTTGCTTCAACCACAGTTTTTGGTGGCACTTTCCATGGACAGTTGATACGGCCACCTGGTAGCCTCTTGAAGTCAAATTGGCAGCAGATCTTTGGGTCAGGCCCGCATGTATGAGGCACATCATAGCTGTAGAAGGGCATCATATGGCATAAGATGTCTGAACTGGAACCAGTGTCTGGAAAGAGAATACAAGTAAGCATTCAAATATCTTGGATTGAGAACATCCATCCATTTTCTATACCGCCTGTCCCCACTGGGGTCACAGGCGTGCTGGAGCCTATCCCAGTTGTCATTGGGCAGTAGGCGGGGGGGACACCCTGAACCGGTTGCCAGCCGATCGCAGGGCACACAGAGACAAACAACCATCCACACTCGCACTCACACCTAAGGGCAATTTAGAGCGCTCAATCGGCCTACCAAGCATGTTTTTGGGATGTGGGAGGAAACTGGAGTTCTTGGGGGGAACCCACGCAGGCACGGGGTGAACATGCAAACTCCACACAGGGAGGGCCAAAGGCTGAATCAAACCCGGACCCTCTGAACTGTGAGGCGGACGTGCTAACCAGTGCGCCACCATGCCGCCCAGTGAGAACATGCATCTTAAAGCAAAAGGAACTGCTTTTAGAATAAACAGTTCACAAAAAAATGTTGAGGGGGACTTCAAATTTTTAACAAGTTTGAGAACATTTACCTTAACATTTAATAATGAACACATTATTAGTAACAACACAAATAATTATTAATGTAATTTTAAAAATTGAAACATCAATAGGTGAAGAACGAGAACCCTCAATAGTTTTCTATGTATTTGTTATGGAGGAGTTTAGAAGCGTGGGAAGCATTTGTTCCATTGTTTTTAGAAAATTCTCCAAGATGGCGGACACTTGTCACATTACTATTATTAGAGTGAACAATGACAGTTTAACTCCCTGGGTTTGTATTACATTACAACATATCTTTTTCTGTGCTTAACTCACCCCAGGGTTGCCGCCACATAAACTCCAGGTTGCGTGTGGCAGCAAAATGCTTTTTGACTGAGTAGTGAACCCTCTGGATGAGCATGTTGGTCAGGTTGGCTCTCTTCAGCACATAGGCCATCGTAGAGCTATGTCCAAAAGGGTCTATTGCCCATCCACTGTGGGGGGTTGCCCCTGGAAAAGTAAAAATAACGTTTCATATTCACAATGCAGGGAGGAAAAAGTTATGAACCGTTGGTTTATATTCCGTATTTTTCGGACTATAAGTCGCGTTTTTTTTTCATAGTTCGGGTGGGGGGGCGACTTATACCGAGGAGCGAATTGTCACGACTCGTCCCCGATCATGTCCATAGCTGCACTTGGTCGCCCTGGTCCATTTCCACGCCGATCCGTGACACGAATTTCCCCCAAAATCCGACTTGTACTTCGGAGCGACTTATATATGTTTCTTTTTTCACGTTATTGTGCATTTATGGCTAATGCGACCTATATTCCGGAGCGACTTTTAGTCCGAAAAATACGGTAACTGGTTTTGCTTTCTTTAGCAGCAATATCCTCCCCCCAGACGTTTCCTGTAGTTACAAATCAGATGAGGATGGATTTCAGCTTATTCCTCAAAAAAACTGTCACACTCAGTAACGCTCTTGAGATGTCTGATGTAAATAGATCTAATGAGGTCAAGCTACAAATATCAGTCGGATTGAACTGGTGGATTTCTTTTGTACAGATTTGGAAAGATATACACAGTAAGTATCAAAAGGTATTGGTGTTCATAAGTCCACAGTTCAAACCCTCATTGCTCTGGCTGGGCATCCCTAATTTATATATTGTTTCATCCTAAATCACCTGTTGAGGCTTAAACTGAATGTGGCCTTGGAAGATTTCATGATGGGACAGTGACAAGGTTAGAACCATTTTAACTTTAGTCTAACGACATTATAACACATTATAAAGCAATAATAATACAATACATTAACCATCACAGAGTAACACGGATAGTTTCTGATGCACCTATGTTTCTCTCCAGCCACTGATGTCCCTCAATAAGTTGGTCTATCATGGCAAAATAATGAACGTTGGCTTCGTCTGTCATCACCCAGCCTCCTGTGACAATCTCAAGCTGTCCTTCGAGGATAAGTCTGTTGTACAGAGAGATTTAAAAAAAAAAAAAAAAAAAAAAAAAGCAGGTGAGAAGATAGAATCCTGCCCCAATGTGCAGAAATCACATTACCCAGATAGAAAGTTATTTTCACAATCTGCTAGTGCGTCATTGCTTTAAAGACATCTGGGCTAGTTTTTTTGCTGGTGGAAAAATAATGGAGCACCGACTCACTTGCGTGCAGCTTCCTGCTTTTGTGCATCTGCACCCTCCCACCACTTGGAGAAAAAGGAAATCTCAGACCAGATGAACTTTCTGCGAGGATCTTCAGTCAGCTTCACCACCATGTTGTTTAAAATATGTTGTGTCTGGTCTGTGAAGTACTTATCAAACGTCTTAACCCAACCTAACAAGAAGATAGATTTCTGTTACCACCACAAAAGAAAGAAAAATCCAGGTACGCTAACAGTAAGGGAAAAGAGCAGAAACGGATATAAAATACGGCTCATGATTTACAACTCAATCTATTTTGTCCACAGAGTTAATTGGCAGAGTCACACGTTCCATGCACTCTTTAGTTCCATACATGGCAAAGTACAATTTAGAACTATCTGGTAACAAGTTGACTTACAATTTAAGAAAAAACATGCAATCGAAGTACGTATCTTTTTTTTTTTTTCTTCAACTGTAACTTCTCCGCCCCCAACAGCTCCTGCTTTACATTGCTTGCGCCACAATAAATGCATGAGTTTAAAAATAAGAGACAGAACAAATGAAGAAATAAACCAAAATTTGGGGGACAAATCTGATCTTTACACCACTCAAACAGAACAATCATTTTTACAGACAAATAGTCTGATTGTGGGGACGGGAACTACTAAGTGAGCAGACTCGTTCAAACTTTGCCTAATATGTGGCACCTCTAATGCAATATTGCACGTATTCATACTCCACTCTGAAGAATACCAATCCAGACCACAGGTGAAAAATGTTCCATAAAATAAAATGGAAAATTGATCAGTTTAATTCAGGCGGGCCTGAGGTGATTACCTGGATCATTATGAGAGTGTGGGACCACAAACACTTGCAGAGGTTCTTTGTCCCACTCATCAGCATCGTAAGTTATGTCAAATCCCTGTTTCCACACACCACCATCCGGGTTGTCAAACTTGAGAAGGGAGTATACATCCAACATCTGAAAATGAATACGTAACATACAGACACACAAAAACAGGTTCTTATTACATTTGACTGAATAAAGTGACATGTATGCATTTGTTCCAAATTGCAGTAAGCTCACCTGAACTTCTGCCTGACTCTGACTGCCTGCAGCCAACTGACAGTCCTGGGGCTTGACAGTGAGGAAAGTGGGGCGCCTGTCAAAGGGAAGGACCCAGGAGCCATTGGCACTCCTAAAGGGCAGGTGGCCACTGGGAGACACTGCTCCTGTGTCTGTGAGCTCCATCACAGAGTCTTTTATGTGACTGATGATTTGATGGTTTTCCTCGAGCAGCTGCTCCAACTGCTCTATCCGGTTCTGCAGGACTGAAATCTGGCTCTATAACATACAAAAAACAAGGTAACATGAGGGCACTTGAATTTAACGTAACAACCATATTCATGTTCCCTGAAAAGCTAGAGGACAAATTTCACCACACCCAGATGTGTGTGACGATCATTGGGAATTTGATCTTTAATCTTTAATTAGCATTATCCATAATGCCAATTAACACAATGACTTCTTGATTTCCAGAATTTTTCACTTTTTTTGGTTATCCCCGAAAAAAATTCCCCCAGGGTATCCTCGCACCCCCTAGTAAGCATTCTCACACCCGAACCACTGACTTAGCGTGCCATCAGTTTAGTGCCTTCATGGACGACAAGCTGCTAACATTCGCCATGGCGAAGACCTTGGAGCCTTGGTCGGGACGGCTTGCTGCCATATCGGTGTTCATAACAGACATCCACGTGGTTGGCAAAGACAACTACGTTGCTGATGGCCTCGCCCAGGCAATAACAGGAGCCGTTTTCCTGGCACTCTATGCTGTCATGGCCGCCGACTTTGTCATTCATGCCTACCATACGGAACCCGACAACACTACGGCTGTAGGACATCATGTTTATCCCTCTTCAGTCTTTGGACCCACCACTGGCCCCTGCTAACGCTATGTAATTCGGTTACCCATCCATTTTTCTAAACCACGCATCTATGTCAAAAACCCATGAAAAAGATGCAGTCACAGGTGCTATAACAGCATTATTTAGTACTTGAAAATAATGCATACTTGATTCTTTTAGAAGCTTAAATAATACAGTATAAAGACACTGAATAAATCGGAAACCATCACTGATACTGAATTTGTCTACACTGTTTTTGCATTATTCACATGTCCTGAATGTTGTTAGTCACCTAAATGTTGAACAGAGGGTGTGTTTCTACCGAAGTCAAATTCCTTGTTTGGCACGCTCAAACATGGCGAATAAAAAACTCTTGAATCTTGAATCTTGAATCTTATATGAAGTATGCCTAGAGCCAGTGCCGGTTCTGGCAGGGGAACCACAATACGGCTCATGGTGGCTCCTAGATGTTTTTTAAAACCTTAGCTTGGCTAAATGGTGATAATTGACAATATTTATTATTTACAAATGACAAGACAATGTGTTATTTGACACTTTGAATCTTCTTCTGTACTTTCTGCCTAATGTCAATGTGCAAAAGGTCAATTTAGCAATCAATCCCAAAGAGATTGACTAAATGAAATGTACTACATATCATGCAAAAAAATCCAAAGAGCCGTGTACATTTATTCTTACCCGTGGAAAGTTTCCACCATTTTGTCGCCTTGCAGGGTCATGCTGGACGCGGTCCAACATGAGATAAAGTGAGAACACAGCCACACAAAAGATGGCCCCTCCACACACTGTCACCTGTTTCCTCAGTTTCATCTTCTACAGGCTCTTCTACAGATTCTATAGGAACCACAGCTGCTTTTTCAAGCAACACAGAAAATGGGGCTCAAAATAAAAAACACCCCTTCATTGGGCAAAAAAAAAAAAAAAATCCCAAGGGTTTAGTTCCTCACAAATGTGTCCTCCAGCCTCCATTCATGATACTGGCGACTACACAGAAGTGGGCAGTGGCTGCAGTGGATGTGAATTAAGTGAATAAATCAGCAATAGCTGGCAAGAAGTCCATCAGCTCTGGCCAGGCCACAGCCACCAGTGGGCTGCTTTAAAATGGTCGTTGTGCTCGATGATCCAAATCTATGAGACAGCAGGAACAGAGAAAACAAGCTCAAAACAAATGGAAGAGATCCAACAGGAAGTCTAGTGTCTCTGCTACATCAGGTGACTCCCAGTGGGCCGGCACTTACTGGTCCAGTCCCCCACTGCCGCAGCAGCAGCAGCTAATCAGTCAGTATAGGTTTTCTTCCTGTCCCTTAACAGGTCCGATCACTTGTCTGTTTCATAGCTGATTCTGGTTCTTCAAAAGCAGCTCCAGGCATTCCGGGGGAAAAGGTGTCCTCACAGTGCTGTCATCAAATTGAAAATAGCAGGTAATCAGTGCTTGATCACAGTGGCCAAGAGGAAATCTTCCTTAACTGCTGAAACAATTAAAAAAAAAAGATTAATGGTGCGTGCAACATTTTGTAATCAGGCTATTAAAACTAACATGCTCCATTGAGTACACGTGACAGGAACAGAGTGGTGAGAAAATGCGATACACGATAAAAAAGAAAGGGGGAAACAGTGAGGAAGCAGATGGTGGGTGGTGGACTTCCTCTAAGCTCTAACGGATCTTCCCGGTTCAGCACAGTGTGCAATCCAACAAGACTAATCGGCTCACTTCTCGGAGCTGACTATTAGAAAATTATCAAACAATAATCTTGATATGATATGTCCATACCACCAAATGTCATCTCACCAAAGGCAGACTAAGTACAATCACGTACGTAGTATTTACCCAGTTTGAGCAATGCGCCTACTGGCTTGTGTAAACAATGACAACCCCACCAAACTCGATGTTATTGACAGAAGGCTGCAGCTCTGTTAAGATTTAACTTTGACGAGTTTTAGACAAGAAAGCACGTCGATGAAACTGAACGCACAGCTGCTGAACGAACCTGTAAGCAACAAAAAACTAGCACTCAGTGACTAGGTATACAATTGTAATGACTTAATACGCTGATTTACGATCATAGCGGGATTATAGAGACATTTCACAGTATTAAAGTATGAAGCAAAACAATCGTCATCAACGTGTTTGCCACGACAAGTGTTGGCTTGTGGTTTACGTGCAATAACCTTACCCGAGTGAAGTAAAGCTAACCTATTAGTTTTCGTCTAATCCCGTGCAAAAGAAATTCTCGTGATTTATTAGAGGATTCTGACGTTTAAAATTAGGAATTCTGACGTTACCTGTCAATGGGGCAAGTGGACCGTAAGCGAGGAGCGCCCCTTGTGTGTACGTGTGTGCCTCAGGCTACATACAAGTCACAGCAAGGCTGACAGCTAACCGATGATAGTAGACGCTAGCGTGAGCAGCTAGCTAGCTAGCTTGCGTCGTTAGCTGCTGCAAAAGCTTGGAGGAGAGTACTAGTGTTGGCTCGTGAAAGAACGATTCGTTCAAAAAGAAAGACTCTTTTCAGTGAACTTTTTTCCTTTCATATATCATGAATCACTCACTGGGAACAATCCATGTCGCTAACAGTAACTGATAATCATAACACATTTCTCTTCTGTATTTTTCTTTTTCTCGTGCTATGTATGTATAGACGGCTCTAGCGGGGCAGTTTTTCTCCGTGGCGAGTCATTATAGCGTTTAATCAGCTCCGTTTAAAAAAAAATTGAAAATTCCGTGATGATTGCAATGTTTGCAGCGCTAGCTTAGCTTGTATTCGGCTCGGATAACACGAGAAGTTCTACCGGCCGGGACCTGATAGTAAGAGATGACAGACACAGGCTGTGTTCAAATATATTCACTTATTAATCACAATAAAGGGATTATTTATACTGTGAACTCGACTGTTCATTTATACTCAGGAGAGAAAGTGTTTTCCGGTGCTACTTGGGCGCGCACTTAATACGTCATTATGTCGCATTCAGGTGTCGTCTAGTGTTGGGTCGTGAGCGAACGATCCGTTCAAAGAGAACGATTCTTTTCAGTGAATAAGAGTGAACGAATTCGTTCTTTCTTCCCTTTCATCTATAACTTCAACCAGTAAATTTAATCAACACCCAAAATTTGAAAACGGCTTGATTTCTATTTATTTGTATATCTCTAAATACAAAATGTGATCAAGAGCACATGGTTTGTTTGTGAGATGTCTTTGGAGGCCTACTCACCATTTGGCAAAATAATATTTGAATTTTCATCTTGTATATTTTTACCTGCTTTTTTTGTTTATGTTTTGTTTACATCAGATAATAAGTCGCTTTTTCCCCAAGGAACACTTACTCTTACTAATTGAATTATGTTATTTTAATAGGGTGGGTTACAAAGGTCTGGCCTTTCTGACATTTGCATGTTCTGTCCATGCTTGGGTTTTCCTTCTCCCCATGCTTGGGTTTTTCTTTGTTTAGACTTCATCCCACATTCTCAACACAGGTTAGGTTCATTGAAGACTCTTTATTTGTGTGAATGTGAGTGTGAATGCTTATTTTATTTACACGGTTTTAAATGACCTCCAATGGCTTTTTGGTTATTTACCCTACTCATCAAAGATGTTTATTTATCAAACAAAATTCGTGTCAACAAAAAGAATGAAAACTATCTGGGTTAGAATATATTGAGGACAGACAATGGGGATGTAACCACAACCAAAATATTTGATTACATTGTACGAGCGTGCTTGTTTTCCTTTTATAGTATTGCAGCCTATGGAGGTGGTGCGTCCGACACCAAACGTCATCGTTACGCGCCGTACACCCGGAAGTGGAGCTCGTTAATAATTTACTAGAAGTGTTTGCGAGTACTTTTTATGAGTAGCTTTAAGTGAAATACTCAACGCCTAACCGTGTGGAACATTTTGAAGATGAGCGAAACAGAAAACGAGAAGGTAACAAATTTGGGTCACGAAACACCAGACGCATTGTTTGAGTCACATCGGAGACAGTGGTGAGCTGAATTCTTTTGGCCGTTTTTTTTTTTTTTGCTTTCAGGGTCCTGCAGCCCTGAGGGAAGAGGGGAACAAGCTTTTCAAGGCCGGCGATCTGCAGGGTGCTGTGTCTTGTTACACCAGAGCACTGAAGCTGAGTGACAACAAACAAGAAAGCGCTGTACTTTACCGCAACCGATCTGCATGCTACTTGAAAATGGAGGACTATAACAAGGCAGAGACAGATGCCTCCAAATGTAATACGGTTCTTGTTCATGGCGTATAGATGTTTTACGCTGATTCATGGAAAATCTATCAGACAATTGTAGTTACAAGAGATTGCCCTCAATGACACACCCACTAAACTGGGCACTTCATTTGGTACACTTCAAAATCTGAAACCCACGATTCAATAGCTGAACAACTTAACCACCCTAGTTAAAAGCTTAAAAATAGGTGAGAGTACAATAAACACGTTTGACAACCTCATATGCTTTTGGTACAATAATTTTAATTTGACCCTGTTCTGATATAGTATACTGCACTATGTATATGTCTCTATGTCAAAACTTTGGATAATTGTCTTGGTAGAGGTCAATTTTAATATACAGTACAGACCCGATACTGGATTGCATTAGGTTTTGCATATGAATATAATTGTATAGCCAGTGTTTCTGTGTGCACAGTTGCCTCTTGAAGTTATTTGATTCTTTGTTTGTTTGTCTTTTAGCTCTCAATACTGACCCAAGCGATGTGAAAGCCAGATTTCGGAGGGCTCAGGCTTTCCAGAAACTTGGACGTTTTGACCAGGCCTTTGTGGATGCACAGACATGTGCCCAGCTTGAGCCCAAAAACAAAGCATTCCAGGATCTCCTCAGACAGCTGGGGGCAGAGATCCATCAAAAGGTGATGTAAAATACCCTTAGGAGTATTCTGTGATCTTCCGAAAAAAGGCAGTGCTCACCAGCATTTTTTGCTTTTAATCTTTGTAGTCACTACAGTTAAACTCCACAGATGCACGTGTGCAACAGATGTTCTCACTCCTTGTGGATACATCTGTGAAAGATTCTGACCGACAAAAGGTAGGTTTGCCTTCCCAGGAAAACTCTATGATATGATGTGTTTCTACCGTTTAAGTAATATGGGTCAACTGACTGATTTCAGGCTGCCCAAAATCTGGTGGTGTTATCTCGAGAAGACGCAGGCGCTGAGCAGATCTTCCGTAATGATGGAGTGAAGCTGATTGACCAGCTTCTTCATTCAAAGCTAGAGGATGTTGTCCTTTCTGCTCTGAGGACTCTGGTTGGCTTGTGTACCGAGCATCAGTCCAGAGTAAATTCAACAATTTTCCTTTCAGCCGATTTCTGTACTGATTGTCTTTGTTTGAGGCTGTCATACTGGACTTAGTTGGGAGAGTTCGGCTAAACCCTGGACTGGGTCCCAGTTAAATCACAGGCTTGACTATGAAATTAAGGTTGTAAACCACTGTTATGATGAGCAGATCCCTGTAGATGGCAGAATTGAGGCACTTTCAGTTTATGGAGTCAATGGCGAATGGCGTTTAAAATAAATGCCACAATCAAGGCACGTTATGAATTAGCGTTAGTTACTGGGAGAAAAAAGTACTGTGGGTCTTGAAATTCCAGTCAAGATGCTCTAACACAGCTGACAAAAAATGAGACAGTTAACTAAAGAACATGCCAAATTCATTCAGGGTGGCCCTATGTCTTTTTTTACTTTAGTATTTACCAGCAGTTTATTCACCGCATAGATCCACTCCCCAAATATTTAAAACAGCCTGTCGAGTTGCCATACATTTTCAACTGTATGAGAAAATCCAGAGAAAAAACTGCAGTGTACTGTTGTTGCCTATGTCTGTAACTGTGCCGTTTTAATTTCTTGACTTATACTGAACTATCATATTTATCTGCATTACTGAAAGACAGACCGCATTTCTGGTCTTCATGCTGGAATGTATGCTTTTATTCCTAGACGATGGCAATAGTGAACGAGCTGGGCATGGAGCAACTGTGTGCAATCATGGGATCGGGAGGCTCTGCTGTTTCACTGGCCACCTGCCACCTGCTGAAGGTGATGTTTGAGGCTCTCACGCAGGGCATGAAGAGGGAGATCAGGGGAAAGGAGGAAGCTATACTTCCTGGTGAGTTTGGACTCAAGTCATTTTTGTTTCATTAATATTTATTTTAGAGTCTCAGAATTTGATTTTCAAGTACAACCGAAACATGTTTCTCAAGTATTACTGTATTTGACGAGGTGCCTTCTCTCAGGTAAAGTGGATTCAATGTTTGTGGGCTGTGTGGATTTTTCAAACAGAACCATCCAAGGAGCTTCGGTCGATGTTGCGTCACCTCTTGGAGATGATGCCAGCGTCAAACGTGTCAGGACCTGGAAGAGACAACGCCATCAACCTTCTAGTCAAACAAGTACCCCGCAAGTCCTTGAAAAACCCAGACAACTCCCTGACACTATGGGTGATTGACCAGGGTACGTCACTTCTTAAGAAAATTTAATTTCTATAAAACCATATTTCACCTTTTGAGTCTTTTGAGTAAGAGACAATGAGGAAATAGAGGTTTCTCCTTATCAAAGGCAACTTCAGAGATTTTCTTTATGTTGTGTAGTGGCTTGGATTTACTTGGTTCAACTCTTGCAGGGCTGAATAAGATTTTGGAGGTGGCTGCATCAGTGCCTGAGCTCTCAGAAGGGCCAACACTTACCGAGAACTCCCACATGAGTTGCTCAGTCTTGCTTACCAAGCTGTATGACGATCTTCAAAGTGACAAGGAGAGGGAGAACTTCCATAATCTGTGTGAAGACTACGTTCGGTGAGTTGGTAACCCAGGTTGCTCAAAAACAAATCAACTGTGTTACCAAACAGAGAAATTGCACTCGATATCTAAATGGTAACTTCCTTCACATATTGCTGTTTATATTTGGCTTAGACAACACTTTACCCAAACGGGCCTTGGAGGCAAGCTGCGAGCCATCCAGACCGTGTCTGTGCTCCTCCAAGGGCCGAGCGATGTCGGCAACCGAACCTTGGAGATGTCAGGAATGATGGATGCAGTTATATCCTTATGTGCCTCTGAAGATGTGATTCACCAGCAGATAGCAGTGGAGGCTCTTATTCATGCAGCAGGTAAAGCTAAGAGAGCTTCCTTCATCACAGCCAATGGTGTGGCACTTCTCAAGGACCTCTACAAGAAAAGCGAGAATGACCGAATACGTGTGAGAGCCCTGGTGGTAAGCAAACCGGTGTACAACGTCAACGTCTCTAAATTTCTAACAGTTCTAACAATGGCCCTTTGTGGTTATTCAGGGGTTGTGCAAGCTTGGATCAGCGGGAGGGACTGATTTCAGCATGAAGCAGTTTGCCGAAGGATCCACACTAAAGCTATCCAAACAATGCAGGAAGTAAGAATAACAGATGAATATCTGTTTAGGACTATTGTGTTGCTAAGTGGTGGTTGTCGAATACTTTCCCGTTAGGTGGCTTTGTAATGAGTCGCTGCCTCCTACGTCCCGACGATGGTCCGTGGAAGGCCTCGCCTATCTCACCTTTGATGCTGATGTGAAAGAGGACTTTGTTGAAGACAGAAATGCTCTTCAGGCCATGTTTGAACTAGCAAAGGTTTAATTTGACAAGTGTTTTCAACTTGTAATATTAGACACAAACATCATCTCTTGTTACACACACACACACACACACACACACACACACACACACACACACACACACACACACACATATATATATATATTTTTTTTATCAGTTTTTTTTCCTGCTCCATAGTATGTGAGACTACCATCAGTATAGCACACATACTGTACCAATCTTGGATAACGTGAACATTCTTGCCTTTATTTTTCTTGCAGTCTGAGGACAAAACAGTACTCTTCGCTGTAGGCTCCGCTCTGGTAAACTGCACAAACAGCTATGAAGTGGAAAAGCCTGATCCTCAGATGGTCGAGCTGGCTAAGTATGCAAAGCAGCATGTGCCGGAGGAGCACCCCAAGGTAACGTTTCAATACCCTTTGAAAAGTGGTTGTCTGCTTCTTTTCCTGAAATGTTTGTGAGTAGGTAGATCCAACGCTTGAACAGAATTCCATACATACTGTAGTTTTTATTGTGTAAAACTAAATCATATGAAACTTTGTCATCTGTCAGGATGCAGCTGCCTATGTGGAGAAGCGGCTAACAAAGTTGCTGGAGGCTGGAGTGGTTTCGGCATTAGTGTGTATGGTTAAACATGAGAGTCCGGCTCTCACAGATGCCTGTAGAGAATGTATCTCCAGGTATGAAGTTGGTCGGAGCGTTTTTTATTTTTGTGTGTGTGTGTGTATTGTGTACATTTACTCAGTCTGTTTGTCATCATTCACATCAGGGTGTTCTTGGCTTTAGTGGAGCGACAAGAAGACAGAGGCACAGTAGTAGCCCAGGGTGGGGGAAAGGTATATTGGTGTACATCGATATGCTTATAGTTGAGCCCATACCTAGGGTCTCATGTAATCTAATGTACAAATGTTGTTTTCCACCATAGGCTCTCATCCCACTGACAACTGATAACACTGATGTAGGAAAGGTCAAAGCAGCACAGGCACTTTCCAAAATTACTATCACATCTAATCCAGAGATTGCCTTCCCTGGAGAAAGGGTAAAAATAAATCCACTCATGTAATTCTGCTTTTAAAACTATATTTTTGGTGTTAAACTGATCTTGTGTTATTACAGATTTATGAGGTTGTGCGCCCTCTTGTCAGTCTCTTAAATCTTCAATGCACCCTGCTACAGAATTTTGAGGCACTCATGGCTCTGACCAACTTGGCTGGAATCAGTGAAAGACTCAGGTTGGCCACTAGGGGGAAGTGTCTTCTTAGAAAATGACATGAATTCATTCAATTTTTTCAGTCATTTGTAGTTGTTCGCCTAAAGGTCTGATAATATGAACACAAAGTATACTTTACCAGAGTCATCATATTTTTTTAACAACAAAATGTGACTAGAGGAAACTTTGCTATGCAAACTAAGTACAAGTAAATGTTGCCACCAGTCTAAAGCAAGAGAACGTTTGGAAGACCGTTTTAATTGTTTTAGTCCGCTTGTGTTCTCTTGATTTTCTAAATGTATCTTGATCAAACTAAATTTAGTTTAGTTTGGTTTGTTGCTGTTTCGTTGAAATGGGTTTTTTTCCCCCGCAGACAAAAGATAATAAAAGAGAAGGCTGTGCCAAAAATTGAAGGCTACATGTTTGAGGAGCACGACCTGGTCCGAGCAGCTGCCACAGAGTGCATGTGTAACCTCATCCTGAGCACAGAGGTATGGCAAACAATCAGATGCACGTGTTGAAAAGCTGAACTCGGGAGCCTAACGGTGTGTGTTTGCGCCTGATGTGCATAATCAGGTGCAAGAGCTGTACCTTGCCACTGGCAACGATCGCCTGAAGCTCCTTGTACTCTACTGTGGCGAGGACGACGAAAGGCTGAGAAGAGCCGCTTCAGGAACACTAGCCATGCTGACTGGCGAGCAGCCTGAGCTTTGTGCTCGTATCACCACAACAGTGAGCAAAGCTTCGTGTCTCTCACCGTGACCGTCACATTGCTACTCACACAACACGTCTTTTTCCAGACCACCCACTGGCTGGAGATCCTGCAGGCACTGCTACTCAGTGAAATAACTGACTTGTGTCATCGCGGTGCGGTCATTGTTTTTAACATGATGCGAGCTGAGAAGAGTCTGGCAGAGAAACTTATTGAGAGTGAAGTCCTGGAGATTCTGTTCGTCTTGACAAAGGGAAGACAGGGCACATCAGTACCAGCCTCAAAGGTAGCTCAGAACTGCCTAGATAAGGCAATGGAGTACGGCATCATCATGAGTAAAGAGGGAAAGGACATGCAGGAAGGAACTAAAGCTTAAATCAGAGCAATAGCCAGTACCTGAACATTTCAGCCATTTCAACGTTTTTCCTGCTGAAATACTCCTAAAAGACCAAGAACTTCCTAAATTTAGTAATGGAAGCAGCAATGACATTTTAATGTTATGATTTTGTCACAATGTTTTATACTTTGGTAAAAAAAAAAAAAGTACTGTATTTATCACACTATCAAAATATGTATATTTGTAATATCATGTACACTAATGCACAAAAAAGTGGTCCACTTTTCAAACAATTATACAATAATTTGACACTGCATGTTTTAGGTTTTTGCCCCCAAAACATTTTTATTAACTATTATTTACACTCGTGTGTGTTCGGGGATTACTCCACAATAAACTACCAGTGAGTCGTGACCTTTTGTGAATGCGCATGCGCAATACCAGTCATTTTGTGGGAAGCTGCATCGTTGACGTTCTGCTGGAGTCGCCTAACTTAAGTCATTCTAATGACCTGGTTTGGGTTCGGCTTCAACGCCTTCGGACAGATACATGTATGTGAACCTGTTAGTACAGACGACGACACTACCAACAGGGTTAAAGTCATAACGCCATTTGAGTTCAAGTGTCATGTTGACGGAAGCTGCTGTCGAAAAATAAGGGGACTCCGAGCGAGCTGGAGTCGAAGCGCAACTCTTCACGCAAATGGTGAGCGACCGATGAAAAGTTTCACTTAGCTAATAAAATGACAAATTACGTTTATGCATTATCACTGAAAATGGCTCGACGTTGCTGTGTTGCCAGGTGTGTGCTTGGCAGGTTTCAACGCTGCGAGTGGGATTTGTGGGACAGGGTGCACGGACGCCACTGTCGGGGAGTCTTTCTTAATCCTCGCTTTTCCAAACAGAATTGAATCATGGGACCTGGACAACGAGAAGAAGACCCCAGTATGGAGCATGGAAGTCAAAACTCCATCCGAAAGCGCTGGTAATAATTGCTGTAGTCTGTGGCGTATAAACGGAAGACGCTATTCACCATAGCGCCATCCTCTGGATAGATATGGGTGTTTGTATCAACATCTTCACTGAAATCACACTTTGATGCTTTCCAGGTACGCCCCCGAATCTGCCCTTAGTCCCAGATGGTTACATTGCCATAAAACCTCCCTTCTATCGGCCATTGTCTCCGCACCTGAAGGCCACCAGGCTGGCTCTGGGTGCAGAGCATTGCATTCTCCTCAGTGCCTCTGGAAGTGTGTACACATGGGGACTGGGCAGGTATAACTCAGACACTTGTCAGTTTTGGTCATCTCGCGCAGTGTTTCTAAGCCTCGTTTTTGCATATTTTGACAATAAATAAGTAAATCACCAGCAATAAGTGGATACACAGAAGATGGAATAATTACAGTGTGTACACTACGGTTCAAAAGTTTGGGGTCACTTAGAAATGTCCTCTTTTTTTTTTGGCTATTATAAAATGGCTATTTTTCAATGAGTGTAACATTAAATTAATCAGGAATACACTCTATACATTGTCAATGTGGTAAATTACTATTCTAGCTGCAAACATCTGACTTTTAATGCAATATATACATAGATGTATGAAGGCCCATTTCCAGCAACCATCCCTCCAGTGGTCTAATTGATAGTTTTCTTCACTACCTTTTATGCAAGAACCACATGAGAGACAGTTTGCCCCTTTTACGCTTGCAAGCGGAGAAAGCCATCATCACTCTTGTGTCACAGAAGAGCGTCTGAAAGCAGTCGGACTTTCGCCTCTTGCAGGAGTCTATTTATTGAGAGAAAACAGGGTGGTGGTGAGGGTGAACAGGTTTCTGGGACGCCTCTGCAAACTAATTTAGTCAGTGCAGAGGGTCTTATCTCTTTGTTTTACAAAGTTTTATAAACAGATACTGGTGGAGCATCTTTAGACAACAAACTAAGCAAGAACGTTTGCACAACATGGAACGTTTCAACAACTCAAGGGAATGTGGGAAGTTTTAACGAGTCAAGGGAAGGTGGAAAGTTTTAACAGTGAATGATTCTAATAAACATTTCAACATAATCATACGATCAAAATAAATTGTCAACCCTAACACTAATTGTCTTTGTTTGCTAATTGCGTTAGAAGGCTGATGGATGATTAGAAAACACTTTAAAACTCTTGTGCAATTATGTTAGTTTTCATGGAAAACACAAAATTGTCTGGGTGACCCCAGACTTTTGAACAGTAGTGTACCTCACTGGCCTAATTACATGAACAAAGACAGATTCAACGAGATGGCATACGGTTAACTTTTTTTTTTTTAAGTAAAATGTCCCATTAAAGATTTGGTATCCCTGCTCTGCAGAACACCATTATTGTATCATTTTTTAACTACTTTACAGTCACGGTCAATTAGGGCACGGTGTCCTCTCATCTGAAGAGCAGCCCAGAGTGGTGGAGGCCCTTTGGGGCATGACCATGAGCTGGGTGGCCACAGGAGGCTGGCACACTGTCTGCATTAGTGGTAAGAACCACTTGTGATGCTGCCAGTGTAATCAGGGATGCCCACAAATGGTATTGCAATGTATTTACAGACGGGGGTGACTTGTATGTGTGGGGCTGGAACGAGAGTGGCCAACTTGGACTTCCCTCGCGAGCTGCTCGGAGGGCACAGCAACATCAAAAAAGTCAAAAGGAAGCAGGTCGGTTATGTAAAATATTTAAAATGCTGGATTATTTTCTGTCAGTCATTCCAATGTGTGTTGTGATCATTTTTCACTTGTCTTACCTTACTGCTGAAATCACATTTGCATGCATGATGCTTGATATGTAGCATGAAGAATATCAACAGCATTTGTATCACAATAGTTGTCTTAAAAATAAGAATTTCCAAATGAAACTATGTTTAACAGATCTTTCAACTCTTGTTGCCAACTTGTTTTTATGTAAAGACACACCGGAGGGAGAGAAGGACGAAGAAGTGTTCATATCTATCCAGGCATTCCCAGCACTACTGGACGTTACTCCATCGTGTGAGATTAAGACAGTTGGCTGTGGCTCCCGTCACACAGCTGCTGTGACATGTAAGTCATGATGTCACTTCCCTATGTCCGCATGAAATTACTACTCCCAATAGGTACATGTGAAAACTAGGTTCAGAGCATGCAGAGAGCACAGATCGCTCTTTAAGATTGCGACTTCCAAACAATTTCTTAACCATCAAACTCACACGAGACATTTTTTTTTTTACATTGAATGGGGGTTGGACTTCTGTTTTCAATGTGATCTTTCTCATTTTAGCTACAGGTGACCTCTACACATGGGGATGGGGTGAGTTCGAGTCCAACTCTAATATTCGCAGCATACATAATTTACATTTGATTTACAAGAGAGATGGTAACTTCCTTGTTTTTCTCCTCAGGTCAATACGGTCAGCTTGGTTACGAGACATCCTGTTCAGATGAGCCGCGCCGTGTGGAGTTCTTCAGTGAACAACGAATGCGTGTTGTCGAGGTGACGTGTGGGGCATGGAATACTTTTGCTGCTGTCGTCAAGGAGGAAGTAACTGCCTCTTAAATATTATGGTATCCTATTGCTAAACATGGACTTTGCACTGTATCGTACAAAGTGACAATTTAAGACTTGAATTACAGTACGTTGTATACACTCAATAAAAAGCTTGACAACTTTGTAAAACTTTTTATATGGAAATATAAAGAGAGATTTAAAAATTACAAATAGGTGTTTTACATATAACAGTAAAGTCAATAAATTCCATAGAAATTTACAGCAAATAACTACTTTATATAACTGATTAAACAATAATAAATGTAGGTGGTCAATTTCTGTCTTCACAGCACAATCTTGAAGGAACTGTGGAGAATATTTTAGAAATATGTTAATTGATTTGTCAAAGGCACACACATTTTTAATTACATTTTTATGTTCACCTGATAAAATCCGGTGACCTTGAAATGACGTGCTGAAACTCTGAGAGGTTCACAGTTCCATCCTTGTCAATGTCCGACTCGTCGAGAATCTAAACGACATCCGGTATTATTACACGTTTGATTATGTTGTGTCCATATTGCAGGATCTCGCTCACGTTATTGATGAGCTGTCTCATCTCCTCGGGGGTTAGTCTCGTGTCATTGGTCTCGCCGGTCAGGCAGTTGACCAGTTTCTCCAGATCACCACAGTTGAGAGTTCCATCATCATCAAAGTCTAAAGATGACAAAATAGCATTAAATATGCTATTGCTTTGAATAAACCAATCACATGCTAAGTTTCTTTAACAACATTTTTACCAAATATACGGAATGCATAGTGGGACTTGATTTCCAGTGTTGCCGAGTCACTGAAGGCACTCAAAAGATCTAGAAAGTCCTCAAAGGTGAGGCTTCCATCTTTCGCTTCGGATGTTGAAAAGACGTGGCAGATCCTCGTTCGAAATGGGTTGGACTGAAACAGGAACAAGTACAAGGGTCATTGCGAAACTTTTTTTAACCAGATGAATGACTCCGCTATATGAGCAGTGACACATTGTACCTTGAGTTCTGGAAGGGTGAAGATCTTCTCCATGGGCACCCTGGGATTTGGAAGGTCTCTCTCATCTTTCATGAGCAGCTCAGTGAATCTTTTATGCGCCCTGGTATTAATAGCCACAACATAATATTGTGTTACATATGCAGCTACCGTATTAATCCTGGCCATTCAAACACCAAATATATTCAGCGTGTGGCATGCAAATGGTCACTTACAGAAGAATTTCTTGTTTTGTTAAAAACGTCAGCTCCTGAAAGTAGAATGACAGTCACCCACAAAATATTGGAAATCCTATAGTACATGGTGTTAGCAACATTTTCTGATTTCGGATTCAACATTATGAGACACCACTGTTGTTTCAAATTGGAAATTGGCGTAGAAGGCTGCTTCTTTTGGGTTGCGCTAAAATAGCTTTAAGTTGGCTAACGTTGCTGGGTGGAACAAGTGTTTGTTTGGCAGGAAATCGGCCAGGACGGGATCGCGTTTTTTATAGTTGGTCACTTACTTGGTATTCTGAGAGCAAATCCTTTCCAAGTTGACTCGCTGTTGTCCCCATCTTGTACTATAGTTAGTTTCCAACGTTAAACTTTTTTTGTCTTATAAATACCGTGTTGTCGCTTCACTTCCGGTGAGCTTGTTAACCATTTCATGCTTGACAAGCTCCACGTACGGATGTTAGCTAAAGTCCAAAAGATCATTCAATCTATGGTCACCAAAGTCCCTAAAGATATTTATTTGTATTCTCAGGGTTAGTGACGCGGTGCTTTGTCTACATATATAGTCGTTATACAGTCTGGAATGGGGAATTTGTTTTTGTAAACATAAGACGTTTCTCGCATTGATTCGTCTTTTCATCGTGTACATAATTCACATAATATCGCCCGAAGTGTTTTTTTTTTTTTTTAATCGTAACGTTTAGAGGCAAAGCGGATCATGACCAAATGCAACATTAATGTTTTGGAGCAACATATGCTGCTAACCAAGCAAACTTATTTCAGCAAGACAATGAATGCTAAGCCACTTTCTGCATGTCTTACAACTTACACCTGAGTGACTTTGTTGTTAAACAGAATGCAAGACATCCCACCTACAAAGCTAAAACAATTGTGTGTTAGGAAAAGTGGTGTAGCAGTAATAATCATGACCCTCTGTTCGTTTTTAGAACATATTGCAGGCATCAGATTCCAAATAGTAGAGAAAAAGTGAAATAAACTCAGGTTTGTTAGTTTGAATATTAAATATCTTGACTTAGTGTATTAAATACAGGTAAAAAAAATTGCAAATCATTGTATTTTGTTTTTATTTACATTATACACAATGTTCCGACTTTATCGGAATTAGGGTTTATAGATGGATGGCTGGATGTTTAAAACAGATAAATTACTAATGTTTTACAATTTCAAATCCAAACTTGTTACGTCATCTTTTATTTTATTTCATTAAACTTGGACAAGAATGCTATAAAAACATATTAGTTTGACTTACAGCACAATATGCGTGAATTCAAAGAACTGATACTTTTTGTAATTGAACAAAGTTTGGATAGCTCAGCAATCTTCTCAACATGCCGAAGTGTTCAGCTCAACTCTGGAGGAAACACAAACTAAGCACCCGGGTTTGTCTCCCAGTTTGTTGAATCTAAAATGAAATACATAAAAAGAGAATCAATCACACAACGGAATACAGTAAAACAAAGTGCTAACATAATTAAAACAGCATGTAATAATTCTTTCTCTTAGATTTATTTGATTGAACAACTTATTTAGGTGGTAACTCAACATTATTAATGTTTTGTTTTTTCCAGACTCTACCTGTCATTGTTGTTCCTTCCCTCGTCTCAGCTGGAACACCGATTCCAAATTCATTTTCAGCGGTGACTCTGAAGTAGTAGATCCCCCTTTCCTCCAGGTCAGTCACCTTGTAGGACAACCTGTGGCATCTGTTTGTGAGTCTTGTCCATCCTTTTCTGCTGATGTCCAGTATGTCAACAAGATAGTTCTTGACGGAGGCTCCTCCCTCATTCTCAGGAATGTCCCAAGTAACTGTGGCAGAGTTCTTGGTAACATTTTTAACAGCTAAATGTGTTGGTGGACCAGGGGAATCCAGAACCTTCACACTTAGAGTCAAAGAGGGATTCCCGGCATCGTTTTGCATTTTGACTATGTATTTGCCTGTATCATCGCGGGTTACTTTTTCCACAGTGATGGAGGTGACAGAGTCTGTGGTGTTGATCAGTCCTCTGATTCTTAAATCCACATCTGCTTTTTCCCAAGTCACACTGGGAATAGGTTTGCCCGTGAAAGGCACGGTGAAGGTGAAGGCACTTCCTTCTTTGACATGGAGGGTCTTCTTCATGTCAGTGCTAATATCAAACCTAGGTTCTTCCACTCTATCCACAGTCGCAAAAGGATCCGTTTCAGGACTGGCTTCACTGATGCCTACCTTATTTATTGATCTAACAACAAAAACATATTCTGTCCCTGAAGTGAGCCCAGTTACTTTAAACTCAGTTTTATCTGTGTTTTGTGTCCCAACGGACCAGTCTTCTTCTGCACATTTTCTGAATTCAACTTTGTAGCCTGTAATTGGTGCTCCTCCATCAAACAGCGGCTTGTTCCATGACAGAGTGATTGAGGACTTGGAAGAATCGAGAAGTGTAGGTTTTCCGGGAGGGGAAGGCAGAAACTGTGGATCTTCTGCGATGGTGAGAGGACATGGTAGACTGGGTTCACTTATCCCTGCAGCATTCTCTGCAAAAACCCGGAATTCATATTCACATCCTTCATGTAAGCCGGTGGCTTTGACTCGTAGGTCGTAGACAGGCTTCTTATTAACACGCAGCCAACGAATGCCTTGCTTGTCCCGCTTCTCAATGATGTACCCGCTGATTCGGCTCCCTCCATCAGATATTGGCCTCTTCCAGCAGATAGTCATAGCGTCAATCGTTGCACTTGTGACCTCAACATCCATTGGAGCAGATGGGATGTTGAAGGGGTCGACTGCCCTGATGGGATCACTTTCCAAAGTCTCCCCTTCGCCATACTTGTTTACTGCCCTCACCCTAAAGAGGTATTCATTCCCTTTAAGCAGCTTAGTTATTTTGCAAGTAGTTGCCATCAAGTCACCGTAGATAAGAGTCCAGGCCACACGACTGGTTTCACACTTCTCAATGATATAATGCATGATCTCTGCACCACCTGTCTCGTGAGGGGGTCCCCATGATAAACTCAGTTTCTCCGCTGAAAGTCCAGACACTTGCAGGGGTCCTGCTGGAGGACCAGGCCTGTCTAAGACTTTGCATGTAAACTCAATAGATGTGGTACCCGCAGTACTTTGGAGGCTCAGAGTGTACTGTCCAGAGTCTTTTCGAACACTCTCCCGGATTAACAGACACGTATGCGTCTTGGTTGTTGTAATCTCAACCCTACCCTTTGTGCCAATGGCTCTACTATTCTTTGACCATAACACTGTAGGGTTTGGGCGACCTGAGATGTCAGCATCTATTCTGAGGAGATCACCTACTTTGACAACCAAAACCTGTTTAAATTTGTCCTCTATGATAATTTTAGGTGGCTCCACATCATGCTGTACAGTCACGGGTCCTGTGGCCTCAGATGGTGCACTGAAGAGCTCAGCTGCATTCTTTGCAAGAACCCTGAAGTCATATTGTTCACCCTCTGTGAGACCAGTCACCTCCCAAAAGGTATCAACTAAGTTGGTGAAGTTACATTTTAGCCAACATGTATCCGGAAGCTCTTTCCGCTCTACAATGAAAGTAATAATTTTAGCCCCACCGTCATAGTTTGGTTTCTCCCAGGAGAGGGAAACTGAAGAGTTTGTTATGTTGGAAACTGTGAGGTTTCGTGGGGGGTCACACTGGTCTCTCGCTGCAACAGGCTCAGAGGTATTACTGCAGGGACTTACACCAACAATATTCTCAGCATAGACCCGAAATTCATATACCAGGCCTTCTTCAACGTTTGTAACTTTGAATCTGTTCTCTGTCACTGGACTTTTGTTTAATTTTGTCCACAGAATACTACTTTGATCTTTGCGTTCAATATGATAGCCAATAATCGGGCTGCCACCATCACTGCTCGCTGGGTCCCATGTAATGACCATCGCAGACTTTGAGGCACTCACAACAGAGATATTGCTTGGTGGACTTGGAACCTTGAAAGGATATTGAGCAATAACTGGTTCAGACTCAACAAAGGAGCTCTTCCCGTAGCGATTTTCTGCAGCAACACGGAAGTAATATTCAGTGCCCTGTGTCAGACGGGATATTTTTATCGAGGTCCTGGCAACGGTGGCTGACACAGTTTGCCAGATTGTGCTGTTTGTATCTCTCTTCTCAACAACATAATTAGAGATTTGACATCCTCCACAATAATGAGGGGGCTGCCATTTCAGACCCACAAATTCAGCGCTCACTTCTTCCACAGTGAAATCACACGGTGGTCCAGGTTTTTCAAAAACATTCACATGGATCTCAGCAGATGTCGTTCCAGCGGAATTGGTGACGGTTACCTCATACAGGCCAACGTCTATCTTTGTTGCATCTTTGATTATGATTTGAGATGATGTCTCTGATGTACACACATTGACCCTGCAGGTCTCTTTGAGTATGTTGCCATCTTTCTTCCACGTTACGGTGGGATGTGGTACACCCTTGAATGGCACATCAATTTTCAAATCATTCCCTGCCTTCACACTAAATGTGCTGGACAGCAAACTAATAATGGGTTGAGCACTTGTGTCTTTCACGATAACAGGTGTCAACAGGAGCTTGGGCTCACTCTTCCCCTTTTCATTCACAGCACTAACTCTGAAGAAATACTCCATTTCTTTTGTCAGCCCATGAATGACTGTTTCCGGTGTTTTACTCTCAGAACAAGTTCTCCACTTGTCATGTCCTTTTGCTTGCATTTCGACAATATAACATGTAATTTTGCTGCCTCCGTCATGATCTGGCTTTTCCCATGAGAGTTTTACGCTGTCATTGGTGACATCGCTGTGTGTGATTTTCCCAGGAGGAGAAGAAACTTCAGAAACTTTAACAGGCTCTTTTGTTTCAGCTGATTGTCCACTTCCATACTCGTTTACAGCCAAGACACGGAAGTAATAAAAACATCCCTCTTGGAGGTTGTCAATTTTATACGAGTTCCTTGTGCAGTTACTACACACACTTGTGAAGACCTTTCTATTCTCCTCTCTCTTTTCCACGGCATAATGTGAAATCACTGCTCCTCCATCAATGAGAGGAGCCTCCCAGGTGATGAGCACAGAATCTCTCTGAATATCTTTCACTTGGAGGTTTGTTGGTACACTGGGAGTATCCAACACTCGCACATTGACGAATGCTGACTTAGAGCCCTTGCAGTTCGTAACACTCAATACATATTTCCCCGTGTCATTTCTGTTCACATTTTCAATCATCAGCAACGTGTAGGTGCCTGTCACCTCTATTTGTGCGTTCTCACTGAGAGCACCACCTTCCTTTGACCATTGGACTTCAGGTTCCGGCCTTCCTCTGATAGCAACATAGAGACGTAATGTTGAACAGGCTCGAACACTAACTAGCTTTCTCAAAGCTGTGTCCAACTCAATTTCGGGGTGCTCTAGTTTCTCAGCTGCAACCACAGACCCTGGTGAGTCCACCGGGTCGCCAACTCCATTGGCATTTGTTGCGCGCACCCGAAAGTTGTACTCCGCATTTTGCTTCAGACCTTTTATGGTGTCTTTTGTATCTTCAGTGTTTGGTGTGCATGTTAGCCACTTATCATCTGCTGCTTCTTTCATCTCAACAACAAATCCATTAATGGATGCGCCACCATCATAGATAGGCTTGGACCACGATAGAGAGACAGTACTGCACGAATGGTCTGTCACTTTGAGGTTGGTAGGGGGACCGGGAGGGTATGATGTATCACACACTTTAATATAATCGCTTGGCTCACTGGGTGCACCAACACCAGCAGTATTCTCTGCCGATACTCTAAACTGATAATAATGTCCCTCGGTGAGTCCTGTGCATCTGAAGCGCAAGTCACTCAGTCTTCTCTTGTTGCATTTTGTCCACCTAACACCCTCTTTATCACGTTTCTCCAGGATGTAGCCATCTATCTCAGAGCCCCCATCAGTCTCAGGTCTTTCCCACGTCAACATGACAGAGTCTCCGGTCACAGCACTGGCAGCAGGGGTAGAAGGAGCACTGGGTGTTTTGAAAGGATTTTGTGCGATGAAAGGTTCTGATTCCAGATATTCCCCGACACCAAATTTGTTCACGGCGCAAACACGGAATATGTATTCTCTCCCGGGTGTCAGCTTGGTTGCTTTGTAACTGACAGTTTCAACATGAGGATCAACTCCTGTCCATGTAACACGGCTTGTCTCCCTTTTTTCAAGAATGTAATGTGAAACACTGGCTCCGCCATCATTTAAAGGGGGGTTCCAATGAAGATTACACTTTTCACCACTGACAGCTTTCACCCTTAAAGGTCCTTCTGGGGAACCGGGTCTGTCCAGCACCTTTACATTAACCGGCATGGATGTTGTTCCATCAATGTTAGTGAGACTCAGGACGAAGCATCCCCCGTCCACTCGTGTACAGTCTCTGATAGTCAGTGTTGTATGAGTGATGGTGTTTTTTACATCAGTCCTTGGGGTAGCTTTGTTAATTTCCTCCCCATCCTTCAGCCACCTTACTTCGGGAAGGGGTTTTCCAAAGTAATCCGCTTCAATTATAAGTGTTTCCCCAGCCTGAGCAATAACTGTACTCTTGAACTTGGGGTCCATAATCGCAGAAGGTCTTTCAATTACATCTTCAGCAAAGATGGTTACACATTCAGAAGGTTTGCTCCAGACACCTGCACCATTCTTGGCAGTGACCCTGAACATATAACTTTGGCCTCCCGTCAGATCTGTAACTGTGAACTGATTTTCAATAACATTTGTGAAGTTTGCTTTCATCCATCGGCCATCTGGGAGCTCCTTCTTTTCAACGACGTAGCCTGTAATAGAGCTGCCACCATCATAGCCAGGTTTGGCCCACTGGAGTGTGATATTCTCTTTTGTAATGACAACAGCTTCAGGTTTACCAGGTGGATCACAGGGATCTCTTGCGACATAACAGTCAGATACCTTGCTCGATGGACTGAGTCCAGAAATATTTTCAGCAAAGACTCTGAATTCATACTCAATGCCTTCCTCCAGGCCAGTCGTTTTGAATCGGGTGTCAGGTATGGCAAGTTTGTTCAGCTTGGTCCACAAGATGCTGTTTTTCTCCTTTCGTTCCAGATGATAGCCAGTGACAGCACTACCTCCATCTCTACTTGGGGGTGCCCATTCAACTAACATACTGTACTTTGACACCGTGGATATAAAAGGTGTACCAGGAGCCGCGGGCACACTAAATGGGTACTGTGCAAGTACAATTGAAGATGTGATGGCAGCACTCTTTCCATACCTATTTTCTGCAAACACTCTGAATTGATACTCACTACCAGTCTTTAGTTTGGTGACTTTGATTGTTGTCCGCACTGTCGTTGCTGATACGGTTTGCCACTCCATGTTAGTAATGTCACGTTTCTCCACGACATAGTTGTCAAGCTGACAGCCTCCTGTGTATTCGGGGGGCTCCCAGGAAATGGACACATAGTCGGAACTAACTTCATCAATTTTCACAGGCCCAAGGGGGGGGTCAGGCTTTTCAAGAACGACCACTGTGATTTCTCCTGTGTAGCTTCCAGCATTGTTGCTTGCTGTGATGGAGTATTGACCAACATGCTCCCTGGTAGCGTGTCTGATATGAAAAACTGTCATCGATGATGTAGTTGAGATCTGCAGCCTGGATGTCTCTTTGACGGCCTGTCCATTTTTTTTCCATTCTATCTTTGGGGCTGGATTACCCAGTATTGGTATTTCGACTTTCAAATCATCACCGTTTTTCACTGTAAACGTAGTAATAGTCAGTTGGAGGGTTGGTTTTAAAGCTGTTTCCTTTGCTGTATCGACAGCAGACTGGTCTTTGGGATTTTGTGTGTTCCTTTCAACAGACCCAGTCATCTGCCCTGTAGAAGCAAATAAATAAAACATCATGTAAGACTTTATCGCACAACGATTTAAACGGTCTAAAGAAATGTTGAGTTTGTAATTATATTTTCAAGATGCAGTCATAAATCAAATTTACAGTGAAAACTTTATGACGACTAGATGTGTGCTTTGCATACCTTCAACAATAGCAGAGGTGGATGACTCGGGATAAGTATCATGTAGGGGCTGAGCTGTATCATTTCTTTCATTTCCTGTCTACAAAATAGATCGATGTCAGTGAATTAAATTAAAGTACTGATGCGTAATTCTTACATGGTCCCATGAAAAACTTTAATATGCTAATGTGTTAAAGTATGGCATGGTATTTTAATAAACAGATGCATTATTGTCCAAGATGAAAAGATACAAACTCTAAACAATATACAAGCTAAAATGCATACAATGTTGTTATATTTTTTGCATAAGTTTAAAAAAAGGACTTACTTCTTTGTCTGTTCCTGCTTCCATCCTTATTTTACAGTAGTTGTCCTTTTACTCGGCAAGAAAAAAAAAACCTAACAAACAAAAACAATTTAATTTAATGCTGTTTGAGATACAATGAAATGAAGCAGTGCTCCCAAGCAGCCGAACTCATATAACTTCCAGCAGTCACAGTCTGCTTTATCTCCAAAAGCATGCAGTTACTCAGCCGCTAAAATAGACAGATGACTGAGTGGCCAGCTGCTGCTTCTAAAGTTAGGCCAAACCATGGGTTACAAAACAGTAAGCAGACATATTCAACTCTATGCATTTTCGCTCCGAAAATAATAAAAGGGTAAACACTTGCTGGCTGAGAACAGATTAATACGTTTTCAGTTATTTCTAATGGGGAAAATTGCTTCGGAACTCAACTGTTTCACTTCTCAACACTCTTTCTAGAACAAATTAGCGTTGAGATCCGAAGTTGTACTGTATTTTAGCAATGTGAATAAACAAGATGAGTATTGCATGGGGCTGTAACAATACAGTAAAGTTGAAATTCAATTTATAGCATTCTTACTAATATTATAATACTTTTATTTTGGCACCTCAAGCAGGAAATGCAAGTGTAACCGATAGAAAGAATAGAAACGTGACAGGAGCTGAACAGTTGTAAAATAATACAGGATACGCGCTTTGTTTGCCTATATATGTACAATACTGTTGTTTATATCTTATTCAAACATTTACTCGCTTCATATTATCGTGATGATGACGACAAATAAACACAGTTAACGGTCAAGTCACGGCCGGACAACTGTGGATAGCTTTTACTTTGGCAATTCAAACCGGAAACACGAATACCAACGACGAAGAACCAACGTAACTATTCGGGAAGTGACAGGAGCTTAACATTAGTTAAACGTGCACAAATGTAAGTCACCTGTTTTGCGTGATCATACGTATGATTTACTTTGTAGTTGATATTTTGACTGAAATATTTATTGTCCTTTCATCCTATGAATTGGAACCAAACACCTGGCATACCACTAGACGCAAAAAGACGCCAGCCTGTTTATCTCCGCAAGCAATGTAAAACGTCAACACCCTCCACCCCACCTCCACAGCCATGCCAGTCCAGTTTGTTTACTGGAATCAAGACTTTATAAAAGATGTGCCCGTCAGTACCAATAACACGTCTGCATGGAAATCGAGGTTTGACACTGCCATTCAAGCTGGATGGATTGACAGGATGGAGAGGGGGCTCCTTCGCTACCGTTTGGAGGATTTACAGTCACGTATCCTGCCTGGCCCCTGTGGTTTTGTTGCCCAGTTAAATATCAAGAGAGGACTAAAGCGAAGAAAGCCTCAAGAGATCCTAAGTATTCAGCAAGATTTCAATGCTGAGCTGTTTAATTTTAACAAAGTCAATCCAGATGAGATCATATTTGAGATGATTAAGGGATCTGAGGAAGGGCATGAAATTGGCCCTCAATCGTGTAAGACTGTTGTGTTGGTCAATGTCAGTCCTCTGGAGTTTGGACATTGTCTTTTTGTTCCAGATCCAACACGCTGCTTTCCTCAAATCCTCACTAGGTTTGCCGTTGAAGTTGGTATTGAATCGGTCCTGCTCAGCTCTGATCCATCTTTTCGTGTAGGCTTCAACAGTCTCGGAGCATTTGCATCTGTCAATCATTTACATCTTCATGGATATTACTTGAAGTATAAGCTCAGTATTGAAACTATTCCTGTCCGTCCGCTTATTCCCGACAAAGGATTTTATACTTTGGGAGGATTTCCTGCAGGTTTTCTATTCTACACTGAATCCAAGGGAATGAAGGATGTCGCCAGTGCCATCTGTCATGTCACTGACTTTCTAGTGGAGGCCAATGTCCCTCACAACCTCTTCATGACCAGAGGAGCCTCACCCTGCGAAGACGATGATGACAAGTTATTAAGAAAAGGCGTACGCATTGCCGTGTGGCCCAGAGTAGCTTGTTTTGGTACCAAAGAGGAGTCCGCTCTCAATGTTGCACTATGCGAGCTTGCTGGACATCTACCATTTAAGAACAAGAAGGACTATGAGCTCACCACTGAGTCACGTGTTATAGAAATCATTCAGCGTTATCTTCTCCCGCATGAAGATTTCCTACAATTGGAAAAGCAGCTTACTCATCATTTAATGACACTGTAATGATTTGACAAAACATGTTGAGTTCTGCTCAGTCCTTATGATATTAATAAATGACACATTTAAACTTTGCCAAGAGTGTGTGTGCAGTCACTTTCAAAGATGCCAACAGTTTTCCCAAATAATGATAAAACCCAGAGAGAGTAGTTAAGGAGGCCGTTATTTATTTTTCAGTAAAAGGGAAAAAATATTTACATATATTGAGTGATTGATGGGTATAAGTAGATATACTGATGTGTACAGTAAATATCACAAGATGTAATTCTGACCTTTTGGGTTACATTCATCTTTTGATCAGAAACCCAATATATGATATGAACCAAAGTAGCCTACAATATATTGAATAACAGGACTCTATACTAAGACCAAATCTTCCCAATCAGCGTGTAGGCCAATATGAATCAAAGTCGAGCATGATCCCAATGGAGTTTTATCATGTGCTTGAATGACATCACCAAGACAGTGATGCCAACACAAATGATTAGTGCAGCGAGGTGTGTTTTCATCTGATGATGACCTTGTTTTTCCTCAATATCAAAACACATAATTGATCAAAGAAATCATAAGACTACGACTTAAACTTTGGTTTACTCGTCACTACCCACCAACTAGTGTGCTGCCCATTATGAACAATTTCTGATACATTTATAATAATTAAATTAATGGTGAAAATGTGAAACTGGCTGTGTCAATGACAGGATTTGCATCAAATCTTGACTCTGTGTGTTAACTTAACTGTTCTGTGGTCACCTGTATTCACCTTGAGCCCGGTGCTGTAATGGTTGACTGAGTCAAACCTGTCAAGCACCTTTCTCATGTCTTGTGGGAAACGTTATTTACAGTGTATGCTTGACAGGGTCTGACTACTGAGGTCATGAGAACAACCCCCCACCCCTCCATGAAATCTCCATTACATCGCACACACACACACCACAAACATGCATGCACACTGTGATGTGGGAGGAGTAACCAATACTATCCCCTCAAATAGTGTTTATATGCTTTCATTTTTGAGAAAAAAAAATCATTTCAAAGATGGAACCATTGTTTGCTAATATACACATATTTCTTTTTATTCAACTGTATGTATGCTACCTGTTTTAAAAACTAAGGGGAGAAAACTTGTGAGCAAGCAAGATATTTTCCCTTTTTTATAAACTTTCACAGTCTCGTACTGAGACAAAGAGGGAAAAACGATATAACAATTCACACAATTTTTAAGACCTAACGAGCTGGCTTGACCTCTGATATCAAAATAATCTATTTGTTGTTCTTTTATCACTTTAAAATTTATAACACAAAATGGAAAAATACACCTCGTGTTTTTTTTCTATTTGGAGAATTATTGAACTGCCTTATAAGTTCCCAATATCTCAATCAATGAAGATATGAACAGCATGTGACTTCACCTTCCTGTGTTTACATCATTTTGTCTCATCGTCAGTTTGGGTAAAAAGAAGTAACAAGCCTAATATGACAAAGCAGTAAAAAGTCCTGACATTTATTTTCAAAGGTCAGGGGTAAAAGTAAAGCATCTGGAAAATAAACACAGCAATGCATCAAAGTGCAGATACCTGAAAAATGTACTTCCTGTAAGTACATAAATACTATTTGTACTCGGTTACCTCCTGGCACTGCATGTCAGCCTTCCAGAAAATGTCGAGGGAGTAACTGTGGGAGTGTCCTCTCATCTTTGCTCACCTTCATATGGGCTTGGCGTTCAGTTTGTTAGGAACTGTGCCTGAGCATATCCAAGCTGAATCAATCAACTTCTAAACAAAATTGGCAAAAGAAAAACCCCAGAAAACTCAACAGGATGGGCAGCGTTCAAAGCTTCAGAGAATTCTGTGATCGTACTAAAAATACAAATGTTCGTCTTAGTCTTCCAGCAGTGTGTATCGTTTGGCAAACAGCTATGATTATCTTGTTTGGAGTTTTTATTCGTTATGATGAGGAGTCCGATGCACACTGGATAGAGCACCGGAAAATAGAAAATATATCAAGTGACATTGAGAATGACTTCTACTTCAGATACCCAAGTAAGTAAATTCATATCAATCAGTGTCACTTTTTTTCCATGACAAATTGTTCAATACAACCTCTGCTCTTGAAGTATTTGTGAATGAAGTGTCTGTATTTTACTTTTAGATTATAATTTCAAATGACTTTTTACAATGGACTGGAATCAATTGATTTATATTCAATGAGTTGACATTGCTGACGTCAACAGGTGATTATTTCTCTTGAGGTTAGTTTGTTAGCGTCATCACCAGGCTTGCTAAAATAAATGTAACATCCTGGTTTTATACTCTCTTTTTTTCATGATGAGATCAATAACAACCTGTTGTGTTGTGTCACAAATAACCATAGGTAAAATTGTATTGTAATATTGTCAAGAAACTGTTTATTATTATTATTATTATTGAGGCAAATAAAGACCGTTTTCTTTACCTGCATTCCACTTTACACTATGCTGTTACTAATGTCTCCTAATGTTTCACAGTGACAACATATTGTGCCAGTAGATGTCTCAAATGGTTTGTGGTCATGTTTTTGTAAAGGACACCAGCGGGTGATGCTGGTATCCATCAGAGAGCCAATAGCAGGACTTGTTAAAAAAAAATCCCCTTTCAAATAGATAACAATGATCACTGATCTACACTGCCAATGTACAAAGGTAAAGTCACAAAATACTTGTATTAATAAAACGGACTAAAAATAAAAAGGAAATCTAATGTATAAATAATAATTTTATGAAATAACTATGAAATAGACACACCTTTTTAGTCTTCATAAAAACTAAATATATATTGACCAAGTTTCAGGATATATTCATATTCTGTAAGGAAAAAAAATGCGAGCAAATACATTTTATAAGTTGACTTTAAAGACATGCAATATAAAGTGCAACACACTCCAGTCCAGGACCTTGGTTGACTTTGGTCACCTTTCCAAACAATTATTCCTCCTTAGAAAATAATTTTTGAAAATCATTGTCACAGGGTCAAAGGATTGCAACCTTAAAGGGTAAGTCAACCCTAAAATGTTCTTTATAATAATATGTTGTATGTGCCCCCTATTAGCCTAAACACGGCATTCTGATTAATATTGCGTTTGTGGAATGTGAATTAAGCTGGTGAATTCATTTGTATCTGAGGGGGCTGCCATTTTGCCACTTCCAGCAAGTTGCATAATGTCCGCCCCCTGACATGGGTAAAAACAAGTGGATTTTGCCTGTTGAATTCATATTCCACAAAAGAAACAGTAACCAGAACACTGTTTTGACTTGACAAGCTACACGGAACATACATATTATTACAAGGAAAATTTGGGATTAACTTTCCCTTTAAAGGCTTTTTTGACCGTTTTTCTTCCCCCTGTCATACAAATGTTAAATAATGAGCCATTATTGTGCCATTATTGTGTCGTTATTGTGCGTGACCGATCCTAACACAGCTTTTTTGTCAAGGTTTTCAAGATGTCCACGTGATGATCTTCGTGGGCTTTGGTTTCTTGATGACTTTTCTCAAGCGCTACAGTTTTGGTGCCGTGGGTTTCAACTTCCTCATCGCAGCATTTGGCCTCCAATGGGCGCTCCTAATGCAGGGCTGGTTCCACTCCCTGGATTACACTGATGGAAAGATCAAAATTGGCGTTGAAAAGTACGATAGAGCGATTTCTTTTTCAACCAAATTGTAATTACTGGATTATCCAATTATTTAAAACAAGTGATGCTCATAGTAGTTTTTTGATACCGAATAAATGTTTGATGGATTCCACCAACTGTTTCCACAGAAAGAAAAACAGTTAACTTCTCAAATTTGTTTTTGATTTTTTTTAAGAAAGCTGATCAGTATTTACAACTTTAGTGACTCCTCAATGTTCTATTTGTCTCTTCAAGTTTAATTAATGCAGATTTCTGTGTGGCGGGCTGCTTGATTGCCTATGGAGCCGTGCTTGGTAAAGTCAGTCCAGTCCAGCTGATGGTCTTGACCCTGTTTGGCATCACATTGTTTGCTGTGGAGGAATATATCATCCTCACTGTTATACACGTGAGTAGGAAAACTCGTTTGAGTGGTTGTTTCTCTCCGGCTGACCAGCAAACCAAGTCTGGCTCAGTTCTGAAAGGAATGCACGGATCAAAAAACCTGTTTGGGGACTAATAAATAACCCTTGTTGACCTTAAGGCTCGAGATGCGGGAGGCTCCATGGTGATCCACACATTCGGCGCTTATTATGGCCTTGCCATCTCGTGGATGCTCTATCGACCCAACCTGGATCAGAGCAGTCGTCTTCAGGGCTCAGTTTACCACTCGGATGTCTTTGCTATGATAGGTTGGCTGGCGTCACCAAATGCTTTGTTGTTGGTCTGACTTCTTCCTAATATTATATACATATATATGGGTAGGAACTCTCTTCCTGTGGATGTTCTGGCCCAGTTTCAATTCAGCTATCGCCGACCACGGCGACGGGCAGCACCGAGCCGCCATCAACACTTACCTGGCTTTGGCTTCAACAGTGCTCACCACTGTGGCTTTCTCGAGCCTCTTCCAGAAGCACGGCAAACTTGACATGGTAACACTCCCCGAGGGACTTGATGAGAATCTAATTTAGTTCACGAACATTTTTGTTTGTCTTCTGCACAGGTCCACATTCAAAACTCCACTTTGGCTGGTGGTGTTGCGGTGGGAACTGCAGCAGAATTTATGCTGATGCCCTACGGGTCTCTGATAGTTGGGTTCTGCTGCGGTGTCATTTCCACATTGGGTTATATCTTCCTCACGGTATTGTTCACATTTAGATTTGATCTTAACGAGCATTTTGATGTTGGTCAAGTTCAGTTCTCTTGGTTCTTCAAGAGCCAATTGTACACTTCTATACTTTGTGGGAACAGTATGCAAATACCATTTCTGTTCCAGTACAAAGCATGCAAGCAACATGACATGAAGGGGTTGATGGATTAGTTAATTCTGAAAAAAAATCAATGAATCCCTCAGATAACAAGACGTACAGTTAATTAAAAAGGTGTACCAATACTTTTGTCACTGTCGTTGTTCATTAGGGGAAAGTTCAGTGTAACAAAAAAAGGCCCAAATATGCAATTGTCCACATAATCCTATTTTTTTAAAATATGATTTATTTTTAATTGATACAATTTAGCATGGAACTGGGTCATCAGCCACTTTTGATTAGGGTCAAAATGCTGTCACCTGTAGTAGAGGTGTGACTTCATAGTTGTTGAACTGCACTTTGTGACACTTCTTTCACAGCCATTTATGGAGAAGCACCTGAAGATTCAAGACACGTGTGGAATCCACAACCTCCACGCCATGCCAGGGCTCATAGGTGGCATTGTGGGCGCTATTACTGCTGCAGCTGCCTCTGAGTCGGTGTATGGTAAAAAAGGGTGAGAAGCATGTCGGCATCATGGGATTTTAGATGAAGTCAGACTTTTGACCACCCTGAATCTTTTCTTTTCTTTTTTATTTAAAAGACTGATCAACACCTTTGACTTTGAGGGTGCTTTTGAACACATGACCCCCACAAGGCAAGGTGGTCATCAGGCTGCAGGCATCTGTGTGGCTGTTTGTTTTGGTGTGGGTGGAGGCATCATGGTTGGTAAGCTAAATACACCGCAAAACTCTCCAGGTCCTTACATAGTTTTGGTGCACTTTCATGACGTCTTTGCATCCTTTACAGGTTCTATTTTAAGATTACCCATCTGGGGCGACCCGGCGGATGACAATTGCTTTGATGATGAACCCTACTGGGAGGTTGGTGACTCCACCAATGTCATAAGTCCCTTTCACAAGTCACAACACATTTCAGTATAGTATAGTAACCAAGAGTCAGCGACGGTTGTTCACTCACCTCATTGGAGCGACGACTAGCAGGAAATCACTAAGTTAAGTTGAATAGAACAAAGTTGCGATGTAATAAATAGGAACGAGCTCCGCTCTCGCACAAATGACAGAAAGTGCAACTTCATCGATGATAAAATGCGATGAAGAAAGCAGCTGTGATTATGCATTATTAATTTCTATTTTCCGACTTTACCGGTAAAAATGACAGTTAACAGAGTTGCTACCCCTGACTGATGTTGAAATTGTTTGCAGGTGCCTGATGAGGAGGAGAGTATTCCACCAGTCCTACAGTACAACAATCACATGCTCAACAAAGATATGTAAGTGTTTTATTTTGTAGGCCAACAATGTTCAGGTTAGATGAATATATTCATATAGTCATTCAATCGTTCAATAACTGCACCACATAGTTTGTGGATATTGTGCAATATTCTTCAGCTTCAAGTTCTTAACACTGAAAAAGCTTTTTAAAAACGTTTTACCCAAATTATAAACGTTGAGCACCAAAAACAAAAATAATAATCGCACACTAAAATATAATTGTACTAGTTTGACATTAGTACAATATTTTAAGCGAGGTGCTATTGTTGCATTTATTATCCTCTTGGTGGCAGCACTGGTTTTAGTAGAAATGAACGCGGACACGCGCACGCACGCACACACGCACGCGCATGCAACTTGCACAAGATGACCTTGGAGATGCAACGTTGACGGTAAATAACCTCATTCGATGAGACATATGAAATATTTTATTTTTGTCAATGATACATTTGAAGTGACACATTTTACTGTATAATTGGTGTTTATTAAATGTGTTTTTAATGATGTGCCTTTATTGATTTGTTTATTTTTAGAACCGAGTCAAATTTCACCATGGAGCAGAACTGACCCAATGTCTTGATGATGGTGGTTTGCTGGTCTCTGTTAGTCCCTTTTTATAATCTTGCTGATACAATAGTTCATTCCAAAAAAATGTGTATTGTCCAACCAGTGAGTATATTTCTAGAAATTTAGGTTGGATAAACAATCTAACGTGTAAATAATCGGTCAATTGATCAGTTTGTTTAGTTAAATGGTTTCCATGGTCTAATTCAAGACAGTATTTACTCAAGTGAATTCACAGTACGAATTTGGCCCCTTAAACAAGCAGGACACAATAACTCTGATCTTTTCTGATCTAATGTTGATTTGTTGTTGTCTGAGATTTCCAGATTGCAATGATGTTAATGCCGGATAAAATGTTTTTTGTGTGATGACGGGTAAAATTAGAATGGATCACTGGAACGCTGTTTGCATTGTTCGCTTGTGGTTCGCTTTGTGTGTCGAATCCAGCCACACTTGCTTGATGTCATGGTTTTAAATTTTGGGTTGAAATTATGAAGTACTGTATAGGCCTAAAAACAGTCGTCTCATTTTTCACATGGATGTTTTGATGTACGACTTTGAGGTTTTTGTGTGTCTGCCAGTCTGTCTGCTTGCCTGTTATTTGGTATAGTGAGAGAATTTCTGGTGCGTGTGAGACTTTTTTTTTTTTTAATGTTTAGTGAGATTTTTTGTGGGAGGTAAATGTTATTTTTGGATGTATAAAAATCGTCAACTTCAATGAGTCACTGGACAAGTTCATCTTTTTTGCTGTGTGTTCATGGTATGTAAAGAAAATATTTGCAACTTATAAATTCCAGATTTGATTGATTTTGCTCAAGTGTCAAAAAGGTGTTGAATTTCGAAATATTTTAACTAGTTTACTATATCAAATTGCACCAAGAGATGTTTCTATTACTTTTTTTAAGGCTCATTAGTCTGTGAAGACGATGGTGGTGTCCCCAATTCCTTATTCACTGACGCCACACTTCCTGCTCACAACGCATTGTGGTCTACATTAACCGATTGAGTGACCATCGATGCACACGAATGTTCCAAGTATGTTGTGGCAAAATCTGAGTTCACTATTGTTTTTCTCACTGCACATTTAGTCAATGGCGTAAAGCCTATATAGTGCATTATATAAAGAATATTTTGGACATAAGGACACAGCCTATTTCTCAACATCTTTATAAATGGATTTTGTTTTTCTATTCAGTCATTTATCTTGAGAATCAAAATTGAGTTTTCAACGAATGGACAAGGTCTATCCACTCTGTGTCAAATGCTCTTAAAAGAAAATGTTGGTTTATACACAAAAAGAAAGGCATTTCCTAGATCTCACTTTTGCCAGGGGTCAGACAGACTGTGAAGAAGGCTCCAACACATGTAAGGGGCACTATGGTGACTAAACATGCCCTTGCCTTTTCAATGTGACCTCAGTTCAATGGGCAGCAAGTAATAAAGATCAAAGTCAGTGTTTCGTTCCATCGATCTGACAGAGGATGACCAGTACGGAAAACAGGCATTGTGTAATTCATTTAGATGTTTCCCACCAATGAAAAGCAGCAAGGAGTTTATCTCCACATTCAGTGGTAACAAAAACGGGCTTCCATCTTAAGTCTTCCTCTATTGTCTTCAGGAGCATGTTTGAGTAAAGGAGGTAATGATGCCACAAGTGCTCCAATTCAAGGAGATGCCGCCCTACTGGGAGAAACGGTTCCCACATTTCTGCACTGATACCACACACACACACGCACACGGCCCTTCACATTGGATCCCAGTTCCCGCTCCAACTTGACTCATGTTTATTCTCCATCTACTTAAAGGACAAATGCAGAACTAATTCAAGGCATTGTTTACATGACAGTGAGCCTCCTTAAAGGTGCAGGTGCACTAGGCCCAGGGGCCTCATGAGACCCAAGTTGAGCGTCTTGGGCTCAAATGGCTCTATCATGATGTTTTGATTGACAGGTGTGGGGGGGGGGGGATATAGAGAGGGTGGGAAAGGAGTACAGAACAACGCCTCCAGAATGGAAAGTGCACAAAACATACTTCCAAACAAGGGGCCACAGAGACGCTCATTACTGATAAAGAGCACGCCAGTAAATGTCCGTTTACGCTGTGTGCCAGTCATAGTGTTTGCAGGTTGAGATTAGTTTGTAATCCTTTACACATGGCTATGAAATTTATAGAAAGACAGAATTAACATTGTGGGGGGTTGTGGGAGGGTGCCTGCTGATATCCATTCATGGCAAAAGTAGTACAGTGGAACGTTCGAGGTCTGCCTTGTGTTGCGGGGCAACCTCTGAGATTTTTTTCCCTATTGAAAATCGTGGAAACACAATTGCTTGATTCAAATAGTCAGGATCATTATCAGGCTACTGCAGAATTGGATTAGCTGATCATTTGAATCAGCAGGAGAGGAACCTCTTAAACATTCAGGTGAGCAGTTTCAGACCCTTGGTCCAGACATTAGCTGCGTCCAAATTCACAGGCTGCATCCTCCAAGGCCGGTTTGAAGGCTGGGTCCTTCACAGCCCTGGAAGGTCCACCTCCGTGGATCGCATAAAATGTGGCGAATTTGGACAGGTGGACTATCTCTGTACAAATTAATAGGCAGCGTCCTATTTATGCACATTTTTCATCTTTGTTTTCGACAGCTTGGGCGAGTGAGCTTGTCAAGCAGTGTTAAATGCATTGCTGTCGTACAGAGTGGAGCAATGTCTGCTCCAAAGCTGCCGTCACAAATTTCTTTTCTAACAACGGAGTGCAACAAAAAAAAAGAGTGAATCAAAAATACTTAAGTGCTACCCATGCAACGAATCTGAACAAATATACATTTCTAAGATACTGTTGGCTAAATGGCATGTTATGATATTTTAATTTTTCAACTATCATGTTTTTCCTGAACGTGTTGGGAAAATTCTGAAATAGATGGCCTCAGGGTTGTTTTCAACTTTAAAGTTCCACTGTGTCTATTAACTAGCAAGATCAACCTTCCAAGGTTTAACGGCACTTGTTAATGTTTTCAGGGATTTGTGTTATGAGTCTAACAAACTGAGCCATAAAATGCCTTGATGAAGCCCTACGCAAGTCCATACATTTTTTTAGAAACTACAGGTATTTAAACTAGGGGTCTCAAACTTCCGGCCCATGGGCCATTTGGATAATATTTTGCGGCCACCTACTTGCCATTCAAGTTTAATGATATGCGGCCCTACGTTTTTTGTCTTGGAGTTGCTTGGGTGTTTGTTTGTTTGTTTGTTTGTTTGTTTATTTGTTTAAGATTGGACTAGCTGTACTTTTTCTTTTCATACTCAAACCGAATTTTTGTGGAATACTCGATGTGGCCCAGACACAGCCAGACTTATCTCCAGTGGCTCCAACATTGAGTTTGGGACCCTTGGTATAAAACCTTTCTGTTTTCGCTCCATGTGTTTTGTAGGCTTTAGTTTTCCCGAAACACACACCCAAAATCTGTGAAAGCTCCCACCTGTGTGTGCCCCAGGTATCTACCCACTCCACTAATTGTCAACGGAGGCTGTTTAAATGTCTCGATCAGACCACAGTGGCGAGGAACAGAAGATTAAGCATGATCCTATTCGATCCCTGCAAGCCCCTTCTTACGGTCCGTTCCACCAGCTTTTGAAAAGAGGAGGGGGCTCCATTCAGACCTGTGATATGAATCCCAGACGTATGGACGAGAACAGAGCTTTCACCCTACCCTAGTTTCACAGAAAAGACCCCTTTTTGGCAACCTCTAATTCTGGTTGCTACGGGCATCTGGGTTCAATGGCGCGCTCCTGTTGTGAGGGGACAAAGCCTCCCAGTCACCCAGCCATGGTTGCTAAGAGAGGCAGAATGTATGGGGAGGGACAGGGCTGTTGTTGTCCCAGGCCAAATGTCTCTCTTAAGGCGGGCGAGAAGGAGTGATTGACAGGTGGCTACACGCTCCGCTGCAGATCACCCAGGAGGTCTGAGGGAGGTGACATTATATCTGTGACTGGGTGTGTGTGCGCACTTTGGTGAGTTATGCAGTGAGAGCAGACGGAGTATATGATGGCGTTATGTAAATAAATTCAAAAAGTAGCATCAATTATTATTTATTGCGGAGCCGCTTCTGGGGTCTTTTTGTAGTGACAATCTTATTTTGATATTTTTGGGAAAATAAGAACTTTTTAGAACACTAAAGTACTACTCAGTGCTACTATTGGGAAATTATGCAGAAGCATTGGAATAACAATTATAAACATCGTTGAACTCATTTAAATTGTACTGTGTTGAACTGACATTCTGGCAATTTATTGCGAACAACTAGTTTTGAAGCTGATGCATTTTAAGAGTAGAAAGAGGTCTTAATTGAATGGGTGTGCTGCCATGTCACAAACAGAAAGTGACCGCAACGGCTATTTTTCACCACTCAAAATACACGCGTACAAACAACAGCACAGATCTCAGTCAAATTGTTTGTATTATCTATGCGGTATACCTGCAAAATCACAAGCCGTAAAATCCGACAATTCATCGTAAAAGGAAAATAATACTGAGTCAGCATTTAAGCATGGAACCGGACCACCCTCCTTGGAGAACAGTGATGAAGGTGAGACAAACACAGCTGATTGTAGTCCTAATGTTCAATCAATGAGTTTGTGTTGATTTGCATGTAGGAGGATAAGTGAGTGTTTGTGTTTTGTGCAGACATCAGTTCTCCCTCCAGGGCTGTGCAGCAGATAAAGTGCAGCCTTTTGGATGTAAAAGGGGTCCACGAAGGACCCTGCCTGGCCTCACTTAGATGCCTGAGACTGTCTGACTTCTGCACTCCCAGACACAGATCCCTTCCACTCGTCAGATGCCGCCCGTCCCCTTTCCCGTCTCCCCAACCCCCTTCCCCTTGACCTTGACTCCTCTGTCACCACGGCCCTCCAGACAGTCTGGGGTCAAAGGCTAACACAGCAGTCACACATCAGACACGGTTCGAGTCCCCTGCGTCCATATAAATGCTGAATGATAAATGACCTAAAACCAGCCTGTTGGAATGTGCCTTTGAATTCCTGAGGTGCTTTCACGGCTCAAAATGATGGCAGGGAAATATAACGACATGTAGTATCTTTTTATATTCTTAAATCATTTTGTGTATGCATTACTGTCTTAATGCCGGCCGGGTCATACCAAAGACTATAAAAATGGGACCCATTGCCTCCCTGCTTGGCACTCAGCATTAAGGGTTGGAAATGGGGGGTTAGATCACCAAATGATTCCCGAGCGCGGCACCGCTGCTGCTCACTGCTCCCCTCTCCCCCAGGGGATGGATCAAAATCACATGGGGATGGGTTAAATGCAGAGGACAAATTTCACCACACCCAGATGTGTGTGTGACGATCATTGGGACTTTAACTTTTAACTTAACTTTTAAAGACAAAGACCATGATATATTTTCATGCCTTCAGTTTGCTGTGCAAATGTTAGCTTGCAGCTCTTGACTGTGAATGCCAGCCAATCACAGACTATTAGCATGCGGTAACTTGTAGCTTGCACAGATCCAAATCCTTGCAAGGTTAGTTAAGTGAGCGAAAACTAACAAAATAATTTAAACTACAATTGAATGAAAAAATCCTAAAAAAAATAAAATGATAAAAAATGCTTTAAAAAAAAAAGAAAACTAACTGAAACGTTAATCTGTTTAGATTATAATCTAATTATAACTGAATCAAAAATGTCCTTCGTTTTCGTTTTCGTCTATTGCAATACATTTTATACACGAGCCATTGGGCTCAATTTTAAATGTATATATATGTATTATCAAAATGTTTTATGTAATGTTTTTGTTGAATGTTTACTACACCTACTACTTACCATGGTGTTGTTTTATTCTTGCGCACAAGCAAAACACATTTTTTAAGAAAGAACAAAACCTATTACTAAAACTAACCAAAATTAAACTAAAACTGTGTTTTTGAAAAAAAAAACCTAATACAAACTAACAAAGACACCCTGAAAACGAATCAAAACTAACTAACGTTAAAAAAATTAAAAGTAAAAACTAAATACAAATTAACTATAATTAAAATTCCAAACCAATCATAACAGTGGTCTCTTGAGCATAATATTTCATCAATATATCTTGAATAATGCACCTCAGACTAAATGGGTTAAAAAAAAAAAATCTGAACTATTCAAAGTTCATTGAATGCGTGCTGCAAACCCCTGTTTTTTTTTCTTTTGAGTAGAATATCAACAGTTTTTTTAACAATGTGAACCCACATTGTTGACTGCGTATTTAATGAAAAGATGGCAGAATTAATAGGATAAAAAAATCAGACCCCACAAAGATAAACACCTCTCTGTGATTTAACAGTGTTTTGATTGTTTTGTTTAGCTCCATTCAGGAGTTCAAATGCAAGCCAGAACTAAGCAATGACTCCCCTAGGCAAACCCAAATAAATGTTTTTTAAATCAAGATAGTTAATCTACTAAAAATTTTAAAGAATCCAGATTATTGAGGACTATCTGAGAGAAAACCTAATTGCACAAATACCCAATGGCAGAAAGCCCCCCCCTTGGCTTTTCAGTGCCTGTGTTCACTCACAAGGCGAGGCACTAAATGTGTGGAAGGCGTATATACATGAGGAGCACCTTGTAGGATACGTTAAATCAGCTCGATTGGGAGTTTAGGCCAGGGCCAAGGCTCAAATGAATGGCCCACTATTCAGAGTGGGAGGATGGTTGGCTTCAGAGGAGTTCACAGGCCCCTGTCTCCATTCTTATGCTAAAGCTTCGCTTACAGACTCTTTCACGAAGCATAAACGGCTCAGAGCGACTTTCCCTCCAAAATGTGGAGACTCACTCACTGGGCAGAAATCATTCAACTCTTGCTGCATCAGAGCTCTCAGCTGGAGAAATTTGCTTGCTTTTGCTCCACATTCCAGACTATCATTATGTACAATGTAACATTTCCATGAAGTGAAATGTGCTCCTCTTCTGCACCTTTGCTGACTCATCTCTTTTTTAGAACGTTACTGTTGTTTTTTTTCTGGGCACTTTTTGCAGCCAGTGGTCACCGGGGAATGGCTGGAAATAGCCTTTTAATTAGCAGACCTTGACCTTTGACTCTGGCTCCTGACCCCAGCATCTCTCTGGTCTGTTTATTGTCCTCTGGGGGTCCATCCTGATCATGGCCCCTGAGCCCTAGTGTCCTGCAAGTACTTCACCAAAACAAATAGACACCTATTAAAAGGTCGATTTTAGCCGACATGGTCAATACAGATGATGGGAGTCGCAATTATAAATGGCAGTACGCATACAGACTTTAAAACACACTATAAGTTTTTAATAATTAAAATACTCCAGTGGAGCAGTTTTATTAATGTGTTTATTTCAGCATTTCAGAGGCTGGTTTCATTAATTGCTTTGCATTCAACCAGAAAGGGAGGACCTGCTACAATATTTGAGACGTATGGAAAACATGGCGCCATGAACTCCTCCCCATCATCACTGAATCCATGTTATTTTAGACTAAATACACAAGTATTTGATTACATTAGCCATTTCATTTTACAGTTATGTGAATTAATGTCCAAATGTAACTGTACATATTGGTGCAATGGGATTTAGAATATTCCCATGTCAAAAAAGATTTGGTCACTTTTTTCCCTGTCCATCTATCCATCCTCATGAACCACTTTTCTATATTATATTATATTATATTATATTATATTATATTATATTATATTATATTATATTATATTATATTATATTATATTATATATCCTACTTGATACAATACTGTTAGTGTGGTGGATAGACTCACAAATTTACAAGTAGTTTTCAGTTTCTCAAACGTGAAGGATAAAAATTAAATTTTCAGTCTGCAAGAAAATAAACGTGGAGTTATAATACAAGAATATTACGTTGCTTCACTGGCCCATCGTGTTACAATTGTTTAGGCCTTGAAAGTACCTTACCGGGATCCTGTGAAATGTGCATTGCACTTGTGTTTCTTGTATTTGAAGAAACGGATGGAGTCCAATCCCGTGTTGACCCTGTGCGCGTGTATAATCCGTGCGTGTTGTGCGCGCGTGTGTAAACGTGAGTGTGGACCCGAAGCATTAAATGGAAGAGAATCCCGCAGTTTTTATTCATCTCTTCACATGCTGTTTGTTTGGGTGGCAACAAGGTATCACGCCATGTAATCGGACCGATTTTTCATGTCAAATCAACGAAGCTATTGAACGTATTTTATTTGAATTAAAAACACGCGTGAAGCTGCTGTCAATTCAAACTTTATTTTTGGCTTCAAAAAGCGCGACAAGGAAAAACGCCTGCAAATCTTGCACATCCCTTTTTTTTCTCAGTCCAGTTTCTTTTAAATTAAAGTAAAACTTTTTTCGGATGCTTAGAAAACGTCGACGTAAGTATTGAAGCACGACCATACCTGGGGAAACATTACCCTTCAAAACTATGCTTTTAAATTAAAACTTTAAGCATTAATTATTTTTCTCCTTCCTACTCTTTTCGAGCATGCTAATGAAGATGCAAGAATTGTTTTATTTACCTTCATTCATTCTTGATTACGTGTGCGTACATGAAGTATACACACATACACACACACAATTTTATTGAGTTACTGTTATGTCATGTCAATCAATCAATAAACAAATTCTGTGTGTTTATTTAATCTAACTCAAAAGTATCCATCATTTTTCATTATTAAGACTTCAAATCACACTAAAAACATTGTGCACATATTTCTCATTGTTTTTATTTAAAATAACACATTACAACGTGCAGAAAGGTTTAAAAATAAAAACAAATCTTATAAGGTTGAAATGAGTTATATCTTTGAAAAAAAAAAATGGTGATGATATTTTGGTCCAAAATATGCACGCAGGCTGGATGTTCCAGTTTGTCATCGCCATCCTGAGGACATAATGAAAAAAGAGACTCCATCAACTTTTCAACCTGGCCCAAGTGCACAGAAGTGCACAGAGTATACAGAATGTATAACATGTAAATTGGATTTTTTTTTAAAGAAACAATCCAAAAATACGTTTTCAATAATACAAGTGCATCGATGAGTTTTGTTGAAAGGGCTGACAGTAAATACGAAACATCAGCTGAGACAGGTTTAAAGTCGCTTTTTTTTTTTTAAGCTTCTGTATCTACATGTTTTTCTCTCCCTTTTTCCAGCTCTATCATGGAGGCATCGCAAGGCTTTTATCCCCACGGGGAACCAGACCCAACTCTTTCTCTGTCAATTTTCACCCACTCCCCAATTCACACAAGCCTTTTCTCCCACCAAGCCCACAATGAAGGATTTGTCCTTGTTCTTTGTCCACCTCTGATAGCTTTTTATGCCCGCTCCTTTTATTTTCTGCAGACAGCATGCAGCATATGCAAATACACACTCCTTTATTCGTGAGGGGTGGGGGGGGCACCTTCCCCCCAATGAATGCAACCTTAAATGAGGCCACACTTTCACATATTTACGGAGACTTGCACTTATTCCAATCAGATGGCTTGACACTTTCTCAAAATGCATACAAACAATTTACATGGTCACAATGGATTTGATAGTTGTTTCATTTCACATTTGAGAAAAGTGACATAATTGCACAAATCCAAGTTATCACTTATAATAAGTGGAAGAAATGACAATGGTGCATCGCAAACTGGGCAGTAATAAACATGTCACTCTGTCCGTTTTCTTGAGACATTTTGCATAGATAGACAGCATGAGCTCAAGTCAGTTTGTGAAAGTCTACACTTTAATCACAGCTTGATTTTATTCCATTTAAATTCATTTTGAGGGAAAATTTCAAAACGTCTATGATTGCCCAATAAACCAAACTACTCAATTCTTACTATTATTAGACTCCTCCTGTAAGTGATTTTCTTGTTTGAAAAAAGAAGCTGCACTTTCTTCCAGATGACATTTGTGAACGTGAATGGACGTTTAGTGCATGTGTGTGTGTGCGTGTGTGTAAGCCACAAAGCAATGACAGTTCGGCCTTTTCATTTCTACATTACTGTGCCTGCCAGCCTCTTCCCCTAGCAACGGCAGCAGAGGTCAAAGGCTATGTAACCTCCAACACGCATGCAGGGAACACTTCTGTCTCCTCTCACACTCGGCAGCCGCACTCATGAACTTGAACTTAACGCTGGAGAAATGTTGGAGCCAACTGATGAATGATCACGTCTGAGCAGAACGCAGCCAATAATTCTTATGGTGGAAGAAATGATTAGAAAAAAAAGTATTAAAGGTAGAGTCACCTAATTCTGCTGAAAGACCTGAATTTGGAGATTCCTCTTAATCCAAGCATGCGTCTTGCCATCCTTCTTAAAGATACTTAATGCTGAGCTTTGTGCTAGATTAGTGCAAGAAGCATTGAAAGAGCCCATGTGTCACTTGCTTGACCCACATGGTAGGGCAGCCCCCACTCTCGGGTTCTGCCCATGAGCTGAGCATTAAATATTACAGCGTGTTAAACATTCATACGGCAGTGAGAGATCCAAAGCTGAGCTGGAGCCTCAGGAGGACATTAGAGTAGCACAAAAAGCAGAACAAAGCCCATAGACAAATGACTACTATCTTCCTTCAAACTAGTGTGCTTATCCTCATGTCAATAAGCAACTTGTGCAATAGTTTGCAGAGATATGTGTGTGTGCGTGTGTGTGCGTGCATACATTTAATATGTACCTGACATCCATTATCGAATGAAAGAAATGCATCTGATTGGTCAAAGTTAGACAAACGCATACAATCCCATATGAAACTTATTGTACGTCTTTCCAATATGCATACTGCATGGGCCATTATCACCATGATGATATTTTTTGATATACCGTATTGGCCTGAATATAAGACGGTGTTTTTTGCATTGAAATAAGACGTGGGGGTCGTCTTACACTCGGGGTCTAGACATTATACCCATTCGCAATGCTAGATGGCGCCAGGTATCTTTAACACGAATGCTGAACTTAACTCCCCAGGCCAAAGCGAACCCCTGTCACAAAGAAGAAAATTAAAATAGCGGTAGCAGTTTGCATTATTTTATTGCAATGTTTTTCCTTATTCAGATTTGTTTCAAGACTACAGTTACAGTTAGACTTCACTATCTATCTATCTTAGTTCTACCACGAATTCTACACAATCATTAATATCATTTCATGCACCAGAGAGTAGGTACCATAAAGATTTGAATGCTCATGGTGCAGAGAACTCTAAACATTCATGTGCTAAATCCTCTTTACTGACCAGATGGATAGTCTTGATTGAAAACACTCTTTGTTTTCATAGATTAAATCCAGACGCTTATGTTCAATCACCAGGCACCCAAATTATTGAGTGCTTGACTATCCTCTAACACCCGCCTTAAAAAACAGAAAAATAATAATATAAGCATTCAGTTTTGATAGGAGTGAGTTACTTTCATTTGAGGAGATGTGGTCACACTTGGCTCTATAACAGACCAGTTGATGGTATTTCGTGGTCAGCTATACTCATTTTGAGACCATCTTGATCTGTATTTCAACCCCATGTTTCATTCTCATCTGTTTGTAACTATTTGTTTTCAGCAAAAATATGTGGTTCATGAATGAGGGTGTGCACGATGTGCAATTTGTAGCTGCGTGTCTGGATTAAGGTTGTTCAGACTCAGATGAGCTACTGACACATTTGCATTGTGCAAATTTGTTTTCTACAGCAAGCTTCACCATTGATTCACACTTGACCTTTATATCATGATTTCTCTTCTATCTGCACCTACGTCATCAAGTAAAGAATACATTTTCACTGTGCGTGAATACAAACATTTAAAAAAATAGACATGGTAGCATAATATATTACAAATCTGCACCTCTGTCGCTTATTATGAATGATTATCAGTGAGATCCATCATTGGGCCTGTCATGCAGACTGGGTCACAGGCACGCATAGGTTTGTGCCATTTCAAATGTTTCAGATCATCATGGTAACATCAATTGCAGTCTGACGTTAAGATAAGTCAAAAGGTTTGCAGGCAACATACAATCAGATTGAGACTGCGAATGTGTGGCCAACTTCTAATTGCATTCCACCTGCGATAAAAACCAAGAGTGACATGGCGTAGGTCGGTGACTGCGGTGTATGAATGTGTGTTGAATCCCTCTCAATTGGTAGAGAAAAACTGCATCGCATCTCCATGCCTTTCAGACATGCAGAGGGGGATGACTAGACTAATGAACAGTCAGGTGGCACTACCCCCCCCCCCCCTTCCCCAAAACACACATATCAAACACACATACACTTGCCAACACATTAAAACTCAGCGCCTCGCCCGACCTTGGTGCTCCGCACGACAGTCTAATGTCTCAGGCATCTGCTCGTGTCTAGTCTGGAGGGCCTTTCCCACCCTGCCCCCCAGGTCGGGCCCGCTGGGGCACCAGCTCTCACAACTGTGGGAAAGGGAGCTTTTTTAGAAGGGGGGAAGGTGTGGCGGGGTGTCAGAAGAGTGTATGGGGGGGACATGTGTGGGGGGGTGCTAAACAGCTATTGAGAGGGCAGTGAAAGCGAGAGAGCGGACTTGAATGATAATGTGAAAACGCACAACGCTGTTCATTAACACACAAGCATGGCAGCTGCGTATGTTGGCGGTGCACACACATGCTCACGTGTTCCCGCTTGCTGCTCCTGACTGCAGAGATGCCCGGGCAGCCAACCGACGATCACAATATTAGCACAACACAACGCAAAAGCTGAATCCAAATTGATCGAGGACAAAGTGATAATGCTCAATTGTGACACTGTCCAACTCTCTATAGTGCTGTACAATTCTACGCCACCACTCTCTGCAACCATAATAATAATAATAATATTCGAATGGATGAATACCTTTCGGCGTGTCATCAATACTGAGAAACATTCCCTTTGCAATGAAATATTGTACCCAGCTCTTAGGTTGAATTATGCCTATATGTATGTATACAACTCCTACTGTGTGTATGTGTACGAGTGTGTGTGTGTGTGAACTGCGGATGTGTCAGACCGAGAGTGTGCGTAAGTAAGGTGGCAGGGAATTTTAATATTTGATGTCAACAGATGCATGCTATATGACATCGGGAGACTTTTACGATAAGGTGTATGGCTGTGAATACACTCAATTTTTATCCACAACATATACTTTTTAATCTAGAGATATCCATACCAACCAATCACACTAATGAAAATCAATAATATGAAATTGAACGACATCGGTGAATGAATGGAAAACTCACAAATTACTGATATATATGACTATATATATTTTTATGTATATGAATAAAATTGTTTATTATACACACACACACACACACACACACACACACACACACACACAAACACACATCGATATGCTATGTACATATAAAATGTGGTACTTTACAACATGTGTCAATCACATGTGCCAGGTGGATGACAACATGGCATCCACCATGCTGTTTGCAAAGGAGCACCGTGACAAGAGAGGGTGGCAGCTTTCCTTCAACTAGTGCCAGCTCATTAATTTTTTTTTTGCTACCCAGCCCCCTTCTATCACCACCACCCTGAGCCACCCTCCCTCCCGGCCTCCCACTATCACCCACTAACTGCTAATTAGCAGGAAGAGGAAAGATGAAAAAGGGGGGAGGCCATGTGTGTGTGCGTGTGTGTGACTGGGGAAGAAATAAGGAACTCATCTTTTCTTCATCCACGTTTCTATCAGTCAGTCCACACACTCACACAGTAGTCATTCGTCCTCCCACTTACTCGCTACTAAGCCCAGTGTTACCCTCCATAAAATGGATGACGCAACCCACCTTGTACGTCAGCGCAGCCATTTTGGATATCGCGGCAACATCTCCCAAGATGGCTTTCCAGACGGCAGCCAGGATCCGAGATCGGCCAAGGTCTTTGTCTGCCTCTTGGCAATGGCCACAGTGTCTGTCTTTGGCAGCGCAGATGGCATCCCATCGCTTCTGGGCAAAAAGGAAAGGGCGGAGGAAACGCGACGACCTCGTCCTCTTTTTCGCTTAACAATGCTTCCACCATCTTTTCAAGAGTGGCACTAATTGAAACTCTGTAACGACAACATCAGTCAGGATTTAGAAAACGAGCACACGGTGGATCGTTGGTAACGATGAAATCTAATAAAGAACGTTTGGATGCTTGACTCTCAGATTGGCGATGAAATGTTGCCGTAAAAATGGACTTAAAATTCAGAGAGAATGACACAATGGTGCTCGAGAGCATCCCATAAATAACCCCGAACGGGAAGAGACTCCGACCACAGCCCTTTTCAAATACCTAATATCCTGCAGTGAATCGAAGCAATTAGACAGCGAGCTCCACTGCAATAGGTGGTTAACATACTGAATGCAAACTCATCTCACTCTGGTGCTCTTCAGGCTTTAGCGGCTCACACGGATATGGACTGCATGACACTCAAGGAGCAAGTTGAAATGTTCAGCTCCTCTCTACAGGATGGGTCGCCCCCTCTCATTGAGGCTCGCTACAATACACCTCAAAGATTGGTTACAGCTTTTAAACACGAATGCCAAGTGTTTTTTTTAAATCCTGTTCTCCGGAGGGTCATTGCATCATTAGTAGTCCTGGAGACACTATTGACGGCTCAAATCACTCGTTTCCCCTTTTCTTTCTTCTGTCAACAAAACGCATGAGATATTCTACATTTAAATGAAATTAAAAGATTCACGTCGGCACTTTATGACAATCTTATGCACCAATCGAGGTCATTCAGGCATTATGAGTATTTTAGTCTGTATCAAAGTGCCCACCGTGTATGTTAGCTTATTTAACAAAGGAGCCTGATGCCTAACTCGGGATCCAAACCTGTTTGAAACAAGCCGTTTATACCACTGGATTGATTAGTGGCTTGGTGATGTGCATCCTTAAAATGCACTTGTGTGAAATCCAATTATACCCAAAGATTATATTCGGAACACTTTAATATGATTTGAATTCATATTTTGTGGTCATTCAATGTGCCATATTTACATTTGCATGACATTCTAATTAGATAAGATCACTCATTAATATTTGTCCACTTGACTTTTTTATCATTACTCTGTAGCTCTACTGATTTTGGACATTCCGATTATAATATTATATTGTTGCAAACTGTCATGTTTATTATGCTTGTACTCTAAAGTCCTTGATTTCTTTTTACTGCTGCAGGTATCTTTTGATATTCATTGTGTTTCTTATGTCCAGTGGTATACACGTGTGCTCGAATATGTAAGCAAAATTACAGTTTACATGCTGACTGCTTGATATTTGTACATCATCAAGGGATATTTTTGCAGAAACGTTCAATGAAAGAAGAAAATTCTTACCTTTGAGGTAAAGGCCGGTTTTCGTTGCCTTTCTTGCTTTCTTTCTTTCGTTCTCTTTAAAGGTTCATTCTGGAAGTCATTCCTACATTCGGTTATCTAGCTTTATGACAGGTATTTAACACTCATACAGCTAGATAACCAAAGACAGAAACAGACTCCCAAACCATCTCTGATTGTTGTAACCACACAGGATGCCACATAGCATCTAGAGGAGGTAAACACGTGTCAGTGTATTTCCAAAATGAGTCAAAATCCATTTACAGCATTTTGTGAAATAATCCTAAAACACAAGGCAAAATAAACGCTTTTTTTTTTTTTTTTAAATATTATGATAAATATATTTTGTTACATTTTAAGAACAGCTCACAAAATGACAACAAATCCTATTACAGTCCCCGTTAAAAATACAGCAGGTATCGAGTATCTGTCAAGCATGCACCTTGGTTAAAAGGAAACTAATAAGCCAATTCATAAATACGCCGAAAGCCGTCCACGTGGCATATTTAACATCAATTCATAAAGTTTATTTTTAGTCATGGAAAACATTGAAAATCAAACCCTTGTTCATTATTTTTCTTTCGTTAGAGACGCGTGATCCCATTTATATTTCCACGAACATTACAGAATATCTTTGATATTAAAGCGATTTACGCGGCCGCGACTGTAGCCTTTTTTGAACGTCAAATTTTTTCCCAACCTATATTAAACACTTGGAAGCGTTCAAACTCACGTTGCATGTGGTCGCGAAAGAAAGAAAGAAAGGGGCGAGGACGTGAAACGTCAAGATGACCGGGACCATGTCTTGAGTCCTTTCTAACTCGCCATTTGATAAAGTTGACGTCCTCAGACTTCGTTTTGTCTCCTTAATGTTGTAGAGCAGCCCCGATTCTTCACTTTTAATTCAATTTATGTCTTTGGCCTACTTTTACAACTGTAGGGTTAGGCACACAACGCTAAAATAATGTGTACGGTATTATTAAGAAGATTATTATATTTAGTCATAATATCTGTCTTACGTATTTTTCATTTCTATTTTTACGAAGTGAGCGCGTACATCGTGCGTTCCATGAATTCTGCACGGCAGTAAGACTCATGGTGTGAAGCAAACCAGTGATGTAGGCATAAATCGTCTCCTTTAAAATCATTCTCTTACCTATTTGTGAGACTGTAAAGTCCCTGACCAACAGTCGACTTGAATATACCACACGGGGTGTTTTTTCTCGCATGGGGCCCAGGCCGAGCATCCTTGTCCATCCTCCTTCATCCACCTTCTCCCTCTCCTCCAGGCTGCGCGCTTCTTCTGTCAGTCAAGCCGCTCCGGGATGACGTCACAACCAGCGCCCCGTTTGACCAATCGCCGAGTCCAACTGCTTTCTAAAAGTGTTAAAAGAGTTAGGATGTTACCACTATAAAATATATAGTTTTGGTGCAGCAGATTCCTTTGTTATTTTGCGGCCTTATTATAAAATAAATGTTGTAAATTAGTATATTAATTTTTGACTCTGTGTTTCATTGTTTTCCGTTTAACTCCTTCAGTTGCTCTGGTCTTTGAGATGTTTGTACAAATCGTATTATTTGACAACAGAATACAGGAATAACCAAACATATCAAGGCAAAAATTAGGCCATGACAAGGTTAAAGGAATTGGCCGTGTTTAGAACCACGCTCTATCCACACTGGAATTTTTTCACTTCTCCATTTTGTCGTGCTGTTTGAATGCATAGTACTAATTGTGGGTTGTCCCACATTACCTACATGGTGCCCTTACCCTGTTAAATCAATGTTTCTGATCTTTGTGAGGAAAACATTCTCATGGTAATTGTCTTTGTATTCAAACCTAATTTTTGATGAATTTGGGAGGTTGTTTAAATGGATGTGTAAAGGTAAATCATTATGAACTCGTTTTTAGTACAATACACTCACTACAAATGTATTTGATGTTTAAATTGTTAACATTGATTGATTGACCTTTCCTTTTGGCAACACTGTTGTTGATATATGGCTTTTGCTATGCTTGGGAGAGTTTCAACTGACGCTTGTAGATATAGCGACCAACTGCGTTAACTAACTTTTTAAGTGTTCCTATGTCCTTTGCACGATGATGTAGTTTTCTAACGTTGTGCAAGCTGAGGGATCAAAGGTCTCAGGCATTCATTGTTGCTTTTCGGCCTCGCCGCTTACAGGCATTTCTACGAATTCTCTTGATATTTTGATGATATTATTTTATAGCGTTTTTCAAAGTTCAGTTATACAGTAAAAAATGATGATCTTAAACTGGTGGATGATTCGGGATCACAAAATGGTGAACATCAACCCCACATCCCATCCTTACCTTGAGCCTTTTGGAGATCCTCCTCCTTTTATACTGTATTGCAGGTGGTCCGCAAAATTGGAAATGGAAAATAATTGTAAAATATTTTTTTTAATCAAATTATTTAGACTTGATTTATTTTCCAGCTAATTTTGTGAATCATTTATCTGTCCTAATTATGTCTGAGATTCCCAAAATAGACATATAGATGCAAATAAATAGCCTGTATAGGTCTATCCTCTTTCGGTGCAAAATAAAATAATATTCCACCAAAGCAGTGGTCCCCGAGTTGCTCCTTGGTTATAATGGTGGTCCCTTGGACAAAACCACTTGAAAATCCCTGATCCAAAAAAAAGTTTGAGAACCACGACTAAGATTTACTCTATAGTTGTGGTTCTCAGATTTTTAGTCTAAATGCCACCTAAAAGATTGATTTCGTCCAGTACCCCAATAATAAACTAATGATTTAGTTAAGAGTTAAAATAAATAAGAGTTATAACTGTACCTACATTATTTTTTTCAAGATTACGCAGAAATACACATGTATTGAACTTAAGAGTTAAATACAACTGAATTGTTACCTCAGTAGTGTTTCTTTCTCATATCACTAAAAGGAGCCTGCATACAACTTGCGGTAGTTTATTTTTAAATACTCTTTTGAAATTTACTGTGCATTGTGATCAGGGAGTAGAGAATAAGTGAACAATTTCAAACACAACCATTGTCTAAAGAGAGAACATTGGAGCAAAGAACATATCTGGATAAAGTCTGCCCTTATTTTCTGCTTTAAGAAATATTTAATGGACTGCAGACACCAAAGTGGTTGTGTTGGAATTCTGTGTGTGAGTGTCAATAGAAGGATTTCTGTTGAATGTTGAAAATGTGGCTAATTTTATCAGGGATAATCAGTGCATATAAGTAGGTGTTACATTCAACTTGATTACAAACGATTATTTAACATGGCATAATTGCTATTTTTTAAAAACAATATTTCATGATTGAGTATGAAGTCAGATGGCTTATCCATTAGGCCACACGGCCAACTGACCCGGTTTCTGGACACACAAAATTTGCAAATACATTATTCAACGGCATATCAGGCACCCGTGTACTTTAATATAGAATTCAGGCAATTGAATAGAATTTTTCAAAGTCATCCAACATTACTTTCATGAACAAACGGAGTAAACGCGGTCTTCCAGACCACTAGATGTCGTTAAAGCATTGTCAGCTACTTGACAGCATGCCGAAGCAGCGCAAGCTTTCGATGAGAATCACTCATCACTCGTCACTTTTATCACATTTGTGGTTGATAGCCTTAATCAATTTGTGCGTATTTATGTGGCTTTTGGTCGTTGTCTTGTCGTGAGAGTTAGGCAGACTTGAAGTCACAAACTATTGTCTCGTTAGCTGACAATCGAGGCAAAAGCAAGAGCCAAACATTGCAGTTGGTAACACGTGGATGGATTTGACTTAGGTGAGTTGATAGAAAGACGTCACCTGGTATCATTGTACACATATATCAATATCTGTCTGATTGCTTACTGCTCACCGCGTTTTTATTATGGTCTTATAAAATTGTGTCGTCTTTTATTAAGACTACACGGATAATATTTAAGCCATTGTTTTCATCCGACAGTTGGCTGAAGTGCAAGTCAAACATTGTATATATACTGATGCAGTTCTGAATGTTTTTCCATGAGCTTGAGGCTGATGTGATTAAGTCAAATACAGCATAGTGATGCGGTTCTGAATGTTTTTCATAGGATGCAGCGATCTATCCAGATGAGGTGATGCTGCATGTGACGTTGAAAGTGATCCGCTGCTCCGTGCACAAGTCCGTCATCTCCACAAAAGGGATATGGTCCCGCTCCCTCTGCTCCACAAAGCCGCACTCAGTGCAAGGGGAGGACACAGGAGAGACCCGTCTGAACCCCCTTAACATCCAGATGCTCTCAAAAAATCTCCACGAGCAGATCTTTCGAGGCCCGGTGCCCGAGTACAGAGAAGAAGATGTGGAACGCGCTATAAAGCACTTGCAGAAGCATCAGCTGTGGGGGAAAGAAACTGCACTGTTACAGGACATAGAGCTGAAGCTTCCCAAAATGTACGGGGACAATATTGATGAGCACTTCCGTGTTTTGGCCCAGAAGCAGAGTCTTCCTTACCTGGAAGCGGCGGCGGCGCTGCAGCAAGCAGAGCTTCCTCCCATGCCTCAAGAGTGGACATGGCAGGTCGGCTGGACACGTTATGGGTCCGATGGGGAGAGTCAAAGGGTTGACTTCCCAGACGAGACGGCACTTGTGTTTGATGTAGAGGTGTGCATGGCAGAGGGACGGTGTCCAACTTTGGCAGTTGCTTTATCGCCAACACATTGGTAAGGGCATGCCAAGTTAAATGATTATGTTGATAAGCTCAGTGCAAATGGTAACGTGATGAACTAGTGGTAAGCAGGTCTGAGGTTCAGGGTTCGAATCTGGGCTCTGGCCTTCTGTTCAATGTGGTGTTAGCGTCCGCACCATGCTCCATACGAGCAGTTTCACTTTGTATTTGTCTTCTTTGACAGTCCCGTTCAATAAATGGCCGGGAGTGCATCAGTGACTTTTTTTCTCACTCGAATGGTGGTGTGTTTAAAGCTTGCTCGCATGTCTAACCAAAAGCAAAATCAAGCGAAGGCTCATAACTTTAATAACTTGGAAATTGGGGTAGTTGTAACAGTGTACCACCGTGCCTGGGTTCTGTATGGTCATGCAAGTTGATGTGTGTCCATTACAAGGTACTCTTGGTGCAGCAAGCGTCTGATCGAAGAGCGCTACTCCTGGTCAAACGAGCTCATCCTCGCTGACCTCATCCCATTGGAGACAGCAATGAATACTGTCCGTCCACCAGGGGGTCAGTGGAAGGAACGGCTCATTGTGGGCCACAATGTCAGTTTCGACCGATCTCACATTAAGGAGCAATACTTACTGAAGGTGAATGTTTTTAAAAAATGGCTGTATGAGTAGCAGGACATTTAATTCATATTCATTTCTCAAGGGGTCTAAGGTGCGCTTCATGGACACAATGAGTCTTCACATGGCTATCTCGGGCCTGACGGGCTTCCAGCGCACACTATGGATGGCCAACAAGTTGGGCAAGAAGGTGGGGCTACAAGAGGTCAGCCAGCACATGAAGAAAATGGGACAGAAAAGAGACAGTCCCAAGGTCTGTGTATTTGACACTGGGTTGGTACTGTTTTAGACATAAACTAATGAAAACATTCACAATTGAATGTTTTTGTCTTTAGATTGGATTCTGGGACTGGGTGAATATTGGCAGCATCAACAATTTAGCTGATGTCCATGCCCTGTATGTGGGAGGGCCACCATTACAGAAAGAGATACGAGAGACCTTTGTAAAGGGCTCGATGATGGATGTCAGGAACAACTTCCAGGTCTGTTTGACTTTGTGTCCATTGTTTATCCAGCTATCAAGGAAACAGTGTACCGGAGCCTTGTCTTTGCTGTCCCCTGCAGGAGTTAATGCGGTACTGCGCCTCAGATGTGCAGGCCACCCATCAAATATTCATTGAACAGCTGCCCCTCTTCATGGAGAGGTTGGGACTCGGAATACATATTTCTTAAATTGTAGTAATTGGTGGATCGTAATAATTTTTTGTGCCCCACCCCCCTCCCCAAACAAGATGTCCCCATCCAGTAACATTTGCCGGAATGCTGGAGATGGGTGTGAGCTACCTTCCTGTCAATCAGAACTGGGGGCGATACCTGGAGGATTCCCAGGACGTTTACGAAGAGCTCCAGAGGGAAATGAAGAAATCTCTCATGACTCTAGCCGATGATGCATGCCAACTTCTGGAGGACGAGGGGTGAGACAAAAACCTTCATTTCTGGAACTGCATCTTGTCAGAATAATATACTTAGTCCTTGAGAGTAAAATATAATTAACCTGAACCTTCTATACCAGTATGAAAAGTCAGAACCGTAAAGGCTTGGATGCATGGTATCCCAAACTCAACCCCATTTAAAAAAAGTAGAAGGGATCAACTAGAACCAAGATTATCACTCAGGCCCTCTCACCTATCATCAGTTATCCCAGATGTTACAAATACTTAAATATCATAAAAATTACAACAACAGATATTTTAGGTTTCCTTATTTCATGCTTTGTGTATTTTTCCCCTAGATTCAGAAATGATCCTTGGCTTTGGGACCTTGAGTGGGATGTGCAGGAATTCAAGCTGAAAAAGCTGCCAGCCAGGAAAAAGAAGTCATCTGAAAAAGCAGTTGAATCCCAAACTGCTGCTCCTCTTGCAGACTGGATGGAAGGTATCTCCTCAAAGTGTTGCTAACCAGATTATAAAAGTCTTCATTCCAAGAAGCCATTATGATCTGATTTACTTCTACAAGATACAGGGCCACCATCTGAAGAGGACACTGCAGCGGGTCCTTGTCCCAGCAGGCTAGCTGTGGATAAACTCAAGAAAACAGTGACTCGACTTCCTAAGAGAAAGCAACACCTGCCTGGACATCCTGGGTCAGATCTCCACAGTGACAATTTTACTTTCACTTTCCACTGCTCCTCAATGTCAACTGCATCATCAGGTGGTATCGTAAGCTGTGTGAAAAGATGTCTGCAGACAGCTGGTCTCCTGGAGCAAACCTCATTAGTCTTCAGATGAGAGTGACCCCCAAACTGATGGGTCTGACATGGGACGGATTTCCCTTACATTACACAGAGAAGCATGGCTGGGGGTATCTGGTTCCGGGACGTCGGGATAACTTGGACTCCCTGGAAGAAATCATTGGACCAGCTGTTTGCCCTCACAGGTATGTTGTGGACCATGCCCTGAAATAGTTTTCTCAAACTGAGGCAGAATAATTTGCAGTAAATTCTGTGGAGACTCTTTCTCATTAAAATTAACATACCAAGCTAATTACTGTCTCCTATAGATTAGGAGAGTTTAGGGCTCTGACATAGTGACATCAAATATATGTGTCTTCCCTGGCTAGATAGCAATGTAAGGCAAAGGGAACTCCGCAAAAATAGTGTGAGCACATTGGGACAAAATCATTTAACATGGACTGCTTTCACAAAGGCCACCATGGGTTTGGCAATATTAAAAGAAAAAGTGAGTGGCTTTTTAAAAAAAATGGTCAGTTGTGAACACACGTTGAACTTATTTTCAATCAAATTCGGTTATAGTTTAGAGTCTAATCATAAACATAAATAGATAACACCTCCCATGGCATTTGGGAACTCACTTTAGTTATGATCAAGTGCCATTGCAATTATGAGGGTGATCGGGGGTCCTTGGAAAACTTTCTTCTGCACCCAAACAGTTTGAGAACCACTAATCTAATTACTAAATGTCGCCTGCATAGAATGTATTTGAGGTTTTTGTCCTCTACAGAGAGATTGAGCGTGTTTACAGAGAGTATTGTAATGAGAACTGCAAGGGGGAGCCTGAGTTTGGGGACTGTGCACCATCCGATGACCTTATGTGGACAGACAGCGCTGTTTGGGCAAAGGTACCGAAGCAAAATGTCATATGACTCACAGTGCTTCTTCAAAAACATCCATTAAAAAAAATATATATATATATTTTTTTCCATCAGATACTACAAAAAGGGCTTCCTACTAAAAAAAAAATATTTCCCCCCCACCAGGTGGAGGAGTACGGATCACTGGAGAAATTAACAGAGGAACAAGGAGTGAAAGCGCTGACAAACGTGGTATCCAAATTGCCCTTTGTTCTAATGTCCTAAAATGTCGCATAAAACATTATACGTAGTTATTGTTTTTACAGAAGCCACAACCTACCCGCAAGTCCCACCCTGTCCTAGAGGACAGTCACTGCCACTATCACCAAGGAATCGGCCCCTACAACGAAATAAACATACCCGGGTGTTGGTTTTTTAAACTACCACATAAGGTAAGGTGTCAGTGCTTAGTCAGTTAGTGACTGGCATGAAACTCGCAAATCTCTGTCTGTTTCAGGATGGTAATCAGAATAACGTTGGCAGTCCTTTTTCAAAAGACTTCCTTCCTAAGATGGAGGATGGGACTCTCAGAGCGGGAAGGAGTGGAACGAATGCCACACGTGCCTTAGAGATCAACAAAATGATGTCCTTCTGGAGGAACGCTCATAAACGCATAAGGTATCTCATTTAGCATTCATTGGATGGATACAGTTTCTTGTCATTGCAAAATTTCAGGTCTGATGTTCTCGCAGAACATTGTTGATTCATGGATCGTGAATTTTGCTGTTCTCCTCCTTGTTAGAGTGTTGTATAAAAAGTACGAAAACATTTGAGTACTACAAATAGAAACTTAGATCATATAAAATTGCTTGAAATCAACCTGGAAAATATCATGTTTTCTAGCTCCCAGATGGTTCTATGGCTACGGAAAGGAGAGCTTCCTCGTGTGGTGAGCAGGTTAGTAGTCTACTACCATGGCGTAGTATCAGTAGTGACCACAAAAAGTAAAAGGGAAACTCATTATTTCATACAATGATTGGTGTGGTTTCCAAAGGCACAAAGACTTTGATGAAGAGGAGCAATACGGTGCGATATTACCTCAGGTGGTCACTGCTGGAACTGTCACACGAAGGGCTGTGGAGCCAACGTGGCTGACTGCCAGTAATGCACGCGTAAGAGACACACTCATCACTCCCTATGTACACATCTAATGGTTATGCCATTTTGCACTGTTGTTCAAATTCGTAGTCACTATACATGGTTATCACCCTCAACATGTTACACACTGCATTTTGGAAAAGTAGTGAATGACCAATGATCACTAAATAAAGCAATGTGTTCCATGTTACAGTGCGCCGATACAGAAAAATTATTTTGTGTTTTCAGAATATAGTATAATATAATCAAAACCAATTTATAAGTTATGGCAGCAAAATATCTTTAGTATAAGAAGCACAAATAAGGATTGGTTCTTGTGTTAGTTTTGATCATCTTGACCTTAATCCAATACGTCGTTATTATGCAAAAGCAGGAAATACCTAAAGGCATGCTTGTGTAGTGTTAGAAATCAAAATCCTTATGAAGTAATTTAGGAGTATGGAATGAGTATTCCAAACACAGCCTATCTGTTTTGTGTCCTTAGCGGGACAGAGTGGGCAGTGAGCTTAAGGCGATGGTGCAAGCACCACCAGGTTACCACCTTGTTGGAGCCGACGTGGACTCTCAAGAGTTGTGGATTGCGGCTGTGCTCGGAGAGGCCCACTTTGCAGGCCTACATGGTGAGATTTGGCATCTGTTCATTTTGCGATACCATTGTTCAAGGTCACGGTGGGAAGCTGACTTGTACGCCCTGGACCTGTCAATCATACCACTGACACGTTATACAGCCTACCCTTCACACTCTTCCTTACGTCGGCCTATCCTTCCCATTCTTCCTTACGTAGCAAATGGAATCATATTTTGGCCTCGCTCCTACTAAGATGTTTTCTAAATTCCTTACGTTGTTCTGGCATTACCACAATTCATAAACCACCAAAATGAGACTTAAGTTAGCATACGTAATGTAGTGATCAAATAATTATTTCCCCCACTGTTTCAGTTTAAGATTTTCCCAAACGAGTAATATTTATGTATTTTTAACTGAGCTTTTTCAGCAGCTTGTTTAGTGGTTGTCTTTGCTTTCTGAAGACTTTTAGCATGTAAAATACAATATGCATGCAAAGCTGTTGCCTTGTGTTTAACTTATTCATTGAGAGTGCCGTGAGTAAATCGAATTAGTATAATTTATTTATCTTCCATATGCAGTACTCAAATTAACCTAAATAAATTATATTACAGATTACTTATTTATCTTGAGTATTGTTTATCGCCAGCTTCTGCTCTTTTGAAAGTAAAGTCAACTTCATATGAGGAGGTGTAAAGGCTTAATTCTATTTCAGTGATGAAACTAAAGTCAACCTGTAACAACAAGAACACGTTATGTCGCACCTGTAAGCCGGTCACGCAAGATCTTTCTGTGCGGTTCAGGTTGTACGGCGTTTGGCTGGATGACACTTCAAGGGAAGAAGAGCCAGGCCACCGACTTGCACAGCCGTACCGCTGACGCCGTGGGCATCAGCAGGGAGCACGCCAAGGTGTTCAACTATGGCCGCATCTACGGTGCCGGGCAGCCCTTTGCAGAAAGGCTACTGATGCAGTTCAATCATCGCCTCAGTCAGACAGATGCTGCCAGTAAGGCCAGACAGATGTATGCTCTGACAAAGGGATTACGCAGGTACTCTCATTCATTGGAATGCAGTGCCTTGGTTTAAGAGTTTGAAATTGTTCTCTACCATGCTCGTAACACAAAGCACTTTCCAAAATGACAAGATGGTGCATCTCTGTGGTGTTTTTCTTTTTTGGGGGCAGATATGAACTATCAGACGAAGGTGAGTGGCTCGTCACCGAGCTGGGAATTGAGGTGGAAAGGGAGGAAGATGGCAGCGTTTCCCTCCAAGAGTTGCGGAAGATCAGTCGACTGGCTTCACAGAGGTGAGAAATGATGACTATTAAACAACTACAGTTTTGTACATCTCGGATTATTATTCATGTTTTCTGTATTACTACTTAACCCAAAAGCTCTCGGCGGAGGAAGTGGGATATAGTTAGCAAACGAATATGGTTTGGGGGTACAGAGTCAGACATGTTCAACAAACTGGAGAGCATTGCGCATTCGGACCAACCAGCGACACCTGTACTGGGCTGCAGGATAAGCAGAGCTCTGGAGCCCAAGGCAGTGAAGGATGAGGTGAGTGACGCAACCGAGCCAAAATAAATCGACAGACGTTAGAGGTAATTTATTTGTCTAACATTTACTATTATAGTTTGCAACAATAGCTTCACCTGCAGTACACGTTCTAAGGCTTAGATATTTAACATGTGATATCTCGTGTATGTAAGCCAGTTTATTTCTGTTTTCGTGTCAGTTCATTACTAGCAGAGTGAACTGGGTGGTCCAGAGCTCTGCAGTGGATTACCTTCATCTGATGCTGGTGGCGATGAGGTGGCTCTTCGAGGAGCACGACATCGACGGCCGCTTCTGCATCAGCATCCATGACGAGGTGCGCTACCTCGTCCGCAGCGAAGATCGATACCGAGCGGCACTGGCATTGCAGATCACCAACCTTCTTACCAGGTCTGACAAATGATGGGATGGATGCTTCTCAAAACTAAATTGTTGGAAATGCGATTTATAGTATTCTGTGTTCTTCTGTCTCCCGCAGGAGTATGTTTGCACACGCATTAGGCATGCGGGACCTTCCACAGTCTGTGGCTTTCTTTAGTGCGGTTGACATTGACACGTGTCTGAGGAAAGAAGTGATGATGGACTGTGTGACCCCCTCCAACCCTACGGGTGTGGAAAGAAAATATGGCCTTCCTCCTGGTGAGCCTCAAACCAAATACTGCATACTTATTGACAATTATTTTCAACGTTGGTAGTTGCAAACTGCCAGCCATTCTAGCAGAGGGCAGTCATGTAGTTGAGCGAGGTGATCCATATTATTTAAACAGCTGTCAGTACATTGCTTGCAAACATGAAATCTTGAGCATAGATTTCATTGACTGTCAATCAAAATTGATCACTATAATTGTGACTGACTTTTGATTACAGTTTTATTATTAGATCTTGTTGGATTGTGGATATATATTGTGGAATGAGTGATTTATTGATTAAGCTTCCAGTTACAGTAGATCAAGAATTAATCTAATTAAGTTAATTTATTACTTAGCACCAATGCTACAGTATAGTACAGTTTAATGGCAACTATAGGAGAACCTCTACAAGTCAGTTAAGTAATTGAAAATGTGCTAAATATAAAGTTTATTAATTAAATTGCACAATTGGAGAAAACAGATGAACATACAAGATATGCTTTCAGGTGAAGCCTTGGACATCTACCAAATAGATGACATCACCAAAGGCTCCCTTAATAAAGGAAGATAACAGTTTATGGACCAGGCGAAGGACTCTCGTAACATGAACGCAAAATGGAGAGATGCCTGGAAGCTCATCAGCCTAGTGATGCGTGTAACCAATTGGAGCGGGTTATTGTTTTCGCTTCTTTTTCCGTTTGGGTTCTTGAGTCTCCTCTACATCTTGTGACTCCCCCTAAGGAACACAAACGGATACAAATGGTGAAAGCAGGCCGGGACAGATTTACCCCCCATTGTGTGGAGATGACGCTTACTTCCACAGTGTCGTCTTGTTCTTGTAGGGCTGCATCCAGAGTGGCAGCATTGATGCGGAAATCTCTCGAGGTGCTCAGTTTCATGTATTGCATCAGATTTACCTGGACAGTGCCAATTGTTGAAAAGATTTTGTTTTGTAGCACTTTTTTTTTTTTCCCCCCCCCTCCAACAGACATTCACATACCTTTGACTTCTTTGAGAGTGTGATCATGTATTTCTCATACTCTTCAATACTGAAGATCAAGTTTGGTATGGCCTTGGTCTGACGCAGAAGTTTTGCCTACCCAGAAAACAACATGGGTGTAGTGTATTCATGTCATGCTTTGGTTTCAAATGTATATTGTATAGTTTATAGACATTTACTTTGAACAAAAATTATAATGTATTATCAGGCTTGTGGGCAGCATTATTGTGCTTAGTAGGGCACCAGCAGTGAAGGCAAATTCATAACATTCAGAGTTAGAGAGTTAAGTCAATTTGGATAAACTCCAGCTCACTTGTGATACTGACCAGCAATGATTTAGCCATCATCTATCCCGTGTTAGGGCTGATTAGGGTGTGTATATAGCCACCATTCGCCAGTCAGTTGTCATCATTTCGTCTGCTTTGACACACACGCCTTCCACCTGATTCCCAATTTCCGAATCCGCTGTGTAACGAGATCCCACCACGACGCACAACGCGAGCTCACTGACCGGCTCATCAGTCACCTCGCGCACCCGCTCTAAATAAACAGTCCGTGTTGCACATGGTTGTACCGCCTCGTTTGTGACAGGCTGGCTGCCGCGCTATCAGCATGTATTTAAATGACGTTTTCCTGTCACTTATAAACCCGCGAAGGAGCACATTTGCGAAAGGTGAAGCGCGAAGTGGGGAGGGATCACTGTAAATACAAAGTCCTTACAGTTGCAGCAGTGTTCACTTCGTTCTTATTTTTCTTTTTGCTTGCACCTCCAACACTTGAATCTCCCCCCTGCAGAGAATTATTGAAAACACTCACCAACAATATTTGATATTAAATGACAGCTGGTGTCCAAAAAAGGCATGGATTGATTTTGATCATTTGAATCCATCCGCACCTGAACATATGTGATGAAACAGTAGCATTGTGGAGTCAGATGAGATCCAGACAGTTTGACCTGTGTTAAAAAAAAACAAAAAAAAAACATTTAAAATAAATAAGCATGACATCATCTTGGGTGCAAACTCCTTCATGTGGCCCAGACTCACCAGCTTTTCAAAGCGTGAAGGTAATCTAGCACTCTGACTGGCACAAAATTGAATGTACTACAAAGAAAGAAAATACATTTATATCAAACTGGGTACTGTAAGACCAGAAATGAAATATACAAAAAAAAAGTACATTTCAAATTAAGATGGGAAATTGTGGAAGTATCCAAACTGAAAACTTTTTGAATGTGAATTATCTGAGAATTGAAGGTAATTGAATGGAAAGGTATTATATTGAGGCTTAAACATTTGGTTGTAAGCAACCAGAACAAAATAGCCCCTTACCCACATGAGGGCATAATTCAGTAATTCTATTTGTTTAGATTAGGTTACTATTGGAAGCTACCTACTTTATTCCCATTAATTTCCACAGAAAGTTTAGAATGTTTCCTGTGGATTTTGCATCCCTGACAATAAGGAGACAGAGTACATACATATTTAACCAGCGTGGTGAGGATGGCATAAGTGCGACTCAACGCTCGGAGCAATGTGATGGTGCAGGTTCCAAGCTGCAATGCGGTCTGGACCAACTCGTTTAATGCCGTCAGAAGGGTTCCAAGCTGCAGTGTCACTGCTTTCTCAACCGGATCCTGGTGGCCTGCAGATTGCGTGGCCGCTTCTATTTGTCAGAAACATATCAGTGTTTGTTGGCATTATTCATAGACAAGAAATCCCTTAAGCCTTAAACTTGCCAGTGAGCATTATTGTTTGAAAAAAAAAAAGAAATCCTACCTGGATCTGATTTGTCAGTAGCCAACTGGCTTTTCCTTTTGCCAATTAGCCAGTCCACTTCATCTAGCACCTTGTCCACTAGAGGCAGGACCAGCATCTGGAGTTAAAAGATGACAAACATGTCTGTTATGAGAAAGTAACTTGGCTTCTCGAAGGGGAGCGGCAGCGGCGGGGACCACTTACTGCTGCTGTCGTTGCCGTTTTCATGCTCACAATAGCAAAGTGGGACTGCTTTTCTACCTCAACATCCTGATAACAAAGACAACAATAAGGCTGACATGACGGTGTGCATTCATCCCTCCCATTTTCTATACTTTTAGTAGAGTCAGTAATGATGCGGCGATAACGACATTGTCATTGAGTCAGATATACTTCTGAACTCTTGCTGTCCAACATTTCAGTTCGGCAACAGCATCTCTCACAATTTGTACCTCATCAATATCTCCGAGGTGGCTGTGGATGTCCTGACAGAGTTCGAGCAACAAGCTGGTCGGGCTCTTAAAAAGAACATGCAGGCTGAAGAGAAGTGAAAGCAGCCCCTTTGACAAAGCAGAGTCCTCTGAAAACAAGGAGATCTTTTAGTCCAACCAATCAAAACCAGACAATGACACACTCTGGCATTGACTCACCAACGCTGGTCTCCTTGCAGATTTTCACTGTCCATGTGATCATCTGAGCAAACTGTTTAATTTATGCAAATGTTAGCAGATCTACCATAAGAGCATTTAAATATAAGTACTATGTGTACCTGCTGAGAGGAGGGCTTTAGCTGGAGTGAAAGCACGCTCAAAATGTTGACCAATAGCTGAGCTTCTTTGCTGTTAAATTCTTCCTCTCCTCCATTCAACTGGGCGAACAGCGCTCTCTGTTTACAAACGACGAAACGGTCAATGAGTAGAGACTTTTAAACAATATGAGCAGCAATCTAGCCATTCATCAGCTATACTGCTTATCCTGTACAAGGTAAAGGAGAGCTGGAGCTTAATCCTGCTGACTTTGAGCGAAAGGCTGGGTACGCCCTGAACTGGTCAGCAACTTGAGTCTTTAATCAAAGCTAAGTTTGGAATGTGTAAAAAAGGTGAGTGCTTAAAAAAATAAAATAAAGACCTGAAATTGACGAATGCAAGAGTACGTCATCTGTTCGCAGTCTTCTGACTCAGCAATGTCCTCCGAATTGTCTAAAAGATAAAACAGATTGCAATGAAATTACACTCTCATGTCTTTTATCTCTATTAAACCTGAGAGTCCAACCAATGAATGAGAGAAGTTTGGACATCTTATCAGGGTAGCGCTGCTGGCAGGTAGTGAATATCCCGAGAAGGCCTTCCAAGCTCAATTGTGACAGGCTGGATCGTTTTTCTTTTTTCCCAGCATCTTCCGCTGCGCTGGGAACGTTGGTATACCGCCACATCAGCACGCTGTAAAATAGTCATTGCGTTCCAAACAGGTATGTATCTTGTGTACAAAATGTCAAAACACGTCTTCCCTGAATGTATATCAAATGCAGCAAAATGATCCCTTACCTTGTCATTTCACACAGGAAGCGGAACATCAAGTTTGAACTTTGGCCATCTGGGCCGTCAGTAACTCCACTATCTTCTAGCTGCTGGATCTTCTGCACAGCCACGCTAAGCGCATAACGTACAAATTCTCCACTGGAGCGCAGCACGTTGAGAGCCTCCTCTCTGCTCTGAGAGCTGTCTCTGGAAACCGCAATATTATTCCTTTATCACCTGTGCCAAGGACGGTATGTATGTTTTTGTACTTATGTTTGCATCTAGTACTTATCATCATATTACGTCTACTGCTTGACAACAGCCATTTCTGGGTATGCTGTCCCCAATTTTAAGTGTAATTTTACGCAGGGTGGGCAGACGCATCGATTTCCACACACTTGCGAATAAGTCAATCCATTCAAATTGGCTTTCCAAAAATGATTAGAGCACCTCCTTTGTTTTCCCAGCTATGCTTGTTTGGCTCTTCCACGAACACTTTAAATTCCATCACTTCCAATTTCATTTCGCCCTTGTAGTATTCACCTAAATGTTCCATGTTGAAAAACATCAGCCATACCAAGAGTGCGAAGCCCTCAAACACCTACTGCCAACAGAAATCAGCACCCACTATTCGGGATCTTAAAGGCTCAATTTTTTTTACTGTCTTGACCAATGAACAAGGAAAACATTCACAAGAATACAAAGTACCTACCTAAAGAGCGCAGTGACCAGAGTCGATATGAAGCGCACCGAGAGCAAACTTCGAGGAGTCTTGTTTGACAGCTGTCGACCTTTCCCGGATTTCTCCCTCAGGATCTCACACAGCTTGTTGTAGCGGTTAAACAGATCCAACAGCTCCTCAAAGGCATTTTTACTACAAGTGTCCCACAAAGTTTCCCGATATGAAATTCCCCACATAATTATGAAACACGAAAAGGAATTGACAAACACCTGTAATTGCCTTTGACAAAGTTGTACTCCAAGAGGACCTCATAGAGTCCTATTACGAGCCCAGCGTAGATATTATTCTTCACACCAACACTGGATGCGGTGGAGAATTCTGCTGACTTGTCCTGATGAAACAGAACACGACCATGGAACTGGGAAGAATGGGGTCGCTTCAAGTGTAGACAATTGACTCTGGTGTAGTACCAATTCAAAGTCCTCCATTTCACTTTTGATCATGCGTTTTGTGATGCTGTCTAGGATCGTCTGTAGCTCGGACTGGTACCCTTCATCCTCGTCGTCATCATCATCATCATCATCACTGTCGTCGGAACTGATTTTGGCTGATCGCTTCATATTTGAAAGCCACAACAGACACTGGACGGTACAGCCTACCAGGTGGGCCTGAGATTGTAAAGAGTCACACAGATTAAGGCTTCCACTCTTGAGGTAAGATTCTAACAGGACTTTGACATGGTTATAATTGTCTGTTGATCCAGAGGGATGTAGAACAGCCATAATTAAAAACGGATGTAAACCAATAAACCAGCTTCACTAAATCTCAACGGTACCAGAGGCTCCTGAAGGTGGATCTGTTCTGCATTAGCTGTGATGCAAGGCTGCAATTTCATCGGTGGCAAAAGATCTTGTTCGGGTTCGTAGTACTTCCTCAACTAGGAAAGAAACAAACAAATCTAAAATGCATATAACATGATATGGTCATCATAGACAAATAGTAAGAGACGTTTCAACCTGTGAGAACAGCGTCTGCATGACGGAACTTGCAAGTTGGGAGTTTCGACGTAGAACATCATAGAAGCCCTTGAATAACACAATAAGGTATGCATCTTTTCTTAAACAAGAATGCAATGTAATATGATGCAGTTTTAAAATGTTGGCTTCTGCTGTCGGGCGGTCGCTGGAACTAGTTACGCATTTTGTTACGCAGCTATACAATCACCACAAGCAAAAGCAACCATTCAGACGTTCAAATCTGAATCGATGTATATTCCCTGCAAAAAGTATAGAAAATAATGGAAGTTGATCACAAGACTTTAAAAAAACATCACAAACCTCATAGAGCATAAGGCGCACGTCAGCCTGCTGGCCAAGGCAACGGCGCAAGCTGCTCAAGATTTCCAGACAGAAGGCCTCATTGGCAGCAGCGTTATATCGAGAATGAACATCCACTTGGATCTGGTTGGATTTACGAGACAACAGTTGAGTAACTGGCAGAATTCATATCATAGGCATATGTATTTTGCCCCCTCGTTTTATTACGATATAATTCTAGCTTCATGTGCTTTAAAGGAGTCGTGCATTTATTCATGTTAAGAATTCTTAGGTCGCTGTAAAACATGACCGTGACTGCAAAAATTCGGCAATTATCCAACATGTGGAAACAAACTAACCCTAACTAGCCCTTTCAACAATTTCAGGCAGTCGAAACAAACTTGAATTACTTAAATGCACATTACAAACAATGCATCAAGTAATGACCTACCTGGCTGGATGAGATTGTCTGGCTGCACTGACTGGAGGCCAGGCTGCCAAGCACTTTGAAGTTCTTCAGCAGCAACAGGAAGCCAGTAACAGCGGACTTTCGTCCATCCAACTGACTGGTAAAGAATCAGAAAAGATCTTTAACAGGAATCTCAAGATGCCCATTTGGCTAGTATGTAGCTACCATCATGTGGCAAATATTCAACCTTAAAATACAATTCCAAGGACAAAATAAAGAATGCAATGTAACAGTCCATATACCTTGAAAACATGGCCTTGCGGAGCACCAGAATCAATGTGTCTTTCATGGACATGCTGACTTTCAGCAGAGGCTGGAAGTCAAACAGTGAAAACATTTAGAACCTGTTTCTCGTTACGTATTTGTATGCTGCGTGGTTTTAGTACCTGGATAGCTTTTAGCAAGCCCTGTACAGTGGGCAGGGGGAGATATGACAGATGGTCAAACGTCTCGGTAACCTTGGAGGATGACTCCAGCAATATCATTGGAGCAGAGGTTACAATGTCGGAGAAAAGGTCTGAGGAGACACAGACACGAATCAAATTAGACTCGACAGCACTTTTTTTCATTTAAGAGCTCCACTTGCCAGCCACAACATTAGGACCACTTTTACTGAGATGCAATACAAGAGTGGTGTCCTTAATTCCCACCTGCCTTTAAAAGAGTAAAGTTGAGTTTTGAACTGTATTGGATCATACTGTGTAAGTGTACACAACAATGTGGGAAATGATTGCGTTACCTAAAAAATGATTGACAGGTGAGGCAGTCTTTGCGACCAGTCGATTCAGAACTTGTTCCAGGATCTCGCCTCTGATTGCCTCATGCATCTTACAGCGCAAAAAAACATCACAGGATGACAGTACAGTAAAAAAGTACAGCGATTAACCCCCCCCCCCCCCCCCCCCAACAAAAAAAAGTTACCTTAAAGCCCTGGAGGAGTACCTGACCTCCAAGTTTACATGCCAGCTGAGTAGGGGTCCGGGCCACAGTAGAAGAACCTTCATTGGGCTTTCCAAATGGTCCGGGTTTAGGTCCAAACGTATCCATTAGAAAGAAGCCCAGCTGCACCAGGCCCTGAGTCACATGATCCCATCCAAAGACACTGCACAAAAAGAGTCATGCAAAGATATGAATGATTACATTAGAGCTGTCAAATTAAATCAATTCATTGAGAACTAATTGATAACATTTTTGATAGTGACAGCATTTGATGACATTGCATACAGTTAATAAAAGCTAGGACCCTGTAACACATTTCCACATTTTGATTGCTGTCTATGATAAAATGAACTCCTGCCCACACCTGCTCTTCACCGCGTCCAAAATCATCTCAGCGACACTTAAGTGACCAGGCACAAGGTCCTGCAAGAACTTTGACCCCTGCAGTAGCTGCTCATCTTTGAAGCTCTTGATGATTGCCCCCTTGAAAAGTGTAAACACCTATTGAAACCAGAGAATGGAAGAGTTTGTCATGAATAAGCTAACAAGAGACAGATGAAGATAAAAGTAGCATGATAGTGACTTCTGACCTTTTCCTCATAGAGCTGTATTCGTGTAACAGAGAGCAATACAGCCACGCTGAAAGGGCAAAAGTCCCCATAGGAAGCCTGGTGGAAAGGAACAATTGATGACATCCATGAAACGCATTCATTCGATTATGTCAGTTTTAGGAAGTGACAGATGAGGCACCTTGACGCTTTTCAGGAATTCTCTCCCAAGTTCGTGGTCGAGCCTCAAAGCAAAAACAATGTGGAGAATAACAGTGCCCTCCACATGTCTTAATTGGTCTTGTGGAATAGATTGAACTTCTAAATCCAAGTTCCTGAAAATGGGAAGAAGGACGGTCATGATAGGCAATGACTGGTAAACATGGGCAATGTCACTTGCATTGTTTAAATCACCCACTCTCCGTGTTTCTGCTCATTTTGGTGGTGAAGGTCTTGCTGCTTAAAATAACTGACAATTCCCTCGAGGACCTGTTTCTTGCAACCCTAAAAGATCCAGCATAGCATTTTAGACTGAATGGAGGACTTGAAAGCAAGGCACACCCAATTTTACCTTTGCAGATAGCAAAAGCAACTGATAAACAAGTGGCGGAATCTCCTGCAGGTCGAGCTTGCTGAACATCCGCAGCGTTTTTTGTACCACAAACTGCAACTCATCTGATGACAGGGGCACATCTCTAAAATAAAGCAGGGACATTCAAAAGGGTCAAAACACGACTTTGAAAATGTTGGTAAATACAACTAAAGTGAGAAGTTACCTGAACATTGTAGTTAGGTGGATAACACGTTGTGGGTCCCATCTGCAGCAAAATTACAACTCGTGGTGAGTTTATACCCTGAGTGTAAATGATTGTTCAGTATTTACTAGTTTTTGGTGATTGAATCAAATTGCCACTGTTACTTAATATTGGTGCACAGAGCTGCTGTGAGTAAAAAAAGAATATTTTGTAAGGCTGAAACTATGAGTTATTGCATTACATCACCTGCTAGAGCAAAGGCTGTTTATTAGTTGCTTCTTGTATTGCTCACCACTGAGCTCACCTGAAGTTTAAAAAAAAAAAAGATAGAACAGAAAACAGTTAATTCCAAGGTTTAAACCACATATAATGTATACTAGCATATTCATTCACTATTTGTACCAACCTTTGCCGTACGACAATGTTTCACAAGCTGTCAAGGCAGTAAGTACAGTAGGAAATAGCTCCAAGGATTTGCCATTGCCTATTTTTCCTGCCTTGATTTCTTCAACAAATAGATTTGCTAGTTGTGCAAGACAGGGTCCAACCAGAGTGTGCGTCTGCATTTACAGAATACAATCAAACACTTATCAACCAAGTAATACACTGTAAAGGCATTCATTGCGACAAAAACAGTTTCCACAATTATCTTGGATGTGAACGTGTTCATATTTTCAATTGCTTTATTCTCTGTTGCATTTCTGTAAGATGAATTATGCTTTTGTACCTCCAGCATGAGCAGTCCAATGAGATCTGCTGCCACTTCACTTTGGAGTTCACCAGACTCACAGAGAGGGATGCAATGTTGATAAAGCAGGAGTCTTCGTTTTGACCCATCAGTAGATCCAGGTGGTGAGCCTAAAATCAAGTGGCAACATACATATATATTGTTTATCTGCCAGCGATTGTGTGTGTGACGTGTAAAAGTCACACTTGGGTCTAGATCCAGAAGCACGCTAATAGCTAGAATGATGATAAAGAGTAGAGAAAGGGGTTACAAATACATATTTTACAATAATTCACTAACAAAAAAACCTGAATGAGAATCTGCTTTATTACCATTGTCAGTATAGGAGTTCACAAACTAGGAACTTTTTAATCGTGCAACACGAAATAAGAATAAATAGTAAAAATATCCCAAAGTTCTTACCTTTGAAAATGGCTTTAATAATTGTGCCTATCGTATTTCCCTTTAGTGCACAATTGGAAATCAGCGCAGTCAACTTCAAAACAGAAAAGTGTTTTCCATTACTAACCAGGAAAGATTTGAACGAACAGTGCAACTCATGCATGTCAACACCAGTTTACCTTGCCTTCAGTGAGAGTGGACAAATATTTCTGAAGTTCTCCAGAACTGTCAGCATTGGATAAGGAAATAATTCTCTCCACGTCTGCCTTCATGGTGCAAGATCAACACGACAAGGTAAACAGTCTTTACACAACCTTCCAGCAGTAGCATATTTCCCGCCAGCAGCAAGCACTTCCGGTACCGTTTGGTGCGTTGCAACGTTAGTTTCCTCCAAACGCATCATGTTTAAACTTATATCTATTCCCCGTGATGTGACCAAAACTATCAAGGCAACATCCTTAATTATCAATCATAATTCTTAACGCAGTTGTCTATAGTATAAAAAAATAACATCGGCTAGAATTCTTCAACGGGCCAGTGGCGCAATGGATAACGCGTCTGACTACGGATCAGAAGATTCTAGGTTCGACTCCTGGCTGGCTCGATATTTTTCTCAATTCTCCTTATATTTACACTCGCAAAGTAGATTAGGAGCTCATAAACTAATCACTTTAAACTACATCTAATGCGGGAAAATTATTTATTATACTTAAGTCCAGGCTCTGACACTGCTCCAGGTTGTTTTTATCCCTCTCCTGATGCATGTCATATGACTGATATTTAGGGGGAATGACAATATAGTTCAGAAATATATTTTATATCATGAAAAAAGATGCCGGGGGGCTTAACAGGGCACCACAGATTTCTGACAGATCTCGGTGCAGCACATTCCTTGTTTCGGGTAATGTCATACTTTTACTTTTAAGTAATATACTGCAACTTTAACTTTTACCACTTGTTATCTGTTAAGATTTGTACTTTTTATCAAGCATTGCTTCCAGATAGTTTACACAAAAGACATTTTTGTTTGGTGGCCCAAAATTACTGCCTTATGGGGCAAGGATGGTTGAGCCCAATGAACTCTGCCTAGCAACAGGCAAACACGAAGTAAAAAATAATCCAATAAATGTGGTTGATCAAATATCATAAATATTTACAATATTATATGATTGTTATATGGCAATTGAAAAAGGCCAATAATCATGCGTATTTTGTAAACCCTCAACAGCAGCACTATGCAAATCCTTAGCTGACGCGAGATGTATCCCCCCCCGTCCTTCCACTTGCTCCACTCTCTCCAGCGGTGTCCCACGTTGACGTCACAGTAGAGGACGAGAGCAAGCACACTGCAGCGGAAACACGAGTGGAATCGAGTGATGTAATGTCGCCTGCCTGCTGACCACGGATGGCTGTTTGTGCCAGGCTCTGCGGAGTGGGGCAGTCGCGGAGGTGCCGAAGGCGACCGCGGCAGAATCAGCAAGAACAGGCGAGCGATTCGGACATGGACGAGGAGGAAGAGGAGCGCATCGTGGGCCAGAGGCGCGGCGACGCCGGTTGCGGTAGAACGGAAAGCGGCGTCAACACTACAGGGCCGAGCCGGGCGCACCGCGGCGGGGGAGACGGCACGGTACACCCGCACCCGCAGGCCTTGTCGGAACTACCGCCGGAGCTTTTAGTGGAAATCTTCTCCTTGCTTCCCGGACCCGTGCTACCCAACGTCGCCCTAGTCTGCAAGAAATTTAGACAAATCCTCAACACAGAAACCATCTGGAGAAGGCGGTGCATGGAAGGTATGAAGACAGCAGCGAGAAAAGGCCTCTTGTTGTCACAACGCGGAAACGGCACACGACGTGACATTTTACCGTGCGATAAATTAGATGAGCCCGGTGCAGCGTAAAGATTTATTGGCTGTGTATTGATCGGGAATGAGAAGGTCCCGACAGCCAGCTGTCAAAGCAAATGTGAACCGCCTGACTTTGTTTACAGGCCCTCCTCAGCTCTGCAATCCGATTGCAGTATAGGCTAGGCTGCTCTTCTATGGAAGGTCCTCCGGTTATACTTAGATCCGTGTTTCCCAACGTTTTATTTAGGCAAGGTGCACATTTTGCATGAGATGAATATCACTCAATCTCGCTTTAAAATGTACACACAAATAATCCATTTGAAATTTGGCCCTGTTAGTTGAACACAATCTTAGATATTCTGTTTTATGGAAGGAAACAGATGCTATTTAGACCTTTATTCATCTAATCATTCTGTCATGATACATTGGTGGTATGGATAGATGAACAAAGATACATGATCAGTCGTAAACAATTTTGGGACCTAACCACGGCAACCCCATGAAGATTTTCCTATGGAAAGGTTAAATGGCATAAGAGTTTCTGCTCTCAGTGCAAACAGCAAGTTACTTGGAGACCAGCTGACTTATTAAATGTGTGAGAACTCGGAGTTGTGTGTTAGGAACAGTATAATCAATAGTTCTGTTCTAGTGCGTTTCAAGGTGGAGATGGCATTCAAAGTTCCATTTTAAAATCGAGGAACTCGCTCCGAAAGCCAAAACTGCTAATAAACAAGTGCCACTTGTCAACTGAGAGCTTGCAATGCTGCAAGGCGTTTGCATGTTGATCGGAAGCGAATATGCCACCCTACAGCGATCGGGAAGTGCTAAGTGCACAAAGTCCATTAAGATAGACAGGTTTAAATATAGCAAGCCGACAGCCTTTATATATTTATAATACAATGTTGCATGAGATGTGTTGCAGCTGTGTACCGATACTGCACAACACGCTGTAGAAAAACTTCAAAATTCAAGTTTGACACTGCACAGCTTAAAAAGACAGCAATACTTGACTTGCACCATCTATGATGAAATTTGCTGCCACCCGATAAGCAGCTGTCTCGTGATTCAAAATTAGAAAAGGAATTTATTGCCCCAAGACTCACTCTGAAATCCAAGCTGAAGATCTAAGATACAGTGAAACGACCAAAGGTTTTAAGGCACTGTCTATTACACTTGTAGAAATTGAAATATGTATGTCTTTATGGACTTTTTTTTGGTGCACTGAGGCAAAGCGGAAAAGAAGAGACCTTTTCCAAACTGACCTCTCACAAAGAGATAGCCGTTCTGTTAATGCAGATTCAAAATTGATTCAAAATTAAGGGGGATGTAAGCCAGGTTATGGTGGTCTGTGTTCCACCTCTTTTGCCATCATTGTGTAAGATTGTCCAGTTTGAATGCATAGTAGCATCTTATACATTTGTGATTGCACGGCTTCAGAAGCTGCTTGATTCCCCTCATGTCTCTTAGGGTCACGTGGTGTTGCTACCATGAAATCTCGCTAGTCTGCCACACCACTTTGTTAAGCTGTTGCTTTTAATATCACTGTCAAAAGGCGTAAAATCCCACTGTGCATAATTTCAATAATGGAAGTGCCCATCCCATCTGGTTATAGTTTTCATACTGTATATGTATTTCTTTTTTTTTTCTGCAGAATTCCACATAAAGGAGGATCTGAGAAAGACAGAAGTGGATGGAGTTTCTAGCCGAGACCTCTATGTGAAACGTGAGTGAAATTGTTTTACAGCAAAACTATAAATTTGTTATTGCTTATATGTCATCAATGTTATTACTGAAATTTGATTTGCAATACTTACTCATGAAATGTAGTATATAGGCTCATTTTAAGTCATCATTCTAATTCTCTCTCCAGTGGGTCCTTCAACATTTTCTTTTCTGCATCCCTAAATATGTTGATGTTTCTTACATGAAGTACTTTAGTGAGTAGAAATTATTCCTGGCAAAAGCCTTGGTCCTTTATATTTGGGTATATTGATTCAATTTTTTGGCACATTGTGCACACATTCACTTGAGTGCCTCGTTGATCAGAGCTCACCTGGATCTGTGGCTCCTCTACATGCCTGTGTTGTGACTGTCTAGGTGTTAACCCACGAGTGAAGTCTGGGCGCTTTATGAAGCTCCTCCCGGACTACGAGCATATGGACTATAAAGACGTGTACACACACCGTATGTACACGGGCCCTGACTTATTGCCTACAGCACGCTGGCCTTTGTGCGTTTGTTGGGGGTGCTACTCATGGTGTCATTTTGATTGAAAGTGTTCTGCTTTCTGTGTGAATTGCACACGCTTTTAGTGCCAGAAATAGAGACGTATAGAGTTATGTCGAGCATGTTGGCAGCGGGAAACTCAATCCCCTTACATATTCCTTTGAGGTTTCACACAAATTGAACCCTGTACTGAGACTGGGAAAGAAATAACGTGTGCAGTGTGCCCTCACGCACAGCACTATTTGGAGTACTGATTACGGTGCATTGTGTTCTTGTGTTGCAGTGCTTCATCCATACAGGCACATTTTGGGATTATGGCAGCCTGACATAGGCCCTTACGGGGGGTTACTTAATGTTGTGGTAAGCATGACTATGAGATGGAAATCTTTGGGAAATGCAATCTTAAGAGACAGATGTTTGACAATTCCAAGGTTGATGGGCTCTTCATCATCGGCTGGATGTATTTACCACCACACGACCCTCGTGTGGAGGATCCCATGAGAAAACGACCTCTCTTTCGTATCAACATGTGGGAGAGCAAGAAGGCCACTGTGGAGTGTATGTATGGACACAAAGGTCCCCACAAAGGAGACATCCAGGTTAGAAATCACACACAAAGTAAGAGAAACCAGAACATGGAATAAATTAGATTCCTAAATGTCAATGTGATAAGTATTTAATTTTTTTTATTGTTTTTATTTGTAGACTGTCAGGAAGGATGAATTCTCAACAAAATGTAACCAGACGGATCATCACCGCATGCCAGGAGGCAGACAGGAAGTAGGTCAAAGCAAAAGTTACTGTACTTCCTCTAGTTTGCGATTATTCTTTTTTCCTGGAGTGGTTTTATTTACTTCAAGTCAAAAGTCATACAATTCAGCATTCAGGTGGTCTGTGGATGTTTGTGTAGGAGTTCAGGACATGGCTGGAGGACGAATGGGGCCGGACGCTAGAAGAAATCTTCCATGAGCATATGCAGGAGCTCATCCTGATGAAGTTCATTTACACCAGCCAATACGAGTATGCAACATTTGCATGCACAGGTTTTTACTTCACATACTTTGTGACTCGTGATTTTTTTTTGCACTTGAAATTCTAATATTGCTGTACGGCTTTGAAAAATCATTAAAACATTCTACATTCGGTTATAAATAAATATGATAAGGCTTGATTTTGATTGCCACTATCAAAGAGAGAATAAATAATGGATCAAATTGTCTGCCTGTACAAAGTGAACACATTTCAAAACGTCCATTCACTAATGTGTATGGCTGGCTACATTTCTTGATTTGAAAATTTGGCCCACCTGAATTTGTACTTGAATAGCCTCGGTGTACTGCATTTACAAAATACTGATCATACTACGCATGTGTAAATTTGACTTGGACATCTTAACCTGATTAAAGTCCGAGAAGAAGTAAATCATTGAATAATTGGTCAACAATCTCCATTATTTTCTCTTGTCAGCAACTGCCTAACATACCGACGGATCTACTTGCCTCCTCCAATGCCCTCTGACTTGATTCAGCCAGGCCTCTTTAAAGGCACCTATGGCAGTCACGGTTTGGAGATTGTCATGCTCAGCTTTCACAAGACCTCGGCAAGGGCCACCAAACTCACTGTAAGTCACTGCTCTCCTACAGTATCTCAGATATCAGCCAACTGGCTGTTGGTTTTTGCCTTTAATGATTTGCCTTTTGCTGTGACTAGTCTTGGTACACAAAGAAAACACAGGGTTTATGCCACTGTCACACGCCACCGGTGTTGTCAATTATTAACAAATGCCCAAACACAGTGATTATCCTTGGCAATACATTTCATACTATGCAAGCTACCGTCGCACTCAGCCAGCCACGTTGCCAGTTTTAAGCATCTGAACTGCAAACTAAATAAACTACATAATAGTTTAACTTGTGAAACATGGAGTATTTTTTTTAAACAAAATGAAAAAGGTGAACAGGGAGAAATATTCAAATAGTTTTTACAAATGTAGAATATGAAAACAACGCAATATAGTTTTATATATAGTGTTTCAGCAGGTAGTCAAGATCCCAAACAAACAAATTGAACAGATTGTAAGATACACTGTTAACATCACTGCATCTTGCAAATGCTGGTCTGATAGCTGCACTCCTGGTTAGTAGCAGCTAAACTGCTAATGCTACGTGTGTTGGCAGCAGTATGTGCAGACTTGCTCACATTTTCATTGAGAAAAGGACCAGAATGTGAAAATGTTTCACGGATGCCAGTCTCAGTTGTTCTCCATTGCGATCATAAGACAACAGAGCGTGATTGGGTGATTGTTTCGTTTCCACGACATCAGGCACGGCAGACTCGGTTTCAGATCAAGAAATTCACATGAAATACAATAAACATGCAATTTTCATCAGATGTCAAGAAGGGCTCCTAATATAAATAGAAATGTGTAGACTGTTTAAGGTAACTGAATTTTGTATTATATGTGCAGGGAGACCCCAACGTTCCCGCTGGGCAACTGACTTTGGATATTGACCTGGATCAGCCGCTTGTCCTTCCAGACTTGGAACATCAGCGCAATCTAGAGGAGCTGTCACGCCTCGTAATGGAAGTGCATGAACAAGTACAGAGGCAGGTGAGGGAAGGGATCTCTGAAGGCGCTTGTGGTGATGCTGCCGCAGCAAACGTGGCAGAGGCCAATCGTGGCGTCACTTGTGACGGCTGCCAGCCGGGTCCAAGTGCAAACACTGGTTCATCTGAGAGCCAACCCTTCGTCCTGCCCCTAGGAGTCATGGCTCGCAATGAAGTGTACCCACGCACTTGCAGAAAATGGTAAGAACATCTCAAATGTATATCGTATACGCATTCTCAGTGACAGAGTGACAGGTGGACCAATGAAATGCACTTCCATTAATTGGCAAAAACCAGAGGAACATTTTACTGCTCAAAATTTGCTCTTCTATGGCTCAGGAGACAAATTTCAGAGTCCCACCTCAGCCTCGTTTTGACTTTTGTCTGCAGTGTTTTTCATACGTTTCTCCTCCAAAATTCATGGGGAAAAAGAAGTAAGAACTAGTCATTAGAATTGCGAAACCTTGGAAATGTAGGTATCTCTATCCCTCATTAAAAGTGATAATTAGCAATACTGCTTTGACCTCTAATTTAAATCCCCATGCCACCAATTTCACAGCCAGCACGCTCTTTGAAGGCTCCGAGTAGTGATTCTTGACTTTTAGAGCAAGCTAACATCTCTTACAGTCATTTGGCTTTAGAATTGCAAATAGGCTGACGAATGATTTGTGATTAAATATTCTGGATCTGACCGAATCTTAATATTTTTCATTAAAATGAAACAAAGCATGCCGGCTGTAAACCTTTGTAACCTTCAATGAGACATTTTCAAACAATTCATTCTATATAATTAAAAAAATGCAATGTGGATCACAATCTAATCAGTCTGATAGTTCAAATAGTGTCAATATTGTGGAGCGTTTACTCTATCTCAGATATTGACTGAAGAATTTGTGTGCCATCCATCAGCTTCTATGGGACGGGTCTGATTGCCGGGCATGGCTTCACAAGTCCAGAGCGCACCCCGGGGCTATTTGTGCTGTTTGATCAAGATCGTTTTGGCTTCATCTGGCTGGAGTTGAAGTCTTTCAGTCTCTACATTCGCCTAACGGACCACCTGCCCCACGCACATGCGCCAAACTTGGAGCGATTCGAGGCCATGCTGCGCAACATGCAGTCTTGGACGTCATGAGGCCCCAAGCTTTAAATCCCTTCCTGGCAATACAATAAATCATAAGAATAATAACACGACACAGTACATTATACCTCGCTCTCATCCCCACAGCGGTACATATTGGTTTGTGGCATGATCTTTTCCAGCCTCTCTTTTTCAAATATTTTGTTTCACTGTCTAATAAGGGCAGGTTTATCACTTTGACCCATCTCGAGTCATGTTGCTCCAGTGCCGCAAAAAAAAAGAAAAAAGAGGGTCACAAGTGTGTTTATATATATATTTATTTATTTATTTACATCCTCCAGGTGAAACAGAGGTACGATATTGCTTACCACTTATGGCTCAATCTTTATGTGCCTCTGATTCTCAAATCATGTCTGTACTTAGTAGTGTTTGAAGAAATAATGGCGTAAAACGCATTTCCATTCAGTGCCCGTTATGTTTTGTTCTACGACATGCTGCATTTTATTTGGCTTTGCAGCAAACTATTTTTAGGAACAAGTATGCCTTTCAATTTAGTTTTTGAATTACATGATATTAAATATACAGCTTCTCAGGTATTTTTTGTCATGAAATTGTGAATCACAGGACACCCCTTTCATCTATTTGTTGTCAGAGCTAGTTAGGTTAAATCAGTTTTAAAGCTTGCCCAGTTGGAATAATGTGGCTCTCACAAACAGGGCGTCTGCCAAACAGATTGCAAAGGAATTGCTCTCTTATCAAACAGTGTAGCTCTGATTATTGTTTGATTTGTGCTCTTTGAGCTTTAGTGATAATATTTTTAGTGGAATGCTTGGGCTCTTAAAAATTATTTAAGCACGCCTTACTTGAAAATGTCAGTTGAAAACATGTATTGGAAAAGTATAATATAAGCTATACATTCACTGGATTCATTCACTGTATGAAATTATTATTGGCAGATCTTTTTTTTTCTTGCAAGATACAAAATTGCAACATCCGGTGTATGTATCATATTTGTACTTTAAATGTTTGCCTCACCTTGTTATCCCATCCCCAACTTTCCTTTTTATTTTTTTTATTTCACAGCACCATGTAGCTCAGGTGTGCCCAGATCCGGTCTCTGAGAGGCCCTATTCAGACTATTTTTGACGTATCCCTACTCCAACACACCCGATTCAAGTGATCAGGATCATCATTAGGATTTTGCAAACCTTGCTGATGAGCTGATCATTTGAATCAAGGGTGTTGGAGAAGGCATATACTTACAGCAGGCCGGATGGGGTCTCTGGAGTACAGGACTTAGGTACCCCTGGTCTTACAGGACATTGTAGAACCCAAAATCATTTACCAAGTATTGTGTATATTATATGTATGTCATGTTATGGCTTGATGGCTTTGCCCAGTAGCTTTTCTTCTACAAGTGCACTTTTCTGGGCAGTATAGTAACTCATATTCAAAGAAAGGGCACACTGGGCAGCACATTCGTAGTAGACTGCAGCTATACTAACATTTGCAAAAATAAAAATATGAGCTTTTGTCTTGTTCATCTGAACCTAAATATATGGTTCAATAAATTTTCCTATCTGCAAACCATTTGTACCAGGCTATTTCATTGGTATACCTTAGTGTTGCTTTGTACTCACCTGCGGGGCTCATTTGGAGTCATTTCCAACTCTTAAATTGTACTAATTAAACGGAGGCGTTTTCTTTAACAGTAGGTTTTTGTGGTTTTCTTTTGAGTTCACAACCAAGACATTTGCAATATTTTATACGGTGATCTATGTGGTACTACGATTATATTTTTTCATGATGTAATTATAGTGGACTGCACCTATAGCACCATTACCATCATTCTCCAGAAAGGGGTACACGTTTGGTGTCGCCAGTCACTTGTTAAAGCCCAAAATTTCCATATAGTCTTCACCTAATTATATATAATATGAATAAACAATGGTCACACAATGTTTAATTGATGTAATTGAAATGTTCTGGACGTAGTTCTCATAATGCTTTCATAGTTCTCATGACACTCAAAATCAGTTAACAACTACTGTGTGTCGCAATGAACCACTACATTAAACTTACAGTATCAGAATATGTGATCTGAAAAAGACAGGTTAAAAAGTGAAAAAATGCAAGCCTTCTAAAATTCATTGTGCTCCGTCTTCTCCTGATGTTGTCGAACCCTCTCTGGGATGGTCTGAGTCATGAAGACGAAGCGATCCTTTTTCAGGTGCTGGGAAATGACCTGCTCCTTTGCCCTTATTACCAGGTACTTTTCTTCTTTTTCATATAGAGGCCAGTGAGCAAGGCCATCACCATTCGGTGAGCTACATGGACGCAAAGTACAGTCAAGCTTGTCTTAGTAGTTGTTCCATTCTGTTTGGATCTGAATTAAACAGGAAGGACTTTTGATTAATTACCCCGTCCGAGCAAAGTTGCCCCAGTAGGCCATCATTGTTCGGCTAAGTTGCTCTTCTTCCTCCAGGCATGTATCTGAAATGGAGAGCTTTAGTGAAACACTTTGCACTCAAAGTAAACATTGTATATGAGGTGTCGGACGAGGTCCCACCATTTAGTCGGATATGGGTTGTTGTAAAGCACAACCCAAAAACTGTAAAGATTTCGTCTCCATGGTCACACCCTACAAAGTTTGGCCTTTTTGCCTTCAAGAAATGAGGCGGATGCTGGTACTCATACAAGTACACACGTGCGCCGGCATCTAGAGATAGAAGAATCGACAGTTGGTTGCCACTGACAAATTGATGGGAATGTTTGTGCATTCACAGTACCTCTGTGAGCATTTGAAGACTTTATGGCAGGAATGGTGAACAACAAATCCCCAAAGAACTCGGTAAAACCATCTCGATTCTTCTCTCGATCTTCACCAGTTCCGATATATTCCTCTACCATTAAATCCATGATGAGGGTTTGGGGCTGAAGAAAATCAATGACAATGTAAAGGGGAGGGTAACCGCAAAATTCTATTTGTAGTAATATGTTCTGTGCAGCCCAACGAGTCAAAATACAGTGTTCTGATTAATGTTTAGTTTGTGGAATATGAAATGAACAGGCAAAATCCTCCTGTTTTTATCCATCTCAGGCAGTGGCCATTTTGGTACGGCTCAGCAGTTTTTTGAAGCTGAACAGTGTTTGGTTTGGTGTGATGTCATTTTCGGTCAACAGCGAGTGGCAAAATGGCCTCAACCTGAGTTTTTGCTGCTTAACTCATATTCCTCAAACAAAACATTAATTAGAATGCAATGTTTAAACTAGTGGGGGCACATAATACATATTATTGTAAGGAAAATTTGGGGGTTGACTTCCTCTTTAAGAAAAACCGATGAAGTAAAGAATGGCAAGCATCAAAAGCCTTACATTGGAATTGAAGACCATCATTATGTTTACAACTTGCTCCCGGTCTAGTCCTTCAGTCCAGTTTGGCGGAGCCATGTACTAGGAAAAAGGGAAGAAGTGATGAGATTTTCATGAGTCTCAGAGACTGCAGAAACATACCATATTAGTCATACTTACAGAAGGAATTAACCAGCCCCCTTCATGATCATTAATACCTGTCATGAATGGGACATTTTGAATCTCATGCTTCTTATATAGCTCATTTACTGACTTTGTCAGGAAATGTCCATCTGTAGTTACGGTAATTCTTAGTGTTGGATCCTGAAAAAACATATTTGATAATAAATAGCAATTACAAAAATTGGGCACATTATCATTAGTTTTGGCATTTGGCATACCTGTGCAAGAGTCAAAAATAGATCCGGATCAAGGTTTCTCAAGCAGGCAGCAATCGTCTGTGTGCTTTCAATGCTACATCCAGATGCATTTGCAACAACCTGAAGATGCACAACAAGAACTCATCAGTTTGAAATGTTACATTCAAACCCAACTTTTTAGATTTTAGACTTCTGATCAACCTGTGCTCCTGGTAAAGGATCATTTATCACCAACATATCCATTGCAGCAGTGCCACTTTCAGCAATGGCTCGATGGAACAGTCCTTTGGATAATGGTGATAGAAGCTGTAGATAAACCCAAAATGACTGCATCAGATCCCCTGTCACCATGAATAAAGAATTTCAGTATTAGCTGAGTGATTCTCACCAACAGGGATACGCTCACTCCACCAGCAGACTCCCCGAAGATGGTGACTGATGCTGGGTCTCCCCCAAAATTGTGAATGTGATTTTGGATCCAGCGGAGGGCTTCAACCTGGTCCAGCAGACCAAAGTTACCAGACACCTGCTCGTCTCCGGTACTATGTAAAAGGTACATGACTACAAGTTATGACTGTTGCTCACATAAGCTTCAAATACCTCCAAGGTCAAACAGTATTTGTGATGAGAGACCATCACTATTTTTTTTTAACGATTCATGACATGAAAAACGTCAGCAGATCTGGCAACATCTCAGTGCAGCTGGGTTCAATTTTTCTTTGGCTTTCTACAAAGCAAATTGCATAAGAAGTACCGTATTTTCCGCACTATAAAGCGCACCGGATTGATTATAAGGCGCACCTTCGATGAATGGCCCATTTTAAAACTTTGTCCATATATAAGGCGCACCGGATTATAAGGCGCACCTTCAATGAATGGCCCATTTTAAAACTTTGTCCATATATAAATCCATATATTTGGACACGCCTGCTGTAGTGGCTCAATATTGTTCCATATATAAGGCGCACCAGATTATAAGGCGCACTGTCGGCTTTTGAGAAAATTGGAGGTTTTTAGGTGCGCTTTATAGTGCGGAAAATATGGTAACAGGCTCAACAAGCTTTTAAGAAAATAAGAATTTGAAAAAGAGGACACTATACACTAGAATTCACTTGCGTTTGCAAACACGTATACAAAAAGGGAGCATAAGGGGACTCCAATACTACCTACGATGCAAAAAAAACATGCATGATTTATCTGTAGGATCAAAAGTGGACGTCAAGCTGGCTGTCAGAACATGTTTGAGTACTCATGGTTAACTGGAACTTCATTCAAAGCCAGCTGTCATATTTGTGTGATTATCCTAATACTGTGCGAACGTTATCTATACTTAATTACACTTGGCTTCTTCACTCAAGTTAATATCTTGGGTGTGTTTACAGCAAACATTACTCTCAAAGTCCAAACTGATTTGGAGGTAATCTGATCTGGCCCGCCTACAGATCATCTTAATGGTTGATTAATTGAATATGCTTGACTCTTTGTATCTGGAGTGTGCATAACTGTATACTCTGCCTTTTGCCCATAGATAGGATCCTCCCTACAATATTGACCAGGATGAGCGGTTTAGAAGACAGATGGTTTCATTGCATGCACTTGCTGTTTTGAACAATGCAATTCATATTATTTACCTGAGAAAGCCCAAAACTCCCAAGCGATATTGAATCAGCACAACAACCACATCCTGGTAAGCAGCCAAGGCGGATCCGTCATACACTGAAGCTGATCCCAAAGCAAAACCTCCTCCATGGATCCATGCCATGACCTGGTCAGAAATAAATGAGCCCAAACCACATTTTTAACAGACCTATGTTGAACTTAACATTTGTGGACCGTTAAGCACTCATAATGTAATGACGCAACCTGAATCTTGCGTACAAGTAAGAAATTGAACAACTGTTGAGGCATAACTGGAGTATGAGTTCAAACATTGTTTCTTACTGGGAGCTTTGCATCATGAGGTCTGTTTGCAGGAGTATAAATGTTGAGGTAAAGGCAGTCCTCTGAAACATCCGGGATTTCTTGTGCTATGCCACCAATCATCTCTAGCAGATCAAGAAGGAACGGTCTATGTTGAATGCACCTGACGAAAGAACATTCAGGTAACAATAAAAGTAAGAAACAACACATTTGTCTCAAATGCATCACACAACTGGTGCACAATTGTGCTTACATTGGTGGCTGCCTGCTGGCATCTCTCACTCCTTCCCATCGCTCCACTTTCTGGGGTGGAGCCAGTCTCAGACCAGGGCCGACAGGTGGCTTGGCAAATGGGACACCCAAGTATGCATTGACCCCCGTCTCCTTCCCTTTTACATTCACATGCTGCCCTTTCAGGCTGCCAAGCTCCGTGTGAATGACAGGTGCTGTCAAGATCATAGTGACGAATCAGAATTATGTGATTATCATTGATCATGAATTTCTTATTCTTCCTAATACTGGGCAAATCAGGTAACGTGATGGAGTAGGGTGGTGGGGAAGGGGGACCTTACAGGTCATGTTACTGGCGAAAAAATTGCTAGACAGTGTCAGACAAATTGCTGGACAGTTATGGAAAATCCCCAGAGCATCATATTACGTAAGTACGGTTAGTAGTACAGAGGTGACTGGTTTGTGCACGGTTGTGTTCCAATTACGTCATTACGGGGATTCAAAAATATTGTAACAGAAAGAGAATCCTTCTAGTTTCTGCATGAGCAAGAGAAGAAGAAAAAAAACCCCAATAATCTTAAACAACTATAGGAGTGCCAAGTTCTTTTGGACACGAGGTCAGCAGCATCAGTAGAATTTGCTTTTAGATACTGAAGTTTAGTTCCATGTACTGTATGGAAGCAAGAATATAAATTTCAAATGATGGGATGTAACTCACCATCACTTGCTGCTGCAATACATAAATAGAACAAAGCTGAGAGAAAGCAAAGCGTTTCCTCTCGACGGAACTTCATGTTCCTGGTTGTGCGAATGTCAACGCTGCGCTCGGGGCTTTGTGGAATGTGAAGAAGTGTGCCGAAGTCAGCTGCCCTTTGCACTGGCGCGGGTTGTGGTGCTTGCTCTTGCTGCTTTATGGGCAAGGGAGCGCAACCAGCTCGTCCTGGGCAGTAGCCGATTCCGCCCCCACTCTGCGCACACTGGCCTGTCAGTGGTGCTGTTGGCACTTGATTGGCAAGGGAGCGCAACCAACACATATTAGACGCTAGATTGATTGAATTCAACCTTTAAATTTTTAAATGGCATTTTTAATTTTATATTTCATGTTGAATGTATTTAATTTTGGCACTTTTGCTCCTCCATACTCCCCAATGTAGCCGCCATGGAGTTGCACAATACCGGAGTTGCGACAGCATCCTGTCATAAATTGTATTTATGAGATTAACCCTTTTTCATTCGCATTGTATTTATTTATTCACTAATCGGATGACATTCCAACAAAGCTGGTTGGTGTGTTTTAAATTGTCTTTGAAAACCCGGATCTTTAGGAAGTAAAAACTTTTAAACATGTTGCCTTTCGTCAGAGTCAATCAATTTTACGACGATAAATGGATAAACTGAGGAAACAGAATGACGATTATGTCATCAAGACGCGCAGCGTGTGGCTGAAAGGTGTGAGGTGTGCTTGTTTTCTTTACGTGTGCTTGAGTGCCTTTGATTGAGTGCTTTTGCTAAGCCTGCGGACCTTTTCTGCACACTTACAACAACAACAAACGTGCTACTGGATGTCTGACCCAATCGGGTCCCGGTGAATGGGACCGAACACGCACAACATGTTTAGAAGCACTTTTCAAGGTGGATTTCTATCTATATTATACAGCATCGGCAGCAAACCTCTTCAGATATGGGATATAAAGGTAGAGCTCTGAGAACTTGAACCCCGTCGTCTCCGTCTACGTTTGGTTATTTTCATATATTTCTATACTGCCAGCAATACGTTTTATGACGCCTGTGTTATCTCACTGTGGTGCATTCGCTGTCCTTTAGCACAGCATTTGATATTAATTATAACCCGTAATTTATTATTAACAGCACACGTATATAATGTACTCCTATTAAGAATATACTACACCAACGAAAAAAATAGCAGCAATGAGGTTAACATACATTTTAATCTAAAAAAAAAAAAAAAAGCTTAAAACTTATTATTATATTTTAATTAATAAATTTACACAACACAATTATTCTACAGTAATTGCAATGGATAAAATGAATAAACCTCTTCCGAATGTAGTTTAGGACCATGAAATCATCAAATTCCCAGTATTTATGTGCTATTTATATTCTAGTTTAGTTAAATTCAAATTTATTTATACAACACTTAATGACAAAGGTCTCAAACTGCTCTAGAAACCCACAGTTGACAAATATAAACCACATCCCCTGATCTTGACACCACAGTTTTTACAAGGTAAAACTAAAACAAAACTAAACCTAACTCTTGGGAAGAATAAAAAACCTTGTAATGCAGTTGTGTAAAATATACAAGTGGGCTATTATCACTGCTTTTCCAACAGCAATACCTTTTATTTGTCCGTGAGCGTTATGAACGTCTTTTGCTAAATACAGAATTTAAACTATTGACATTCCTCAAGTTAGTAGAGACACATAATTGGAGCCTCAGTCTCGCACTAAAATACTACTGCATTTATTTTGTATTTTACAGGTGAAGAATGGTCATATTAAACGAGTTACAGACAATGACATCAACTCTCTGGTGTTGGAGGTGGAGGGTTCAAATGTCAGGTGAGTTCGATTTTTCAGTTCAAATCTTTCAAAAAACGTGCACCACTGCTAAAGGATTGTCACCTTTGACTTTTCTGTGCCACCACCTCCCTGTGATTCTACAGTACCAACTACATCACATGTCCCGCTGACCCGAGGCAGACACTTGGCATCAAAATGCCGTTTCTGGTGATGATCGTCAAGAAGACCAGGAAATATTTCAGCTTTGAAGTCCAGGCACTGAAACATGTTCAAATTATAGACAGTAACTATTGCTATTCAGGGTTAGCCATAATATATCGCTCCATTCCCTTTTCCACTTACAGGTCTTAGACGATCAGAATTTACGCCGGAGGTTTCGGGCCAGTAATCACCACAGCAAGACGCAAGTGAATTCATTTATGTGCACAATGCCAATTAGTGTTGATGACCGCTGGAACCAGTTTCAATTCAACTTGGTAGACATCACCAGGAGGGCCTATGGGACCAGTTATGTAGAGACGCAGCGTGTGCAGGTATGTGTGCGTATGGACAGCAGAGGAAAATGATCACCAAATGCTTGAGAAGAACCCCAGAAATGAGTACAAGTAAAAAAAGAAACAGCTGTAAAAAAACACTAACAATACTTGATCACCTGTTGGGGACAGTATACCGTATACTTGTGGGATTGTGAAATATTACTGTTTCCGGGTTCACTTTGCGTCATCCTGCACTCCCTGCCCATGAACACCTTTCTTTTTCTTTAGCAGAAGTGCCCTTGAGGAAGGCACATGAATCCTTCAATAGGTCTACGTTCAATATGATGGGTCAAAATGAGAAATTGACTTTAATATATGCTTGTAAGGAACACATGACTGTAGTAAACAACCCATCTAAGGAACACATTGTCTGTTCGGTCGTGATCTGTTTTCTTTCAGATTCATGCAAATTGTCGTATTCGGAGGGTATATTTCACCGATAAACAGTACACTGAGGATGAGCTCCCACCCGAGTTTAAGCTGGTTATTCCTGTCAAGAGACAGGACGCAAGGTGGGGGGAAAAAATACTGAACATTTGGATCATTGGAATTCTTTTAACCTTTTTCTTTTTCGCGCAGCAAAAAGGGAGGTCCTCGACCTGCTCCACCTCGACCGACCTGAACCAAGTTTGAGCACAACTATTTGTGTGTGTTAGTTTAACTTTGAACATCTATTATATTCAAAGTTGAAAATGTTTCTTTTTAGTTGTGTCTCTTCCTATTTTGTTTTAAACAAATTCCACTTCTTTATTGTTTGATTTATTTACATTATGAATCAATGCAATACAAGTGTTAATCATAATACTGGAAACTTGTTGTGTAATGTCAGTTTTTTGACAAATTATTTACTAAAATGAAGTTCTCACTTCACCAAGGTAGTCATGTAGCATAAATATTGCTGACCAGGAAGATTGATCTAAACGTAAACATAACAGATATTCGTAATCCAAATATGAACATACAAATACATATATGAATTATTTGCAGTATACACATGTATGGGGTTAGGTATTTAAAAAATCTTAGATATTTATCTTTATTATATTTATATGTTTACATACTGTACTACTAAAAATTTGCCAAAGAAACGGCAAAAACATACATCACTTATTGTTAAAAATACTATATAATTTAATGACACATCTAATCCAAATTGATTATGGAAACAAACTGTTGGTTTTTGGGACTTTTATGCCCCGTATGATTTGAACACAAGTTTATGTGCAGTTAATTCATTTTATTAATCATATTTGATACGTTAATTGACTTCATGTTCCGTAAAAATCTGAAACGTGATTATTTTAGTGGACCGACAGTGTTTAGTTAGGAGTTCACCAAGCTTGTAAAGTCAGTGAACGCACCACGCGTGTTTTGCACCACTGAGCATGCGCACCGCGCCGCTGGCTCTTCTCTCGCGAGGAACGACGCCGTTATCGGAACCTCGACAAACAACACGAGAATTCATCATTCACACGGTAATATAAGCCGATACAGGACTGAATACCTTGTTTGCCACTAGTGAAGGGATTAATCCCTTAGAAACTACATTTCATAGTTATTTCTCGCCGCAGGTTTTTGACAGTCGTACAATGATTTTGTGGCCTTTAGGCCCAACTAGCATGCTAACCACAAGGCTAGCTTATATAGGACTACTGTATTTGGATCGGCTTTAACATTAGCACACCACTTCGCGCCAGCTAAAATTTGCTAACGTCCAAACATGATCTGATCGGTCTAATGGTTTATGACAAAATAAGTTGTTCGCGTTGAACAAATCACCCTGCATACTAATATTTTAAAATATTCAAATAAGAAAATCCTTTCTGGTTATCCCGAAAAAGTACCAATCCTGGTTTTGATCAGAGTAGAGGAGACTGCACCACAATAGCATCCTTAAAATGTGTGTGTGGAAGGATCGTTATTATTTCATGTCAACCAAGGCTGCAACGTGCAATAAAAGCTCAAACAAGCCAATGATTGGCTCAATAGCGTACAAAAACAAACCAAAACATGGTTCTACAGAATCTGTCCGAGTTGTGAATGAATGTGAAATTCGGGCATCATTTGCGTCACAAATGACAAGGTCCAAATAGCACATTTATTTGTGTCATCAAATATTGTTGCAACAACTTCAGAGGAATAAATAAATTTTCTTTGACGACTTGACCATAATTGTAGCCTTGGTGTTTGTGAATTTATTCTAGTCTTGACATTTTTACAAAGTAAAAAAAATCCACTCTTCAGAAGTAGGCCCTGTGCTTTGGAAGAATGACAATGACAAGCCAATAAACTGAAGCACATATACAGTGGGCAAACTCCAGTGGACAACAGCACAGAATATGGTAATCCCAGATGCCTCTTTTACACAGAGTTCATTATAAACTGGGATATGGATGCACACGTCTCCTTTCACACAAGCATTAATCAGATAACCCTCATTTAGATGTGTGAGAATGTCGGCATTGGATGTCACATTATGAAATATTTGCAGAACTGTAAACGTATCTACATTTCTAGCGTCTTTTCCTTATCTCATCCACCTCCATGGGAAGTTTCAAACATCCACCATAATTCCTCAAATTAGTCATCGTAATCTTGACATTCTTGTACATATGCCATTTTGAAATTTTCTTCAATGTTATAAGTGTGGTAAAGTGTGATTGTTGAGAGGGTTTATATTCATACGAGTTGTTTGTTAAAAAGATTAATCTCATCTGAGCTATGTCCGAAGAGGAGTTGGAAGAAATTGTACAAATAACAGTTGAGGACTTCAGCGCAGAGGGTCGAACAGGTAAGAGTCATTGAAAGCGATGTGAAAAGATGTCAACATCCTTTTGACCTACGTTTGTTAGTCCAAGTGTGTCTTCTTTTTGCATCATAGCAAGCATGCTGGACAATCAAGGACAAACTGAAGCGAGTCCTCAAAAGAAAAAAAGAAAATTCAGCAACAGCCAAGAGAACAGCAGCACCAACCAGGACATAGGCTATATTAAGGTATTGAAGCTTTTCTACACTAGGCACAGTTTGAAGCTTTCTTTTTACGACAGTTTATTTTTCTGACATTTGGGAACCGCTGATATATTTGTATTGGACCAATCTTCTTCTCAGAACTTGATGGTCTCGTTCACTGCATCAGTCAGCCAGAGATTGGAAGCCATTGAATCCAAGCTGCAGGCTCTGGACGCCACATGTAAGGCTCTCGCACAAAAGCTGGATAGCATGGTGCCTTGTGCCAAGAATTCTATTCAAGTTCCAATGGTTGCCGGGTCACCCCAGGGTGCCACGCAGACTTGGAACAAAGTGCGATGGTAAGCATCATGGATTTGCAGAAGGCACATTGATATCATTTGAGTTAGGAGGAAGTTTCTAATGTGTCAACTGAACACTTGTTTCTCCACTTCCTGCATAGTGTTGTTCCACAAACAAATGTGATCGTGAGCAGCGATTCCATGAAGCAAGAAGATCCCTCGCTGGAAAACCTGCTCAGCAAGTGAGTTGCTTGTGATCTTATGTTGCATTGGAAGCAGCTCGCAAGTAGTCATTTGTCTGTAACAAACAGATATTTGTCTTCACCTACTCATGAACAATGACTCCCTCCAAAAATAGGTCGACAGAATGTTTGTCTTGAAGATATGCAGGCTCCATATTTTTAGCCACCTTCCACACAGACATTTTAAGTTTAGATCTAATTTTGAACTGTAGTCAATCGGCCCATAAATGTTTCACAGTCACTTAGTACCCTCTACCGGTGGAAAGCAAATACTGCAGTCAAGATTTGCTGCACGGGAACAAGCATTCTTGCTCAGTCACCCACCTTTGTGAGCTTAGATTTAGGTAAAGGTTAGTTTAATGACCATCACTAATTACAATATGGTATCCATGGCAACGATGCTCAAATATCAAATTATTATCCACCAAGTAATTTCATCCGTTTTATTTTTTTCCCCAAAGAGGTTCTCTAAAATATGAAACCGGAATTATGTCTCTTTTTGTAGCACAGTGGCGAAGAGGCGCCAAAACACAATTCTCGTGAAGGTGCCTGGCCCTGAGGAGAGTCAGGAAGAAGTGGAGAGCGGCTCTGAGGCTAGTGACTCCGTTTCCAATGGCGGCCATCCCAACAATTCCCAAAATGGACAAAATGTCACACTCATCACACTCAACTCAGAGGGTAAGCAGTCACAGCTTTGCTATGACACTTAAATGTGAATCATTTCCAAGTAGTCATCAACAAACATTGTTTGATATCTTGATATAAAAACTATGTTGGTTTCAGCCATCACAAATCAAGACTAGAGGAGATATTGTCATCTGTTTTTGCTCTCAGGTAATAATAGATGGTTGGCTAAGCAGCATACAAATCATTTCACATAGAGCGTGTACTCCTGATGCCATCTGTGTCAGTGCTTATGAAGAGCAGCATAATATCAAACCAGAAAAAAAGGTCAGATGATTTATCCAATAAAGCGACATGGTGGAGCACTGGTTAGCAAGTCCTCCTCACAGTTCAAAGGGTGCAGTTTCGATTGCAACTTGGGCCCTCCCTGTGTGGAGTTTCCATGTTCTCCCTGTGCCTGTGTGGGTTTTCTCCGGACACTCGGGTTTCCTCCCACTTCCCCAAAACATGCTTGGTAGGTCAATTGAACACTCCAAATTGCCCATAGGTGAGTGCGAGAGTGGATGGTTGTTTGTCTCTGTGTGCCCTGCGATTGGCTGGCAACCAGTTCAGGGTGTCCCCCGCCTACTGCCCGATGACTGCTGGGATAGGCTCCAGCACGACCGCGACCCCCGTGGGGACAAGTGGAACAAAAAATTGATGCATGGATGGATGGATTTATTGAATAAAATTGCTGTGTCATTATATTTTATTGAAGTATAAGCTTCCTAGCCAAAGGCACTGACCAAAGGCATCTCTATCCCATGACAGACCTTGGCCTTTAGGTTTGTCAGTAACAGCCAGGATGATCCTTTTCGTTTTCATTTTGGACTGCATTGCTTCCATTTCTTCCAGAAGGAGACCTGAATTATAGATTTGTTTAGCGATAAAACAAATTTCCACTGTGAGATGACCAGATGCCTCAGTGGCTGGGAAGTAGTCGACAGGATGTCTGGACTCACTCGTGTTTTACCTGGCATTTGTGCATGTAACTACTTATTCTAGTTATAGTCGACATTTTGCCAAAATCATCCTGAGCCCATGTGGTTGTATTAGCTAGGGATGAGTGATGTTTTTTGATGCGGGGCCATCTAAGAGATGGGCTATCGCAGATGTTCATTTTCACATTGGGTCTTTGCACATCGAAACTCCTCCAGATTCTTTTAACATGAATAATCACGAGAGGATGAAATATACAAATTCATTCCTGTCTCATTTTGAGGAGCGCTGAATGTTTTCAAGACATTTACACGGGGAGTTTTAGTGTGTGTGAAATTAAGATTAGTGATTATAAAACATGTTCCCATAGTTATTTATTATTCATTTCCTGTTTTATCGCAGGAAAGTATTATGTTAAAAACTTTCATTGTCTGTTATTATATATGCTTTGCCCTTCGGTCTTTTATGATTTACTTATGTTTGTTTTTACTGCGAGTTTCAGACTTTCCTACACTCGGGCGCAGAAATTTCACTTCTTCTTTTTACCGTATGAGGGTGCTGTTGTATTACATGAATTATGCCACATGCTCTTACCCGTTTGGTGTCAGTTTTTCCATTATTAATACGTTGATTGGAATCTTCCACAATCAATGATGTTGTACTCCGGTTTGCTTAAGGAGCGCTATACTGTATGTATGTCTGTTGTTTAAATGATTTTTTTATTTGGATTTTTCAGAGGACTACCCAGGGGGCACATGGTTAGGTGATGACAGTAACCCCGAGATGCGTGTTCGCTGTCCAGTCTCACCAGCCGACATGCTCCATATTTCGTCCAACTGCCGCACAGCAGAAAAAATGGCTCTCACGCTCTTAGACTACCTTTTCCATCGGGAGGTCCAGGCCATGTCCAACCTCTCTGGACAGGGCAAACATGGCAAAAAGCAGCTGGATCCGCTCATGATTTATGGCATTCGCTGTGAGTCCTTCCACTCAATTTTGTTCATTTTTGGAAGATGGTCTTGTGCTACTATTGAATGACTTCATTGAGTCAGTGCAGTGTTTGTCCGTACCACCGTTGCATGATTCGTGTAGAGCTTATTGTATATCAAAGTAATGCACATAAACCTTAACTCGGCGAGCGATTAAATCCTTACCCCTGGAATCAGTAAATGAACTTTGAGAACTTCCCATCATTCACCCTCCTGCCATTACAAAGCAGCATTGAATTGAACACAGAAATAGGCTGCAGTCTCTATTCCCATGGTGAGTTACAACAACAACATCCATTCATCATTGCACACAAGCGTTAATGTGCAACACATTTTATAACATACCAGACTCTAAATGACAAGCACATGTCTGGAAGAATGATCTGAAAAGAGTCACGTTCAAGTCACTGAGCTCTTTGATTCCTCTTTGAATCCTGTAGCCACATACTGTATTTTGCACATATGGATTGTATGTGAGATTACTGCGAGGGTACAATGGTATGCTGGAACTAGAACATACCGGTTGAATGACTCACTGTGCCTTCCTTAAAAAAAAAAAAAAAAAAAAAAAAAAAATGGAATGAAAGGACACCTGCTACTCCTGTCTGAACCTGTCCTACTGAGTATGAAGGGGCATTTATTTCCCCCCATATGACATTTCTGTAGATAGCTTGCAGGTTCACTGGGGTACACATTCATGTAGATTTAAGATGTGATCAAACAGCTCATTAGGGCGGCAACCAATAGCTACAGTTTCATCTGAACATGTTTCCCAGACTGAATTACGTATGTTGGATCAGACTGCCGTAAGACCTGAAAGTGAAGAATGAAACCAGAAATAGCTTCAATTTGAATTCAATTGCTCCTTTGAATTACTTTGCACTTTTGGGAAGCTTTAGGAGATTGTCAATTCTAATGCCCTTTATTTGCGATGCTAAGACAGTTGGCATTCATGGTCTTCTGCTTGTTATGTTCATGGATGTAAAAAATTCAAATCACCAGTATAAAGTGCTTTTATGCATTCAAAAGAAATAATCTTATGTTTGTGTTGTATAAGAAGACCTCTCTGCTTCTCTCTAGGCCACTTGTTCCACAAATTTGGCATCTCTGAGTCCGACTGGTATCGCATCAAGCAAAGTATTGACTCCAAGTGTCGCACTGCCTGGAGACGTAAGCAGCGTGGTCAGAGTTTGGCTGTCAAGAGCTTCTCTAAACGCACACCCCGCGGTTCAGGTTCAGGTAAATGTACAAACAACATGCACGATATTGGTTTCAAACAGTGTTGTTGACAGACGGGTGACATTTAGATGAGACTTCACTTTGGTATTAGCCCTATCTTACTGTATTCCATAAAATTCCAAACGCATGCACGTGTGCATGAATATTAGGGACACGGCCAAACTGAGGGTGGTTTAGATTAAGCTGTGCTGAATGGCTGATGTTGTGGTTGAACCAATGTAAGGATTTCAGAGTCACAGAGGCTTCCTCCCTCACCCCTTCCAAGACACGTCACACCAGTACAAGCTGTTATTTCTTTTTAGGGCTATTGTTGAGAAATTAGGGCACCCGAGCGCCCAAATAGCTTGCAGTCTGGTGCCTTGTTCCATGATTAATGTGATCACTCTTCTGCCCCATTATTCATGACAGTTGGCAACTTGCACAAAAGAATTGAATGTAACGACTGAAACTTGTTGAGCAATCTCGACACCAAGCCCAAATCGGTTAATGTGGCCAAGTGTGAGTACGAGAACAAGGGTACACTATACTTGGACTGATTCTTTTCCAGAAGTCTTCTTCCCGACATTGATAGTATTTGATTTTATTATTACAAGAAATGAATTCATACCCACTATTTGCTGACATTTTATTCTGCATTTTTAAACATACCATTGGTGTGATTTATTATTTCTTTGTTGTCTTTATTCTTACGCCCCGTGGCGAAGACCTGCTAACATCTTTCAACGCTATTTCTTGATGTTGGGGAATGTGGCGCTGTAGTGGGTCCTATGATTGATCCATTCAGGGGTGTCAGGCGACTGGTGAGGTGTTTCGAGTCTGAGGTCTAATCGTTTAGATTACTTCCTCAAGAAATCGTGTTTGTGTATGCGAATGTCTGGGATACATATCCAATTTAAACAACCTGGTTCGCGAATGGCTAAGCTTTTTACAAAAAAATGTATGGTTTGTATTTTCTCTTGTATGATATTCAATACAGTGCTGACAAACTTTTTTGCGGTGTAGCATTTGATGTTCAGGCTAAGAACATGAACGTTTTCTTTCCAAGGCGTTTCTTTAATGTGGGCTTATATCAGCCTTAATTTTTGCTCCGCTCACGCAAGTACAAAAGCGCCATTGTAATTTCAGTATTTCTCCTTTGGAACAGAGGGAGGCCTCTCAGAAGAAACCACCCAGATTGAAGCAGCCACCCAGCAGACCCTGCACTACACATTGGCCAATCAGCAGGTCCAGTTCCATCACATTGGAGAGGATGGACAAGTTCAAGTGGTGAGTAACACTAGTTTTGTCTTTACTTGTTAATCCTCCGAATTGGTCATCACTGTGGGAGTGGCGGGTCTTAAAGTACAGGTTATTAATGGACAGATACTAACTTTGCCATCCAATATAGTGAAACCAAAAGCAGAAATGTACTGCATCTTCAGGGTTGGTGCTGGATAACTGCTCCAGCTGTTTGGGTCAAAGGTTATAATCAGACCATTACAGCATAATAGGTGGGCTGACACACAGGAAGTGTCTGATACTGGTTATCTTTTTTTCTTGTGTAAGTCGTAATGTTCAAACCACCCAAAAATGTATTTTTTAAATGTTTTTATTTATTTTTTTACATGTGGCAATGGGATGCTGTACGAACGTATGCAAATACATATGTAGTATGTACAGAGGTGTGAAAAAATGGCCAATGGTTCCAAAAATATATATATATTTTTTTATCATTCTGTTTTTGATGCGGCTAGGGTTAGTACGTATACATGGCACCTGCTGTCTTCTTATATCATGGTGAAGTCCAGCATGGTATCGTGATGCCACACTACTGGGTTGTCCAGTTCTACAGCTTCTTGGCCATCATTTGACGTAATACTGTTAGAATTCAAAGCCACTCGTCTCGGAGATTGTCATTTTGTTTGATGATGAAAGATCTCGTCATGTTCCGCACTGTTGAACTTTTTCATGTTCACATTGCTTTTTGGTTCCGAGCAACTGATTCTCTTCAGTGACATAAATGTTGTGAGGTGTATTAAGTTACATATGGAAATGTAGTGTTTCTGTTCGTATTTCTGTCAAGCTCTGTGGTATCTGTCAAAACCCCTTGACAAGACATGTGGCATGCAGTGTTTATGTATTTTTATTTTTTTTTTGCGCTCCTTCCATCTGCTCTTACTTTGCCATTTGTGCTTTTGCTTGGCCCAAATTTAGATATGCGATCATTTGCATTGGCTGTCAAGTTATGTTTATACATATGCATATTGCATATTTTCTTGGATGGTTTTCAACTTTTGTGGTTGCTTGCCAATCACATATGGTCTTCTTGAGAAATACTGTACACAAAATATATACATCTGATGGCACTTAATTCCGCTTTTCTTTATTTACTCTTTTTCACAAATACATTGAAACTAAAAATGAGCAGTGACGTGTGTGAAAATGAACGATTACAGAAATAGTACATAAAGCAAGAATTTACAAAGATTCAACAATTAGTGTGACAACACGGTAGTAAACATGCTGCTGTCCCAGCTTTTTAACTTTTTAGAAACATGTTGCAGGCATAAAAAAAAAAAAGAAAAAAAAAGTAAGATCTACATAACGTGACATTGATGAGGTGCTGAATCTATGAACGCGGAGGTGGAGAGGAGGATCATTGTTTGTAAGGGAAATCCCCCTCCATAAGAAAAATCCGATTGTTGCATTTGGTCAGTGTGTTCCTTTTTTTGTTTTTCCCACTGGATCCTGGCCGGTAACCCCATGTAACCCCCTTAGCGACACTAGCAGTTTTTATTGCCTCTCTATTCCTCAAAAATGAACTTATAATCAATCTCGGCACTTTGCTTTACTCTTGCGTCTTTCTTGGGACCCATGTTTTTTTTCCCTAGCACAGGGCAAACCCTTTAGTGGTCTACAACCTGCAAAACAACGATGCCGACTAACGGCAGGTGGAACAAACTCTATTTTGTTAACTATAGCCACGTGAATCGGGTCGGTTTCCGAAGCTTTGTCCGAGAACCGGGACAAAGATTTCCCGAATATGTTGATTTCCAATGCGGTTGACTTCTGGGGTACCACTGTATTAGGCATTAAATATTATACTGCAATGAGGGTACATTAATTTCTTTCAACCCCCTGATAAACTTGTATGCAATGCTAAAGATTTTTCTTCACCCCTCAAATCCATGCATAATACCACCCTTCGGATGTTTTTTCCGGCAAAACAAAAAGTGTTGATCTGAAGAAATCATGGCATTAGAAAAACAAATAATCATGTATTTTCAGTATTTTTGATATTTCATGAAAAATATTCCTTTTCAGATTCCACAGGGCCAATTGCACATTGCCCAGGTTCCTCAAGGAGAGGAGGTGCAGATCACTCAAGACAGTGAGGCAAGTATACATGGATTTATCCTTGAAGTTGTGTGAGGAAAATAACTCTTCACTTTTTCTACTGTTTTTCTTCTGTATCACATTTCAAACTTGCACAGTAACAGGTAAAGTCGGAAGAAAAAATGAAATATCAGCGTATGTTGCAAAGAAACGCGCACATTAACTGTTTTCTTTTCTTATATTGCCTCACGCAGTGGCCTCCGGCACACTGAATAACCAAATGGCTCATTTTAAAAACGGAGTTTCTGAATAATTGGGGTGAAACAGTGCACATTCTGAGCATATTTTCAAACGCACACACGATGTGAGAAGGGGAATTTTGGGGGTGACAAGCCTTGGGCTTGGTTTTTGTAAACCAGACATGTTTTATCCAATATTTAGTCCATTAACTGATCGTTATCACTCGTATAATACTATGAACTTGTTTCTCACAGTTTATTCTTGTCAATTTGATTCTGTGCTTCGTAAGAGTACCCCTATGATAACATTTACATCTTTGCTACAATTGTTGTCAGTGTGTCATAGCTTTAAATGTCCGACTGACAATGTGACAAATTATAGTTCATCGAGTTTTATGAAATTGCATTGACTGTAATCGTGTCTTCTGTTCGAATACATCTGAGTGAAGCACTTCCGCAATAGCTGACTCTTAAAGTCATTAGTGATTTGAATAAAAACAGATGTTGCCTGTTGCATGCCTTCATGTTTATATACCCGCCTACTTATTCATAGAGTTATGACTTTTGTTTCCATGTAAATCTCAGATGTCTCATGTCCCCTACCAGGCATCCCTGCATGTGCTCACAAAACTGACTTCCCAGCTGAAATTAAAATTTAAAGCCCACTGACAGTCGAAGAGTGATTTTGGCATTAACTTCACTCTGGAGTCAGGTAGTTGGGCAGGGATTTATTTTATTTATTTTATTTAAGTGCCTGTTCACGCATGTAATCGCAGACTGTATGCTGTGTTCGGCACGTGCATTACCGGTTGATATTTCTGCAGGAGCCACTGACACTTTAGCCCACGTGTTTTTCACATTTCCGACCCTGTTTTGCACCAGGAGGACGACGTGAGCGATTGAGTGAGAGAGAGAGCAGGAGTATTGAAGGGATAAAAGCTTTAAAGACTTTCCTGTTCTTAGTGGCTGAACTCCGATTTTCTTTTCTCCTCCCCCCCCTTTCCTATTTCATGATTGTTTGTTTTTTAGAGTTCAAAGCTTAGCAACAGAATCCCACTTCTCCCAACTGCCACTCACACCGAATATGTTTTTATTAGGAACAGACCCCTTTCCATCAAGACATTAGGTCCAGCAAGCTCAAAGAGGAAATGAGCTGTTTGAGAGGTTACACTCTTCTCGGGCCATACGACGTCTTAGACTGCTGCAAACAGTGGAATGCAATTAGCGAAAGAAAATTGCAGAAAATCGTGACATGTTTAAATATGGCACATATGCTATGATCCAGTTTGTGAATTCCTGTTTATGTCATTGTGGTTGTTCAGAGTTTTTATGATGGTCGTTGCTGTTTGAATTTGTTTTCCAGAAGTCATGTTGTGAGCAGACATGACAGAATAGTATTAGTGTTTACGAGCTAACACTTACGGCAACTGCATGCTGAGAATCCATACAGCAGTTGTCGAACTATACTCATACTGACTGACAGAGTGGATTGTGAATGTATGTCGATGTTTTTGCGTAAACAAGCTCAAAGTTTAAGCTAAAGTTTTTAATGAAATCGTTTTTCTTGTTGGCAGTTTAAAGATCCCATTAAACACGTGAGCAAATTAGGATGCATTAGACTGCGTATGTGGGATCTGTTGCTTGGGTAGAGGAGCTGTTTTTTTTAATTTGATTTGAACGTGCAGCTTTTTTTTCATGGCATCTCATTTCTGTCTTTCAGGGGAACCTCCAGATCCACCAAGTGCATGTTGGCCAAGATGGTCAGGTAAGAACTGTGACTTAAGTCAGAGGAATGAAAGCACTGTAAATTCCCTGTGTTTGAGGATGACATTTATACCACTCTTTTGTGTTGTGTCGAGAGGGAGAGTTAGTTTGTTGGGTTTGCTGCCGTATTTATTGTCTTTTGCGCCTCTGGGCCTCCTCCGCCGGGTTACCATCTCGCAGATGGTTCCAAAATGGTTTGAATGCAACCACTTGGCTCCGAAAATGTCTAGAGGATAAGCAAACATCATTGGACAAGTGAGGCAGTTTCGGTGTGGAGCGGAGCTAATGGAAAAGTACTTTTAGGAGCACATCTATCTGTTCATCGCCATTAGAGAAGAAAACGTAGGAATGCTTGTCAGCTTTTGCAGTATTTGTACCTAGGGGTTCAATTGTGCACCTTGTAGGGTCCATCACAAATGTTTTACCTTAGAGACCAAAAATGGCAGTACCCTCTTATCTGAGAGTGTACCACATCTACACAAGGAACAACCTACCCAAACAATATAATGTATGGCTTTAGAATATCTATATAAAATTGACAACAATTGAGGTTAGCCCAGGGGTGGGCAAACTTTTTGACTCGCGGGCCGAACTGGGTTCTAAATTTGGACCGGAGGGCCGGACCAGGAGCAGATGGTATAGGCGTTGTGTGAAGTCATATAAGCGACCTGTAAAGGTCATTGCATAGAAGATCTTGGCCTTTAGTAGGTAGTAAAGCATGGATATTCCAAACAAGTTTTTTGAAAACAAATGCATTTATTAACAGCATTAAAAAAAATAATAATTCACTAAAAAACTGCTATCAGTGATTCTCATAAAATACGACACTGTTATTATGAATAACAATCTCCATCACTTCAGTGCCTGCAGGTCAGATTAATGAAAGATGTTTATCTTATGGGATCACATCAAACGGCAAACATTCTGACCAAATATATCATCTTGAAGAATCGGTGAAAGCATACATCCAAATAAAGTAATCAAAACAGCAACACGGTGAGGGGTATCTGAAAATCAGAGCAGAGTTTTAACTCGCAAACACCTGGTAACAGAGGTGAGGAAACGGGAAACACTTGCTTAAAGTAAGCCTTAAGAACTTTACAGGTTAAGATTAGTCGCAAATAGGTGGTGCATCAATGTCCTTGAGCATCCTGCATTGTTTGAAAATGAGAATGGTCGCTAGTTTCAATCCCTGCTATGTGTACAAATCATATTCAAAATGCATTTTTTTACAATAAACTTGAGAGCCTCCCGTTCATTTTCAGTGGGAACAGTGTTGTTGGTGTCCCTTTTTTGCTAGTGCGTCATAGTCTGGAGTAAAATTTGTTGTGGCAATTCTTAGGCGAGATCCGAGGTGTTGGTCCGTTTACCTTGATCTGTGACGGGTTGATGTTGATGTGGCTGAACGTCACGTCGCGTACGTCGAGCCAAATTGGCCACTCTTTTTTAAACACTCGGCACTCACTTCTTTTTTTCGGGCCACTCATTTTAATGGAAGGATTCCAGGGGAAGGTTTGTGGGTGGCTTTAGCGCAAAACTGCATCTGAAAGCTCAGCGCGCGAATTATAAGAATGCTGTCGTCAAAGCCCACGCTCTAAATTCGGGACTGATACGAATAGAGCGAGAGTGCGCCAAGTCCGTACTACTGAATACGTACACGCACTTGTGAGTGTGCACCGAGCTTTCTGACACGGCTTCCGGTAGTAAATGCGCAGGCGAGCGCTTCGCCATCTACTGGGGAAACGCAGTCATTGCAGGCAAAATGACAAAAAAAAAAAGTTTAATAATACAATTTGTTCAGGGTTGGCGGGCCGGATTAAACGGTCCCGTGGGCCGGATGTGGCCCGCGGGCCGTAGTTTGCCCACCCCTGGGTTAGCCCGTTGATGTGACCCACGGCAACTCTTCCAGTTCCTCACATGGCCTATTTTGAGAATTATTGCCCACTGGTGGTCTAGAGACAAAGCTTTTGTGAAGGAAATTCTTTGTAATGCTGGCGGTCTGGTAGTTAAATTTATCATCGTCTGTGGACTTTTTTTTTTAAATCAGCATTTGTGAGATTTTTTTTTTTCTAACTACAAAGCAAATGCATGTTGGTGGGTGAAGTTGCTAATGTGAAAAGCTGCTTTTTAAGACATTTTCTTATGTCCAAACCTTTAAGACCAGTCAGACATTTAACATCGTTATTCAATCTAGTATGACTTGCTTTTTTCCAATTTAGCGATTCCATTTGTGATTGCATGACCATAATTTGCAGAGAAGGAATGGCACCAGACTGTGTGAAAATAATCACCCTTCACCAGATGTAATATGTCAAAATGTTTAAAATGATGTAATACATTAGGATCTTAAGCCGCATTCTGGATGTGCATCTGGAAATATGCGCTTTCTGCTGCTCAGTTCTTTATTCAGTTGTTGAAGATCTCAATCACCCATCCAATTAATTCGTGTGTACACTTGTTTTGAGAGCTTTTGATGGCGTTTTATTGGTGTGTTCGCAACTGCTCGAGGATCGCACCAAGGATCGTTGCTTTTCACAAAGGCGATGTCCTCAAATGACTTTCTTTTTGAGTCCGACTGCAAGAATTCCTCTCTGGCTCCCTCTGTGTTAGTAATTTGTCCATTGCTGCACCAGTACACATGTATAGTACCATTCAAATTTGCTTCAGAAGTCCATTCTTATTAGGTTTAGCTTCTGTTCCCATGACAAACACGCATTAGTTAAAAACCTCTGCATTTGTTAATGTGTGCAGACTTCGGTTCCTTATACACAGGCACCAAGAGATTCTAAGATGTGAGAACTAGAAAAAGCAAAAGGCATTTAATTCCCTTGGGTTTGTTAGTGAGCGTTGTCCAATGAAATGCTATCATAGATTCCTTTTTAGACTGATGTGCTGCTGTTTGTATTTCTAAAATGATACGCTGTTCCAAAACAAATTGAAAGGGGCTTTTTTTTTTTTTCTCTCCTCTCTTGTTAGACATTGGGCCTTTTATTCAAATGTTATGGTACTTCACACTGACATCAGGTCATCTCTTAAATCTTATTCACTGACAGAACATGAAGGCCAATGGGCCGGGCCGGTACAATGAGTAAACTCGCCTATCTATGTAAATTATATATAAATACAATACGACAATATCTACCTCTGCAAATTTGAACCTATACTTTAATTAAAATACACAATGAGCTTCATAGTTGCGCTCATAGAGAGATAGTGTTACTAATCAAATTACTCATTCAATTACAAAAAGTCTGTTACCATGTCAACCAGTGGTGATTTTGTCAAATTTTGTCTTTTTTAATGTTTTTCATGATTTTCCTTTTAGGGGGGAAAATATAGACTGATACTATCGCTTTAAAAATGGATAGAACCTGGAACAAAATTGTAATTTTGTTTATTAGGACCTTTAAATGAGTAGTTCAAAATTGAATTCAGCATGGGCGATTAGATATAATTAAAACATTGCCAAAATGAGAGGGGTGTACTCACTTTTGTGAAATACTGTACACGTGTGAATTATTGTAGTGTTTGAAAATGTTTGCCCCTTGACTGTTTATTTATTTTTGCATGTTTGTCGTCACAATTAAATGTTTCCCATCATCAAACAAATTTAAGTAAAGACAAAACGGCAAAATTATATCGAAGAGATTTCTTTAAACAGGTGTGACATTATCACATATCATCGCAATGGCCGATCAGGGACCGTGGAAGTGATATCATGAGTATAAAAAACTTTGGACAAATGAATGCCCCCTTTCTTTGTTTACAGAGAGGTCCTCTTGAAGCATTCTACATATGATGTCACTGTTTTTGTAATCTCGCAAAAGAACATGAGGCTATATTTTTGTAACATATCCCAAACAGTTAATCACGTTGAGTTCCCTTCCGCTGTCTCTCTCCCTGGAGCTGTATTCTTCTCCAGCCCATTTCAGTGTTTTTTTTGTTCCTGCTGAAACTATGGTTACACATGTCTTAAACGACACCTGCCACCTTGTGACACTACGGGTCACAATCATTGTCAGCTAGTTACTGTAGTATCTCTATTGGAATTTTGGCTGCATCTGGTTCCATTTGATAACATTGTTTAACCTTCACCACAGCTGAGCTGCATTGGGATTCCAAAAGGTTGTTCACCTCAATTGTTATCCTACAGACCGTTAAGTTTCTAATCACAGTTATTCACCATTTACTACGTTTATGTACGATATAAACAGAAGTATTTGGAAAGAGATAACCGGTCCTCCAACTGCTGACAAAAGCAATTTAAGATTTTTTTGGTAATTTTATCATTTTTTTAGAGCTCAATTTACCAAATAAACAAGAAAATAAACACGGCACAGGACATTATAAGGATAATAATAGAAAAACATCAGCAGGTTTTTAAAAATGATCTGTTGTAGTATGACATTAGTTTTCAAAACATAGCTATGATATGACGATAGTATATTGTTTTGTAACTGCCATACTTTTCTTCTCTCTTCTCAATGTAGATTTACTTCAAATTTGTATTCAGTTATTGACAACATAGCCTTTGTTGTAGCAGCCCAATTGGATGCTCTTACCATAGATTAACTTTTAAATCCCCACAGTGGAAGAGATGGCAACAGATGGCAGACCAATGAAACTACATATATTATACTCTTTTACTGTACTTCCTGAGTGCCCGTCTCCTTTTGTTTCTACGCTGCGTTGATGCAGACCAAATGCGGGATTTGGAAGATGAAAGGCAAGACCGATAAAGAGGACAATGTTAGTGTTGGAAGGGAGAATCAGTGGAGGAGCTGCTTCATGCCATTTATGATTAAACACTCAGACCAGTTGACCTTTGAATAAGGAAGGAAAAATAAAATTACTGGATCAGCTGCCACCTAAAATTGAAAGAAGTCTATGCCAACTCAAATGGCTTAGGAAGTGTCTACATTGGCCTCAAAGGAATCCATTTTATTCTCATATTTCCATATTGTCTGGCATATACCTTCCTCTGCAAATCTGTCAAAGCAGGAAGTAAGACACATGACAAAAGTCTAAAACAAGGGTGCGAAGTCAAATCACTAAGCTTGTCATTCAGAGGTGGAGAAAAAGAACATCAATGTATACATTAGTTGTCACCTGCTTGCATTGTTTACAACGATGGACCCGATGCCCACCAAAGGGCGTTAAGCATGTCAAAGTCCAGAAGACACACCCCTTGCCTTGCCTCACCTCCTCCTCTTGTTGAACCCCTTCCATCTTTTTGCAGCAGATGTTATTGCGCATCTGCTGGATTATCTCAAGCATCATTGTTTGGGTGTGTGTGAGAAGTAGGTCAGAGATTAAACAGAGGAGAAGAAAGCTGGTTCTTGGCAGCAGCCTACCAGGACCTGTACATGGACCTGATTGACCTGATCCAGACTAAGAGTTCAATTAGTGCTTGAATGAAATCGCTAGGTCCTGTTGTTCATTGCACATGCGGCTTAAGTAAAATGAGGTAAAAAAAGCTACAAAGAGCATGCTTTATGGCCCATTTTAGTGTAAGGGCAATGTACAAAAGCGGGGAGGCCTCGGGATGGATATTGTTTCAAAGGAGTAGAAGTCTGTTTTGTGTCCTCATGGCATCTCCGCGTCGAGATACAGAGCTAGGAAATCCTAAATTCTGTTTCTGTGTGTATCATTCATTGGCCGGTACACTTGTGGCTGTTTTATTTGGTCTGTTTGGGCAAGACCCTGGGTTACAGGCTTTGTGAGTAAGAGGGACCAGATGTTTCCAACTTAATTTCAATGTGACTCAACAAGCTGTGTGCAGACCTGCATCATCATTGAAGTCCAGAAATGCTTACATTTGAATATGTTCAAGTGGAAATTTACAAGAAGGACATTGAAACCCTCAATACGTATTGTCAACTTTGAAAATGTAGGACAAGAGGACCACAGGGCTTTTTGCCGTCCTGGATTAGAATTGCATTTCTTACATTCAATGGTTATTCAAAAGCAGTTTTACTAAGAATGACAAGCAGTTAGTGTACTTTATATTCTTTGCCATGCAAACCTTTTTTTCAAATGTAATTTTGACAACCTAAACTGCCTCAGCGCTTTGAAATTTGCAAATTAGAATACGCATCAACAACCCGAGCAAACATTTGATTTAGTGTGTCCCTGCTGCGATGGTGTTAAGGCTTCAGAATTATGTGTGGGAAAAGAAAAACACGGCCTACAAGGGGAGCTGTAAAATTTTAGTGTGAATAACTGACAAACAACAACTTGCACCAAAGCGCTAAGAAGAGAGAAAGGATTGTGAAATTCACACACATTTTGGACCCTCCATCAGGATGTTAAGTTAACAGCGGAATAGAATGGAATGGAATAGAATAGAGTAGAATACATAGATAATGGAACGGAATATAAAACCCTTATTTTCAATTAAAAATTGAGAAGAAAGTAGAAAATACAAGTTGAGGTTAACTATTGAGGCAAAAGGTGTTGCCAAATGGCCATCTGGTGTGTCCTTGTGTTTTAGATGTTTGAAAGGAAATGTCACAAACGGAACTGCGAAGCTGGATTGTGCAAGTACAGATGTAACCTTATTGCAAATGTCTATTTTATTTGTTTAGTTATAGTTTGGCATTGTAAGAGTCCTAGACAACCTGCATATTTCAAATTCTGTTTGCATTAAATGAGATGGTTCAAATCATAAAATGGCCATCATCTTAAAATAAGGAATGCACCATAACTATAAAAATGCCTTCATTAGTTAGACGGGCCAAGTTTGGATTTGCAAAGCGGAGAGAGAGAAAAAAAAAAACAGAGCGGAATTTCCGTCCTTTTGGTTTGAGGGGCCTGACTTAATTACAGCTGTTATTTTTGTCATCAGTCCCCGTTTGATTTTCTGGATCAGGGTCAGGATTTGGGTCATGCCGGGTTCGTCATAGAGCCTCTGTAACCCACGTCTTGATATGATTCTTAGTTTGATGGTGGGAATACGGGAGAAAGAACTTAATTAGGTGCAGGTGTGAAGATTTTGGATGGGAGGAGATAGGAAACTGTGGGTCAGGTTGCAAGGTCACAGTCAGGACAGGACATACGTTTATAGCAGGGGTGTCAAACTTTTTTCTTTTTAGCGGGCCGCATTGTAGTAATAGCTTCTTTCGGAGGGCCATTATGACTGTCAACCCAAATAAGTGTATGAGCACTTCATATTATATACAGTATAAGCTACAAAACAAACTGACAAATAACTCGTTTTCAAATCAGACGAGTAAAAACTGGTCAGATATTTTAAAGAAAAGATATTATTAAAAATGAAGAAAATTTGCAATTCTAGTCATGACACAAATTTGATGCACAATTTGTCTTGGCGGGCCACATAAAATGATGTGGCGGGCCGTATCTGGCCCCCGGGCCTTGAGTTTGACACCTGTGGTTTATAGCATCCTGCACAACATTGAAACCTGCACAGTGCATATAGCTGTGATAATTGTGTTTTTTTTTTTTTTTCTTCCCGCAAGTCTGAAATAAAGGTTGATGAGTTCAGACAGAGAGAGAGACTTCTTAGGCCAGCATATTCATTTTTCCGGTCGACTCTGCACTAAACAAGCACTGAGAACACGACTATGTTTGGGCATCTTTACAGCGGAGTTGCAGCCAAAACAAAGTCCAAAAGCCTCCCCACCCCACCTATCTAACTGGAGATAGTGTTACTGCTGAGACATCTGTCCAGAGTTGGCAGATACAGATGTTGACAGCTGTGAAGCGGAAAGGAAGTTCCAGCCACTCTCAAGTCCAAATGTTTCCTTTTTTTCATTTCCTTGTTTTGCCTTTGAGAGGTTTCCTTTGGGAATGAAAAGAACTAAATTAGTGTGTCATTTACCTTTAAACACAGAATAGTATCACTTGTTGTATAGTTCTGTATTTCTTCTTAAGACCGGCGGCTTCCATGAAATGGGATTTTCCTTACTATTCTAAGTCCAGCAGACAAAACATCAAAACAAGCATTCACTCAGACACTCAGCAGATGACTCATGTTATCATCTGATCCACAGATTGCTCTGAGTCTTTTTGGGGATGCCAGTTTGCAGCATGTACATAGTTCATTGTGGAAATCTATTAAGTCTTGCTGATGCGTCACTGGACTGGAATTTACGTGCATAACTTGGTGTACGAAATTAAAATATTTTTGGACGACATTATATGTTGAACTCGGTCATTTTTGTAGTGGTGTCTCTTTTTGAAGATACTCCACAGTTTAGAATTTGATTTTCAGCCCAACAAGTACTGAACCCAATTTAACGGCATTGTACCTGATTACTGAAAACCACGTGTTCTTACACAATGAGTCATAGGACAGGATACGCTGCTGAGACTTTCCTGCAAAGATTCTCGTGTTCCAAATCTAGCTGCTTTTCTCAGCCTCTGTTTGCATCTTCACACAGCTGAGAATGCAAACTACTCTCAGATGGAAGTAGCGAGCTGAGTAGAACAAATGTTTTGCAACTAGCAACGATATGCATAACTGGATCAGGACCACTGTAAAAACAATATCTACATGAACCTTCCACAGACCAAACATAACCACTTGCACCTTATGATGATTTCAGATACTTTAAGAACTTTATCAATCAATCCTCCCTTTTAGAAGAAAGAATTTTCCGTTTTAGCTGACCAAGTTCTCTTACCTTATTGACAGCAGAGTGAAACTTGAATATATGCTCAATTAAAGTGAATAACAATTCACTATTAATATAATCCTATATAATACACTGATCATGTTGTTCCACCACACAACCGTAGAAACAAAGCAGAGTACTTGGCAATAGAGCTATGAAGATTTCTTTACGTCTCAGTGGGTGAAGAAATACTGAAACAGCTGGTTCCCCATTTCATGTTCTCACATGACTGAAGAATTGGCTTAACGGATCCATAAAATGACACTTTTTTTTCACCACACTGGCTCTTGCTTTGGCAATTCAAAAGCCACAAGAAATGAAGCTTAGCTTAGAATAGAATCGTAAAGCATGTCACTCTGCATAAATGTAATGTCAACAACTCTTCTCAGAAAATTCATTACCACTCCAAAAACTCTCCCACACCAATTTTTCATGCAGATTTTCTTTTGATCAATAGTCCGTTATTGGCAATCAAATGTGATTTTTTGTTAAGAGTGTGACTGCCTCAACCTCAGTCAACCCCCTTGTTTGATCCTGTTAGTCAGGCAGACTTGCACACAAATGACTTCCATCAGGCTGCCTGGATTTGTTTGGTGTGTGGTGGTGATGACGCAGCAGAAATTGTGGCGAAACTTTGTTGAAGACATAGCAAGCTGGTGGTTGGTGAAACAATTAACTAAACCAGAACTATCCAAGTTCAAAGTAAAAAAATCAGACTGGGGAAACTATGTGGAAATGAGGTTTGTTTTTTCTGCCTTTTATAATGCCCATTGGAGAAGTCTTAGCCAACCTCAGCACTGAGTGCAGCTGGAAGGCCACTTTAAAAGCAGACCTCTTAGAAACTTCACTAAATAATCATGCAAGCAGCATTTGATGAAACCACTGGGTTGAGACCTTTTTCTAAACACAAGCCACCGAATAACAGAATAAGCTGAAATGTGAAATAATGTCATTGTTTATCACAGAAATCTACTTGTATCTCTTTCACATAAAACTGTGATTCTTTCTTTTGCCGCAAAGTTGGTTTGTATGTTTATTTGACACAACTCACTTCCACTCTGACACCTGTGGTCAGTTAAAAGACATAAACACATCAGACTGAACATAAATGAGGCATTCAGCTGTTTGCTTTCATTAGGCTCTTAGTTCTTCCTCTGGTGTGTGCTACACTGTCAATCATAACAAGTGAGTCTGCTGCTTTGCACATTCTGCGGGTTGAACTTGATGAGGGGTATTGTTTTATTCAGACAAGTTACACTATTCGGTCAAAGTTGAAGCCAGATGACTCATCAATGATGTTCCTTTGCCCTCCCTCCCCATCTGTTGGTCCCTCATGTGTAGGTACTCCGGGGAGCTCAGCTTATAGCGGTGGCGTCAGCTGAAGGGGCTGCAGCAGCGGTCGAGGGCGCCGCTCTCCCTCCTGACATCCAAGTGCAGTATGTTCAACTTGCCCCCGTCACAGATCACACAGATGCAGTGCAGGTAAATAAAAAGCACCCACGGCAAACTCGTTGAGTCACTTGTACCCAGTGTAAACAGTTGCCTAGTAACACAGTAACAGAAACTGGGTAACATTCCACGTACATGAGTAAACACATCTAAATCAGTCACAATCCACTTTGGTTTATAAAGACTTCATAATAAACTCGAATAGTAGTTTGTGGAGCTCAAGAAGTCCACCAACGGTATTATTTTAAAAACTCTCCCCGAAATCTGCCTTTACACAGAGAAATATGCTCGGTCTTAATCAGTAATGTCAGAAAACAATGCTAGGTCAAGAAGTATTAAGGAGTGTGACAGATTTGAAATAAAACCATCCGCATGAGAATGAAGTGTTGACTTTCAGCTTTAATTGATGGGTTGCACAAAAATATGGCACTCAACGTATTACAGACATAAACAATTATCAATAACATCGACTTAATAGTAATTTGCACAAATATGTATTATCAGTAAAAAAAAAAACTTGATGGCGCCCGTCTTAGTGAGTTAACATGCAAATTGATGCTTGCCAGTGGTTTGGACTATTTAGTGGAATAGCTGAATCCAGCTACAAAAAATCTTAACATTTATAAACATGTAATTAGGTGTCTTTAGTTAAAAACCAAAACAAACAATAATAAAAAAATGAAATAAAACGCTAAAACAACTAAGGCAAATCCACTGTTTTGATATACTTTTACTAGCAAAACAACAACGCTTTAATATGGCCACAATCATCAGGCTTAATCCAACAGACATCACAGAACAAATAAAGTCCATCAATCATACAAGCAACTCATAAACTGGGATATTTTGTTGATATAAATGGACTTGAAGCTACATTTGTCTGTAACGATATTAGCAATGTCCTCCTGAAATGCAAGAAAGCACCACAAAACGAATATGAGATCTCTGAATAACTCATCATAGTGGTAAATCAAGAGCCGTCTGCTGCAATTTGTGCAGAGAAATACATATCTCATTGGGTCTCCTGGGATCTTCTGTGAAATACACTTTTTTGTTTGGACACTCTCTCAAAATTGCATGTTTGTTCATCATTATAAAAAACAAAAAAAAGTGAGCACTGACTAATAAAAAATATGAACTTTACCAAATCGTGAAACAGGAGGTGTCCGATTTACATTTGTTGATTTTAACAAAAATTTTGTCAGATTCAAATGATTTCTGTAACCACTGTCGGTCGTTTCTTAATCAACAGAAGGCTTACATCTGACTTTTGAATCATACCTACATTGATGTCGAGACAGTTTTGCTCTGCTTAGAATTTGTCAAGCGTGACTTCCACCTTGATGTGAAATAAATAACAATTTGCTGGCGCAGTTTGAAAGTGTCCGGGAGGTTTCAGGCCCAAATTGCAAATAGTTCCCGGTGTGATTGCCACCACATGCAGTGTATTTCAAATACTGCACCACGGCAAGCAATCCGACTATTTGTTTTCTCAAGTGATTGACGACGTTCTAGGTTGTTCTTTTGCAACTACATCAAGCTGTTGGATCATTCAACAGTCTGCTTTCATTTGAGCTTGATTTTAGTTTGGTATAGATGCTGTCAAGCAAACAACTTGTTAACTACTTGGGCTCTTTTGATCAGACATTGTTCGAGGATTTTATTCAATTTAAGGCCACTATATTTTTTTGTAATTCAATTGTCCATTCAGTCAGAGCATTTCTAGATCTAACCAACCAATAAATCCTTGACAGCAACGTTCCAGCGGTTAAACTGGGAATAAAAACTGAAACACTGCTATGAAGTTTCAAGCATGAATCAACCTGATGGGAGCCACAAAAGGAGCTGAGTGGTACAGAGTGTGGTATGACAGTTTGGTTTTTATGTCAAAAACTGTAAACACTCCTGATTTACAGTTCAAAGTTCAGCCAAAGTTTAGCACTGGTATGTACTGTATACTATCTCTTTGAACGGTGTGGAATTGAGAGAATTACTGTCATCTGTTTCCAAACACATGGTAGCATTTAAACAAGTTCTTGCAAAATGACTCACATTTTGATTTATTTATCTTCGCATTTGTATTTCTCTATACTGGATAATTTCACTGCCGCACACAACATCCAAGACAATCTCCTCAAGATGGCGATAATCTGTAGAAATCTTTGTCTTGCTTACCCCCTGCTTAGTCTAACCCAGCTACCATAGAGTTCCAACACACTAGCTAAATGCACATCATCATTAAATCATGTCAGAACAGTCTTTGAAGAAGTGTAACCATGAGATTGTTATCCTTCCAAATGGAGAGCCCTTGCTGCGATACTTCATTATGGCCAGAATCCGAGATTTTCAATGAAAATCATCCATGTGAGTTTTACTTGGCCTCTTTAATAAGCAATGCTTAAAATATGTGACATGCTGTGATGCAGCTGTGTGGAGTGTGCAGGGAGAAAAAACCCTGCAGGTGTGTTCGATGGAACCCCCGGCAGTGACTCATTCCTGACAGTCATCACGATTTGCACGCACATACCAACCACAGTCAGAGGGCATTCAAATACAATTTACGTTGTCAGCATTTTTAAATTGATCCAGCTAAAAAATGACATTCTGCAATATCTACCAGCACTGTGGTCTGCCATTTCTGTTCTGCTCTAGCGTTACAAAATAAGATGTTCTTTCGAAACCTTCGCCTTGGGGGTCCCGGATTCAAATGAAATATATGGGCTGGCTTTAATAATGATGCAAAATGTCCAGATGATGAAACAAGTGAACATAAAGTTTAAGAACGTAATTCATTTAAGTTCGCATTAATTAAAAAAGCTCACTGTTCTATCCCAGGACTCGGTGGAGCACTGGTTAGCACGTCTGCCTCACAGTTAGGAGGGTGCGGGTTCGATTCCACCTCCTGCCCTCCCTGTGTGGAGTTTGCATGTTCTCCCCATGCCCGCGTGGGTTTTCTCCGGGCGCTCCGGTTTCCTCCCAAAAACATGCATGGTAGGCCCATAGAGCACTCCAAATTGCCTGTAAATGTGAGTGCGGATGGTTGTTCATCTCTGTGTGCCCTGTGATTGGCTGGCATCCAGTTCAGAGTGTCCCCCGCCTACTGTCCGATGACTGCTGGGATATGCTCCAGCACGCCCGCGACCCCTGTGGGGGTCAAGCGGTACAGAAAATGGATGGATGGTTTGTATTGGAAAACAAGACAGTGTCCTGCGTCAACTATATTTTTATACCTTGACGGCAGGCGGCTGCACATAGAAACTGCAACCTATAATAATCAAGCATTTCATACAAAATCATGTATAAGATTTCAGACATTTCTTTCCCTCCGTTTTTTGCTTATCCCAGGGTGCCGAGCTTGCCCCCGCCCTGCAAGCAGACATGGAGGTGAAGGATACCATCCAGGGAGAGAACGGCGAGGTGGTCCAAATCGTCAGCTCTGTGGCTACCTGAGAGAGGCGTCTGCTTTTTGGACTCTCCAAACGTTAACCGCTTACACAGCGCTACGGTGCGGCGGAGGTCTGCGTAAGCAGACAAACTGACATTGAAGTCAGAAACCCGTTTTAACCAATCCCATACGTCAATCCAAAACAGCGTGAGCAAGCCATTTTTTTGTTGACGCTGTCCCTTGCCAAGCAGATGTTCATCGTGCACTTGACTGTGAGTCTTCAAAATCAGCTGCTGTCTTCAGCTGGTGCGTTCTTCTGAAGGAGGAATCATCCCACCCTGGAATCCACACCGGGATTATTATCTATCCTGGGCGGTTGCTGTTGAAGCACATCGGCACATACTCGTACGTTTTTGCAATGAAGAAAAATAGCAACGTTGGAGAGTTGAGTGGCTGGGTCCCACATTATTATGTTTATCCCCCCCCCCCCCCCCTATGTTAATGTTCTCATCAAAATTATGGACATTATGGTGGCACTTGAATTTTGCTGAGAACCGCTACTCTCGGGATAAGTTTGTTTTATCAGTCTTCATAATTGAATCCATATTTTGTCTCTTGGCTGGGAGCCTCCTCCCTTCACTTGCCTCTTCATGTTCCCACATTGTTCTGGTTTGTTGTTTGAGTTATCTATTTGTTGCTTGCTGGGAGAAATGCTTTTGTTTTGAAAGAGGTAGACCGTGAAATACAGGCTCTGGTGCCGGTATAAGTGGCTTGTAGAGCACCAAGAAAAGCCTGAAGGTGTTAATATGTCCAGCTTTGTCTTGGGAAACATACATTCATGTGAATAAACCATGTTTGTGGTTGTTGTAAAAGTGTGCTTTGAGTTTACTTTGTTTTGATTTTCATTCATTTCCATAAATTGAGGTTAGCAAAATGGCTTACATATGTTTCCAGACAAAATATACAAACGGAGTCAGAAATGGTTCTTAATACCACCTTTTTAATTGATTCATTTGTCTTTCCGGTAAATATTTACCATGGCAACTAGGCTTCTGTATTGTAAATTTCTTCCATCCACTTTGCGATTTGGACAGATCATTGTCAAAAGATGAATTTATTTAATGGCAGCAAACTAAGAAGATATCCACGAGATATTGTTGAAGCTGTGTATTGCTTGGTGCAGTTTCCCATGCTCGGTGTGATGTCATCGTGTATTTTGGAATGGGAGAAAGAAGCAGGCGACAAAGTGAACTTGATAAAACAACATCCCTGTCTGAAGTCTTGACTGCTTCCTCTTGTTTCTCTCTCAGTCTGTTGTTGCTGTCTCTGACCTCTCTTCATGGCCACTTCATCTTGTCCATTTTCCTCACTCCCTGTTTTATATAACTACGCTGCTATGCAACTCTCACTCCTTGCTCATTGAGTGTTACACCCCATTTACTCCCCTTTTAAAGTCTTTCGCTAAGCCGGTCAATAGCTTGGAGGGGATCAACTGGTACGTCCATCTTATAAAAACAATCCTGACATCGCTCATTTCAAATGCCTCCTCCCAGTGATCTCTCCATGTTGCACTCAGAGCAGGCTCTTCTCTTCACTTTTACAATCCTGGGTTCCCTCCAGGTGTTGCTGTGGTTCTCCTAGCAACGGACCCTCTCTCAGACGGGCTCGAAGATAACCTGCTGGAAACAGAAACAAAGCATTGATAGAAGAAAACCGTGTTTAGGAAGGAGTGTCCTGACTGACAGATTACTAAACAAGGCAAAATGTTCTGCACTTTGTCTTTGGAAGTTTACGGTATTTGCCCTTGGCAGATGTATTCAATTCACTGACGATATTTCAGACATTTGTGGGATGAGAAACATCCAGCCATGAAGGTCCTACCACATCATCACGCGACATTCAGGCGGCAAGTATAGGAAGCTCAATTCTGTAAAATGTTACCAGAAGGCACTGGAAACTCCTTAGTTGTCCTTTCATTTTACTTCTTGTATGCTACCAACTTTACGGGAACATATCTACGTGTGGAAGAACAGGAGAGCCTTGACCTCAACTTGACACAATTGTCCAACAATAATGACTTTCCACATTAGAAATGTTCTTTTGGCTTATTCCCCACACACGCACACTAAAACCTTTCAAAAAGTTGCTTTAGATGCAAAAGCGAGACCAACTCTCATATTTACAACCCGTGTAGTAACAACACTTTTGTTCTTACAGTGTATGTATCTTCCTTCTCAGTGCTGGTCTGATTTAATATCTGCACAAGCCGCATGTCATAGTTACTGCTCACCTGCCATCAGACCCTTAGAAGGAATGATTATCTTGGGATCCATAAAGATCATTGGACACAACAATCCTAAACAGACAGAGCCAGGATTGGTCTGATTTATGTGGAGAATGAGATTACACTAGGACTGCGGTGTTTAAATTGGACCTCGTCATGCAATCCTATCATTTAAAGTACTACGAGAAAAACATACAAAGTATGCAAGTATCAAGACATGCACCAAGCCATCTCTGTTTTCTCTCTCTCTTTCTGCTTTGTGCTTGCAAATGACCAAGACTCTCTTTGTGTGGCTGTATTTATTTATCAAACATCAGTAAATCTTTAAGCACTGTCTCATCTTGATTCATCAATGACTCATTTTGTGTTATTTTCATAAATCTATTTTATTAATAGCCTGCTATTTTCACCTTACCTACCGCATTTAACTGGCCCTAGTAGCGAGGACAGCCTTCAGAATTATTCACACACTAATGCTGGCGGCAGAGAGAAAACTGGATTTAGATGCCTTGCTCAAGAACACCTTAGTCCTGTTGTGTGATGGTTATGGGAGTGGGGCCACTTTGTGGTTGTCTGAAAGTTAAGGAGTGACTACTGCATGTAAAGAACATGGTCATTTTTCAGCACCTGTCTTGATCTAGGATGGGATTTGTTACTCTATTTGGCTCTCATTTTAGTTGTAGCCATGAAAGAACGTTTCAACAGACGAGGATAGAAGGCAACAACCTGCAGGGAAAATGTAAAAATGCACGTCCGATTTGTTACCCAGATAAAGAATCCGAATCTTGCCTTGTGTAATCCTCTTGAGAAGGTTGGATGCTCTCTTATTTCCAAGGATGATGAAAGTCTATTCAATGTTACATTACTTTTATTTATTTTACTTTTATTTATTTCTATTTTATTTTCCATCCCCTCAAGGACTGTTTTTTTTGTGATGAGCAAAAATGTACTTCAACTTTCACTCTCTTTAGAGCTGGACGGAAACCCATGTTCCTTTTTTTGTTTTGTTTTTGTCTATTCGAAGAAAACCCATGCATGTACCGATGTTAACTCTACATGGGAAAGCCAAAGTGTGGATTTGAACCTACAACCTCGGGTTGTTACGTCATGAGTTATTGCCACTGCAGCATATTCAATATGCTTTGCACCATTTTTTTGCAGTGTCAGCACATAAACGTGATGACTTGTTATTTCAACATGAAGTAATCTATTATATATGAAGTTGACCAGGTTATATGAATTGTACGTTGTACTTTGAATAAATGTAACAGGCAGCCAATGTTTTTTTGAGTGTGTGCGGTCTTGGCTGCCTGTTACATTTCTGTTGCGTGACATCACCATCCAGGTGGGAAAAAAAATTACCTGCAGTGCGCAGACGAACGATGCCGTCTCTCCGCTGTTGATCCCTCGGGTGCACTTTCTAATTAATTCTACCCACGGCCCGCTAAATTCCCATAACTTTCCATAGTGCCAACAGGATGGAGACACATAGCGGGCACAAGACGCCCACATCCAGGTAACTAACCAATCAGAAGAAAGCTGTTTTGTGTCTCAAATGAAGGCGAACTAAGTGAAGGTTATGTCAGTTTAGCCCGAAATTATTCATATTAAATATATTTTTTTAAATATTAATGACTGAACGGGCTGTTCAAAATTGTTTGGAATTAGCTTGGGAAAAGGGCCTTTTGTTCATTTCCTAATAATTAGGTTGTGTTACAGGGGCCACCTTCTCCAAATTGTTAATAGTAATACCAAAATTTCAATCAAGACCTCAACCGCAGTTGAGGTCTTGATTGAAATGGAAATGTTAGTATTACCGTTTTTTTCCGTGTATAATGCGCAAAATTTAACTAATTTATTGTCCTAAAATCTGGGGTGCGCATTATACATGGGTACAAATTCTTTTTTTTTTTTTTTTATCCGGATATCATACGGAGGCCGCCATTACAGATGCGCTTTCTTCTCTGCTGTTCACTTCAAACACGCTCCATAAGAACAAAATGCTCTCGTATCAGACGCTTGCTCGATCACCTGCTCGTTTGCTGTCACAATGTACCCTACACAAATCCGAAACATTTCTTCGCTATTGAGTTTGCTCGCGCATGCGCAGTGATACTGACCGGCAGAATAACATCCGGTTGTTCCCAAAGATGATCTTTTTTCTGAAATAATTTTACGTTTACGGACTTAAGTAGGAGTCGAAATTTGGGTGCGTATTATACATGGGTACAGGCTTTTTTCCAGCATCAACATGCCCTTTTTAGGGTGCGTATTATACATGGGGGCGCATTATACACGGGAAAAAACGGTATTAGAAATAAGCCTACCTCTTAATTCACAATTTGGCATCTTTTTTTGTTGTCCATCATCCGTGGTGTAATAAAAAAGTATTGGTTTCGGGATTTCCCACCACTGATTGTTCCCAGGTAAATGTGTGTTTGTTGTCACATTATTTGCATTAAAATCAGAGTTACTTTTTGCAACCATGCCTATGGGCGTGCTGGACGGGATGTCATGTGCACAGCTGTTGCAACTCCTGCGTCTGGTCTCCGCGGACCACGTGTTGTTTGAAAGTGGAGCGCGCGCTCATGAGTCCCAACTTCCTATTGATGTCACCTAGGGACCAACTTGCAGGAAGGAACACTTTGACGCCTCATTGGTGTTTATGTGCAACTTTCGGAGTACGACTGACAATTCCATCTATAGGGAATTTCTTGGAGTAGAGAAGTGAGAGGGGAGGTCCTCTCGCGTTTTTGCGACCAGATGTGTGAGGAGGGGTACAAACACAAGCAGAAACGCACACCGATCAAGCTGGCAGCACAGACCTTCCAGTGGACATCTTTAACAATTAGCAACTCATGTAAGTAAAAGGAAAAAAAAAAGCGAGAAAGAGAGAGAGCGAGCGAAAGGCGTCGCAGTTGTTTGTCCAGTTATCAAAGTGCGTGCGTGTGACGCTGCAGCGGTGGATGATGAACTTCAGACATGATGACGTAGTTTGTAACAAACTGACAGATGCTCCATGTCTTGCTCCTCACAGTTGTTTAACTTTTCTTTTGAAAGCTTCAAGTGCAGCCAACTCCAAATAGTGTTGATGGTGCAATTTCCTCTACAAATGCATTTTACATCTTTGTGTCAATTCGCTTAATTGAAAGAGTATTTATTTCCTTGGCAAACTTGCGCACTTTGTATCAAAATAGAAAAAATATCGGCCTAACAGTCATGTACTAATACACACACTGTCCTCACGAGTTAACTAGTGCCACTTTTGACCTACTAATAAATAATTAATCCTTATTAATAAATTACTGTGCTGCACTGTGGTAACTCTAATAGGCCTTACTACTCCTGGACGCTAATATCACCAAAATATCCACGCCTACTCTTGCCTCTCTTGTAACATGCAGGTCTTGTAGTTGACTTAGTCTGCCAAAATTGTCCTAATGTGCAGAAACGTGGAAGGCAGGGGTGGAAAATGATCAAATGGCTATGCAAATTTACATAGATTATAACGATCAGCTTTGACTTACACAAAATATAGACATATCCATCCTAACATTACCTGTATGTTTCTTTTAAATCCTGGTTAACACTAGGAAGTGGTTCTCGGAATTATACATCACCTCAACAATTAAAAAAAAAAAAAAATATATATATATATATATATATTTTACAGCCCTTGTGTTGAATGTCATTAATGCCTAGCTTGGGCTTGCCTTTTTTAAATTTCTAGGATGTGTGATCTAAGCCTCCATCCATTTATTTTCCAAAGCACTGTCCTGGTTAGGATGAGCTGAAGCCTTCTCCAGAGGACTTTTCATTGTGACGTATAGTGTCTCCACAGGGCACATGTAAAAAAACATTCATACAATTTGAAGTAAGGGTCAACAACATGCTGCACACACGGTACCCACAAGTCTAAAAATATCTCCCTAGGGATATAGGGATGTTGTGATTATCTTTCTGTGTTGTAGAAGTGCAATTTAACACTTGCAGAGAGTTAGAGAAATAAATTAGTAGGTGTTGGTATACTATGTTAGGATATTGGCTTAGCTCTTATTTAGTTGTTTTTATTCAACAAATAAATTAAAATAATTGGTTTAATAAATGGCAACTGAGGAAATGTTTGAATACACCAAGGAAATTGTTGATTAATTCATTAACAATTACGGAATAATTGATTGAATAACCAATTCTACAAATATTCAATACTGATAGTCCTAATACTTATGGTGTTGAAGTGTTATTTTTCACACAAATATTGACTCTAATTATGATTTCACTACTGCATGAGTGATAGTTTACGGTGCATACCGACTTGCGTACAAATTCATTTTTTTTCACTTCCATGGGAGCAGAACTGCATCGTAAAGCGAGGAGCCCCTTTTTTCTCCGATTATGTGTCTATGTTGCACCAAATGGGAACTAATTTAGCTGTTATGTTCCTCGGAGGCTATAAACCAAACATCTTGTCCAAATAAAACCGCCTCACCAGATGTATTCGTCAAATAGCAAGGTAATATGTTAGGAAAGGGAGTTTTTCCCCATTTTATAGTTTAATGCCCCTTGGACTAATGGATCCTGGGAGTCACTGCGATAGAGAGAGAAAAGTTGTATCCAAGCTGCAAGAAAGTTGATATGATCAACTTTGGCATGAAGTGAGGCTGCATACTAGATTCTAATGAAGATTTTGTACATTTGTTAAATAATCATGAATAGCAAGCTCCATTAGCAGCTTTTTTTTTTTTTTTTTGGTACTGTAAATGCTTGACACACAGTACCTGGCACTGCATCGTTTGCCTCAGTTTCTACCTCCTTATCGAGGAATGTTCCTTGGCAAATGTCAGGTTGCATTTCAGAGAAAAATTCAGATCCTTAACAACATCAGTGTAAATACTATGCAACATTGTGAGGATAACCTCACACGCGCATTGTTCGAGCTTGCTAAGCGCTCTCCATCAGAGACACAAGTAATTATGTACATATATCATACAACGTCATTTGATTCACACTCTATTGAGTTTGAACAAGCTAGAATGGCCCTTTTGTTTTCAGAGGCATTAGGGACTGAGCAAGATCATCTAGTTTGGACCGAGTCCATGTCTAATTCCATGGGAGAACGACTGCTTGTTTGTTAACGCCAGAAAGCTCTTTATGTGCTTATGCGATGAAAGAAAACTCCACTTTGACTTTCACTCAGTAGACGTAGAAGAGCTCTGAGAAAAGGCTGCACTTGATTTAAATGTTCTTATTTTTGTCGCCACTATAAATATGACGATGCCAGATGTGGCATGCAGCAGAAGTTGTTTGTCGGGGGTTATAAATGGCTGATCTAAAAATGTATTTTCCTCTGGTCAAATTGCACCAAACTTTGGCTAACTGGGACTCCGCGGCTTTTCTGGTTGTTAATCACCACAGTCTAACGTATCGTCCCACCATTTTGGTTCATGTTCAACCAATCAGGATTTACCAGTGTCACAGTGTGCATGTGTGAAGCCAACTACTTTGTGTTGATTTATATTGTTGTGAGTGTGCGCGAGTGGAGATACATGTGAGATTTATTGTGTTTTTGACTGTTTATGGGACTTCACAAAGAGAACTCCTCGCCTCCCATGAAACACATTGCTGAGCCTCCATGTCTGATTGTGGGATTGTGTCCTTGCGTTACGAGCAAGGCATCCGAGGCCAAGCCCAGTCTGTACAAGACATTCTGCCACCAGAGTCACCAGAGACCATGAAACAGAAAAGCCTTGTTCAATCTCTGGCTTGAGAAACTGGATATATTTCAGCTGTGCAGATGATTATTTCACAGCACTGTTGGGGTGGAGGAAGAAAGATGTACTTTTGAGTTTGGATGAGACATGCACCCCATTCTCACATCTAGGTTGACTAAGTTCACGATTAATGATGACAGACGTGGAGTTTGTAGGACACCATTTTAATATCAACGTTGCATTATGAATCTAGTTGGATAATAAAACTCATAGTACAGAGAGGAGGACAGTCTAATGTCAACTTAATTTTCACTTACTTCTTGACTACAAATTACGGAATCTAATTTAGTGATGGCTGCTGATGACTTAGCAGCTGACTACTCCTCCCTCTTACTCCACCAGGGAAAAATGCTTTTGTAGTCTCCAATGTTATGTGTGTCCAATATAAATTGGATCGTTTTGGTAAGTTTGGTGAAGAAACAACAGTAGGCGTAAGCAGAGGAACGCTGTAACCTGATGGTAGCAGCATGCTTTGAACTATTTTTTCTTGGCTAAGAATTGAGGCTTTAGTCAAGATGGATGGATATACGTATACCGTTTCAAATATGATCTATAACGGCCTTCAGATATGGTCCAGCCAGAGCGTAGGCCCAAGTCCAATTGCACATCTGTGAGGTGACCTGCGCTTTTAGCTTCTGGATATTATTTGTTGGGTTGTAATTGAGACTCGAAGCCCATTATGTGCAGCCTAGTGAGACTATGGAAATTGCAAATATTGACAAATCCATTTAATGTAAACAGTTAAATAAGGTGCACAACTTTTCTCAGACTATTACAGGCGAGCTGCTTCAGAAAGAATCCGTTCTGCTGTTCAGCTGTTGTATTCATCTTTGTGTTTGAATGTGCCAGCTCTATGGAAGATCAAATATGTGATGTCATGATATAAGTGAACAAAAGAGAATGTAGATTAGAGGAAAAACACAAACTATTTAATGGGCTCTGCAAAGGACAAGAACATTGTATTTTCATGGGTATATGACTCAGCTCTGCAAGATTGAACCTTTGTGATTAAGGTGGAGGTTGTTGTTCCCAGCCGTCCAATGGCCGAGCCCAATCTTAGTGCAATTAGAGACGATGAGACAAGATAGGGAGACACCCATGGTGGACATTGTCACTACTCAGCACCATGATGAAGTGAGCGTGGCTGGCAGCCATCCTGCAAAGGCCCCGGGAGAAATCTCATGTAAACAAGAAGGAACAGAACAAAACTCCTTGCTTGCACTGGGTGAACTCACTTTGAGTCAGTTTGCTGCAAGGCCAGTGTGAAATCAGCCAGATGGTTTTATGGGTTAGTTATGGCCGAGTTGTTTATTCTTGTGGATAGACTACATTTGAGTTGTTTGTTAAAGGTGTGAATTATGAAGAAACGGTCATGGAAGCGCTATCTGGAAGGTAATTCTTCACCATCTGGTTTAGCTCTTCTTGGTCACATGATGATGAGTGGGTAGAACCTCCTCTCGTCCACCACCACCGCTACACGTGCGCACACACACGTAAACGCACGTACACACGCTAGCTCTCGACTGCAAACTATTCTGTTCTTGTTTTGTTGAAAAGACGGCTGTCACCATCGATCATTTATCGAGTTTCTATACCGCTTATCCTCATTAGAGTCGCGGGTGAGCTGAAGATTCTCCCAACTGACTTCCCATAACCGGGACACCCTGGACTGGTCACAGGTTAATTGCAGGACACATGCTGGCAAACAAGCACGCACACTCCCTTTCACAAATGTCAGTCTCCGATTCCTTCCGCTCACTCATCCACATGGCCACTGGTCGATTGCTAGCTTCAGAGTCACCTCGTCCCCAGCTGGCAAGGCACTGAAGTACTCCGTCTGACAGCTGCTCAAACTCACATTCCACATCCTCAGCTCTGATGCATTCACAGATCTTGCCGTTGGAAGTTTGTCAATTTGCGCCAAGGTCGAACAAATCACCGGTTAACCAATGCTGGGAATGGATTTGACATGGTTACTCATTGGATTAACGAGTCTGAATAGCCTGAATAAAATGATGTCTACGTTTCAACACTTGTCTCTTTTTGGGTGACACGGCGCAATATGTGGCTTGCGAGTCTGTTTACGGTCAAAGCTTCTAGATTTGAATCTCACCTCAAGCCTGTTTAGATTGTGTATTCTTGTGTGGTCTTTCACCAGGTACACTGGTTTCCCTCCACAACCTCTAAAACGTGCAAGTTAGAAAATGTGTAGACTCTAAATCACTCACACTGCAGATAATATGAATGTGAGTCTTAATGTTTTTTGTGTGCGTGGCAATCTTATGGGATCAATCCAAGGCCCACTTATGTTTGCCCACAGTATATGTGAAACATGTAGAAATCTGGGTAATCTTTAGAGATACGATTACAGTAGTAGTAATACTGGTCAATTTGCATTGTGTAATGGCTCATTTGGTTGATCAGCATCACTCCCATTTTATATTGCTTAATGACTTTCTGAGCTTTAAACATTGCTATTCATGTCCTAAATCTACATTTTCTTATAATGCCTCGTTTTGCGGTACTCGTGAGACAAATTCTTTTTGTAGTTTAATAATCATTAACGTGATTAAATGGGGCATCAGTTTCACACGGGGTTGTGATAACCAGACTCCCCAAATTGCATTCTGGGTAGTTACTTACTGCTCCAATGTGTGGCATCAGTGATGACAGGTGTGTGCTGAGTTCAAGACTGGGGGAGATTGGAATGAAAAAATGCAGCCAACATAAAATACAAAGAATTCTGTCAGAACTTTCAGTAGTGATCCAAAGTGTGATCTGTAATAGACGGCCATTTCAACATTAGTGTTGGAGGTCGTTTTTCATCCTTGTCTTCAATTATGCACTCGTATTTACAGGCTAGTTTATTGAATCAGATGGCACAGATGGACATTGTTCCATGGTTTAGAAAAGGAAACGTCACCATTTTATCCTCCCATAAATAAAAGCATTAGTGCAGCATTTACATTTGACACAACGAGTAATTGCAGTGTATATTTGTAAAGCGATAATATAATCTAAGTATCATAAACTGTTGGTAATTTTGGTCATTATTGTTCAGGGCTTCCACGCTGAGACTGACAAGAAGGTATTTTAAGTCTTACATTGTGTTGGGTGAATTTATTTAAATGTTATATTTGAGTTTAGCTCTTGTTTATTCATATTTTTGATTGTTTTACAGCTCACTCCTCTTTTTGTTTACTACTAACTGCTTCCACATGTCAGACTTCACCAGCCCACACAAATCCACAGTGTGTATGGGTTTGTATCGGGAGCCTTTAATAGCTTGAGACAGTCCTGGAGAGCCTGGAAGCATGAGTGGAGGGGCTACAGAAGCCCGCTGATGAGGGCGGAGATTGGTGGCTGGATGATGGGATAATGCAAAGACAGTATGAGGAGGGAGGCAGATTTGGGCAGACATCACCTCAGGCCTGCTTGGTGATGATGAAACAAGGTTGGCTATGTGGGATGACTGGTGCAGATGCTTCCAACTAGAGCACTTGCCATTTGTAAACATACCATACAAATGGCACTCTTTTCATTTCCAGATAATAATGCACTGTACTGTATATGACTGAAGGAATTTTGCTTAAGGAAAGATACATACTCAGTAGTGTGGGTGATTTTTTTTTTCTTTCCAGCAAGTCCAGTTAAGCCTTTCGCATAATCACAGGATGTGTTCCAATTATATATAATAGCAGATATCTGATCATTGCTTCCATCCCAGGTGAAGTGTACTTTAGCCCTTTTTTTTCCCCCGTCAGAATGAAAGGTAAATGAGAAAAACAGCTGTAATCTTTCATGGACACAAAAACAGTCACACAGCTACCATTTCCACTGAAAGGTTTTCTAGTACCTATATGATCAAATAACAGATGTCCTCTGCCAATTTATTGGTCTCATCTTTCTGGGTAGCTGCCCTGTTTGTGAGGGGAAGCCAGGAGTGACAGCAAAGAAGCAGAGCCCAGAATTTACAACAGTAAAGGAACGAGGCTGCAAAGAAGATCAACTTAAGGCAACATGCTTTGATTTGTGACATCCTTCTTCTGGATATGGGAGAGTAGTTATTTCCAAAATCTTATTTCCCATAGGGAATTAAATCACTTTTTAATTTTCCTTTTAATATGATTTCTAACACTGCTAGATGCTAAGTGACAAAGCGGTGCAAAGAACCTTGGCATAGCAAAACCACAATCACTTCTCTACTTTGTTATCCAGCCCCCCCATAATTCAGACCATTTCTTGGCACATCTTTGTTTTGCCTGTTACCATTTTCCTAGGTTACATAGCTAACCTTGGGTGTATCACATATTGTATAGTTCTGATTTCAGTCCTAAAAAAATATGCTGAGACCCTTCACTGCAAAAACATCTGTTACTTAGCCAGCTGAGTGTGGATGAACGCTTACAGTCAGACAGACTTGAATTACGTTATCTTTCTGCTTAAATCTTCACACTGCTTCTTCATTCACTTACTGATGACATACCATCAGGAGCAACTGGGGGTTCATTGTCTTGCTCAAGGACAAGCTATTGTGACATGGTCACAATAGCTGGGCCTGGGATTGAACCCCTAACCTCTCTGAAGGGAGACGACCACCCTACCACTGAGAGATCTATGACTTCTTTTTATGTATAGAACGGTCGCCTTGTCAGATTACCAGACATTGTGTCATAAAATTATTCGTTGTTTTTGACTGAGCGAATAGCCACACTACAAGTCCGACACTGACCAGACCCCGCCCGATCATTGCGCGCTGCCGCCAAGAGCACCGCAGAGTTTGTCTGGGAGGCGGAACAGAAAGAAAGGCAGCAGAGAAAGATTTGTGGGCATGCAAGAGGACCATGTGACATAAGTGCAACAATGGTCGCTTTGCATTTTAATCTGGAATGTTTCCACACTTTTGTCATCTTCCTGGTCTTATTTCATAAGAAAATATGGTATGCCAATGAAGACCATTATTCATAAAATGCATGTTCTTGCTGCAGCCCCCTAAATCAAATCACTGAGAAAGTGGGTAGCACAATTGCTAACAGTGGAAAAATGAGTGTAGAGCCCTGCCTTATAAAATAATGATGATAGGTTGTCAATAGTAGGAGAAAGTAGCCCTTTAAACACAATCTCAATAGAATTTCATGAAAACATATTTGATGTTTGTCAATTTGCCGTCAAGAAAATGAACAAAACTCTATGTAACAAAGCAACTGTTTGATGTAATGAGTTGACATCTAACATCAAAAAAGGTGCCTCTCTCAAACTAAATGAAACGTTGTCCCTGCAAATGTAAACAAAACCAAGTACAGTGTATGCAAAATTTTGCCTCGGTGAATTGTGTAATGGATTTGGATAAGCACTAGTAGATGTTGTTGTTGTACGTTGCCTACGTGGTTTAGCAGAGTGCGGATATATGGCTTCTTTTGAAAAGCATAAACGGACAAAATGGTTTTGACAATGGTCATCCACCAGTCTCCTTTCGTGTCATATGTAAAACATTATGACGTAATTCCACTCATGTCTCTTCAGTGCTACTGTACTTGTGTAATCATGTGCATTTATGAGTCTATGTTGTGTTATCCTACTCACTTGTCCACACACTAGATCTTTGGCCTATTTACATTCTCGTGCAATTGAAAGCAATGTCATATCACCCAATCACAATCCAATCAACTGGTTTGGACTGGAGAATGGAATGTACCATTAATCATGAATCAAGTCAAAAACTCATCTGCCGTATATTTAAGATTTCACTCTCATCATTGTTTGCTGGTAATAATCCCTAATCTTGCATGCCTTTCAACATAATTGTGGTGATGGAACCAATAGAATAAGATTTAAGAATTAGACCCTTGTTTGCTAATACTCAAGCAACTTCATCTTTTTTTAGCCCTAAAAGCATGTTGTGGTTTTGCTGTATACATATTACAGATCCGCTTTAAGTGTCTCTACTACTGTACTGTAATCGGCCGCAATGTTTTCCATATGTAGGTGTTTTATTCCGCCAGCTCTGTATACACTATCATCCTGAAGGGATAATGAATTTTTTTTCAAATTCCAAAATTTGGCCACAGAGGGATTTCCTCTTGGAGCAAACAATGTTCGGCATCCCAGAAAAGTGAAAGCAGGGGATGATCTTGAAGAACAGTTGTCAGCTGGCGGAAACGATCTGTGCTGTTATGACTTGACATTTCCTTCACGAACCACTTGTTGGTTTGACTAAAGGAATGTTAAGTGTCCTTTAATCCCAATTTTGAACAGAGCTCCAATTTAGAGGTGTCCAAAAAATACAACAACTGGCTCATGAAGCAAATTTGAAGCTTCATTTTCATATTAGTACTATTTACACCCCAAACGGTTTAAGACATTCAAATATATTACCTATATATTACCTGTTTCTCTGAGGGTGGAGTCATCAAGGTCAATAGATTCATTTTAAAACACTAATTGAAAAGTGACTACCGACTGTATTTTTTTCATGGCAAGCTTTCAGCTGGAAAAAAAACTCTGGTTGTATGTTTTATCCAAGCGTTTGTGTACTTGGCAGAATTGAGAGTAACACACATTTTCACTGACTTTGATTAATTTAGTACAGTTGAAAGCCAGCAAGTAGCTATGCAACACGCGGCATATAAAGCACAAGTGTCAAACTCAAGGCCCGGGGGCTAGATACGGCCCGCCACATCATTTTATGTGACAAATTGTGCATCAAATTTGTGTCATGACTAGAATTGCAAATTGTCTTCACTTTTAATAATATCTTTTTTTTGAATATTTGACTAATTTCTACTCATATGATTTGAAAACGAGTTATCTGTCAGTTTGCTTTGTAGCTTTTACTGTATATAATATGAGATGCTCATATATTTATTGGGGTTGACAGTCATAATGGCCCTCCAAAAGAAGCTATGACTTCCAACGGCCCGCGAAACAAACGGGTTTGACACCCCTGATATAAAATATACATATGTATTGCTGTATTGTGTGTGTTACATGACATGCTTTTGGTCTTTTCTCTGATAGGAATGTGATACCAAGCAAACTGAGAGCAGCTGTTGAGCCTTACATAAGTGAGAGGGTAAGTACACCACTTTAAAAAGAATTATGTTTGAATTGTATGTATACCAAAATAACTAATATAAAATCAATATCTATTAAATAAAATGTCATCTGTGTTACATGCAAAGTTCAAATGATCTGTAAACATATGCTCTACATAAATGTACATAATTGTGATTCCTGAGTCAGGTTCAATGAGCTCATTATAGTTTAAATCCAAAATCTAATCCAAATTAATAGAACACGTTTTCAGAATCCTTTGTTGATCCCAAATGCTTGCGGTTACAGAATATAAATTTAAACTGTGCAAATCAATATTCTGTAGAGTGTTTGTACTGTACTGTCTGTATTTTCTGATAGAAGGAAAACGTTCAAAAGCTTATTCAGGACTCGTACAATGTTTTACCACAAGGGGGCAATGGTAAGGCATCAAGGAAATTTGTTTAGATATTAAGTAACAACTATTAGGTAAATAGGTTTGCATGTTTTTAATCCCAGATAAGTCTTCATAATCAGTCACATTTTGTCTTTGGTGAAAAATGTTTTTTGAACTTTGAATATAAAATATGTAGTATGATTGTGTGTTTTACTATATTAAATGAGATTTACCAGATTTCAGAACTGTCCAACTGTGAATAATTGATAGCGGTAATCGACAAAATAGAATAATGAAATGAGACCATGGCATTGACCAGTCTTGTGATTTACCTTTTGAAAAACATGTAAAACAAAGACACATTTTCACAAAGTGAAAATAGAATGAAATGATGTCTAAATGATTTAACATTTAAACAGAATATACGGTTTGTAAAACAAAGACGAATTTTCACAAAGTGAAAATAGAATGAAATGATGTCTGAATGATTTAACATTTAAACAGAATATACGGCGACAGCAATATTTGCTCAAGGAGCTTTAAATGTTTTTTTTTAATTTACATGAACACGGTTTGTTCGGGGATCAATATTGACCTTGGCCAAGAATATCTTTATGATAATTGGTCTCATTATATTTGCACTCCAAATCTTGTCAAGCTGTATAAATGCTGTCATATTTTTAAGTGACTGTTGAGTAAAGGTTTACTCTTTCTCAATAGCTCACTACTGGAATGGGCGTTATGATTTACGAGCTGTATTACAAATGCTGGAAGCAGCTACTGTCAGGGGAGGGGACTGACATATTTATTTTTGATTCACTATTTGCTTGTGTGTAACTTCAACTTGATTTACATTGCATGTCCAAATGCCCAATTTTGATTTTATGCCCAGAATCCGATTTTGTTGACTGTTTATTTACATTTCCAGTGACGCGTGGATGTCATTACATTGCCTCCGCAAGTTGTCAACACCGGCTAGTGACTAAACAACAATACACGAATACTAAATGTTACAGTTGTAATTGATGACTACTTAAGCGGTTAGCACGCGTGCCTCACAGCTCCGAGATTGCACATGCAAATCTCGGCTGTGACCCGCTTGTGCAGAATTGGCATGTTCTTTGTCAAGATTCAATTTGCTTTACTTGTCTTTTAGAATCATGCCTTTCTTGCTATACACAGTCTGATGTCATGCATGGTTCTGTATTTTTGTCTGACTTTAGAGGTGTTCGCTCCGTAGATTTTGTTGAAATATCCAATTGTACAAAACCTCTCGGCATTTATCTCAAGAGATTCTATTTGACTACTTTTTGTTTTGCTTACATGTGCCTAAAATTTAGGCCCTAAATCATGTCAGTGACATCCAGAAGCTTCTTTGGGATGACTATGGTCTGTACAGGTTTGCTTCATACCCATGCAGTGATGTGTGCTGTCGTGGAAAAGATGTTAGCCTGTAATTGATGTCTATCTGTGCTCTTGCATGTGTTTACCCGTGTTTGATTGACATACCACTGGCACATAATCAGGCGGTCTGAGTCATGCCAAAATTTTTGTCAGTAAAGTCAGGATAAAGAAAAATCCATTCTCAAGGTCGGTGTTTTGTACAACATAGTACATAATTGGGGATGAGCATGCTCCACAACCTTTAGGTCAGTGGTCTTACGGCAGGTGTTCAACACAACATAGTACATGTATGTATCCTGCTGCAATGCATGCGCCTGCTGCATCTCATCTCTCTGGGGCACATGTGTGTACATCTCAACATGGACCACCCAACGGTTTTGAGGACTTAACAATAACAGGCCCACTTACTTCAAGCGATATGGCTTTGGTTCAGTCAGCGGTGGATGGGCTGGACAACACGCTTCCATATCACAGCAACACCAGCCGCCACTTTGTTTAGTGTACTTGTCACGCTTGTGATCCGGTCTTTATCTTCATTTGCGTGAGCAGAGTTATACCGTAGCAGCTTTGTATTCTGTCTTTTAGACATTCATGTAAGCCATCATAGCAATCAGAAGATTTCCCCGGGTTTTTCTTTGACAGTGGCTTGATTGCAAAACGTGCTGCTCCTTTACCGTTTGAAAAACAATCTTGTGTAAACAAATTCCTCTGGTTAGACATCACTCTCATTTTTGTGACCCTTTATTTTGTGATCTCTTTTTCCTCCCTGTGAGCACAAATGTACTGTGGTACTGGTAATTAATATGATAATATGTGTGCTGGCATGATTTTTTTCCAGACATCATTGTGAGCCATGTTAAATTGAGGCCTGACTGAGGTTTGTGCTGGAAACAGTGAGGAGAAGCCTAGTACAGTATGTCTCTGTCTGTGGCTGGCTTAAGTGGCAAAATAACATTTGTGTTTTTGTACGGAATACACATTAGCACACTTCAGCACAAAGTATATATCCAGATAACCAAGTGGATATTTATCTTTGCTCACCTTGGTGTATGTTTGCTCTTTGTCGAAGAGCGCCGATTCGACGAACCACAGAAGCCGGTTTATTTGAGCTGCATAGCTTGACAGAAGTGTACTAATGCACTTAATTCAAACTCAATTTCAACACCAAGCTTCTTACCCAATTTGACATGTTGTTTTATTCTTCCAATGTGTTTCTCAACACCCGAACCTAACTGCTTATGCGTAAGGGTCTCATTTATGGCGTTAAATCCTCAGTGGACAGCACAGTGTCTTGTTAGTGTACCAGTAATCCTGTTTGTGAGGTAGAAAAGGTTGGTTCCGTTAAAATACGTTAAAACGGACAGGCACTGGCTTCCCCAGATGTCTGATAAGAGCAATGGACCGCCGTATGAGCGTCGGTGGGTGGTACGCCATGAGCCCACCTGCTCATGCTGTTTGGGAACAATCAACACAAATACGGCTCTTAAATTTGAGGTGGATGGGGACAATGTAATAAAACTGACATTAAGTTTTAGTGCTCTGCACTTTTGGGTCAAGGGAACATACTTTCAGGCCAACAATAATGTCCATGACACAGCTGATAACTCAGCATGTAGGAGAAAGAATAGCAAAACATCGGGATCCAGCTGTGAGGTATGCATATTCCATATGATTCCAATATGTAAACTTTAATTACTATAGGCCCCATAAAATGCTTTTTCCCCGTCCACAATTGACAACAGAGCTGTGATCTTGAGATTTAGTGTGCGGTCTACTATTCTGGATCATGCACACAGATGTGGCCCTTCATATCGATTTTGTATGAGATGCTGGTTGTTGCCACGTAGAAGGTCATCTTTGATCATATTAGATATGGTTGTTAGGGGAGGGCTCTTGCTTTGTTTCATAAGACCTCGCCATCGGTTTTCCCCCATACTTCTCATTCAGACGGATGCTATCAGTCAAAATGTTCATAGATTTTAGTAATGAAATAGCCCAGCTCTGCATAAATTGGCCTGCCTGTGTGATGAATTGTACCCATAGCTGGCCCGACAGTGACTATTTTAATCGCTAGTGATTACAGTCTGTCTGCAATTAAAAGGTGGAAATGACCATTTTCTTTCTGTGGGAACTATTCTATCTGAGCACACAGCCTCCTCTCTTCTTGGGTTGCTAAACTGGACTCAGTGTTGCTTATGTTTTACTTGGTTGACTTTTCTGCTCGCTCTGCACGACAAATTTTTCATTAGCTATGAATTGCACTGATTCATTTCACAAAATCACAGCATTCACGTGGGGGGAAAAAAATGCATTTGTTAGCAGTTTATCCATGCTGAGACGCTTGTGTCTAAATTCAGGAGCTGCATCATTTGGTGTATATGAGGGTTGCTGCAGGAAAATTCAATACAGCTCATCATGGCAGGCCTCGCCATCACTGTTTCTAAGGCTACATAATTTCCACACGCCCAATAGGAGGAGAAGCAGTATGATGTTGTTGTTGTTTTTTTTGCCTAATGTCAAAGGTTAAGCTTTGTGGGATCTCAAAACCATAACATTTCAACAAATGTTGAAAGACTCATTGTACACGACAGCTTTGCCTTTAGGCCTGCAAGGCTTTGGTTTGGCAGCTTTTCCTTTTTCCTGTTGCTTTTCGACTTTGCCAGTTTAGTAATCGCTCATCCGCTTATAGTCCAAGGTCATAGGAAGGCTGGAGACTGTGCCATCTGAACTAGGGTGAGAATCTGGCTACACCCATATAGACTGACAATGACACTATAAGAGCAATTGAGATTTAGTGAACCTATTATACATAGTTTGAGGTGAATGGAAGCCAAATTACCTGAGGAGATCCCAAGTTCTTTGCTTGGCAGACTGCAGAATTTTGTACAAAATGTGTCCACAAGGGGGTGGACATTCAGCACACATGTACTGAGTGCACTCTTAGAGGGACGACTGTGATTGCAGATCCCTCTGCAGACTCTCTCTGGATGCATGCACAGTTTTGTCTTAAACGTCATTCAGCTTGCTTCGGTTGATCTCAAAACTGCCACTCTTGAAATTTCTAATCTTTAAAAGAACTGATTTTTTTAATAATTCTGTACAATAGCAGACTTGTATTTAGAAAAATCTGATGGCCCTTGGCTACTGGCTCCATTGTCATGTCCTTTTCACCTTATTTAAATCAGTATTATCAGTATATCATTTTGGATTCCTCCTGATCACAGGGGCACAATAATAGAGTTCACCACAACAATTCTAAAGGCCATAACTGACAGAGAACCCAAAATATTATTATTTTCATTTTGCGCCATTAAAGATGACGACCCAAAGTGAGATCTTTTTTTTTCACAGGGTCCCCATATTCCTGACGGTTCCCTTGACTGCAAATATACACATCCCAGAAAACCAGAACGGTTTCCCTTACACTTAAGTCTGAGCAGTTTTGATAAGAGTAGCAAAATATCTCCTTCTCTTAGCCCAACATGCAGAGACATATATAAATTATATCCAGTATTGTATATTAAAAAGCCACTGGGAAATTTAGTAAAGTGCACACACAATTCAATTAATTAAAAACTCAAGTTCTCAGTTGACTGGAATATCCATTTGAACTTCCACTCATATAAAAGAGCAGCAGTGCTTAATATTTTGGGGGACACCTGGGATCATCCATCATTATTTTTGCACACTCCATCACACCCTTCCAGTGTTATCGATGCATTGAGTTTGATCCAAAAATATTGTTTTGCTATTGTATTTGGAACTGCAGCTCGTCCAACTGTCCCACTGTTAGTCCATTGTCACACGTTCCAGCATTCCAACTTCTCCCTCAAGGGAATTTGTTTTGGGGCTTGTATTGGCAGGATTAAAGTTTGTATTGGCAGGAATGTTTGGCAGGACATTTGACTATGAGTTCAAATAGGGGACGTGCCTTGAAGTGTATTAAGGTAGGCTGTTTATTTTCTTAAAAATAATTGGCTAAAGAGCTAGACTGACAGGGCTTATATCCAGGTGCAGTCAGTCAAGATAAATGATGTGCACGAAAGCCATGAATGATACATAGGATTTCCTTTTTACTTATCATGTAACAAATATGGAAAAGGGGCGGACAGTATGTTTGACCCACTTTGACCCTTCCCCTCGCTAAATTCCGAATTATTCATCTTTCAGGTATGTAAATACGCCAATGCACGTTAAAGTTAGTATGTAGGTGGCAAAAGATGCGTGGTCGTGTTTGCATTGTCAGGTTAAGACACACTTGTGGTGGTTGTTTTTAATACGTCTAAATAATCCGCTCCGAAATCCGTTCGAACTTGCTGAACCCTCATGCTCCAGTGATTCGCCGTTTGAGAAACCTCGCCCCTTTCTAACTCGCTCAGCATTAGCATTCCTTAATAATGTCCCTTGGGTCTAAAATCAATTGTTTTCATAGACATCTGGAGTGTGATGATGCACATCTTATTAGCCCTGTTAAATGCAAAGTGAATGGATTTGTTTCATCTTATCACAGTTTACCTCGCTTGTGTACATATCGATTTATAGCACACAATAAGTGTGTTTTCTTCTGACCCCATTAGGCAAGGATGATGTGTTGCAGTCACTCAGTATTCACATTTACAGCTGCTTTGAAGGTCACCAGTGTACACTGGGTGTTGCTTGACCTTGACTGGGGTGTGTTAAACTACTCAGAGTTGTTGTTGACATATGAGACCAGAGGGAAGTTATGAAGGAGTGAGGTGAAAGGGAAAGCCTTAAAAGATGGACAACTGAATTTTGAGAAAGTTTTAAATCAAGAACTGTAAAAGAAGGTCTTGGTGGCCCAGGTCAGAATTAGCTTGAATAGGAGTCATCATTATTTAATGAATATTGGCAATGCAAAGACATAATTCATAGTTTCTTTTAGTACGCAAGGGACCCGCTTGGTCTCTGTTATACTCTTCTCAAGATGGAATTTGGCTGGAATTGGTTGCTCTTGAAGATCCAGTCATTCCATGGCTATCTGGGAGAATCCTGATGATGTTGACAGATTGCAGATGATTACAGCACAGCTAAAGTTAGTACGTCAGAATTGCAGACAGGCTCGTAAGCCCATTCTGAGTCTCATTGGACAAATCAAAGTCATTAAATGGTAACATTAGGATATAGTGTAGAATGTGGAGATGCATTCCGTTTTTATTTTCAAATATTTTAATTAAAAAAAAAAAAATCCTGCCATTGCACTCGAGATGAAATTATTCAGCATCAAGTTCATAAAGGATTCTTAAAGATGATTTGTTTATATACTTTGGGAAAAGTGTTACCCATCACCATTTTGAGAGTATTGATATTTCTATAAAATCCATTTTTATCAATTCCTTATCATTTTTACCCTTATTTGCTTTTGATACCCTTTCTGACTTAACTTTAAATGATATTGACTTTGTATAACACCTTGAAAAACATGTTCAAATAACCGGAATTGTCACGCTCGTATATAATTTAAAACCCCAAAACTGATTGAGAAAACCCAGACATTGCACAAAACTCAGAATCAGACGAATCAGGATGACGCTACTTCAAAGAAGATTTGCACAAAGCTATCCCCAGTTATTTTCTACTTCAAACAAAGTATTCAGCATTCAAGTTTACAGAAGAAGTTTTCCAAAATGAATGAGAGCAGTGACATTAATCTTGGTTGCATGGTTCTGTAACCATTGTGGCTTTGGCCGCAGAGAGAAATGTAGTCTTGCACTGACATCATTGTTAAGGACAATTAATTTGGAAGTGACAACAACCAAGTTTTGTTTCAAAAACAATCTGCAATGTTACCCACATGAAGCTCTAAATCTTAGCCACTGCTGCCAATTCTAAATTGTTGGTTGACACAAAACAGAGACAACCATTTAATTTCGCTCTTATGTGCAGAAAGGATTTATGCAGATGCTTCAAGTTGAATACAATTCAAAATTAAAACCAAATAAAATGTTAAAACCGGGATCTAAATCGGTTGTGATAGGCATTCAACTGAATATCTTCATCTTTTGACAAAATTCTATTGACATTTTGTTGTTTGAAACATGTGGAAAATATTACACATGCACATACAAACACTTTTCCTGATTTTGAACATCTGAGACAAGTTTGTCATAATATGTTAAATAGCAGAGGTATACATCATCCGTCTATGCTTGAGTTTCCGTCCCCAAACCACATGGGCCCCGCCTGTCCCTCTCGTCAGCGGGATCCAATCGGCGTTGAGAACATAATTTCCTCTTGGCCTAAATGTTTTTTGAGATACTCTAAATGCCCTTTTCACTATTCTGTCATTATTTTAGCTACCGTCTACTGAGAATTTATGGGGCTGATGTCATTTGACACCCATATTTTTAGCCACTCTTCATTCAGCTTTATTTTAGATGATGTAATGTAGAAATTCCCAGATTAAGACCACTGAATGTTTTCACTAAAAGATGTGCATGTTGTTGCCAACAGGTGTTAAAGTTGTGGAGACCACCGTATTTAAGAGGATTGTGCGCTTTATATTACTCTAATGGTTTTTGCACCATGGAAAATTTGGTGAGAGCCATGCAAGAGCAAAATGATGGTTGAAGAGCTCAAATTGGAAGTCTTCGTGGGATTAGCGCAGGGAAGCCAGCAGCCGCATAAAAGCCGTGTTTTGTTTGCCTTAACCCGCTCATGTCAGCCCTTAGATCAGGGGTGTCAAACCATTTTCATCGCGGGCCACTTTGCAGTTATGGCTTCCCTCAGAGGGCCGTTATGACGGTGCCATTGAATAAATGCTTCATCGTCTCATCGGATTATTGCATATACACAACAAATAGGTGGATGGATAGTTTTGGAAACAGCAATAAGAGTTTGTTCAATTACTGCTCAAATTACTGTAAAAGTGTAACAAAAAAATCAACAAAATAAAAAAACGTGAGTATTTATTTCACATGCCATTTTGAAATTTTGGTACAGATTTTAGCAAGGATAGTGGAAGTTTGACACTGTGTCTTAGATCATGCAGAAGCTCAACAAGCGCATCGGTCAAAAGTTGTGATACGTTTTTGCATCCCAAAACGACCTCTTATTCTATCCTGAACTTGGCTCACACTTTTTGCGTGCTAGTTTGCACCTGCCTTTTGACCACAAAATTAGTCATCCCAATTAATATCAAATTTGATAAATCACAGTGCACATGCTAAATGAAGCTATTTGCATAGACTCGTTCCAGGATCCACAAGATGAACGGCAATATTGCTGGTTTTGGCTGACATATCCTGGCTGCAACCGGTTAAGAAATCTTCTTGCACATCTGTTTGCGTGAGGACTCAAGTTTGCACCTGTTTTTGCATGTGTCAACCAATGGTAAATCAAACCCATTGTGTAACTCATTCTGTCAGAATATGTTACCATTAATTGACATGCCTTTCTCTCCAATTATCTTTACAGGGGAAAATGGGAGGAAACCAAAGTTGACATAATGTGAATTACTTGTTTCTGTTGGCTTTAGGCTTCACTTTGTTTTGGAAGAAGCCAAGCTAGTTTTGATAAGGACAACTACTGACCTTCAAAAAAAAAGTTTTGTCTGTCCCATTCACTACAAAAAAGGAGTTAGCACTTTTCATCAAGCAAATGGACAACACTTCGATCAACGCAAAACTCAACGGCACTCTTCCTTTTCCTTTGATTAAAAATCGAGCCATATCCTTCAAATTGTTGGTGGCTCCAGTTATTCACTATGCTACAGTTTCTTGCTGTTCCGACATCAAAACGGAAACATGTCCATTGAAGTTTGACAAACAAAAGCACGATTTGGATTTAAATATTGGAAAAACCCAGTGTAGTCGTTCCAGTGAAACAAATCAAATGTTATGATGAGACCATTTCCTACCAACCAACCTTTTCATTTCATGAATTTTTGTTGTGTTGAATTCATAACACATGTGCTTTTTGAAGTTCTAATAACTCAAAGTACATCAAATCAGGTGATCTGACTAATGTGCAGCAGATCGGTGTGATATGATTTACTGTCAGCATGTCGCCCCGCCATATCATATGGACACCTCCAAGTCTGTTCACTGAGAAAACAGCATCAGCGTCAGGAATCTTTATCCAGCACACATGTTCAGTATGTGGCTCATTACTTTTTACCTTCCTTTCTTTTCACTTTATGGAATGTTGCCCAAAAATAGCACCTTTCAAAGCTGCGCTAGTTTGATTTTAAAGTATTAAGTATGTGTGTACGTGTAGTGTTGATGTAAGCACATATTCTCAATAGTGTGTTCTGTCGCCTGTGTCAATAGACAGTAACATTGACATCAGCTACAGTAACAGCCTGCAGCAAAATGAAGAAAATCAGGACTTGTAAGTATCAAAGTCAGGGTGTGTTCTCATTTGGTTTGGACGATGTTCAGTTCATATCTGTCACAAAGGAAACACTTGCTTTATCTGTTGCAGAACCCCGACCCAGTCATTCCAAGTTTTATCTTCAAGTCACATGATATGGGATGTTGTTTTATTTTCAGACTCTTATATAACAGAGGGCATATGGAGTGAATCAATGTTCATTGTGCCTTACAGTATTAATTTAATTTTTTTTGACTTGCAATTTCACAGCAATTGTGAGTTGCAGTTTCTCTAGCATTGTCATCATTTTGTCATTGTTACGGGGGTCTCTCTGGGCCCCCTTCAGTGAAGTAAGCGCTTGCTTGGGTTGCCTACCCTGTTGTTGTGACCCATTACAACCCTTTCCATTACAAGGACAGTGATATTAATAATGATGGTTATTTTTCTCCATTGTTGATCAAGTACAATAAATGAGGTTGAATGTTACGGAGAAATGGTTGTCCCATTCTCACTGCACTTTCAACATATGCGTGTTGAGTGACTTTAAGGCATCTTCAGTATCACAGGAGCATCCATGAGACCAGCTGATGCATCAGACTTTGAAGATTTTGACATGCAATGCAATAACACGGCTTTTTCCTTGATGTTGCTATTCCAGTTCTGTTTGGAGTGTTGGGGTTCTGCACATGGAAGTGATTACCCTGGGGCACACAAGTGCTTTTCCATAGAGAGAAAGGGGCCTGGAGACCATCCATGTGTTTTACCTGGAGTCTAACTTGTCCCTGAAGTCCCCTGTATCCTCCGTGGAGAGGAAGGAACTGTTTCCATTTGCAGCTATGCATGAAGTGTGTGAAACCCAGAGGACCAAAGCAATCTATAGTCTTTGAAAAAAACCAAAACAAAACAAGATAATACGATACAAATAAGAACCATGTCGTACAGTACTGTTTTCTGTTTGTTTGTTCCACAAAGCCCAATTCCGATGAATTTGGAATTCATAATTTTCATTAATTTTCAAAATGAAGAATGTTAATATTATTATTACTTTTCTAAATAGTCGCTCATTTTGAACTCAATGGCTGCACTGTTCCAATATAAGACAGACCAGGGCCAACAAAAGACTGGAAAAACTGAGAAACAATCACAAAATGTCTATTTGGAATATTGGAGTGGCATGATTGGGTATAAAAGGAGCATGCCTGAAAGGTGAGGTTAGCCACTTTGTGAACCATCATGTGAGCAGATTGTTCAACAGATTAATTACATTTAGGGATTCCATCATCCATGGTGCAGAATATCAAAAGATTCAGAGAATCTGGAAAAAATCTTTGCACGTATGTGACAAGGCCAAAAAACAGCTTTGATGAACACTAATTTTAGTTAACACAGTTTGTCGCTTTGTATACAAATGCAAGTAAAAATTCCACCATGCCAAGTGAAAGTCAAATCTAAACCAACAACTCGGCTTCTCTGGACCTTAGCTCGGCTAAGATGGATAGCTGCAGAGGAAAAGTGTGGTGTGGTCTGACGAGTCCATACTTCAAATTGTTCCTGGAAGTCAATGACGTCGTGTCCTCCAGGCCAATGACGAAAAGGAGCATGCGCATTGATATCAGTGCAAACTTCTCAAGCCAGAATGTGTGAGTGTATAAGGGTATGTTAGTGCCAGTTTGTGGCTCATTCTCACATCTGCGAAGGCACCAGTAATGTTGAAAGGTACATGCAGGTTTTGGAGCAACATACGCTGCCATCTAAGCAAGCATTATTCTCATGGATGCCTCTGCTTATTTCAGCAGGACAATATTTTGCACATTTAACACATTTTGCATGTGTTACAACAGCGTAGCTTTGTAGTTAAAGAATGCAAGTACGAGAATGGCTTGCAAGCAGTCCAAACTTGTCTTCCATTGAAAATGTGGTTCAAATTATGATGCTACCGAAGTCAAATTCCTTGTTTGGCACGCTCAAACATGGCGAATAAAAAACTCTTGAATCTTGAATCTTAAAATAGCGACTGAAAATGTGCATCGAGCAAGAATGGGAATGAATTTCACATACAGACAATTACTGTCCTAATTCCCCGAACAATCGACGAGTGAAGGAAAGGTGATGGTGAACAAGTCCTTGTGGCAAAAGTAAGAAACACATATTTATTCTCTCACTGACTGCCAACAAGTAAGTCAAGACACAAGTGAACAAAAGAACAAAAGACAATTTTACGTAAGAAAGAACATACGCATCAACCCGCTGTCAATTATGCTTAATGGGTGAGAGGCCTGCTCCTAATGTCCGCCACACCCCTGTCCCAACTTTCTTTGGAGCATATTGCAGGCATCAAATTCAAAACAAGTTAATATTAAAAACAACAACAAAAGAAAATAGATTTGATCTATTTTATCTGACAACTATCTGCAAATTACTGTAATCGTTTTTTTATTTACATTGTGCGCAACGTCGCAAATCCATTCAGATTGAGATTTGTAAAGACATTACACCTAAATCCATTCCACGTGTTGCCACATTGGATTATTGTCCACCCTTTCCCCAGTTGGTACTTGACTATCTACATAGAGATTGCCAATTCAATTCTGCCTGGTTGTTGAAATTGGTGTACGGCTTCACTGAGCATGTAGTGAGCGAAGGGGAGCCAGAGAAAGCTCATCTGGACTCCATCAATGCTTGGTAAACCGAGCCTACATGGAGCTATTGAGCCAGACCTTGGCTCCTACACACCATCACAGAGAGTCAGACAATGGCTCCAGATTCAAAATGACGCACACATTGTCATTATCTCAAACCAAGTGCAAAAATGCAAATCTGTTCAAAGATAGCTCTAAACACTCTCAATGTTGGGCTTGTTGTAGCTGAAAACGTGAGTTGAATTAAAAAGATGTTTTGCTATTTGGATTCCCTTGAATATAAAATACTTTGTGAATATCTCATAAAACATTTTAATGTCTGCCGTCCATCTTTATTTGTTATCTTAACTCCTTTGGCCACATACAAAAGGGTGTTATTACGACTGTCTCTACGGGTCTAGTAGACAAATAATTATGAAAGTTTGTTTTATATTGACAGCTAGAGGTATGAGCTATGGACAGTTTTTTTTTATTTTATTCATTCAGATATGGACAGTTCTTTTTAATATCCTGATAACGATATACTGTGTATTCCAACATAGTATTTTTCTTTAAACTCAGAACCTTTCTGATACGTCACAGCACTGGTAGTGACAGTGTTCAGTTTTAACACATTACTGAGAATGACAACACTGAAAACTATCAAGATGAGCATGGTCAAACGTGATGAATTAAGAATTGAACTAAAAGGTCAGAGCCCACATAAAGGGAGCAACTAACTAATATTATCATTGTACCTCTCTGTGAACCTAAAACACGTCACCCATTTAAAATGCATTGCGTGTGCAAGTAATAGCGGTTTCCATAGTAGTATATGCAGTACGTCAGAAAAAAAAAAGGTCTTTCGCAAAGTGGCCACTTCAGTAATAGTCATCATTTACAGATGAATGACTCGTTACACCCTTATTGCAGAGCAAAATATTTCATTTAAAGGGAGCAGTAAATTGGAGCCATTTAAAATAATGTCTTGCTTCATCCCATTCACTCTACGTGCAAAGTGATAAGTGTCTGAAATCCACCCCATAATTTGGCCAACTAAATCATCTTAAGTGCGCCACAAGCTTCTGTACCTCACCACATTCCTGTGCCACCCAAAGTCCAAATTACTGTAAACGAAACCAAAGTCACACCATGGAAACAGAACAGTGTCAGTTTGGACAGGAAAACAGTTATTTCAACATGAATGAGTTTCTCTGATTCCAGAGAGGCTCTATTCCCGTTTCTCCATTCATTCATTCATTCATTTTATTTAATTTATTTTATTTATTTATTTCCTGACTTACTACTTACATATTTGCCACAAGTACTTTTAGCCAGTCATTTATTAGTGTGCCGCGATAGATTTCCTTGTGGCAGAAACGTCAATATGTACAGTAATAGTGACGGGCAAGACTATTAAATGCTCTTCCACTAGATGGCGGAAGGTACACTTAACTTGTTGCCGTTCATACAACAGAATAAGAACGTATAGTGTGAAACCTGAACCTGTTTATTTGAACATTATCGACAATATGTCATTAGTTCGGTAGACAAATGTAGAATATGTGCATGTGTCCACTTGATTTCATATTTTAATAATACCTGCCGTCTCCTTTTACATACCTGAGGGATATTTATCAGTCTGAAATTTCATTGTCTCTGCTCTCAGAAATAGCTGGGAGGCCCAGCAACAGTTTTTACCCAACATATAATGACCGTAAAACACCACAACAGGAGCACCCAATGTCTGGTATTATGTACAGATAAAAGTCACCACATATTTAAGTTGAAAATAATGTATTTTAGCAAGGCAGTTTGCGCAAACATCAGAACGGCATTGTCCATCCTATCGGGCAGCTGTTGCACTTTCTCTTATCGACCCACCTCTAATTCCACTTCCTTGGTCCAGGGTGAAGAGTAGAGGTGATGATGGGCCAGAGAGTTCACCACTAGGTATCTCTTACAGGTCTCACTTTGAATAGGGGTTTGTTCCCTGACATCTCAGTCTCTCATCACCACACCATCAATCCCCTACATCTGTGACCATCCCCCAGAGACAGGCCCCCATTTAGTCCCAGAACGGTTCATACTTCCCCACAGGTCCAGGTCTCTCATAGTGTGAAAGCATTCCGACAGCCCTAGATGATCTATTTATGGCAAACGTATTGAAATACCATGTGTACTGCCCAAGAGGATGAGACCATCCCCCTTCATATCCATAATGGAGGCCTTCTATTATGCTTTCATCCACACCGAGGTTCCCTGACCCAGTAAACGCCTGCAGGATCAAGGTCCCCTTTGGGAATAGAGGTGGATGTTATCATAGCAGTCCTGCCCAAGTGAAAGTATGCCAATTAGTATAGCTGGAAAATGTTGTTTTGCTAGTCGTCCCCACTAAACCCCTTTCCCGATTGCTGGTGATCCAGAAGCATGTGTGAATGTGTATACTGTATGTATTCCCGTTGCACGCACGCAGGTACGCATGCACGCACACACACACATACATTTTAAGTTTCAGACAGGTTTATTGGGTGTTTGCACTGGAGAATCAACATGAGCTTGGATGTCCATTTGTGTGTTTTTCCTGCTGTCTCCTGTGGGAAAAGCAGGTATATTAGACGCACATTTAGAATTTATTTTACTGACAGCCTGGGACATTGGGCTGGATTGTGACACGCACATTGCAATGTTCAGTCCAGAGAATTCAAACGACGGGCAAATTATGTCACACTTTAAAGAGCTCGTATGTAATCTGCGAATGTATGAATTAGCCTTTGCAGCTGTATCTGTTTTCCGTGTTTTAGGTTCCTAGTGTGCAGGCAGCGTATGTGAAAGGATGAAAGTTAGCCTGTTTTGATGTGTTTGTATCACTGCCAACTGGAGCTGGGCCAGATAAACACCCATTTGTAACAACTGCAGTCATTTTCACGCCACATGCTTTTTTGAGTGTTGTTTTTTTAATTACCCAGATTGTCCAGCCAACACTTAACTTGTCTTTCATTACAGTGACAATGACACAATACAGGAAGAAGCAAATCCAAAGTTTAATATTTAAGATAAAAACTAACCATATGCTTAATACATTATGGATTGAGTGGGTAAATATACAATGCTCTTTATACAGTAAATGGTTGCGTCAACAGCTTTATCCTTAATTGGCCATAGATTGCAAATGCGAATTTTAGGAGGCAGTGCAAAAGTGGAATAAAGTGCTTGGGGCCTAAATGGTGTGTGCAGTAAAACTAACACTGCTCATCACCTTCAGAACACCATCCTCACTAAGAAATGTGGAGGTGGCAACTTCATGCCGTGGGGATGCTTTTCTTCAACAGGGAAGTGGATGCTGGCCAATCCTGTAAGAAAACCTGATGGAGGTTGCAGAAGGCAGCTGATTCATCTTCCACTTCCAATGACCTGAAACGTATAAAGCCAGAGTTATGGCTTAGGGTGTAATGGAATGGTTTCGATCAGGGGTCTCAAACCCATAGCCCGCAGGACGAATGTGTCTTTTTGGGAGCACGTAGTACTTGTGTGACAATCTCTTTTCTGCCTTAAACTTCAATAAGTCCAAGTACAGGTCCAGACTTACTGATGAGCATCTTCAAGCCCTACTGAGGGTCTCAACTGCTTCCTTCCTCACGACAAATGTGGCTCCGTTATGCAAGAGGAAGCGTTGCCAGATCTCTAGGAATAAGTCATGTTCAGAACAATCTTAAAGTTGTGGTTTAATTTCGATAACAGGGGTGAAAAGGTTTTTATTCGAGCTTAAAAAAAAACAATGCGCCACAGCCTCACCCCAAACTCTACCTCGAGTGGGCCCCAGGTAAATTGAGTTTGAGACCTCTGGTTTAGATCAAATCAAAGACAATTCTCTTGTTAAGAGTGGGCATTCTTTAGTAAATTTACTTTGCCGGAATTGACTTGAATAATGAAGTGAATTTGTTTGTTTTGTGTGGCGATACAGTGTACAGTATAAACAGAGATTTTGTTTCTGTAAAACTTCCCATTTTCTCACATTCTCGTCCCCTCACACTGGTTTAAGATGATTGATTGGCGTGACAAGTTTTCAGATCTGTACAGTACCTCGCAGCACTTCCACTTTTAAACATTTGACAGTTCACAATGCACTGTAAATTTAGCCAACCACAAAGCCTAACCTCACACAATGCACTGAAACTGAAAAGCATTGTTTTTGACACAAGGCACGTTCTTTAACACTGGATCTTAAGCCAGTCTTACCGCAATACCAAATACTTGTACTTCCCTCTGGAATAGCGTACTGTACATTCCTGCATCTAATAGCCAAGCACACCCTGTCCTATAACAAAAATGATTTTCCACTATTTACTCTGACAGAACAGTCCTTGGATAACAACTGTTAAACACCTAAGCAATATGCAAATGGGATACAATGTGTCTTCAATCATACATTTTGGGATACGGTCACTTTCTAGGCTAAGATGTAATGAAAAATCACACAATATAGTGTTATTATTATTCTCATTACTATTTTCATATGATGTCATATAGCCACATACTGTTTATATTGCTTTGCCCGTTTCCATTCTGTATGTTTGAATGTATTTTGTGGCTATGTGAGAAAACCTTGGCTTGTGGTTTAACATTTAGCAAGCAGTTTAAGGATCTTCATCAAAATGCTGGAGACTGGAGTAAATTTTGCCGAAATGTTTTCCTTTCACTCTTCATCTGAGAGTAAGGAGAAGGTGGGAGCAAGTCTTTACTGTTTTGGCGTCTGACTGCATACTATCTTGAGGAAAACATGTGGAGATTGGTTGTATGAAACTGGATTCCTACTAATAAATCAGTGTCCATCACGGCTTCAACATGGCATTGTAATCAACTCCGTCTCGCATGCTCAATCTGCACTATTAGCACAACAGTCCACAGTCAATGAACATATTCCTTTGTTTTTCTTCTGGAAACCCAACCGCAGCGCAACATATACAGACTGCAATTACTAAGTTCTATTCAGTGACACAAGGTTTCACTTGACACGTTGCGTTTATATTAATCCAATAGTTGTCCGGTTCTGTGCTTCATCAAACATCAAAGCCTGTCAGATGTCAATTGTTGTAGCATGTTCATTTCCATACTTTCCACCTAACAGAGCCAGGATACACAGGCTAGATCAAACTTCCAGCCTCCACAGTTAAATGAATGTCATGTGGTATTCAGCAAGGGATCAGGAGGTGCCTTGTCACCCTTTTTGTCTTAACAAGTAAACAGCTATTTGTCTTTGAGTTTATAAAAAAAAAAAAAAAAAAGAAGCTGAAAACACATTAACATGTGGTGTATTTGTCTTTACCCATCGGGTTTCCAGCACGTACATTTTGTTATCATCGTATGCCAAACCCTTGACTGGAGTTCACGTTAGTAATGCTTTCTTTTTTTTCCATTTTCTTTTTGCATTTCACGTGCTGATGCAAAATGCAGCAATGTGGTGCTTATCAGCATGCAGCTGGCGTATGACTGGTTTATGCTGGTTTATCGTGGAGTCAATGGAAACTCTAGTGTCCGGGTAGAAGTTATGAAACGAAGCAGGGAAAAGACTGGCTACGTGTGGTTGTAATAAAAATTTGAAACCAGGAGCCGCACACTCGTCCATCTTGGCAGGGAATCTCCGACACTGGAGAGGAAGACTAACAGCAGCGGTGTAGCCAAGTAGTCTAAGCCCCAGTTCTTGCTTACCCCTGGAAACAGGTTTTCCACCCTTTATTAGATCTGATTTATAATATTTGTGAAGCACTGGGAAACACAGGTTCATGACACCATGCGTTCTTTGGCAAACAGAGAGTTGTGTCCATTCTCAAAGGGGTAATGAGCTAAAATGGCTCCAAACAGAATGCGGGGAGCGAAAAGGGGATGTGCGTGCCAACCTCTTGAGTTTATTTCTGTAACAGAACTGTCATGATCCAGTAAAAGACTGGAATGCTTTCAAATTGCGTATTTCATGCGCTCATTGTTCCAAGACTATGCACAGTGGTTTTGGAGGAGATGCAATCTTTCACACATATTCTCATCCCTAACTCTCAAGTCATTCCAAGTCTAAAGGGTAACGCACAGGCTCTGTCTGCTGCTTGGCTGGGTGTTTGGATGTTTTAATGCATTTGCACTTTGTACAGTATGTGAGTGAGTGATGATGCCCCAGAGTTGAAGTTTAGACACGTGCCCTAATACTAAGCACTTGATGCAGTTTGATTTGAAACGGAATGTGTGTGGCTGTTTGAACCTAAGGTTTCCCCGCAAAATTTGGATGCAGGAAGTGGCAGATACTGAATACTGAAAAAATGTTGTGCTTTAGTCACATACGGTATCTATGGGCTCTCACAGCATTCCATAAATTGTCCTATAAATGTTGAGCGTTGATCTAAGTTTTTTTTAAACTTGTTTAAATAACAATGTGAAGCAAAATAATACCTGACTAACCTGTCTGTGAAATGCTATCCAAGCATCGGAAGGACTTTCACTTAAGCTACTTAAAGCATTTTGGACGAGGACAAAACCAGGAAACTTTTTTGCTCATAGTTTTTTTTTTTTTTTTTTTTAAAAGCACCTCTTTAGCACCTATTTACTCATTTACTGCCATATAAATGTCATAGATCAATTTTAACAGTGAATGAGCTAAATGGTTTTAGGCAATTATCTGTATTTGATTGTGAATGGCATTTCAGCCAAGATGGTCGTGATACCTGTCAGAATGAATGTTTCTTGTCAGTCCTGTTGGGATTGCTCAATGTTAAATCAATAACTTATTCTTTTCAATAGGATTTATTGCACGACGACCTTTGTAGTCCAAGCTTAAATCTGTCCATTTATCTTGTCATCTCTCCCTATCTTCAAGCCCTCATCAAAGTCTTTCTCAGCGTTCCTCCAACCTTTGAACGACGCAGCATGTGATCTAAGATTTTTAAGATGACTTAAGGTCACATCATTGTCTGTGGCCGTTTCTAGAATCTGCTTTGTGCTTGTGCAGCAGCTTTTAATTAAAAACGTTCCGCTTCATTGGCTTGCAAAGTCAAAGACTAATGCTTGCTCTTTCGGTTGTTCTGACAAATCTCTTAATATATTTGATTTGCTCATTTGTTTGTTTTTCAATGATCTCAACTTTGGATTTCGCATAAGCAAAATGATTAGCTTAGTACTTCATATTACATATGTGCTTTGTTCTTTTTCATCTGAGAGGTAAAAAAAATAAATCTCCAATTTTACAGTGGAGCGAATGGGCACGGTAGATCTCTGTACATGTCCTGAAGATGACCCAGTGTATTGGCAGAGTCCTGCAACAGCTGCATAACATATTCTCTCTTTTCTTTCTTCCAGTTCCAGTTTTGACCTTCGACTCAACTGACTTGCCAAAGACCAAAAGACGCAGCGGTATGTTTCAAGTCCCTTTTCAAGAAAGTTGTTTGTGCTTTGGTATTAAATATTGAATCGCACCTAACAGGAAGCAGACATAGACTGACACGCATGCAAACACAGTCTGTCTGCTTGCCCCTACGGTATGGTTTTAATTTTAATCCATAGTTCCACTTCTCTCCACCTACCACACTGTGTGAATCGGATGCAGAGTTTTAATGGCTTTTCTGAGCTTTAATTACACACAAGATGTTTGTTTTCCCTATGCAGGATGTGGCAACTTGTGTGAATGGATGGTTTTATTGGTCTCAACTCGTACACAACTAGAGGTGAGCAGTCGGTGATCTGCTTTCAATGTGGCCGGCAAACACATTCGCCTGAGTAATACGAGGTGGAATCAATTAGAGATGTGAATTAACCCTGGAGGTTGCTCATTGATCCCTAGAGTTCTTTATCACGGTTCTGCTCTGGAAGTCTCTTTTTGGCAGCCTGAATGCATGCAGTGCCGCTCAAATGGGCTGTTGGACCCTCTGTTCTGTAAATCATCCCATGACTCAGAAGAACTACTAGTGCGTTGTATAAATCAATGAGAAAACTTGCTGAGTTTGGTTTGGTATCCACTCTAACTTCTTGATATCCCCCTGTTGGTGAATCCCTTCCAGCAGGAAACCCCGGAGGCTACTTTAGGACAGGTTGATGGAAGGAATTTGAAAGGAGGCCTATAAAAAAAAAAAAAAAACACAGACAGAATAGCACATAGAAGCAGACAGATACAGACGTAAAAACTTGTAGAGATATAGAGGAAAGAGAGCAGGTGAGAGGGAGTTGAGGAACGTTCCACCAAGTCAGACGAGGGGATATGAAAAATGACGGTTGCAAAAAGAGCATGAGAAATAAAAAAGGAGGTGTGGAAATTTGAATGGAGTGGAAACTGGGCTTGAGGCCACTCAGCAGTTCCTCCAGAGCCCTGCCAGAGCAATTAGCCATCAGGAGTTAAGAAAGTGAACTTAAAGAAAGTCCAGCAAGGGTTTGCTGGGATTTGGATGGTGTTTTAAGCCCTAATGTGGGAATGCTTTTGGATCCTTGGTCTTTTTTTATGGAAAAAGACAGAGTTTGTCTGTCTTTTAATGGGATCAAAGCAGCTCAGGTGAAGCATTCTACCCAAACACACACACACACAATAATAAATTCTTAATAATCTGGCGCGTATTTAGGGAAAACGCTTACTTTACTCATGTTTCCCTAATAAAAGCTTTTTTTACTTTTGAGAAAACTCTTGGACCTGTTAAATATTGAAGGTAAGTTGTTCGAGAAATATACATTTAACAAGCGGTGGTCTTTTCTGAGGCTGTGTGTTCAAAGTAACATGGCTGTATATGCGTTTAAATTACTCCATGTGTACTTTATATAACAATTAATTGCCTTCTTTTAAAGCTGTAATTACCCTTGATAGCCAGAACTGACTGTCATAATGGCTATGGTACGATTTTTGCGATTTGTAGTTTTATTTAATCAGAAAATGTAGTTTTTCATTGATGCATATTCATTTTTGCCCAATTATAACATGAAGGAATTAGAGTATTTGTGTAAGCACATTGACAAATCAATGGCCCACATTTGCGAGAGTATTTTGTATAGCACAGTCTGCCTTTCACTGGCTTGTGTAGCCCATTGGGGCAATTTAGCAATCAAGGGCGGAAGCACTCTCTCATAGTGGCCAGGCAGTAGCTCTACTGTTAAAGGCATTTGGACCTTAAAGCTTTGTTGTTTATGTAACCAAGAGAAAGCGGAAACTCCCTCGTGGCTCTTTTAAAAAAGCAGATGCCGGAGAATTTTGCTTTGACTTTTTCATGGTTTATTTGCTATGCAGGAGATTATGGCGTTTCCTCTTTGACATGAATCTTTCCTCAATTTATGTAAGTCTGACTCAAAATGTGGATGGATATGTAGTTATACAAAGGTTAATTATTAATTGGTTGTTTTGACAAATGGTGGTATGTAAAAAAATATATATATAAATCGGTCACCTCTTCACTTCACTATTGGTAATTGGTAATTGCTAAAAGTAGGACAAGTAATTCTGCTTTTCGTTAGTCTGTATGCGTTTAGCAATAGAATAGTGACTCTTTCTTACGTACTGCTATAGTTCTCTTGACAAAAAAAACCCGTCAGAAAAGCAAAATTAACGCAGAACACAAGAGTGAATTTTGCTTTTGTGATATCACACATGATGATAGCTTGAACACTGTGGTTTCTATTTTTATGCCCAGAGCAATTTTAGGAAAAGGTGCGGTCTAAATCAGCGCAGTGGCAGGTTCGACCTTGTCTTGGTATTTTAGACACGCGAAAGCAGCCGGATTAGCCCTAAATCTAAAAAAAAAAAAAAAGTGTTTTGCACCATTGTGGATGTGCACACAGCCGACTTCATCCGACACCAATAGAAGAGGCTCCTCACCTTCCCTTTAAATGCAATGCGCAAGGGGCGCACTGATAGTCCTTGACATGACAGAAGAAGAAACTGATTTGCAGGCACGGGGAGAACATGCAAACTCCACACAGGGAGGGCTGGAGGTGGAATCTAACCCGCACCCTCCGAACTGTGAGGCAGACGTACTAACCAGTGCCACACCGTGCCGCCCCAAATTAAACCATCCATTGCTAATAATATTGTAGGACCTCATCCGATTGTCTTGTACTTTTATCTTTATGGACCCTTTTCATTTCTCAAAGGGTTTTGTTTCTGTTTTATGTCTGACACATAATTGGATTTTTAACAATATTTCTCACAAAAATGGAAATGATACAATTGATATACATTAACCACCATTTTTAGGTATGGGATTTAAAATGAAAATACTAAATGTCCATTTGAAGTATTGAAGTGGAATCTTTCTTAGATTTGTTGCATCATGGCCATTTCTTGATGTGACCTGAGCTGGTAACTTTAGGGTCTGAGATATTGATAGATTACAGATCTACACCTTTGGAAGTGCTTCATGCATTTTCCACAGTGATGCAATAATTGAAGGTGTGTGTTTTGATGTTGAGCTAGCCTCTGCCTTTGTTTAAACAGCAGTCACTTAACATTTCCATTTCTGCGTGAGAGGGCCGTGCATTAGTGGCAGAGGAAAAAGAAGGACCCATTTGTTTTTTTCTAAAAAAAACAGCATTTTCAGGAGTACCTCTACCCAATATAGCCCTCACAGACTGCCCCACTGGCATGTGTGCTGCTGACACATGCATAGGCGAGGTAACTCTCTGCGGCCATGCGGTGGATTATTACTTCTTGTCATGATGTGATTGACAAATTTCATTGTTTCATTGACAGTATGTTTTTCATCATTCCTTTTTACACATTGAGAAATCTTATTTATCGACACTCAGGCAAAAAAATACAGTGATTTTACTTTTGGGCCATATTACTAAACACTAAGGCTACAGCCGAGCAATGAATCAATCTGTTTCTTTCTGTCAGTGACACTTACTAACTGTGTTTTCCGTTTAGTGTTATTGAACGGTTTTGGCAGGAGCACTGTAAATTGTTGAGTGATACACCTAAGGTGAAATGAAATGATGATGAAATCCTTAATGTGCTCTAGTAAAACCGATGAAATTAAAGTCAAACACAACATAAAAGGTTATAGCACCCAAAAGCAGTAGGAATGGAGCTGCAATTGAGCGATTCCAACATTTTCTCCCCTGATTTCTAACAACAGTCAGCCAGCCAAGACACACATTCCAACTTTTGTTCTTAGTAGTTAATTACCCAGCCCCTCAAAAGTGAAGTACCGGTAATTGTAGTATTTAATAGACTTTTAAAATGTAATTTAAAATTAGTATTTTATTTGGACTATGTTAGTATTGTACATCTTGGGCAGCGTGGCTCAGTCGTAGGGTGTTTGCCTTTCAACTCTGTTTGTGGGGTTGACCATGTTGAAGTGTCCTTGAGCAAGACACTGAACCTCAATTTACTCCATTGTGGACTTGGCAGCATCCTACATGGTAGCAGCTTCCCATTAGTGTATGTGTGTGTGTGAATGTGATGCATTGTAAAGCTCTACTGTCCTTCATCTGCCCACCCTGATCACATGTTGTTATTCATTGCTTAGACATGTTTCTGCCAGCACAGTAGCGCATGGTTAGGACGTCTACCTCACAGTCAAAGGTTCTGGGCTCAAATTTCAACTTGGACAGTTCTTTGTGGAGTTCTCTCCCTGACTGCATAGAATTTTGCGGATACTTTGGTTTCCTCCTGCATTCCAAAACATGCATGTTAGGTTAATTGAAGACCCTCATTTGCCCCAAGGTCTTAACAGCTGCTTGCCAAAATGTGTCCACGAATTGATTACTGACCAGCCCAGGTTATACATCGACGTCTTTGCAAAGTCAGCTACTGTAAGATCCAGCTCACCCATGACTGAGAGCACGAAAAGCTATAGAAGATGAATGGTTAGTTAGGTTAATAATGAGAAAGTAAAATAATAATATACTAAAATATCAGTAATAAAACATAGTAAATACAAACAAATATGGGCTGATTGGCCACTTGAAGGCATTTTTTCTGCATGCAGAGAGTACAAATATCAAGATAAGAATAGAAGAAAGTTGGGTTTGAGCTCTGTTACATGTATCTCATGTATCTCAAGAATGTGTCTTTGATTTATTTTACCTGTCTGCGTATGTTCCTACAGCTTTTTCCTTTGATTGTAATGTTTTCGAGTTCAAGGGAAGCCAAAATTGAAATGAAATTTCATTTAATTGCACATCCCTAACGGAATCTCAGCATCCTACTGAGGACACCTGTGTGAATGCAATTGTGGGGTCATATCATGAGTTGGCGCAACACATAATCAACACAATGTGCCCCTCAGCCTGTAAAGATTCAAGTTACATATTTCCATAAAGCTTACAATAACATCAATGCATTGCATCGGGATTGGATCTCCATGTATTCATCAGACAACTTTCAGTCATTTGCTTAAAACGTGATATTTTTTAGACAAGTTTGTCAATGCTTGATTTGTTATAACAAAGCGATGACAAAGCTCTTTTCACCCTATTGTGTGTCTTCTCTCATACTCAAACCATTTGCAATTTTTTACCCAAGTGAAACCATGTGTGTGAAGGGCGGTTTTGGCAGTCCAACACCTAAATAAAAGAAACAATGTTACCAAACAGCCAAACAAATGAAACAGAAAATTTCAAACTATTATAATGTAATTGGCAGTCATGGGAAAATAACTTTTAATTATACAGAAAGCCCCACTGTCCAAAATCTTTGACACAATATTCAGAATATAATACTACGACTGTTTCTGTAACAGACAATATTGGAAACCTTTGAAAATGTTGACCTTGGTGAAATACAGCTCTCAAGAACTCAAATAAGTTAACTAGCAATGGCACATACCGGTTAGCTCTACAGCCGATGGCAGTAATGTAGAAGGAATAATGCAACCCAGAAGGCAAATTGGGTGAGATGTCTTAATATTACTTGGAAAGGGTAACGTTCACAGTAACCATAATTAAAACGGCAAGGCATCTTTATTGACACATTTCATACACAAAGGAACTCAGTGAGCTTCAAACAAGCAAAGACACAACACCTACAAGCACCTAACATCATTCAGGAGCAAAGAAAAAAAAGTATTGTGCAAAAACAAAACATACATTGGGGCTAACTTCACTTACGTTGGCAGATAATTTCATTTGTGAGCCGTACAAATAGCTAAATGCAGCCTCACCATGTTTATGTTGAAGTTTGGGCTCCACTCATTGACTCTAGTCTGCAGATATCAGATATATTATTAGGGAAGTCCTTAGGGAAGGCAAAATCATAAGACCTCCATGACACCTGTTTCACTCATGTACAAAATTTCTATGTCCTGATTTAGATTTCCAGACGTTGGCACGTTTTATGTCAGTGTTACCTTAGCAACGGCTTCCAGAATGTCAATGTGTGACCAATTTTGTGGAAACAAGGATCAACTAGTTTGTTTCATGAAAAACAATGACTCTGGCGACAAGTCTTAAAAACAGCACGTAGACTTTTATGAGGGGACCTCGTCACCGAATTCCCTATTGTGCTCAATTTCTTTTAAGTTTTTTTGTGAATTGTTAATGCTGCTCTTACTCTCACTGTTGTGGTGTAATGATATGTTATGATTTTGATCTGTTTCCTATTTATCTCCTCTCCCGCGTGCTACACTTTATGTGTCAGCCGCAACTTTCTTCATCATGGCCAAGCCAGCATAGCACATTGGAGACTCGGTCTGTGGGTGGGAAGCAGTTGCATGCAAGGCACACTTTGGGCCGCGTGCCGTGGACTTTTCTCCCCCCGTAAAACCTCTGTAGCCCCCCCCCTCCAATCACTCCATTTTTCTCTCATCTATCTTCACTCTCCCTTTCTCACAGTTCCTGCACTGGGGGAAAAACTTATGGTGTGGTTTATTTGTTCTGGTTTGGTGTCAGTTCTCACATGTCCTTGGCAGGCTTTCATACCTCCATGACAGTAGCCTGGATTGCGAGGGATTATCATGATATAGTGTGCACGTGTGAGTCCCCCTTGACAGTTGATGCCGGTGTCTTTGCAACGCAGTGTGGTTCAAGGTCAGAAAAAGAACATGTGTGTGAGATATAGCTTGTCACTGTTACTGTTGGAGTAGCAAAGTGCTTGACTGCCAGTGCTCTAATGCTGCCACAGAGCTTTGTTCCCCAGCAGTCAGGCTCATCTCTTCTCATCTCCCCTCTGCCTCACCTTGTGCGCATCTGTCTTGTTTATCTTTCTCCACTGGGAAAAAGCTCACTGACCTTGTCAGGGATAGTGTGAGGCCAAAAATTCAACTGGTGATTTGAGGGGAATGGATGAGGAGACAAAAATGAGCAGAGGCTTTGGGACATGAAGTTGAAGTGAGAGGCAGAATCTTTCCATCCAAGTCTTTCCACTAATCCTAAATTGCAGCCACTGGAAGACAGCATCCTTCTCGAAACATGTGTTCACCATTAATCTACCCATTGTGCGAGACGGCCTGTTTTCACCAGAGAGAAAAATGAGAATGTAACAAAGTTGCCCCTAAATCCTTATATTATTCACATCACATTTAGGGATATGAAATGGTTCTATATGTACTTATATTGTTTAATTGGCGGAGTTTTGGGGGTTTGCGCATAAATAAACCATGTTGAATTTTCAAATGTGGCATTTGTTCAGCAAAAAGACAAAATGCAGCTTGTATTTCTCTAAAGAGAATGACTTTCATCTGTTGCAAAGAGTAAACTTGAATATAGCTTTGGTAAATATAGTTGGCTGAAATGTTGTCTTTCCAGCCACAATTTGAAATGAGTTATTCAGGACCAGCAGTGTGTCACGAGTCAGCAAAAACAGTCTGTTTCTATTCAGTGAGGAATGACCTCTTTGTCTACTTTCCAAACATCCATTGAAACATTTTAGTAAACCATTTTTTACTTTTTTGTTTTTTTCGTTATCTTCCCTGATGGCATTGGTGCATGCACCGTAAGCCTATGTGACTTTTTCTATGAACAGGAAAGTATTGAGGGTACCTAGGTCGTGTTGACCAGCAGTCACCGACAGCCACTCTGATATATGAGTTGGATGTAGATGGGGAGAGGAGTTAAGGCAGTCTTCTGCCGTTGGGAGGCACATAAAACATGACAAAAGCGGCGTTAAATATATCTACGTAACATTTGCGGTCAAATTTACAACATGCCCTAGGGAGATGTCAATGCCAATTTTATTTCTGCGGCTCATTTCATAAGCCAAGCATAAGCTCAATGTGCTTTAATATGGAAAGCAAGATGACAATACATTTAAAATGTATATTTAAACAGACAAATAATAAACAAACAACAGAATGAGGACGGTAAAAGTCTGTAATGAGAGATATATTGGAAGATTAAATTTGTATGATAGGCCAGAGCAGCACCATTGAAATATTTAAAACAAGTAAAAATTAAAATGGATTCTGTACTTAACCTGGAGCCAATGAGGGGAGTTTAAAGCTGGAGCAATGGAGAGCATGCATTCTTTTTGTTATTTGAATGTTTCTTTGAGCCACTTTTTGTTACTCATGACTGTGAGGTTGAAAAATTTAAAAAGTATTATTACCAAATGTTGGTACAATATGAGCCAGACATACTGTATGGTCATAAATCAAAGCGCCTGCTATGCTAAAGAGGCACTGGTAAATTTAGCCAGTCTGATTATTATTAACAATAATGATGCTTAATATAGATGGCAGAATAAAGACCTCTCTTTTCACATATAATGGTAAATGCACCAAGTTTGGTCGATTTCAATTGACTACCTTGTCATTTGACCCTGGATTCATTTTCATAGAGGTTTGCCATGATGCTCAATGAAAGGCCTACATAGACACTGAGCATCCTGCAGGGCTGTGAGCTTCAAGTAGCAGTCCAAATATACAAAGTTATTCTCAAACAACACATGCCTGCCAACGACAACACTCATATTTATTTATGTATTTATCTAGATTTCCTGTGTACTAGTTGAGATGTTGGGCGTTGTGGGCCAGGCTATCTGAGGCCCATTTGACAAGTCCTGGCGACGTCGTGCTGTATTGCATTAGGCTGGGTTATTTATCCCGGCGACTCATAATGCTGCTGCTGTCCAGTCGAGCTGGCAGCTTGGCTCACATACTCCCGCTATGAATGTTTTGCTCTGCTGTAGCCTGAGGGTTTACTCTCCACGTGCCTGCATAAGTTATTTGTTGTAGTCAAGACTTTCTCTCTGACTAGTGCTAATGTTTTTTTTTTATATATTTGACAGTAAAGGAAAGGGAATGCAACTATATTGATGGACACGCATGGACACATTTAAGTTTCTTAAGTTGTTCATTAAGTTGTGTGCAGTCTTGGAAGAAACATTGCTGCATATCAAAATTTCTTGGGGGGAAAACGGTATGTAAAAAAAAAAAAAAAAAAAAAAAGACATTCTTTTAGGGCTGACTGCAGAGATTTTTAGAGAATGCTTTTGCATCTCTTTCCTAAGTTTGACGATGGGATTTAGGATTCAGAAGAACCTTTCTGCAGCACAAGTGCAATGAAGGGATGATTTGAGGAAAGTGTGAGCCAGCTCTAATTATAAGCTTGATCAAAAAGGAACGTTTTAAGCCTATTCTTAAATGTTGTCATGAAGTCTGTCCAGACAAGAGAATGATATCAAATTACTCAGGGGTCAAAGATAAAAACACTCAAAAGGTTGAGAGCCTGATAGTTTAAGAACTGACCATTTTTTATAGAACACATGCAATTTTAGAATTTCTAATAGCAATTTATTCAACACAGTTTGTGTAAGGTGGATGACAAATTGTAAACTGAATGAATATTTGATCAAACTGGAATAACTGCTTCCATTCAACCTATACCGCTGATCCTCACTGTCAGTGAGAGAGCTGGATCTTATTTCAGCTGACTTAAAGCGAGACAACAACAACACATATTAATGCAATTAAAACACACATTAACGAAATGGCTTTACGGTTTGTTCCTACTTGTGTTTGTTTTACAAATATATGTCAAGGTTGGGACAAGTTACTGTTCCATGGCACAGATAAAACATTCAAACATTCCCATATCCTTTCTACAGACGCCTCCTGTTTATAGCAAACGTCAAGTCCAATTCTTCACGGCAAGGTAGCTTTATTTATACAGCACATTTCATACACAAGGTAACCCAATGTGCATTGCACATAATTTAAAGTACGTTTAAAAGCATTTAGAAACAAAAGAAGTAGAGAAATTAAAAGTACCTCACTAAAATGACTAAACTGCAACAACATTGTTCAAAATCATTTGAAAGACCTTCATTGTAGTTTTGGGAAAAGTAATAGCATAGTTTTCAACCTGGCTTTGAAAGCATTTACACTTGACTTCATTGGTGACTTGACCCATTTCCATTTATTTTGGTTAAAGGATGGTTGAAGGAAATTCATTCACTCAATTTGTTTTAGACAGTGGCACAATTCTAAATTGAACTGCTGTCATTTGGGGACGTTGAGGAATATACAATGACAACTGACATTGGTGCTCTGAAGAAACTGACCCCAGGGTAACATGCAGGGTGAACAGAGTCCGAGGAGGACGATATAAAGCGTCAATTGTTATTAAGTCAAGACAGCAAGTTGAGGGATTCAACTGTATCTTTGATCACCTGTATCGTATTTTGATAGTCATTGAGTTATTCTTGGGTGATTTCAGGTGTTGTATAAGTTTGTCATTGTGCTTATTTGTGTCCTGAGCAAATTTGTAGCATTTATCCATTGAAAAAGTTGTAGCTTTATTTGATTTTGGAGTTCATCAATGACAGCAAATATTGCTGAGTTGAATGATTTCAGAAAACAATGTCTTGCCATTGCTAACTCTGTTAAAATTACAGAGGCGTTGCCTGTACATGTCAAACTGAATTTGGAGTTTAGTTCGCCAGTTGCGCTCTGACACAGAGCAAATGTAGGCCTCCCTTTCAGCGCTCCTGACGCTTTGGTTGTATAAAACAGACTTTAGATTTGATCTACACGCAGGCAGACAGATTCCGCACTTCCCTGATATATGTGGAGATATTTTTGATAAATCAAGTGGCTTTTTAAACACAGGCTTACTTTTAGTAGCTGGTCATAAAGAGAAACAATGAGGTAGTTCATATGACATTGTTGACCAATATATGCAAGCTTTTTGCATTTACTGAATAACACCTCTCAAGACAGTGCTGTTGTTTTAAACACCAGACAGCTTCAGCTTGTTTTTTTTTCTAAAAGAAAACTTGACAGCATGATTACAACATTTGTCTTTTTGCAGAATGTCTCACTCAGTTGATTCATATTTTCAAGTTCCATTGTTGCATTTATAAAATATGAGCTATGAAAAGATCTTGAATGTGAGCCGACCATAAAGTGGCCTCATCGTGATTCAGCCATGGCTAACTGGGGTGCTTCGTGTTGGCAATGCATGACACAAGTTTGACTAGGCTGATCCTCCATGACATTGACGTTCCCAGTCTTAGCCAAGTCCCAACTCCTAAACCATCAAGTACAAGTCAAATCTCAATTGTTTTCCTTTTTTTTCAAGTCACAAGCACTCAAAATGTTTCAAGTCATAAGAACCCCATCTCTGGTTGCAACCAATTTTTATTTTAAGTAGTTGAAAAAAGACAAGCAGTTCAAACAATCTCTTGTTGCTGCTGACATAAATCAATAACACCAACCCAATGATTAGATGAATTTAACTTCAGTTATTCACATTTGGAGTAGTCTTGTACGCGATGCATTTTCTTGTCAACATATTTTGCAAAGAACAAACCTCAGTCATTTTGAACCCAAAGGACTTAAAATACACCCTCATGACCGAACAGTAGCTTGTTTGTGTTACTCAATAATGCTTAATCAACAATCCAGAGCAAACTATAGTCTGTCATTATCCCAAGGAGTGTGCCAGTTTGGCACATAGTGAAGACTGCTGTCTGTTTCAAACAGGAACTTAGTGAGACTGCATCATGCATGCACACACGCAAGCACGCGTGCCACAATCTGCAGTGCAGGTCAGAACATGTCCATGAGCATATACATACATACACACTCACACACTATCATGCCAAGCGAACGTGCAAACTAAAAAGTGCAGCAGTACAAGTGAACTAATTTACAGCCACGCACAGAGATTTACTGCATGCATCATTTAAATTTAATAGTGGAGTCTTGTGGTTGAGATGAGTAACGTAAAGAGAGATTATTCACGACTTGGAGAGAGTGCTGGATACTGCAGGAAGACATCTTTATTTCATTAGGCAGGATAGGAATAGTTCCACAGGGCCCGAAGGCATTTATTACACAAAGACTGGGCTCAGTATGGCTTCTATAGTAGGCACAACACATAACATGAACTAGCTCCTCATTATTTGGGATATTCTCGTCAGACAGGGAATCCTGACCTTGTGTGTCTTGTTCACTAATAGCTACACGCGCATATGTTTACTGTGTCCTCAGCCCTCTCCCTGTATTTGTTGCCCCTTGGCTTTGTGTATTTTTTCTGAAAAGATCTCAACAGGAGAGCGTATGCACGCGCAAACAGACTTGCGCACACACACACCCTCGCGCAAAGTGAATGACAGGCTTCAGAGTTGTGCTTTTGTGTTGATGGTTCACAGGAGCTGGGAAGTTAAGTGACGAGCATTTTTCTTTTTTTTTTTTTAATTCTTTTTTTTTTTTTAATTCTTTTTTTTTTAGCTGTTTGATTCCTTCCACATGATGGAAGAGAGGCTATGGAGAGACATGTTGTCATGGAGTGATGGATGATGCTCTTTCATAAGGCCATGATGAAATTAATAGGCAACCCTGTGAGCATTGGAAGCAGCAAGCAAAACGAGGACGACCTGTGCTTCCCAAACATCGACTAACTGTCAGACTGAAAATGTCAGCAATTAAAAAACAAGTGGTTATAAGGGTGGTAACATTTGCCGCAGTGGTGATCAAAAAAGACAGCAGGCAGCGGGGGCTCGGGTCAAAGCCAGGACAAATGGACTTTCAGCAACACTCAAAGAGGGATGAATACTTTAGATATTTGAACAGCATGATGCTTTTGCATCAAGTTTTGGTGGAGTTTGTGAAAGGCAGCTTTCCTGCCATCTATCAACGACTATCCTCACACATCTTTCCAACAGATGTGGTTAAAGTCTAATGAACCGACGAGCACCAAGACAAAGAGACTACATGTCCTCTGTCTAATTGGCTTATTTGATCAGGAGATTTTTATTTTGTTCTCCATCTGATGTCAGACCAAGGATGTAATGGAGAATGAGTCAGAGCTGGAGACAAAACTCCAAAAAGAACAGTGAGGACACCAACTCACTGCAACCATACAGTTCTGCTTTTCATTTACTTCGAGCTCATCATTTTACGTCTTGGCTGCAATTTGCTTAAATTCATTTTCCTGAATCAAATTGGATGAGTGCGCATGGTTGAGTGTTCTGGTTGAGGTTTGTTTTTTTCCTAACAAAACAAAATGGCAGTCAGACCAGACCGCCCATTGAGACCCTACACTCTGCTTTATATTAATGCAAGACTAGGGATAGGTTTTTGTCCTAGCCCACAACTTAAATACTTTCATTTTTTGATAAATGGTCTGCTGATTGTGCAAAAACGCAGGGAGGTAATAAGAAGTAACAAAGCTCTTCTCTCATCGCTTTGGGCTGATGAGATGATTCGAGTGTATGGGAAAAGTTGAGAATTCAGCAAAAAGTTTGCTATTAAATAGTGACACCAGTATGTTAAAACCATAAGTCATTGGTTTTGAAAGTATCATCTGCTCCTCTCGCGGTTAGTTGAGACAAATGGCTGACGCTTGTCGTTCACACTGACACGCATGCACACGCAAATGCAAACACACACACACACATCAAGAAAACAAAATGCTGTAAAGGGTGACAGAATTATTATTTATATCAGTTGTGGTTGTTTGTGTTTGTTGAATCAGTTGGGGTTGTTAGTGTGTCTACAGTTATTTTTAATCAAGTGTGTAAAACTGTTTAGGGCTATAGGATTAGTGCTAGGAGTTTTGCAGGAAAAAAAAAGAAAACTCTCCAAATCATGTTTTGGGCAAGACACAAAGCAGAAACCACAACCTTGAGAAGCTATAAATTCATAATTTAATAGCTCTGGAAGGTTGTGGTTCCTGTGTAAATTATTAGCAGAAAGTTTATCACTTTGGGCACACAAAGAAAGTAATGGCAATGACAGTTTTTATGACTGCGCTAATATTATTTGGAAGACTCCAGATCCTTAATCTTTAATCGAAGAAAGAAAACGGAAAAGAGGGTTTGGGATGGATACTTGGTGTTTCTTGAGAGAGTTTTCTTGAACACTGACATTCATTTTTTTGAGCAAAGAGGAAATTGGTGTACTTTTTTTGTGTGTGCATATAATTTTTACTTTTTGAATTAGTTTCCCTCCAGCATCAAAGCTGACTGGAACAAATGTTTGACACTGATGTATGGATACCTGGGTCGTGTCCCAGGTTTTGCGATTGTAGAAGCTGCTGTATATCAACATCACTCCCCAACAGTACTAGCATTGATTGAAAAAGAATACATGAATTAATAAATGAACATTGAAAATGTTTTGTTGATCTTTATAACCACTGAAGAAAATATTAGCCACAAGGCACAGGAATGGTTACCTTTCACATTTGAAATGGTACGGTACAGATTACCGTTGCCTGGGAATGTCGGAATCTCTGGTCATCTGTACCAATTTTCGTACGTTTGTGTGTATTTGATCGTGGTAAATATATGTCCATTTATTTAGTAATGAAATGTAGCAATGTGTCAATTTAACGTTTATTTAACAACATAATGAATTTAAACTAAAATGAGGGTGATCTCTTGTCTTATTTATTCTTTTGATTTCAAGGCTAAATATTTGCAGTCTAAAGTACAACTAAAGGTATTGGCAACGTAGTTTCAATTCCTTTGTGAATAGTGTGGGTAGCTTACTTGAAATGACCAAATTCTGTTCTCTCATGCTTCCTTTACTTCCCTATCTCATCTTTTCAAATGAGATGAACAGGATAATTCCAAACATTTAATAACATAGCTGTCTCTTTTTCCAGTCACTCTTTGTCTTTATATTTTATGAGAGCAACACATTTGGAGTCCTGTCCAACTCTCCAATGAAATGAGTTCTGATGTGTGCCGTAAAGCAAACCAGACATATGATCCTTTTTTTACCCAATGTTGGATTTTCCATCTTTTATGAAAACCTCTGTGAACAATTATAGACATTACAATAGCAATAAAAATGTTTGACACAATTAAACAACCAAATATAGACTTATAAAAAAATAAGACTGACTAGTTTGTATTTGCTTTATTTTTTTGCACACATGGACTTTTTATTAAGAAAGTTTGAGTCGACCATGATCTTTTCTCGCGCAACACTGAAAACCAAATTAAATATGTTTGTTTTCACTAACAGGAGATTGGCATAAAAAACAAAACGGCGGAGTAGTGACTACATACATACACATAAAGTACATGACATCTATTTTATAGGGATGTTTACAACAACAATGATCAAGGACCATTAACAACAATAACTAATAATTTAATAACAATTTAATTTAATAACAATTAACAACTTCTCTAAATAAAAAAGTTCCCTAAGCTATTGCTGCAATAGAAATTAATTGTTCATTTGTGTTAAAAGTTAATCTATGCTACTACATGTTTTTCATCGAGTAAATGTTTTATTAATCAAGGCCATAAACTGACAAAGATGAGGAATGTGTGGTAAAAGACGCTTTTTCTTTCGGAAACGAAAACACCAGCGAATGTTTATGGTCCATGGTTGAAGAATAAGATCATGGTTTTTGGCATTCGGATTTCACACTGCCAGCAACCGCTGCACTCCTCCTGTGTACACATTTGAAAAACAATAGCAGTGATGAGTAGTTTGAAGGGAACAGTGCTGAGATCCGTGACTTTATATACAGCAGGCGTGCCAGAGCTTGATGTAATGCAGATTTTTTGTTTGAAGAACAGAATTTGAAGTTTAAATTGAAGATTTGCCAGAAATTTAGTCAAAGCTCCAGTAATAGCTCTTTGAATCAGCGGCAAAAACATGACACTAGTGGTACAATGTATTTTTTCCTGTGGTAATGAATGCAAAACTTCTTCTTCTGGGCACGCACCCAACTCAGGCTGAGAAGCTGTAACATTAAAGTGTACAATGGAAACATTTCAAGTGAGGCTAGTGGAAAATGGTGGTTTAAGTACCATTAGCCAAAGAGCTTTTTCTTCACTCTTGGGATCATACTCTGAGTCATTATAATGATGTACTGTATGATATCAAATGAAGACCGGTAGCCCCTTTTTTTTTTTGGACATCATAATGAGAAGTCATTGCTGGTCCCAAGACGGATTGTTTTTGAGGAGGTCCTTCCTGCTAGCAGAACGGCCACTTAGAGCGACTGATGTGCAGCCCGTGAAAAGACCAGACGATTCTCCTTCCTTTAAAGCAGATACAAATATGAATGTGAATCCTCATTTCACAGCCCAGTTGAAATCATCCTGTTTTGTCTGCAAATGGGCTCAACACAAGCGGCTGTGCGTTACCGTGACGACAAGGGGCAGCGCGAGGGTCTTACTGGTTCGACTCAAGTGGCAGCCTCAAGTCTAGAAAGAAATGAGGTGTAACTTCACTGTTGAAATTAGCATTGTATAGTATGACATAGTATGACTCATAGTGATCCTTTGACTGTAGTGCATATTGCTGTCTTTCTCGTAACCTGATTGTTTTGGGCTGTGATTATTTACCCCCTCATCATCAAACAGGATTTCGGTCTTTCACGCTCATTGCGTATCATTGTAACAGGTGGCCCCTCTGATTGATAGTCCTTGCTTCCCAGATGTGTACAGCTAGTGTGTATGTGTGTCACATGCAGCAAAATTAAGAATGCATTTGCCATGCTATGGTCGTGTTTGTTGAAGTATGTGTTTGTGTGTTTGAGTGTAAACACATGGTTCAGTACATGTGAGTGTCCGCATTTTGCCCCCTGGCTGTCTGACAGGGGACAAGATTGATCACTTATGTATAGTGAGCCTTTTTCAAATTAAGGCACAATAGATTTTCAAATGTATGACTTCATCAGATACTGTGACGTTAATGAAATGTGTCTCCTCAAGCTCAGACCATGCATTTTGTTCCACGACTAGCTCTTTGCTGCACTGTGTCATTGTGCTCAGCTTTCTCCAGTCTGAGTGATTAGATATTGGATGATCTCCTATAAGTGAGCTCATTGTGGTCACATTACAACAGTGCGGTCCTACTTTGTCGACATGCTGCACAAGGATATCAGCCGCAATCATGCATCTCAATGTTCTCCTGCACCTGAACACTTTATTCTATCAGTTAAGTCAAACAATTTGAGTTGTTCATCTCTGAATAAATCACATGCATTATGATCGTCTCACGTTAGATTTTTTTTTCAGTAAAAACACTCGCAGTGGCAGCCTAATTTAAAAGTTGAGAACGCACAGCTGTCAATTTCGCAGTCCATGATATTCATACCATTGAGCTGACCCCCCAAAAAACAGGCAGAGTGCGGATGGGTGTTCGTCTCTGTGTGCCCTGCGATTGGATGGATGGATGGATAGGCACCAAATTTAAAAGAAAATGAGAGAAACCACCTTGATTGGCCATGGTTGAATTAGGCTTGGACCACTCCCACACCAGCACAGCCCTCTGTCATTCAGATCTACTGGTCTGTGCTTTATTATAAAATGATCAACATTGGGGCATAGAGTATCACCATACGGCGCAGAGGATTTACATTGGTCACACAATTCAAGCCCTTAATATTTAATCATAAAGCCTTTACTTGTGATAACTGCATCAAACCTGTGACTCTGTGACATCACCAAACGTTCGAATTGTTTTCTTTTCCTGGCGTTCCGAAAAGTGAATAAAATACTTTGTTTTGGCAAGGCTGTATCGATTCGACTGTATCACTAGTGTGCAAAACATTTCTGTAGCCTTCTGAGTCAATTTTTTCGAATGGCATCATTGAAAATAGGTGAGTCTTTTCCTACACGAGTCCATGCAAGCCAAGCCCATGCATGGACATCACCTCCACCATTCATCACAGATAATCTCTGAGCATAGAGGATGTATGGAAGCAAAAGGTTGCCTTTCCATAAAGTAAAGTTTAATTTTCCATTAGGACATAAAAGTTCAGTGAATTGGTCAGTCTTACCATTGGATTTTCTGCAAATTCCAGTCTGTGCTTCCTAATGGTTGCTAATGAGGACTTTGCTCTTTTGGTGTAGTGTCTGCAAAGTGTAGGCTGTGATACAGCCAATGTCTGCTACTTAGTGGTTTCTTTCATCTTCAAGACATTCCAAATGACTCAATTGGCTGTGGCTAATGTTTGTGCAATGGTTCTGATTTATTTTCTAATTTCTTCTGAGCTCCACAGTGGCTTTGCCCACCCATATACACCACTCTGCTTTTCAAGTAGGTTGCACCATTAACTCTAAATGGTTTCATGGTAAATAGGCAAAATATAAATCTGTCGTGCGGCATCGTGGAACACTGGTTAGCACGTCTGCCTCAGCATTTGATTCCTGTGTAGAATTTGCATGTTCTACCCATCCCTGCTTGGGTTTTCTCTGGGCGCACCGATTCCCTCCTACTTCCTAAAAACAAGCATGGTAGGCCTTACCATGGCCTGCTGGGATAGGCTCCAGAATGCCTCCGACCCTCGTGAGGAGAAGCAGCTCACAGAATGGATAGTTGGATGGATGGATGAAATCTGACACTTAGACATAGACATTCACACTATTTATTATTTAATAAATCGAGTGCTTGGACACACGTCGGCAAAATTACAGTAGTCACATTTCCCAAAACCTTCGCTCATGACCTAAATAGGCTACTTCAAACAAAAAAAGTTCTCTGTTGTGTATCTATCTGATCCAGATGTAAATGTCTGGTAAAAAAAAAAGAAGAAATGTTGACCCCTTGTCTCATAATAATGTCAAACCCTTGCAGGGGTCTTAACATTTTTTGGCGAGACCACCTGCCATTAAAAATATTTTCCAAGTATACAAAAAACTGTCAGCTCCCAAATTTACTGTTTTGAAGTGGATAGAAAAATCTGTGCATACTCACTATAATTTGACTTTCTAGTTGGAAGAATACCATACACATGGAACTTTATAGAGACGTAAAAACCCAACTCTCTGCTCTTTTGTGCAGACTTGTGACACATCGAGGAATGGCTTTGGGGTCATCACGGGTCATCTACTGTCAACGAGATGTCAGCACAGCCAACTTGGTGGTGAGTGCAGTGCGCTTTGACTCCACTGAAAAACAACAAGCACGAACACACATCCGCGCGTCTAAAAAGTGCAGTCAGGGTTCCTCTGTCCCCCTTAGCAAAGGAAAAATTCATATGTGTAGATGTTTTACACCAACTCCCTCCTTTCTACACCTGCCAGGACAGAGCCTTGTGCAACACTTCAGCATCTGTTTGCACCCCAGGGGTTCAAGTTTGGCATTCAGATCTTTCTGATTTGCCTCTGGTTAGTAAAACACTTTATATGATCACTAAGCATCTGTCACTGTTGGATTCAATCCAAACAGCTATCTTATTTGGTGTGTGATGAGCGAGATGTCGCTTCTTAATGTGCCGTCTGCATGAACCCTGGGAATGTAGGGGTATCGCACGTATGTGGTTTTCACTGTCAGTGTGTTACCAATGGCTTTGTGGAACTTAAGAGCCATGACCTGATAGGAAAATCCCACAGTGGCCACTGTGTGTTATTTCAAGTATTATCAATGGCTGCCGCTGTGTTGCTGATACAGCTCGCGCTTATTATAAGAATATGTGAGTCTGCTTTTGGTATACAATATAGGTATAGTATAAAGCGCTTGTGTGTTGTTCTGCGTTTTTGCAATACAAAGAACCACAATACGATATTTGCCCATATCTTTAAGCCTGCTGTGATTCATTCACGATACATCACGATATAGTGCTCTACGATCGATATAAAACAATATCCTGATTTATAACAATTCATACGCAAAATCAACAAGGTACTGCAAACTCTTTATTTAGCAAATTACAAAGTGCTTCCAAACGAATGACTTGAAGCCCAAAGGGGAGCGAATTTCCTCGTCTTCTTGGACACTAGCCATAGCACCAGCCCAGGAGCCGCGTACTAGTTGTCGACTCCCCTTTCACGTGCCTGCTCTGCTCACAACACAACACGCCGCGCACTGCTCCCGGAAAGAGGAAGCAAGCAACAATGAACTGGATTTCAAAATAAAGTCGCGTCTAATGTCCGTGGTCAAAAACGGGCGATATACATAGATCGATGTTTACATTTTGCATCGATGCCAACAAATCGTAGAGCATTATATCGATTAATCAATGTGTATCGATGAATCGTTACACCCCTAGCAATTAGCGGATTCTCAGTTCATTACATGCATGACAGTGTGGCTTGCTAAAAGTATGGCTTGGTAAAAATAGCAGTTAACCAATGCTACAATTGCTATTCAATATTGATTCAGCACCTTCTCCCCATAATTCATCATCTATTCTGCAAATACATAATCACATGGGCTGTATGGCAATTAAAGAGTCGCCCCACTCTAAAGGTGTGTGTTTCCAGCAACATGCTCATAAATCAAAGCCACCACTTGCGCATTTTAGCAGCAGAGGTGTCCGGCCAGTTGTACCCTACCCCCAAGTTGATCGCAATATCACGTTTTGCTGCATTTTTCTTGTGATATGTGTTCAGTGATAAGAATGACGGTTGTCATCCTCTGCCATCCTTTATTGCCGGGGATGGGTGCTGAACAAGTTTGTAAGGCGTGTATATGTTATCATGGTCCCTGATATTTGATCATGTGATTGAAAAGAAAGTCTTACATGATGGATTAAATTAAATTAAATTGTGCTGCTTAATAGAAACAGTTCCAGAGACACAGAGTGTGTCGGCAGGTGGGGTTGTTTTATCTAGACTCAACTACTGTGTGTGCACCTCAAACCCTAAACAGATTATCAGAATGAAAGCTAGCACGATGGGAATACTAATGTGTCCAAAGGGTGTGAAAACATTCCTGTTATCACTATGGAAAACTCTCCCAGCTGTCATCAGAAGGAGGAAATATTATGAGTCTGTCTGCCTGCAAGTGTGTGTTATCCTGGGACAATCCTGCTGTGTTTATTTTCTGAAAGAGAAGACATTTAGCTTTCACATCACACAGTCCAGGGTCCCATGCTGTGCATCTGACAAGAGAGAGACTGGGTCACAAAAAGATTAAAATAAAATCCACAAAGATATTTACTAAAGATTATTAATACAATTTCAAACAAATTGTTACCCAATTTACAAATAATATGATTGTTAAGGACCCCCCCCCCCCCCCCCCCAACTGACACACACACACACACACACACACAAAGGCAATTGTCAGAGACACATAAAAGCAGAGGAAAGGTAAACAGAGTTTCCAGATGACCATCCACGTTGGGATCTCAGATTACAGGAAAACTTTTCCAAAGCAACATTCTCATTTTAGTTTTTCCTCTCTGACTTTCTTGCAATTTGGAACTCCCTCACATGTTTCCATTGGGCAACAGAGTTACGAGTTATGGCTCCTGTTTTTAATGCAATATTCTTGAAAACACTTTTCATATTTGTTCAAGCAACGTCTAAGGCCTTAGGAATATAATACAGCATTATTATCTTCAGATTTCCCTGCCTGTCTCAAATATATTTTCCTATCACCTCTAAAATTTCATCCCGTTTGATGAATTGAGTTAGTGATAGAATCAACTAAAAAAATAGAAAGAAGCAACTGCAGCTATAACAAAGTACGATACAACAGATTTAAAACACAATTACACATAAATCTAGAACTCAATTCACAAAAATGCTTTGTTTTAGTTCAGTCTTTATTAGTTTTAGTATTAGTTTTACTCTTTTAATACAGTGTTTCTGAAGTATGTAAGGTAAATACAAAGGTCACTAAGTATTATTTAATAAAGTAAAGTTTTGATTGATTGATTGATCGATTCTGAAAAGACTGTTTGACCTTTCTTCTTCTTCTATGCGGACATACGGTCACATACCGCAATACCGAAATAAATACATACAAATTTAAAATGAAAGCAACGTGAGTTAATATATTTCTCAATTAGCTGTGTCTTGTGTGTGTGGTAAAAGCACTGGTGTCTATCTTTGCATGAAATGAAACCAACCCAATTCAGGCAATACGTGTTATTGTTAAATCATGTGTAAATTCATCAGATCATATCACACATTCAAATGACACAAGCCTATACTCTATCTTCTCTTTGTCTACACACAATCGGTGTCAGCACATGTACTATATCTTGATGGTTGCCTTTATGGACAAGAGGAAGAGAAAAAAAAGAGCCGTGATAAAGTTGGGGTCATAATGAGCACAGACACAAATAATCTTTATGAGGTAAGAGACGCTGATATCAGATCAATAAATAAATCGATTCATCAAAGTCAAGCCACTTTCCATAAGGAGACTAATGCAGTCAAAAGAGACAGACCCGTACTTACGTAATGATGGGTATGTCCCGTGTTGGTACTTGAGTAGTTGCAGATATCTAAGTCAATATTATTTTTAACATTCATGTCATGTTTATTTGAACAAACCCTGTCACCCACCCCCCCCATTTTGTCATACCTTGTCTTGGTCTTAATAACGATCACCACAGGAGGGTATCAACTTGCTCCTAAATATATGTTCTCAGAGTGCTGAAGTATGTGAACCATCAATCAGCCATTTTTCACAAGATAGCCTTTTAGTGTACCGAAGCACACTATGAATTTGAGATCTAGAGTTTTTCAGAGTGCACTTCTAACCCTGTCAAAGGAAAACATGTCACTGCAAATTACCTGAAGCCATGGTTCTATCTCTGCCGGGTTCATCTGGGCTGTCCTTCTAGAAGAATGACGACTTGCTGCCTGCTTGTGGTTTTACCTATACATCATACGCTAACGTGATGCCCCGAGGTGGGAACATATGGGTCCTTAACTGACAAATCTCTGTCAGTGTGTGCTCTTGTTCTTCTAAGACTCACTCTTTAAACACCTACCAATTTAATGTTTTTTCCCCCTCCCCTTTCGCTTACAAAACGTTTTTCTTTATCTTTCTGATTCAAAACAATTCATGTCATGGGTCTTGCTGAGGGATCAGAATTTGGCGATATGTCCTTGATCCTGAATTAACTCATTCATTTAAGATTTTTTCTTTTTAATAGTATGAAGAAAACCAGTTCTAAATTGACGTTGCAATAGCAGAGTATTGCCTGGAGGAGTGAAAGTCTGCATGGATGCAGCTCAACTTCACTTTATGGTTGTCACGTTGATCTTTTGGAAACAGCAAGTTGAAACTGACCCAACATTGTTTCCAAAGCATTAACCTGTATTTTGCTTGGACAATTTATGGCATTTGTGATAAGATTGCCATATGATAAGACAATCAGCTTCTCACGCTACACTTTAACTGCTGTGCAGTGGCCTCAGGCTTTATACAACTATCAAATAGAGTACACCACTGAGACAAATGTTTTGAAGAGGAAGGGCATGAAAGAAAGCGGGTGTTGTGAAGTACATGGTATGTGACAATTCACTACATGGGGTAATGGGACAAACTTGCACCAAATAGTACATATTAATTGGAAAATGATAATAATTATGCAAATAAAAAAATCTATTATTATTATTATTGTTATTCTTAATATATTATTATTTATATTGATTATGTATTTTCATTGTAACCGCGCTTCTGTCATCGCTAAATTACAGCTGGTCACTACTATTTTAGGGAAGTCAGTAAAAAACTGTCTCCAAGGATAACAGCAGAGGTGTGTGCATCAGTAAATTTTGCAGGTCCATCATTCATCCTTTGCCAGTGCTCAGCCCGCCAGTCCGTCATCATCAGACCATAATTATTTCTAGCCGGGCCAGTCCGTCTGTTCTCAATCAATCAGTCAGTCAGTTAGTGAACTTTTTTTGTCTTTTACCAAAAAATTGCTATACAAATAAACTTGCCTTTCTTTGCATTGCCTTAACAGTAGCTATATACATATCGTACTGTGTACTTTATAAACAATGAATATAAAAAGTCTACTAATATTAGTTCAAAAGCTATTTTTTTTTAATAACAAATAAATAAGACCAATAGAAATCATGTAAAAACTTTTGGGGCGGTGGCAAGTAAAAATAAACATAAAATTTCTTTCTCACTCTTATAGTCCTATTAAGTCAGTGTTAATTTTTTTGGGCCATAATTCACCAAAAGAACACCATGCCTACAGTGACGTATAGTGGTGGGAGGCTTTAGTTTTTTTCTTTTTTTTTAGCCGGAACTGGGGCATAAGTAACGGTAGAGGGAGTTATTAACACTTGAAAGTAGCAGTCAATATTTCCTACAAAACCTTCAAGTCTCTGCTAAAAAGCAAACAAAACCGGTCTGAGTAAGCCTGCTAAAATATCTTAGCTTTCTTTTGGCTTAATCAGAAGAAATTTAAATGGTGGCAGTTGAATCCTGACCTCCATTTAGCAGATGTTTAAATGTGATTGGTTTATTCTTGACACACCCACATCATGAGTGTGTGTAAACTAGTACAACCATATTATGTTAGTTGTTTATTTTTATGTTCCACTCGAAGTGTTAAAAAAAAGTTGTGTTGCACAGTACATGCAGGCCACAAGTGGAAAAGAAGTCCTGTACAGATTTAGCTTGGGCTTACCTTTTTACATCATAAAAGAACATTTGCACTGTGGTATGTAGACTTTTTTAATCCCCTGTATTTTTCTGCCTTACACTGTGTATTTTCACTCTGTGGCAGTTTTATTGTTTTCTCAAATGTGCTTTATAACGTTGCTGCTAAGTGAGGATAAGATTTGGACAAAGATGCACACAGAAGAATGTTCCAGCTAAATAAGTGACAATGCAAATACCAAAATTGTCTCAGGGTTGTTACACTGTAAACAGAGCTTTCTTTTTGATCCTGTTTGTTTTATTTGTGGCTTTTGCGAGCTTTTGTTTACTATGTGGGGATAAGTGTTGTCTATCAGAGCACATTATGATGGTGAGGACACAATCCTTACCAAAATAGTTTTACTCTCCCTGTGTTTTTTGTTTCTTCCTAAATCTTGCTTACCGCTGCTCTGATCTTGCTGAAAGTTTCTTTTTCCAATCTGAATTGTTTTTTTTTTTCGAAATGAGTCAAGGGAGATGAACAGCTTTTTGGGCAGGCGGGACGGAGTCCTACAATTAATAGCTGGACTAAGTTATTTACATGGCCAGAAGGTTTGTGTGTTTTCCCCACACTCCATGACAGTTATTATATCCATATGTTTGAGATTAGACTCGTGCAGGTAGAGGAGATGGGAAGTAGTTACCTGATTTTTACAACTTATTTTACATGCTTGCCTTAAGATATGATTGATTTAATCTAAAGTAATTACGGTCTAACTTTTAGTGCCAAGGCTTGGCAAGGCTTCTGTATGTCATAAATTTGTTTTACTCTGGGGCTGCTGCTTTATATTATGACTCCACAAGCTAAAGGACTGAATAAAACGTAACTGGGCTCACAAAACAATGATAAACATTATCTTCTCAGATCATGTCTGTCCTTTTATTTGGATTGTTTGAAAAGAAGTTGTCATTAAATGTCATTGGAAGGTAGAATTCAAGCTAAGGTTCACTATGCTGATAAAACTTATGCAGACATTCTTGTTGTTGAATATACTCAATTTCATCTCGTCAAGTAGTCATCAATGTTTAGGAAAGTGAGGCAAGGCTGTCGTTTCATAGAGGTGACACTTATGCATGTAATAAATGAACCATCTATGTGGCAACAAGTATGTGGGATGGAATTAAAGTCAACTATATAGTCAAAAGTGTCATTCAAAACAAATCTGCAGATTCATGGACAATCAAACAGTCAATCGCCTTCCGAGCAGTTTGTCTGCTCCCCACCTGCGCAGAGCAGGTCAAGGTCAAATATATGCAACCTCGCTGTTCAGACTGCAGTCACATTGCAGAAAATCCACGACGTATCCGATCTAGGACCACATATGAAAGCGACTCAGGTCGGCTTTAAAAAAATTGGAATTGAGTCGTTCAGACAAAAGTCTTATGGAGCATTGAGCAAAAAAAAAAAAAAGTGAATTTTATACCTGCATTGATGCAGATGATGTACAAAATTGAGTACATTTAACACGCATTTCATTCATTTTAACCCAGATCTTGAAATTAGCACCTCTTACAGTTGATGCGTGTGTGCCTTAGAGCTCAGGGTTGGGTGGAATCATAGCCACTTCAAAAATGACACATTGTCCTACAAAAAACACTGAGGGACAAATAGAAGTGCAAATTTAATTTTCTTTTCATGTACGTATCGATATATTATTTCTATTACTCCCTTTCTTTTAGGCTGTTTAGATTTCTGGCAGCGAGGTTCTCTCTGACTGGAACAGATGTTGTGCTTGGATCGTATTGACTTTGTTCTGGTGTGACTGCATCAGAGGTTGTGGTGTAAAGGAGTCTTCTGCCCTGAATGCTTTCTCTCCTTTGTGATCATAACTTTAAGGCCAGAGGTGGTATTGAGCCCAGTCCGCCTCTCTCCAAGCTTTGGTTGCTGCCACAAGTGGGTGTGGATATTCCTGCCCGAACAAACACCTTGTCAAATCACACAGTATTGTATATCTAAAAGGGAATCGGCTATTGACTTTTTGATCCGTGATACACATGTTCCCAATTGTAGAAATCAAATCCAGATTTCCTCAAAAAACACAAAAGAAACAATTATCAAATAAGGATATTGATGATTCCTTACTGTTAAAATCTATTTCTTAAACCTTCTCTGAGGTTGATTGAAAAATTCTCATCCTATTAAGACCATCCCAACTAATAGAGATACAAGGAGCACAGTCTTAGCCTTACAAGGTCAATGTATAGTTTGGCAGCTACCTTCAGAAAAGTATGTTCTACATATTTCCAATCTTCTACTGTATGATTTTGTTTACTCAAGAGACATAAACTGTCGAGAAATTAGATCGATCGTGACTGTAAATCCGTAACCTTAAAACATTGGAACATAAAATCTGTTTAGGGATGGTAGTTTACCTTCACATTTTTTAGGATTTTAAAAAATCCCTTTACTTCCCATAGGCTATGTTAGAAATGCCAGGGCCTCCATTGAAACAAATGAGAATAGGCAATATTCAACTAAATGGACTCCACGACTCACAACTGGTAAAAAAAAAAAAAATTGACCACAGGCTTCAATATTCCTTCCATTGGTAGATGTGAAATTATAAATATGGTTAAGTATTGTCGTAAAACTATACTGTATTTACAGCTTTTTTATGTCTTTGAAAACATCTGTGCATTTGCTTCGCTGTAATTTATGATATCACCACTTAAAGCAACAGTGAAAAATCAGTGTCCCGGCTCGCCATTTGTGATATCTTATGGTGTATACTGCAGTGCCTGCGACTGCACAGTTTATTTGATCCCGCCCCATTAGATTGGTGCTTGTTTGGAAAGGAGAGGCAACAGAGGCCAGGCCAGAGTGGTGCAGGGCCAAGCTGTTCTGGAACTTGTAATGGAAAAGCGTCTTTAGTCATATTTTTACTGGTCACACTTCATATTGGACAACTTTAAGCGCAATGGAATTAGGTTCGGACTGGAATTTACAGTATTGTCATAGCTAGCTTCTTAAGATCACCTTCTATTTGTATTTGATGATTGAAAAAGACATGATATACAGGATCTAACTAATGCTCATAATAAACTGACCAGTATTTTGAATTGTCACGGCAAATCCCAATACACTGTATGTGGTGTGTATGGTGAAGACTCAGTTGCTGTTGAGCAAATAGAGTTTCCTTGGGCACAAATTTATATTGGCTCGTAAACTTAAGAAATACCCCTTTTTTTATTGCAGAAAATGCCAAACAAGGTATGTCATTTGTTTCTTTTCAGGGTGATGGAGTGAGGTTAAATGGTAAAAAGGTTAGTCGAAGTCTAGATGCTTCAGGGGTCCCTTTTTAACTTGATTGTCAAGAGATGAGGCGACTGTTGCCATATGAAAACTGGGGTGATGCCAAAGCACACGCAAGGCTTCAGCACATTCCAAAATGTGTCTCCACAAGTAGCCTTTTTCACTCAATTTTAATTTTTCATGTCCTGGGGGGTATTTCTTGTGTTTAGTAAGGTTAATTCATACACACTATTTGACAACTTCCTTTTGAGCGGTTTGGCACGGAAAAAACCTGACATAATAAAGAATACGGTAATGATTACATTTTAATCACAGCTAATGAAGCAGTGAGTCTGTGAAAATATGTCCCTGCAATTACAGGATATCTGCTACATTTGAAGCCCACGAACAACACAACAGACTGATCGCCAGTAATTAGGTGCAGTGTCAGTGTTATTCCAAAAATGCATCCTGTTTTGTTCTGCTAATCTTTATTCCAATTAAATGGAAATAATGCTAACAAGATCCAGTACAAAAGGGTTAAAAGTGTGGGTATTAAAGCAAAACTTTTGTAGAGTTTTTTTATTGTAAGGCGCAATTACACTTGAATACTAAACAAGAGCAGAAGTTTGTGGTGGTAAGGCCAGAAGAGATTTTCCATATCGCCACCACAAACTAAACCAGAAGAGATCAGAATCAAAAGTAATTTGAAATGACCTATGCTCATTTCCATCTCAAGACAATAGTAATCAGGCCTGCCACAAAAGAGCAAAACTGTGCATGAACATGATTTTAGATGAGAAGGCAGTTTTAAGTTTAACTTTCTATTTTAATTTAATCCAGTTATGGTCCGTCGCTTTGTCATGCAGTTTGGATGGTCTCTCTGTGTTCTTGCAAACGGATTTGTTGTATTTGTCGTATATTGGATCGCCGATGGAAAGTATGTTAAGCGACAGAGAAAAAGAGGGAAAATAAGTCTTTATATCCAAAATCTGATCTGCTGACAAACTCAAATTTTCTCCTTAAGGGATTTCCTGAGATTACTAAAAACAAACACACACACATGCAATGTTCACTTCTAGAGGCAATAGATTTGCAGAATTTTAATAGGAGCATTATTAGGACCCTTGTTTGGCCAGGATTAATAGCTCCGACATCCAAACAGATTCAATTATCTAAGGTTGGTTTGTAGACGTGGCACAGTATTGGGTATGTTGTTGGAAATATATTAGGATCACCTGGACAGCTGCCAAAACACGGCCGTTCTTAAAGGTTCAAGTTCAGCAAAGACAATGACCTCATTTAGTTATTTTATTTTGCCAGTAAGCATTTTCCTAATGACGTTATGGTTTCAATAGCTAATTTGAGGTTTTTACTCCGTTCAGCAGCATGTTGTAAATTGTTACTAAATTTAGTAGATGTTAGGTGAAGCACAACAAATGCTTTAGGGTGCAACCAAAGTAATGTAGTTTGCCAACAAAAAACAAAAATTCGTGTATGTATGGATGGATAAAATATTTTCATTTATTTATTTATTTTCTTGGTAAATGGCAATGGACGATTAATATCCCAGCAGATTAAAAACAACAAACTTAAACAAACTTACAATTAAATTAGAACAGTACTTTTAAGGAAAAGAACATCTGCATCTGCATATTAAATGTAAATTTACATGGGGAGGTACAGAGTGAGGGGACAGCAACAGAAAAAAGGCTGATTTAAATCCTCAAACACCTCAAGCCAATCAGTATTCTGAAAACTACATTTATTCAAACAACAAATTAACAAATGGTTATAGTTTCACCCCTGTCAACAGTAGCTCAACTGTACGGACAAACCGATGTGGACAACGAAGCTTGTTGGAGATGCTTGTCTGCTTCCTGACTACTGTCAAGGCAGATAGAACTATTTGTAATCTTTTGTAGTTTAGTCCTACTTTGCTCTGCTGTTTTTTGGGGTTCCACTGGGTCCAAGTCAAGGGCCACTTCTTTTTTTATTTCTACGTATTAGGTACCCCAAAGTCTCATAAGAAAGAATGGGGACTATATAAAAAAATGATATTTTGAAGAATATCGTTGGCAGTAGGTCAAAGCACATATTGAAGGGATTTTACTGTGGATATTTAGCAGCAGTGCCTTTGACATTCTCTCCACTCCGCAGAAAGCTCTTCATTTGCCTGCTTTGGAAAAATGTGGCAAATTGTTTTAGACAAATTTGCTACGTCAGAATGTCTGTGCTGTAGTTCAATTCACTGGAAAGAGTCACTTTTTTTTTTTAACCATACTAACATTTTTTTGATACGCCTTTTAAGATCGGACTATAAAGTGTATTTCTTGGATACTTGAAGGGAAAAAATGTGAAGTATCAAGAGCTTTGTTAATGAATCCTAAAAATCTATTCTAAAAATAGCATTGATATCCAGGAGTTTAAAATATATATGCTACCCCTCCTACACACACGCACGCACGCATGGAAACACACACACACACACACACACACACACACACACACACACACACACACACACACACACACACACACACACACACACAGACGCACGCACGCACGCACGCACGCACACACGCACACACGCACACACACACATTTCATTAACATAAACATGATATGAGTAGATTCTTACTGTCTTTAAACGTTAACTGTTATATAACTAAAATTAGGAAATGTGAATCTAAAAACTAAATAGAACAGAATGCCCATTCACTTAAAGTTTACGTGAAATTGAATTGGCAATATGATGCTTAGTCAAGAAGATTCTTTGGCATCACATCTAAATCTTAAGAACAGTTCAACATATCATTTTGGTTTCTTTGGTAATGATGTTGAGAGTCCGTTATCAATTATAGTCGACGTAGAATCATTAACCATTAAAAAAAGGAGGTTTAGCGACAGACGCTTTAATGGAAAATATGGCAGAGGCACTTCCTGTAAGGAGTTAGACTCATCTGTATGATATTTAATCCTCCCCCTAAACATTAATGTCATCCTCACATCATTCATCATCTATATCTACATATAATACTGAATACATTCTTCATATAACACAGGCTGTGGTCCTGGCAGTGGATTTGTGGGAGAGAGAGGCTCAAGGAGCGGTTAGGAACAGACTGAAGATAAGCGTCAGCAATGTAGTAGCGCAAAAACGTTTTGTTAGTTTTGGCTGACATACTGTCGACTTTAAATGAATGCTTCATGTACCAGTTCCCATCTTTCTGTCAACCATCTTAAGCTTTATTTAATCAATCAATAGCTTTTCTTTCCTGTCACTTATTCTTCGCCACTATATGACTGATCTTTTCCTGGATCAGCCAGTCAGTCATCTCTTTACATTCCCAAGCATTCTACCCGATAACGTCACATCTCTGCGATTTGTCTGCATCTTGTCAGTGCTCGTTTTGTTCAGTCTTTGTTAGTCCATTTATGTCAGTGCTAGCTACATTAAATTGAGAAAATCATCCATTTTCTATACCCCTTGTCCTACTGATGAGTCTATCCGAGCTGACTTTGGACGAGAAGCGAGTTACGTTCACACACATTCATTCACATCTATGGACATTTTAGTTAATCTAACACGCCAATTTTATTCATTAAGTCGGACAAGGACACACCTAGCCACATATATTGACCTGAATTTCAGCTCTTGTGCATAGAGATTTTTGGTTCATCTTTTTAAAATATTTGAATAGTCTATACTAATCTCTGATTTGAAAACTAGTCATTCATTATTTTGTTTTGAAGCTTATTCTGAATATGATATGTATATGATATACATACATTTATTTCGATTGACAGTCGTAATGGCCCACCAAAGGAAACTATGACTACGATGCGTCCCGTGACAAAAATGAGTTTGACACCCCTGCTCTAGAGTCTAGACCACAGGTGTCAAAGTCAAGGCCCGGGGGCCAGATACGGCCCGCCACATCATTTTAGGTGGCCCGCAAAGACAAATTGTGCATCGAATTCAATTCAAAATTTCAAATTGTTTTCACTTTTAAAAAATATATTGAAGATATACTTATTTATAACAAAGATATTGTTAACAATATTTATTACCATTATTTTATTTATTTTTCAGACAGTCAGACATGACCTCAACGCGTGCTTGGCATGACCTTAAAAGAGTGATAAACACCAGATTTCTCAATAATATTTCAGAGATTAAACTCAGAATATATGTTTTGCACTTGATAGTGTCCACCTGTTCAATTTAACACTTCAATATATTGTATATACCGAAGAATCTTGTATTAGACAAACATTTATTATTTTTATGTATTTTTATTCTTTATTAATTATTAATTGTATTTATTGCAATTTATTTTTACTCTGTTAGCCTGATACAAGCAGGAAAATATTTCAAATATAGTATATACCGCAAACCCTGATGTGTGTTACGGGTTTGGTTTCTTATTATGCGTATTACCAAGATGGAATGGCAAATGAAGAGTGAATGTTGAAAGTTGTAGCGTAAAAAAAATGTGATGTGCTTTATCTACTTAAGTGTAGGCATGCGTGTGAGTGTGCGTGGTACCATTAAGACACAGCACAACCTCATTTGGAACAAAGCCAGGGGGCAGAGAAGAATTCAGGTCATCAGAGAATGAGCCTCCACTTAGTAGACAGGTGGACAGGTCGTAACAGAGGCCTCATTGTCCCTGGCTTACAGAGGCAGACAGGTGTGCCCCTCGCCCTCAGCACTCACCGCCAGCCTGGCAACGTGACCTGCTCTTTGATTCTTTGCCTCGTCGTCACCATCTCTACACACATGCATACACGCGCATACCTACTCTTCCACTTTATTTCTGCACCTTGAAGTGCATGCAAATTTTGCAATCTTAGTACTTTGGGTGGGAAAGAATTAGGATATATATTTATATATTTCACTGTTCTGGCTCTGGCCAACACGCAACTATGTACCCGTGCTCACTTGTTGACTAGTTTGGATTTTTAATGTGATGAGATGGTCTTGTCTAGCTTCTCTAAGCTTTGCATAACTGGATATCCAGCCAAAATCTGTTTTATCACATCAAATAGTTCAAATCACTTTCTCTGTATTTTGGCTATAGAAAGAAAAACCTCAACACTGTCAAGACTGAAGCTAGTTAAAATGATGTTTCTCTAGGGCTGAAGCTAAGTGCTCACATATGCCACTAAAAATGGTATGCAGTTCGTACTTGGAGAAAATAAACAGAGAAAATAAGACTTTTCACTAAGTAGTGAACAAGTAACTGTTTTTCATTTTTAGTTAATCCATAGTTTTACTTACATTTAAATTCTGCAAATTGTCTTTTCTTAAAAAGAAATATCATTAGGTGAGATTCTAAGCCAGAGTATTTTCATGTTAAATTATTTCATCCCTTGTGTTATATTTTTACATTTCATGTTTGTTTTCTTGTACATTTTCTTCAGTATCTAATTTATTTCAATACATTATCATGATCATATTGTTGCCATGATATTGTATTTTATATTGGTTTATAATTTATTAGGAATACTGTCAGTTAACACAACGGTCAAGTTGACTGCTCCTCCCTGGCTGGGCTTGGATCGCATCCAAAACTTCATACCCTTGTTATTGAGCAGCTCCAACAGTTTGCTCTATCCTTATACCACCTCAAGCATCACCCTTGCCACGACATGCTGGACATCTTCTTGGCTCTGTGCCCACTTTCATGAACCTATCTTTTAAAGCAGGATTAGATGTCTGTTATCTAGTGTTATAGTTCAGAGTTGTGATGTTTTGTTGCTGTGCTCGTACAAACTTCGGTGTACACTAAAATGAGAGCCATACCAGACCACCAACAAGGCCTAACTGGTAACAAGAATGTCGGGCGTTGTGCTTGTTATGAAGAAAAAATGTGGCTTGCATAGCTGTCTTAAGGTTGTCGTCTTTTGCACTGTCCGCTCAATTTTTTTTAGTAGCAAATATTATTGAATTTCCCATTGCAATATGTGATCATCTATATTTTTTTGTTCGAACTGTATTCAGTTTTCATTACCAAGTTGAGTCAAGCAATCATGAGCGACCTTTCCCTTCCGCTAACTACAGTTTACACTAACTATGCCAAATAATATACAAATTGGCATATCACAGCATATAAGGATGATACATACATGATACAACAAACTGAAGGATTTTCACCTGTATCAGCAGAATAAATTTATCTCTCCAAGCAAAGAAATACAAATGTGCTGTCATTTGCAAATGTCATGTTAATACTGGGGGATTAGCTCTGAATGTTGTCAGTTGTTATAAAATCAGGGATTTTCCAAGTTTTACATGGACATGCAGAGGCCAGTGTTTTCAGTTCTTCCTCCCAATAATGATTGTCCATTACACTGAATCATTATTTTAGTTGTAGCCATTTGGGTTTTATGCCAAAAGCTGATTATGAGATTGGAAATCAAACTTTTAAGACACCATTTTTTGTGTGAAGCCACCCAATTTTCACATGAGCAAAAGTAAAGAAGCATGTGAATGACAGGTGTGCTTTGTTGCATAGTTGTCTTCTGAAAAAGTAGCTAATCCTACAGTAAATGCTGATTTATTACTGGTTAGCAGTGTGAGTGCTTGCTCCATTATGTTTGCTCACTTAAAAATCGTATCATCTAGGAGTCGAAACTGAACAGTTGTCATGTTGGCTTACATCAATCACAGATAGCAAGCTCCCTAAGCATTTTTCAGCACATTTAAAAATATGCATGTCTGTCCTAAGCTTGTCTGTCCACTTGCAGCTGTGTGCAGATTTATATGTGCATCCGTTTAAAAGTGGAAATGACTGATCATGCGTGGCACATAGCTCCCCCCCTTGTCTTTGACTTAAATTCAACATGACATACATTTTTGCGTGCAATTTAACATTTCCCTCGAGGTGAAAAGGGTAGCAGGCATGAAAGGAAATGATTGAGTGAGATCGGAAAATTGATGAAAAAAAGATTTCATTGTCAGTGAATGTGCAAAACAATACCACGCCGCTATCGCATTGCACATTGGTCATCTATCATGACACAAGACTAACTGATCCTTATCAGATTCACATGTTTATGCTCCAAGCCAGACCTTTATGTATGTCTCAATTTGTGTGCACTGTGCATAATCAAAATCAAAATGTTGTATGTGTCAAGTAATATTTGTGTCAGGATCTGTCAGTGTAAATTGTGTGTCCATATCAACAGTAATTTGTGTGTGTGTGCACGCGTGTGTGTGTGACTGCAGTTATTATCTACAGTATGTGGTATGAGGCAGCACATAGTACGTTTATGCAGAACTAAGAGGATAATTTTCACCCTATCTGTCTTTCACAATATCTACTATAAAAACTAAAAAACATTCCATCACATGTCAAGTAATACATGCATCAAATACAAACAAATAAAAAAAGCTTTGATTTCTCCTTTTACACTTTCACCACATATTGGTCTCTGCTCTGGACCGACTAGAAAAATATGCATGATTCATATTGCATCACACATTTGACTCCTATAAACCAGTGGTCTCTTGTGAAATTTCTCATCCAATTTTCCAAACCGTTGTATTGGAGAAATTAAGCAAATACCAGACCATTAGAAATAGTTAAATGTGACTGTCCTGCAGTCCAGACTCTTTCTACATTCTTCCACCTGCTTATTACATTATTATCAAGAAAGCTTTGCAAACAGTGTTTGTCCACCACCACCTCTTCTGGTCTTCCGCATTTAAAGCCCATTAAAGAGAGATTTGGCCTGATATAGTTTATATTCTACATTCTTAGTGAGTCTAAGAGAGAGTAATATCCATGACTTGTGGTGGTCATATTTCAGCCTTTATTGCAAAAGTCAAGCAGTGAGGGTTGATGAGTGTTTGTGCACGTCCCAAACGTTGATTTATTTATTTTTGTCAGGGTTTGCTCAAGGTTGGACATATCGGCCAGAGATTTTTTTTTGTTAAAAAATTCATCGTGGCAAAAAAAAAAGACTTGCAACCGTTGAATGCAGCCACATTTCAGAACGGAAACACCAAATAATAGTTTGTCATCGATTATATACATTTTGAAATCATCTGTAGCCAAAATAGTGAGTGATTGAAATTAAAAATGAATTTGAAAAATTAATCGAGCAGCTCTAATGTGTACTGGAGTTAACTGTCCGCAACACATACAGTATATGCATTCATTCAGTCAGTCATTCTCTGACGCTTCAGCTGTTTAGGTTTGTGAGTTAACTTTAGTGTGTACTGGCTGGCTGACTTTGGCTGAGAGCCAGGTTACATCCCTCACCAGATACCAATCGATTACGAGGCCCATATAGCCAAATGACCATCCGCACTCGCATTCACACCGATGGGAATTTTGAAGTACTCCGTGAAACTAACTTGCATGGTTTTGCAATGAGAGCGGTAGCCAGTAAAGTCTGGTTTCCTTCAGAAGAGAGCTGATGCCGTATAATTTGTATTAAACCAAACCAAAGCAATTCATGTTTACTCAAACCAGAAGCCCTGGCTGAATGCACTGGTAAGAACACTGCTGAAGGCCAGGGATGCTGCCTTCAGGGCATGCGAATCATCAGTATTCAAAGTAGCAAGAAAGAGCTGGCTGTGGGCTTCGGCTGGGTTAAATATTCCTATTCACAGAAAACCAAGGGCCACTTCACCTCCAATGACCCCCAGAGCATGTGGAAAAGCATTAATTGCAAACTACAAAACTAAGGAGGCACAATGCTCAAAAGATTATTTCCCTGCCAGATGCCTTGTGACCCTCAATTAATTCATATGTGAGGAAAACCCTGCAAAGCTGCAAGCCCTGATAACATCCTACGGCGGGTTCTGAAAGACTGTGTCCATCAGGGTGCTACAGACATTATTGACATCTCTCGCCATCAAGCATCTGGCCCAACCTGCTTAAGACTCCCGCCATCATCTTTGGACCAAGGGTCTCTACAGTGACAGGTCTGACACTGACAATCGACCAGTAGCACTTTGTGCTTTGAGAAACTGATGATGGCAGTAATAAGAAAAATACAGTTGACGTCACTGTGGACCCTGAACAATATGCCGACTGGAATAACCGCTCCGCTGATGATGCCATCTCATCAGTAGTCCACAGAGCCTTCACCCACCTGGAAAGAAAGAAAGGCTACTCTTCCTAGATTTCACTTCTACCTTCATCACCATCATCCCCCAGTATAAAAGCTGAATATTTTTGGTCAGGGGAATGAGATCCTGGACTTCCTGACCAACAGACCACAGATTGTCAGGTTCCACAACATTGTCTGCTCCTCCATCACCCTCAGTAGTGACTCACTCACTCCAGGGCTGTGTGCTGACCGCCACCCCCCTAGTTTACACTACAGACCTATGACTGCTCTGTGGGATTGCCGAGCTTTCATAAAGTGAAGTTTTTAGCAATACTGGGAAACATCATGAATAACGATGAGTCAGCGTACAAAAAGGAGTTAAAACATCTGTTGGACTGGATCAAAAATAATCTTTGTATCAGTGTGGAGAAAGTGAAAGAGATAGTGGGGAACTTCGGGAGGAACAGATGCCTCCTCACCCAAATGCACATCAGAAGAGCAGCAGTAGAAATGGTCTCCAGCTAGAAGTACCTTGGAGGCGACTTTTCCGAGGACCTCACCTGGAGACAAAACATTTCTTGTCTGTTCAAGAAGGCTCACCAACATCTCTAATTCCTCGGGAAGCTGCAGCAAGCCGGATGGAGGTGCTATTTCTTGAGACGCTTCCACAGATGTGTTGTGGAGAGTGTCCTTAGCGACAGCAACACAGTATTGGTTTCCTACTTTCTCATCAGCCATTTCTCATGTCCTCTTGTCTCATCCCAACAGTCATCTGCTCGGTATCTTCTATTTTGGTCCTCCAAGTGTGTCTCACCTGCTTAATTAAGCCCGGTTTAGTTCCATTCTATCGTGCAGTTTTTGTTGGATCCTTGCCCTCTATCACTTGCAGTTTTTGTATTCGTACGTATTGAACTTGTCACACAAAGTTTCCATAGTTTCTGTATTCTACAGAGGGAGATTCATTTTTGTAAAATTTGCCTTTTTAGTTACATGCTTTATTTATTTATGAGATGCACTTGGGTCCTCCTGTCCCTCCAAAAACTAAAATGGATACTTAGAGCGAAACAAAACAAAATAAGTGTGCATAGTAGGAAGGTGACTTTTGTTCTAGAACAGGATGCTGGATACTAAATATGATAATAGTATTTGTATTGCATTTGCTTTACACACATACATAAGAAACAATACATGTTAATTACATTGAGTGACGATTATGAAACAATTAATTCAGTCCAACTGTCTTGAACAGATTGAAAGCATCCTTCCATTGTGAACATCTCGCCTCAGTTGACATTGGTCCTTCACATTTGTCACCCTCTTTCCTTTTATTCACTTACACAGTGTGCTTCCTCGCATTCTGTCAGGAAGCCAGAGACACTCTCTTGTGTTATGCACCATTACATACTTTGAGGTCAAGTTACATGGACTCCAATTTACTACAGCTGTTTCGATTTCTCATCTGCAGTGTGGCAAAAACTTTTCACAATTTAAATATCTCGTCTACCATCCATCCACAGCAATCACAGCCAATTCCGTCCCCCACGTTGACACACGACCTTTCAGTTTTGTCTTTGGTGGACCCGAAACGTGGCTGCCAGGGCCCCCAGCAAGAGGTTACAGAATCAGTTCTAAGAAATAACCAAGTTTTGTATATACAATGAATAGTGTATGTGATGTGACTAGGCTAAATTGGTAACCCTCAATTGTTATCTTTTACTTAGTCATCAATTTGATCAAGATCTCAGTCAGAATGGAACCTTTTATCGCTTTGACCGCTTTGCGACTTGAGAACTATGCCGCTTCTCAATGGCTGATATAGATTTGTGTAAATGACAGCTGTGTTTAATCTAATTTGTGGTCATTTGTTGAAGTTAAACTCTGGGAATGTGGAAAGAAAATATTTAAAGTGATAACAGGTAACCTGCGCCTTCTGCTCATTTTTCATCTCACTTTCACTGGGGGCACCGCCAAGACACACATGAGCAACTCTGTCTCCGCCAGACTGAAAAAGAGCTCGACTTTAGTCCAAATGCATTACTGGCCAAGCCTGGAAAAGTTATGAGAAAAGCCATGCATTTTCATTCCATCCTGCTTTAAAAAAAACTATCCCAGAACTCAGAAATGGAACAAAATCCATTATTATGCATTTTTTGATATGATCAATGTACCTTTTTTGATGCATTACAAGCAGGGTTAGTGGTAGCTACATTGGTGAACACATTCAGTCTCAGTAGGGAAAAAAGCAATTTGCACATTTCATGATGTGTTGCATGCATTGCTGGTAATGTGGAAAGACCCCACGTGATTCATGGCACCAATGCATCACTGAGTAGAATTTAATTAAATCAATAAGAAAAAAAAGTATATCCATTCCCTTTATTCTTCACTGTGTGACTGAGCTCTGATGCTTTGCCACTGTTCTGTTTAGTGTGAGTGTTAAATCTTCTTATGGTAGCTTTTGGCTTCGTAGCTTCCCCAGCGTTATTAAATTATGGTACAGTCAACTTGATAGTTAAGGTTATTTTATGGTTTATCTGAGGATGGGAAATGACCCACCAATCCATCCATTTTCCTTTTAAACTCCTTATCCTTATTAACATTACAGGAGAGCTGGAACCAATTCCAGCTGACTGAGCGAGAGGAGGAAGGACCTTGGAGCAGGTGCCAACAAATTGCAGGACGAATATAGATAAACAATCTTTCAAATTCATATTCACGAATAGGGAAAACTTGGGCTCCCACACACACCTCTGTGCGCCAGATGTACTAACCACTCGTACACAGTACTGCTCTGGAGATTGATCCATTCATACATTTTCACTGTTGCTTACCCTTCTTGGAGTTATGTGATATGTCCAAGACTGGTTGTCAGACAATTGCAGTACACATATACAACCATTCTCACTCATAGCCACACCTATGTATGATTTATGAATTTATCTAACATGAATGACCATCAACATTAAATCAACCTCAGTTAGTTAGATTTTTGGCATAATCTACCCCGAACATCTTTGTTATACCATGAACGCCTCCTAGTCCACCCACTACTGAGACAGCACAAACATTAGAACTACCGTATTTATCGCACTGTAAGGCGCACCGGATTATAAGGCGCACTTTCAAGGAATGGCCCATTTTAAAACTTTGTCCATATATAAGGCGCACCGGATTATAAGGCGCACCTTCAATGAATGGCCCATTTTAAAACTTTGTCCATATATAAGATATAAACATTTGGCCCGCGGGCCGGACTTTGGACACGCCTGCTGGAGTGGCTCATTATTGGTCTATATATAAGGCGCACCTGATTATAAGGCGCACTGTCGGCTTTTGAGAAAATTTGAGGTTTTTAGGTCCGCCTTACAGTGCGTAAAATACGGTAACAACTACACATCGGTCTGTGTGCATCTTTTCTGTTTTATGATATTTTGAAATAGCCATCAAGTTAAATTAAATGTTGCGCGATCTGGGCGTCAATGTGTGAGCACTGTCGCTCAGAGTAGGAGTGGGTGGTGAAATCCAATGTAAGGAAGCAGAGGGGCTTGCTTATTATTTTAAAGGGGATCAGCCCTAGTCTTACATGAGCCTCTATTATATAGTGCAGACAGGTCTCCTTGGTTTTTCAAGAGACTTAAACACCATGACGTCACCAGCTAGCTTGACTCTTTTTTGAATGCTGTGTGGGCCCTGGGGTGGAAGCAGGACCAGGAATGCTCTACACGGTGATGAATTGGAGAATGAATAGATTGTTTGGTTCTTTTTAAATAATCATTTTTCTCTCTGATGGCCCTTAATGATATAGTGGACAGCAGTTTAAGCAAAGACCTATATACTACATGTATATAAAGACTTCAAACTGCTTCCAGATAGACAGTTGAGGGTTGGGTTGTGGGCTGTTTAACACAGGTTTAACAAGAGACAAATTATAATACCCACACATTTTAGGGAAGACCACTTCCTAAATTTACACTAATGCTCACTCAACCTTCGAAGACATCTGCCACAGCTGCCCAAAATTAAAGGTGACTTATGATATACATTTTTCACAATTTAAAACAGTTCCCAGGTGTCTTTTTACAAGTCTGTGACATGCTTTAATCAAAATGCAGCAAGGATCAAGAATTACAGGACATTTTACACCCTTTCCACTTGTGTTGTTGCCTTGGTTTTGAGCCCCCTTTTCAAAGGAGCCATATCAATTGGCTGCTGCATATGACATATTATGACGTGCTGCCCTAACCACTCATGCCGCCCTCTTGTCAAAACACACATGAGGAAATAAACAAAAGAAAAAGAATTGTTAGAACGGAAGTCAGAAATGAACCTAAACTGTCGAACCATACGATCTTGAGGATTTCCAAAAAACGTGTGTATCTACTGTACTGTAGTCCTATTTCGAAAATGGCAAGTAGTAGAATAACTGCAGCAGTACTGTACAAACTATGCAAATTGTACTGTATGCATGATTATGTCCTTCAGAATTTCTCACTGAAAGCCAACAAAAAACACAATTCATATTCATACAAACTAACAGTAGACCAATACTGTTAAAGTAAAGACAGGCAAAACTTGTAAATTATGACATCATTACCTTTTGAATATATTTGCTGAGGCTCCAAAAACCCTTTGAATAACAACCAAAACTGGCCTTGACTCATTCATTTTTAGAAAAATATCCTCTGGAAGACATTTTAATTCCTGTAATGAGAAGAGGAACATGTTCAGTGATTTAGTCCTACATAAACCATTCCCACCGCAAACAACACAGGTGTTAATAATATCAACACTTTTTTTCGCTTGACCCAATAAGTGGTGCCAGTAAGACAGAACACTTGATTACACCATACCAGGACCTTGAAATGTTCAGCCATCAAGTTAAATAATTACACGTGTTATTTTCCAACTGGGATTTGTCACCTAGTCCTCAGTGGAAAATCCTGTTCAGCGATTCTCTTGTTTAATTGTGACATGAGGAATGATCTTCCTTTGGGTCTCAAATTGATTTGACATCAGTTAAAATGCTCCCTTATGATAATGTTGAATTTTCTGATATTTCTTCCTGCAGTCGCAAAAACTTGGCTTTATTTTTCTTTTTATCGGATTGATGTGTTGAGTGCACACTTCAGTCAACACGGCCATGATGGATAATGGTTTTGAAATTCTGATCCTCTTGCCTGGTTTGTTGACACGTAACTATGGTAGCTTGTGAACCGCATCTGCACATATTAATGAGCGAGTGATAACATACATCGTTATGCCACTTTGAAATTAAAAATCCCCCAACGTTCTAAGATTTGCAGTTTGACCAAAGACACGGCCCAAAGTTCAAATCGTCATCATGCGATGATATGTGGTTCAGATTCTGGAGCATGAATCCATTAATTTTCTATGCTGCCAGTGTTTTGTTCGGTTTCGGGGTTCAAAAGCTTAGAATTTTTGGTTCGAATTCCAATTTGTTCAAACTTGGGGACGTTCAAAACGGGGAATTTGTCTGTACATGTTTTCTGGAATGTGAGTGGAAGGCCAAAGTAGAAACATCCAAACTCCACAGAAGAGCAGATATGTGGTTGATGGTTTTCTCGATTGTGACAACTACTTGAGAATCACACTCCTTATTTTTTCTCCATTTCTTTCTTGAGAGATTGTTAAATTGCTGACAGAGATTGTTAGTAAATTACTGACAGTACACAAGTACAGTGTTCAGAGTGAATAGTTATTGAAATAAGCATATTGTGCCATCTTGTGACCGCATCGGTGATCGGTCCATTTAAACTCGTTAATTGGTGCCTTGTCCCGAAAGTCCAGATTGAGTAAAGCCTTGTTTATTGTTTTAACATGCTAACTTATTATGTTATGACAACAATACATCCCACACATTATTAGAAGTTATCAGCAGTCTTATAATTAATTGTTAAGTATGACACATCCAACAAAACAAAATGAAGCATTTCTTTCAGATTGAGGTCACTAGCTGAGTCATTTATGTGTCTTATAAATCAAAGTTACTAGTTACAGTGCATCCAAAAAGTAGTCTGTGTTTCACTTTTTCCACATTTTATGTTACAGCCTCATCCAATATGGAATCGATTTTTTTTCCCTGACAATCTTATACACAACACCTCATAATGATAATGGGAATTTAGTTTTGTTCATTTAATTTTGTTGCAAGAAAACCTTTGTCCTAGTTTGATGTCCTAACAATTCAGGAGCAGAAATCCTGAATGTCTTTTTACATTGCTGCGTTATCATTCCCTCAATTCTGACTAGTAGTCCAATCTTTGTTTCATCCGACATTTTCCTTTCTTGTGGTCACATTCCATCCATCGATTTTCCGAACCACTGTTTCTCACGAGGTTCGCGGGCATGCTGTAACCTATTTCAGCTGTCTTTGGGCAGTAGGCGGGGGGACACCCTGAACCGGTTTCCAGCAATCGCAGGGCACACTTGGACGAACAACCATCCACGCTCACAATCACACTTACAGGCAATTTGGAGTGCAGGGCAGTCTCGAATAAAACTTATTGTTCTGTGCTGTTTTGATGTCTGCTGCAGAATATGGCTTATATAAAAGTCATCTTCAGAAGTCAAATTTAATTTTAGTTATTGAGACGTGATTTTGATCTTTTAACTTATTCTGAGTCAATGCAAGAACATAACAGATGAAGTAAAAACATGTCAAGATCTTGATTGTCCCACTCTTAGTGTTGTTGGCATCTCCCGATGTCCGCAACGTCTGAGGCACGTCTGTTTTGTTGTGCAAAAGAAGTAGAATCTTGAAGTACAGCCAAATAAGTGCTACCCAGTTCAAAATATGAACTATTGTAGAGGAAAACTGACCATTCCAAACTGAGGCGGGAGAAGTTGTGGCAGGGCGAGAACATATCGTGCAATAGAGTAATTGTGTGAAATTCTTTTTTGATCTCTGGGTTTAATGATACATTTGCCAACTTATAATACAACAGTTACTGTTCCCCTGAATGTCAGTGTTGCAGAAAGTTTGAACTTCGGGTGTCCCGTATGACTCAGAAAATAAACATTGAACTCAGTGGCTGAACTGTGGTAATGAAAGACGACATGTTGAGCTGGAAGCAAAGGGAAGAGACTTCAGTTGGAAAGCTCCCTCCCAAGTGTGCTTGGAATAAACCTGACAATCTACCTCTATTAGTTAGCACGCTCACATTTGCTGCCGCTGAACTGTTGCCTTGGATGGTTACACATCAATAACCGCAGCGACGTCAGAAATGGCACCAGTCATAATAGTACAATTGTTAGCCATTATCAAGATGACGGACTTGTCCTCATTTGACTGAGCATTACACCATGACAGACTGATTGCATTTAACAGTCTTTAAATCATCTTAATTGTGGTCTGGCGTAACATACGGTGGCAGAACATTACAAAGTTGTACAGTTCTAACCTTGCCCTTAATGGGCACATACTCATGTCATGATGAACCAATTACATGGACCGAAAGTTGTCCAGCCTCTATTTCCAGCTCGCTACTTCTTTGTTTCCTGTGGCACCTGTTAGGCCTAGCCCATAAAAGGTTGAGTATTTTTAAAAATGTGTATTTTTCTTCGAATTTTGTCCAAACACAAAGACCTGGGAGGTGACCTTTCATATTTGTGTGTAGCTGCTGTGTGTATAAAAGACATTTTTAGGGTTGGTCTCTTGTTGATATCTGTGTCTCCTTTTTTCCCCGGAAACTTTATTTCACAACTGAACAAAAAAGTAACTAATGGTTGTAAATAAATATTAGCGACTATTTTGTTGGATTTTGCTTTGGTCTAATACAATAAGGTATAAGTATAATAAGTAGAAACCCTGTGCTCTCTGCTGAGTGCAACATGAGCAAGAGAATTAATTGCAGCTGAACGCAAATTAACTGTAATGACTAGCTTGAAAATGACCGCAGACACTTTCCAACAAACATCATGTTTATCGTCCATTAATTCTCATTATTTGTCTTTTAGCCATGTTGAAAGGGGAAAGGGAAAGAGGAAAAGTGAGAAATACCACAAGGCTGCAGCATTCTCAATATATTTGGACAACCATTATGGTAGAGCTGGTCGGCGCATACCTTTTGCTATTTGGCCATCTTTGCTCGATGGCCAACTGCTTGCCTCCACTCAGCCGAAGCAGAGCCCAGAGTGTGAAAAGCAATCCAGTGCCCTTAGCTTGAGGACGATAAAAGCATTTTGACTTGCGAATGCAACAGTTACCTCTTTGCATGTGCGCCGTGGCAAACTATCCCTCTTCCAGCCAACTTTGGGCGAAAGATGGGCTACACCCTGGACCGGTCACCAGTCAGTCGCAGGCCAAAACAAGAGACATGCAACACATCTTCTTACCTAACGTTTTCCATCATTTGTTCCCTTTAAAATACATGACACAAAATCTCTGCATTCCCCTATATCTAGAAATGCCACTTTCCTCATATGCTTCCTTCAAGCATTTTCAAAGGGTGAGTATTTTTAGTTTGTTGTTGTTTATTGTGGTTTTGTTAGTTAGTGGTTATACTTCTCTATACTTATGACAATTAGGGATGTTAGAATGTTACTTAAAATATTGCCTCTACGTCTTATAGTAGCATCAACTTGAGGCTGGAATGAATGAACATTATATCACAACATTATTCCCCAATTGGAAGAGAATGTGAAAGTCAACCAGCGTTATGGAAAAGATTGTGGTTGATTCCACTGAATAATTTTCCATTAATTAAGCAATGTGTAAAATGATACATAAGTTTCATCCCTCTCACCTGCATGTTTGACTATTCTGTGTTTCAATACGAAGACATGCTTGCAGAAACATAGATTCAGTTATTGCCTTAGTTTAAAGGTCATGGGTGATTATAGTGTTCTCAACGGTGGCAGAAGTGGTAGTTGGGCCTGCCTTTAGGTTAGCATCACCAGAGTTGTGGGTGGGCTTGCAAGACTGTCACGCTTGGCGGATGGCAATTTGTGGCAGAGTCTGTGGCTCGTATTGAGGTAAGCATGAGCATAGTAAGAACTGGTATTGGTTTGACTTGGCGGAAGCTGATGGAAGCTCCTGTGCGTTCTCTGTCTGCTGTAGATTAGAAGGGACCACATTTTCTACTCCTGTCCTGTTGCTCTTTTCAACAATATGTGGAGGAAGATTAGAATTGGATTTATTGTGCTTGCTTGGTTTTCTTTAAACATGACGCTTGGCATTTATGCTAAATTGTCCAATTTGTTTCATCAGTCCTTTTCTTGTCTCAAGTCTCAACTTATCACGTTGAAATATGAAAGATCATCCGTCCATTCATCCATTGGTTTTCTAACCCACCGTTCCCCACGAGGGTCGCGGGCATGCTAGAGCCTATCTCAGCTGTAAACAGGGGACACCCTGAACTGATTTCTCGCCAATTGCAGGGTATACATAGACGGACAACCATTCACACTCACAATCACACCTACGGGCAATTTGGAGTGCTCAATCAGCGTATCATGCATGTTTTTGGAATGTGGGAGGAAACTGTAGTCCCCCGAGGAAGCCCACGTAAGCATGGGGAGAACATGCAAACTCCACACAGGAGGTCCAAAGCCAGAATCGAACCCATAAGCTCTGTGAAGCAGACGTGCGAACCAGTCGACCACAGTACCACATATTCCATTTATTTTTATTTTTTAACTGCTCACCTTTATAATATAAAATTGATGTGAAACATTTGAAAACGGCAGTCTCTAATGTTAGGGTGAGTGTGATCACATCGTAAGCGTATAATTTGCAAACGATTTTATTTTGCATCATACCTGACCTCATGTAGCCAAACCATAGTTCTCAATTGAGCCACTAAATCCTTATTTGAGGATGAAAACACTGCAGAGCTGCTCACTCTTTCCGATGTTCTCATGTGGTTCAACGGAAGAAAACAATAGACACGACGACATTTGATATCGCAGAGTACAGAATGCTCCGACATTTTCAATTTCTCAATATTTCCACCAGTCATGTTCTCGATGTGGAAAATCCCATAACCATTTCTACAAAAGTCAGCCCACTAGGATCGCTTGCGGCATGGTACACCTGTAGATTAGATATGGCTTTAGTCCAGAAACCGTAGACTCTGACACCAAATGAAGTTTTGATGCACTCAATGAACAAGTGCTTTGTACCGCATTTTCCGCACTATAAGGCGCACCTAAAAACCTCCAATTTTCTCAAAAGCCGACAGTGCGCCTTATAATCTGGTGCGCTTTATATGTGGACCAATATTGAGTCACTACGGCAGGCGTGTCCAAATATATGGACTTATATATGGACAAAGTTTTAAAATGGGCCATTCGTTGAAGGTGCACTTTATAATCCGGTGCACCTTATAGTGCGCAAAATATGGTACGTAATAAGTGATTTAAGAGTAATAGACAAAAGAAGCTGAGATCAGTGATGAATGTGAATAGTGATCACGTTGGGTATGTTTTCAAGACCTTGGCATGATTACTGACATCTATGTAGATGTTCTAATAGGGCTGTATGATATGAGTTATGACGATGGCAGGATGGGCGCCCAGAAGTGTAATGACCAAGTATCAGGCCACCTGCCAGTCACCCCAGCCCCTCCCGCCCCCTAAATTTAAATGATGTCTGGGATCTGTCACAGTCTTCATGCATTTTGGAGGACATTCAGACTTGGGAGCTCATACTTGACAGTTTGCTCAAGAGGAAAATCTTTTCCCCAAACCACATGTGCTGGTTGAACACACATCTGTTTAATAGCAACAACACGGCAAGGGTGATGTGTTTTGTGGTAGTACATGCATGGGTGTATTTCACTCTCATCACTACCCTATGTGTCTGTTAAAACAATTATACAAGCAAAATGTGTTTGTGACTTCTGCAATTCAACGGTTTCAAGATCCCTGTCGGATTTTCAGGTTCAGTGCTTGTGCCAATAATTTCTGGAACAGTATAAACCAGGCACACTGATTTTGATATATGCTTGCAAGAACTGCAGGTCCAAACTATGACAAATTGAAAACAACTGTATTTTTGTTCTTGTCTGCACTTCACTTGAGTAGTAGAACAGGCTGGTTTTGCTGTATTTATGATTTTGGTTGTGTGGTTTGCTTGTTTGTGTTTGGACAAGAGCAAGGCTCGAGGCCTGAGGCCTGCGTGTGTCAGAGAGGTTAACCAACAAAGCCAGTGGGTTCCATTCTTGATTTGTGGACTGTTTTATTTTATTTTTTTAAATCACAATCTTGGTTATCTGGACTGGAGGCTGAGGATTTACGGAAATTCAACATTGGGTAGCTTGAATGCACGTATGCTTTAACACCTGTTTGTCCATGGGGATGACAAAATATGTCACGAATGTTAAAAGATGTTTAGGAGCTGCAAAAGAGGAGAAAAACAGAAAACTTGAACAAATGTCCTTCTGACTTAAAGTATTGCAATAAGCACTATATACATATATATTAATTAATTATGTAATAATATATATGCGTGTGTATATAAAATATATGTACTCGCTCTCGCGCTCTCTCTCTCGCTCTCTCTCTCTGTCTCTCTCTGTCTCTCTCTCTGTCTCTCTCTCTGTCTCTGTCTCTCTCTCTGTCTCTCTCTCTCTCTCTCTCTCTCTCTCTCTCTCTCTCTCTCTGTAGAGTGTCCGTCTGTCTGTCTGTCTCTCTGCCATCGATTATTTTATTATTTTTACTTTATTATCGATTATTGAAATAACCGTTAGTTGCAGCCCTAATATACATGAACTATGAAGTGTTTGTGACAATATCCAGTCATATCGGTCAACCAGGAAAACGTTGAAAGCGTGCTTTTAAAAAAAATATGTCCCGATGATGTTTTACATCAACTTGGATACAAAGCATCTACTTAACCTTAACGGATGGAAGCAGCCACGCCGTGACATGAATATGCATCCACAACTCAGACTACTTTGTGTGGTTGCAAGTTTCCCAATAGAGACAAACAAGTGGGTGCTTTGAAAACCACATTGTTTAATCCGGTAGAACTGGACTGTGTGTCAACTCCGCCTTGCTTCAATTTGTTTAGGAAAGTTCAATCACAGCAGTCATACTTTAGTGTGGACCAACACTGTTTGGAGGAAATGGTCTTGGTCTGGGTCACTATGAATTTAGAGTGGTTTGTTTGTGGCAGGAGCGTGATCCGACCTCCATTTGACCCAACCACGAGACACACTGGCTACCATAAGATACTGTTGCTCCGAGCAAAACATTTTTGATTCCAGAAATGTTGACAGCTTTTGGACATTTTTCATGTACTGTCCCAATGTCAAGTGTGAAAAACAATGATTTGGCGAGGCCCTGACATGACGTTTATTGGTTTATTTGGGAGCGTCTTGATTTTGCCATTGTCAAACCAAAGGGAAATTGTACGTATTTTCCAACTCATTCTTGTCAGACCAAACGATAAATCATGAGAACACCTTGAGTCTATTACTCCACATGGGGTGCTACTCCAACATTTGTTGGTCAGGCAGTGATGAGTAATTTGGTGGTTGAGTGGAAGGATAGCAGAAACATACCTCATGAGTCATCCATGTGGCTACACTGGGATGAAAAAATCTAAATGGTAATGATTTACTCGCAAGAGAAACAAAAAGCTTGTCTTTTGGCTTGTCTTGTCATACTGCTGACTTTAGTAAAGTAAAGTGATGAGTCAGCAGTATGATCCTTTTTTCTTTTTCTTTGGGGTAGGTCAAAAGACCTGCTTTTAACTAAGATCCCAAATAGTGGGGGCTAAATTGCATGCTCACTGACCCTAACAAACTGCGTTCATGATGGCAACAGCTACAAATGTGGCTGAGACTGCCTTATTTTGGGATTATTTTTTAATTAAATGAAGGGAGTACAGAGTTGAAAGGCGTCAAAAATGTTGACACAATGAGCGCAAAATCTTTCCCGGACAGCCCTCATTTTGTCTGTTAAATCACATTGTGTGTGCTATACCGATATATCTGCATTAACTACGACCATGATGCGTAAAATGCAGTGCACAGCAATTTTGCGCATTTGGTATATATATATATATATATATATATCCTGGGTGTGCCACTTTGTAGAACAGCTCACACATTTATTTGGTTAAGTAGTCAAGTTTGCACCTGTTTTTGCACGCACCAAACCTTTACTAAATTATACCCACTTTTCTTCTGTTTGTGAGACTGTGTTGAATGGTTCATCATACGTTTGTGCTGGAAGTTGAAGAATGAATTTTTATCGGGCCCATCATCTGCTTGTAGAGTAAATTGTTATTAGCCAAAAGCTAATAAGTGTGAAGGACGAAAAAAGAAAGCGTCAATTCAGGAGCAATATATTTGGAAATAATGACTGGCCCATTACCTGCTTGTAAAGTATATTGTGTGAAGTAATAAGTGTAATAAGTGTGAAGGACCCAAAAGAAAAGCGTCAAATCAGGAGCAATATATTTGGAAGTAAAGCCTCAATGTGATAATTTAAATGATTCAGAGCTCTATTTTGTACCCATTGCAACTGTAGAACAGTGTTGTCATGGGTGGAGTTTTCTTTCTTGGCATTTTTGTAGACAGGCACAGTTAGAAATGGGCATCTGTGCTGTTGTGGGGCTAGAAGACTTAATGCAGGGGATCCACCGTACCCAAAGTACTTTTTACATCAACAAGGAAACCTGCAAAATATTCATGAAATAATTCCTAAAACCACTTCCTGTTGATGGACATCAAAAGAGACACCACCAAAACAGACCATTTCAAATTCATTGTGATACATATAAGATTGAACAGAAAAAAAGGTTTTACATAAAAATTCAGCCATATCCAAAAAAAAACAGTTTTCAACATTGAATGACTCTGAGATATTACTTTACCATCTTTTTGTTTTTAGAATGGGAGTTTGTGTTGGTGTACAGCTACATTCCACGAGAGTTGTTTTTGATACCTTGGAAAAGGTAACCAAAATATTGATTTCATTCTTCCTTGATACTGTTAATTTAAACTCAACATAGTTTTGATAGAGCTCTTTTGTTTTTGTTTTATCTATTGTACTCTTTTGATCCCCGGGTGAAAAACGTGTTACACACATATTTACACATTTGTAGAAACAAATGCTATACTGGCCTGTAAAAGAGAAGGGCGTGTGCACTGTGTCATGCCTTCGAGCTATTTCTCTTTCGACTTTTCCCACAACTGGCAATCTCTCTGCATTTTGTTTTAATTACGAGCCATGGTGACAATTTCCCAATCAGATTTTCTTTTTGGTTTTGTTATTTTAGTATTGTCTCATTTTGCCCTTATGACAAAAGCAATTACCGTTTTTTTCCGTGTATAGTGCGCCCCCATGTATAGTACGCACCCCTAAAAATGGCATGCTGATGCTGGAAAAAAAGCTTGTACCCATGTATAATACGCACCCAATTTTTATGAATTTTTAAAAAAAAAAAAATTTTTTTTTTTTTTTTTTTTAAGTCCCTATGATCGTCACACACGCAGGGAGGCAATGGGTCCCATTTTTATAGTCTTTGGTATGGTCTTAACTAGGCTGGATGTAATTTTTTTTGTTGGCGTTGATTTCTCCGACTGCCCGTAAACGCACCACCGCGCTCCGTGCGCATGGAGCGTGTTTGAAGTGAACAGCAGAGAAGAAAGGAACAAGGCAAAGTGTTGTGAAATAAAATATTACCTGTAATACGGATTTAGGTAGAGAACTGAACTCTCGCTCTTTATATAGCTGGGCAGTCGGAGAAATCAACGGCAACAAAAAAAATTACATCCAGCCTAGTTAAGACCATACCAAAGACTATAAAAATGGGACCCATTGCCTCCCTGCGTGTGTGACGATCATTGGGACTTAAAAAAAAAAAAAAAAAAATTTAAAAAAACATTTTTTTTTTTTTTTTTGTACCCATGTATAATGCGCACCCCAGATTTTAGGACAATAAATTAGTTAAATTTTGCGCACTATACACGGAAAAAAACGGTAATCGGTATGTGACTAAGACGTAATGACTATTATCTCCTGCTGATCAGTAAATTATGTTATTTTCATTCAACTAACAGTGGAAAACACAAGCATGTGTAGCTAAGCATACATTTCTTGTTCCTTGTTTCTTCTTGTGTGTTGAACCTGACCTCTTTGAGTCTCCTGGCCCTTATGTTGACTGATTGAGCAAAGCATTATTTGGCCTTCACAATGCAGCAGGGCTTTTCCCTGCTGAATCCATTAAGAAATGTTTATCCTCACACTCATGCCGGGGTGGTCTCGGAGCTCGAGGTTAATGGGCATACGATGTAAGAGCTCAGCTGCGCGGCCACTCACATGTAAACTCAAAACAAGTATGACATCACATTCATATCCTGTAAATTGTGCTCATGGGGAAAAACAAGGTTACATACTGCAGCTGCATTTGACATCTTGCTCAGGCTTACGACAGGTAAGATTAAACAAGATGTAGCTGAACTAGTGATACTATAGCAGAAGATTACCTTTAGTTTAAAAGCTTCATATTTTAAGTGGAACCAGCACTGTTTGGGATCTTGGGGAGTCTCAATTATTTTTATTTTAACCCATTGAATGGTTTAGTTGATCTTGATAATAGGAAAGAAATAACGGTCACCTTAATTGCTACCTTAAATGATCTTTTCCAAAGGAGTAGTGTGAGCCTTTTTTTTGTTGTTGATGCATGAGGGCCTTGATTATCATGCATGGGCAGTCTGGGGGGGGGGGGGGGGGGGTATCCATGCCAGTCCATCAAGAAAGTCTAGTTTATGGTCCACAATGACAAATTAAAATATAGTGTGTCCGTTACAGTCAAAAACTCTCGTTTAGTTGTGTGACTTTTAAGGACACTCAAATGGGGATTATTAGATGAAACCTCTTAGTATTTAGATCGGTGACTTGAGCTAGGTCGCTTTGCCGCTGTGACCTTTCCTGCTGGCTTGGCATCTTATCTATGACACCCTTGGCACACTTATTTGTTGATTTCAGTCAAGGCCATAGAGCCACACAGGGTGGTCGGACTAGAGTGGAAGAGAAGAAATCCTGGAGATGGGGGTTAGATCTTTTTCCGCAGCATTATCTCAATCTTTCCAGCATCCATTAAATAGTTCAACTGAGAATGGTAGTTACTATTAGCATTGTGAGCATTGAAGAGAAAAGAACCGGGAGAAGTTAACAATTCCATCCATTCATCCGTCTATCTATGGTATCTCACTAGGGTTGCAGGTTTGATGAAGCGTATCCTTGCTGACTGGGGTGCACCCTGGACTGGTTGACAGCCAGCGCACATATAGACAACGGTTCAAGTAGGGTCAACCTCAGAACGGCTGAGGCGCCAACCACTGGTCATAGGCTTCCATTCCAGAAAACACAACTTCTTCTGCACTTAACTCCTCCTTATGTGTTTCAAAATGAGTTCTTTGTTCCAATGTCATGATGAGTCAATGTTTGGAATTGATGTTTTACTGTTTTACTTTGAAGCCTGGATGGATTTTGTTCAACGATTTAATAAGGTAACTGTTTGTGGATGAGCCATTCTATTCCCACTGGGGGATGTGTGTCACTGGACTCAGTAAAGCAGGTCTTATTACGCGTACATCTGCTCAGCACTGAAATGTGCATCATATTATCATCACAAACACATGGAGTGGCACCTGGCTGATAAAAAAATAAGCACTCTTGGATGTTTGCAGACTAAACACGCATCGTTAGATTACTCATCATCACCACCCTCTGCTAACTACTTTTTAACTCTCTTTAATTCTGGTCCCATTGAAGCCACTCGTGATCTAGTGGAGTCTAGTCTGAATGCACACTGGCTCTTATTATTTATTATTTGTTATTACTCTTATTTATTGTTTGTGCCTTTTTGTTTATGATGTTTTTTACTTTTGCGCTATGCTTGCTGGCTCCGTTTTGCTCCTCTTATTTATTGTGTTATCTGTTTATTTGTTATTTATTCATCACTCTTACTATTGATTGTTAGAATTTTTGCCTTCTTGTTTTTATATTGTGTCGCGTACATGTATGTCTATCGTGTTATGTGTCTCGTCACCGTGGGATAGAGAAAAACGTAATTTCGGTCTCTTTGTGTGTTGTGACATGGGGAGAGATTGACAATAAAGCTGACTTTGACTTTTCAAGTCTGTGTTACGTTAACCACGTCTGCCTGCTTGAATCCAACTAAAAGCAAAATCTGTTATTTTACATTTGAATGATTTGTAGCGGTGCAATTTGATTCTTAGTTTTACTTTGTAGTGCAGTAGATGAGTTCATGTACAATAGTTACCTGGTTAGAACACTAGACGTGATTTTTTTCAGATTCTCTTCCACAAGTTGCATTAGTGATTCGTGAAGTCGCAGTCAAATTACACATTGCATACCCATTCGAAAAGGTATTTGGTCTGACGATGGCACACATAGGACTGCATATTTTGTTTTGGATTTTTGGGGATTTGCAACGATGTTTGGACAAGGTCTTTTGATGTGGCTAAATTCTGGATTCTGAAATGGTCAGTCTGAGTCTATCCACAATTCCCATAAATCCTAAAATACAGTCATTCCATTTTATTGTAATTTGACTCTTCTGAAACGTACAGACTAACATTATACCCATAACCACAAAACATGTCATCTAGCGTAGTCCGTTAAATAAACAGAAGGCTGCTTGGTGAACTTTGAACAGCAACGAGAGCATCTTTAAAAAAAATAAAATAAAAAGAGCCACCTTTTAGAGGTAGTGTCAAAGGAGCTTTGGCTGTAACAACCTAATTGGAGGGAAAGCATTACTGATTTGTTTTAAAACCAGGCAGTATATTGATTTAAACCTGGAACAAGAGCTAATCCCTTGTATGTCCATACTGTATCTTTGCTTGAATTTGAGTTTCAGTGGATAGAGCTCCGTAACATTTACTATCTGCACACTCTGACTACAAGCTTATTTTTCAATTGATGCTGTGTAATGATTTTAATTTGTCTTCTTTTTTGTTTCTAGGAGTAGAAGTTTACATGTGACGACATACGTGGTAAGTACAAAATTCACTTAATCGCAGTCTAAATGCAGTTCAGCTCAAAATGATTCACACTGCCACACTGTCACATAGCCACGTTTCAAGTTAAAATGTTAAAACTTGCAAAATATCAACAAAACTTTATAAAAAAAAAAAAGTTTGTTTTTTTGTAATATGAATAACCTTGAGATGTTATACAATTTCCATTTAGAACATATAAATATTTATATTTAGAACAAACAAATGATTGATTCACACTGCCACACTGTCACATAGCCAAGTTTCAAGTTAAAATGTTAAAACTTGCCAAATATCAACAAAACTTCATAAAACATTTTTTAATATAAATAACTTTGAGATGTTATACAATTTCCATTTAGAGCATATAAATATTTATATTTAGAACAAATGAATACAACTTAGTTTGACATGTTTTGGATGCTTTGTCCTGTCCTTTTAAACTTATCAAATAAAAATTCACTTTAATGAATAGTTTGAGAATAGCTACACATGACGATTAATGCCCCAGAATACAAAGACTTGTGTGACATCCTTCCTTGTGCACATTTGAATACTTCTTGAAATGTTTGCATGTTTGACACAAAGGGTCTCTCCCATGGATACAAATGTGCCTTCATCTTTTTTTGCCTACCTCTTTCACATGTAAACGCCCGTCCCTGACCACAGCCAATGGGGGATAATGTCTGGTTGATGCTTTTCCCCTCCCCTTGGGATGTAAATGTTGTTTTTCTCTGCTGACCACCACACTCCCAAGAAAGGACAACAGTCTCGCAAATAACATGGTTGAAGGCTTCCAATTACAGCCCTGTCACTAACTCCACTGACATGTAAACACATGATGGAGAGATGGACAAGGAGAAGGAGTGCAGACAGGAGTGTGAGGGCTTGTGTTTCCCAACAGACGTCAGGGCCGCTGGTTAGTATGGCGAATATGACATCATGCCATCGTTTGAGCTGTCTCATGAGATACATGCTTTTGTCCTCAAGAGGCTAGTTGGGCTTTAAACTTCTCATCATGAGTTGATCAGTTTGTTTTTCAGTTTAAATGCAACGGTCAGAAGATATATGGATAATATCTGGGAAATATTATGATCACATGGTAAGCTCTGTCACATTTTCAAATTGTCAAATGATACGTTAGCTGCATTTGGCCATACAAATGACTATTACAATAGTTTGAGCCACTGCCTCTCTGTGATCCTGTGGCCTAAGAGAAGACAGTCCAAGTGCTGGCTTCAACTGGGCCTCCTGACCAAAAGTGTGATAATTTTAGACTGAAGTCTCTCACATGGTCTGGAGCAAGGACAGAATTTGGAAATAAACGTGGAATTTAGCTTAATTGCAGTTTACAGATTTAGGAGGGGCACTGTTCTCTTCTTTATTTTCTTGCATAAATAGAGAGTGACTGGAGGCCAAAGATATGAGGTTTAGAAACCCCAAAAGAGGTTCAAAAAATGTCACAGGCAATAAGGCGACAGTTGAGCCCAGTTCTTTGCTCTGTCGTATGTCTGACCAAGCTCGTCCACTAATGGAAGATTCTTCTCTTCAATCACTAAATCCATCAATTTTACTATGCCACCAAAGCTTTCTGGTCTCCCCAATAAAATGTGAGTGTTGGTATTTAACTGCTTTAAGCGCAGCCAAGAAACAATGTTGGGTTTTTTCACATGCTAATTTCTGTAGGAGGTTGAATGAGTTGGTGAAGGTTTTAGATGGGAATTTTTCCTACTTCATTCAGCTGGAGCTCATGAATCTTCCTCTGAGGTCGCCAAACTTTGACAGCCTTTCTGCATACTCTGTTCGTTCCAGATACTTCCCATTACCTCATTGCCATCAATTGTAAATTGCTCCTAGTCCTTTCATATTTTAAGGTATAATTTTACAGCCGTACCTCTACTTACAAACTCAATTGGTTCTGCGATGGCGTTTGTATGTAGAAACGTTTTAAAGTAGAAGCAACATTTTCTATACAAGGGGTTTTCACCTGCTTTTGTCCAAGGGACCGCCAGTATAACCAAGAAGCAACTCGGGGACCACTGCATTGGCAGAATATTACTTTATTTTGCACCAAAGGAGGATAGACCTACACAGGCTATTCCCATCTGTATCTCTATTTTGGGAATCTCAGCTACATTTGACATATATTTTGGATAGGTAAATGATTCACAAAATTAGCTGGAAAATAAATCAAGTCTGAATAATAAATCCATTTTATTTTTTAAAAATGATACAACTATTTCCTATTTCCAATTCACTACCTGGAATACCAGCATGGACCATTAAAGGGCCGCGGACCACTGGTTGACAATAAACGTGCAAATAATGCTTGCCGGACTATCCCAAAAGTTATACTTTTTGCCCAATCACTCTGTGTAAATTTCAGTTTTGGTATCAGGGGACCGTGCAAAGTGTGAACTGAAAACGTACATAGGGTTTACAGTATTCATGCTCAACGCAAGTCTCGTGCAAAGCACGTCTGAACTGTACGCAAGAGTGGAGTTTCCTTTCTCTTGGCATTTTTGCAAACTCTTGGAGTTAGAAATGGGCGGTTTGTTCCATTGCGGCGGTGAACACAGCTGACCTGCTTTGCATCCAATGGAAGTTGGTCTTCTCAATCCCGTTAAATTCCTAGCACAACAAGCACACTTAGTCCGTACTGGAGATAAAAGCAGTCGTAACAGTTGAGGGTAACAACTCGAAGCAACTTTTTTTTTGGAACTATAAACTTTGTTCAAAAATTTTTAATTATGAACTACACGAATTAATTTCACTTAATTTGTGAACTGAATTTTGAACTAGTTTGTGTAGAAAATGAACGTTCCCAACACTGTTAACAGGAGAAATACTATTCCAAACATAATTGTGTCAATAATCGTGATTTCTATATCGAACAAAATAATCGTGATTATGATTTTAATCCATAATCGAGCAGCCTTAACTAGTGCACAAAGTCATGTCAGTGATTAGTACACCAAGTACCATATTTGGATTATTGGACATTTCCTTTCTACTTAAATGCCCTATTTGTGCACGCATGTGCTAGTGATTATGAAAATAAAACAAGTATGAAAGCCCAGTGCAAGACTGTGTTTTATTGACAAATATTTATGTAATACCTACTGTGGGTACACCAACACAAACAATGATCTTAAACATTTTTAGATGAGACACAGCAGGGTTGCATTGCTATATAAATCTAAAATATTTCACATTTGGTCATGAAAGTTATGTGTTTTCCTTGCATTAAAATATTTCATAGTACAGCCTCTATTAAACATGGGATTAACGCACATGACCATGCACGTGTGGTACATGCTGGGAAGGAGGCCTTTTGCAGCCATAAGATGAAAGATCTAGTGCTTCTCAGTGATGAGGAAAAATATCTTCTAACAGTGTGCTCAGTTAGAGAATATGTTTTCCAAATACTGTATGTCTACATTAGTAAGAAATCATCCGTGCCTCAGACCTGGAAAAATAGTCGCCTCAAAGACAACAAAGATCAAACACAAGTCTCCAAGACGTTAACTGTACTGTGTACTGTCTATCATGTTGGATTTCCCTAGTCTGATTTGAGGAGATGGCGTAGAATAGATATTGTAGACAGAATGTAAGGCCATGGTTTTCCAAAGCTTTTGGCATTCTTTCCTCTTTTGCCAGCGTTCAGTTCCACAATTTAGTGTCAAGGTGTCATATTAAAAAGTGAAGAGCGAGCTTAACATCTTTCAGAGTAGAGCCGCCAGAATAAATAAACACGATCACCATACTGTAAATTGAAAATGTTATTTTGGAGGGAACCTAACTTTCAAAGCCCCTTGGAATCATCATCACGTCCGCTAGTTTGCGGCGCCATGACTACAAAGTCTGGTACGTAAATTTGACAAAATAGCAGATTTTTTTGAAATGTTAGAGAAAAGAAAATATCACCATGGGTGTTGTTGCTGCTGTTATAGTGTACGACATTCTCAAATTGACTCACACAGCACACCACAATGGTATTTGTGTTTCGTATATCTGCACCGAAGATCAAGTCTCTCCGAAACCCGATGTTTGTCATAGTACCTTGACTGACTTGTGAGAGGCAGCCACCCATTGGCCAACCAAACTCCCGAAAGACGGTGAAGACAGAAGACGGTTAGGTGTAGCGCGGTGTCCGGAATGCGTTTGCTGAGCCAAACTTCAGTGAAGCAAAGAGCGGAAGAACGTGCAAATGTTTTGTTGGACTTTGTGAAGAACAAGTTTCAAAATCCACTAGTGTGTCTGAGTCTTCCCCTCAGGTCGTGCTCCCATGCACAGTAAAGTACAACCGCTAGATTTAAAAAAAAAAAGGGTGTTTCAAAGAGTTTTCAAAAAGGAGAGTAGAGAGTTGCAAGTCTTCTCTGTGTGCAAAAAAAGTCTCTATAATATGTATTAAACTGGAATTATTTTTGACTATTTGATCTTGAGTTACTAACAACCAAATAAATCATATAAACCTAATAACTCTCTTATTTGTTATTTCACTGCGGTGAAAAGCTCTTCTCCCTGTCATTTTTATTGTGGTGAGTGACTTGTGAGACAAATGACTCAACACAACTGGTTGCATAATACAACTATTTGCGCCTCTATTTGTGAAGTGTAGTAGAGGCAAGAGCTTCAGGTTGCTTCCTAATTGAGCGTCATTAGCTTCCATGTCACAATTGTGATGTGGCTTGGCTGACCTCTGTATTGACCAGTAACCACACAATTCGCAAGCGGGAACTTTAACAGTTATACGTGTTGGCGCAATCTATTTTCCAAGCAAGAAAAATAACTCTCCCAAAGAATGATCTATAGAGTGTGTGCTGACTCCCATTTGCTATAACTTTGGCAGCCACATCCCCGGTTTAGTGTGCACACTTGTGTAACCACAATATTTCAGATGTTTATTTTTACTTCCGCTCCACGAGAAAAAAATCTGGTAGACGATTTACCTTGGTTGCGTCTTATTTATTTCGTTCAGTGGCGGTGGAACAACTTGTGGAGTGGGGTTGGGGCGGTTCCAAAATGCTCTGGGGACACTTCCAACAAAGAGGGAAACTATGCTAAAAAATAAGTACAGTACACATGGCTTTGCTAGTTTGCTACTGTAAAATTTTGCTACTGATAAGCAACATGTACACAAACCCAGGGCGAGAAATAAGGAAAATATGTGATAAAAGAATTAAAGGGGCACATCAAACGCAGGCAAAAGATTTTTGCCCCCAAGTGCCCTGATTCCCACACCTTTGAGTATATCACATAAAACCAGACATTTGAACAGAGGTGTCTTGACTTTTGGATATTCACTGACTGTATCTAACAGATTTTTGACCATGGATGTAACAATAGGTATTTATGGGAGCTCCATTGGGTGATGTGGACACTACCCCTCATTGTTTCATGCAAAATCCGAAACCCTGATTAGAGATACACCAAAGCAAGTTGCTATTGTAAATGTCTTCCTTATCAACATAGCAGAGCAGTGCAAGAATAGTCTTATGCGAAGTGAAATTAAGACAGCATACTGCCATTTAACCCCATATGCTCATGTTGGCCTTTTTTGACATACATAATGTGGTGCAAACATCTTCTGTAGTTCGAGTGTTTGGAGAGAACCATTGGAGTGGCATGTGTTTAACATGCCATGTGGAATAGATGATAACACCTTAAAGAAGGATTAGATTGAGTTGGGAGCTGTTTGTTCTTCCTTTACGTTAACCCTCCCTTTCTTGAGAGCTTAGCGGGTGATTGACAGGCAGAAGTGATTGTGGGGGTCACAAGGCGTACAGACCCGAAGGGGTTGGACCTTCTTTCATGACCCAACATGCAGGCTGACACTAGACTCTGGTTTTCGAGTGACAGACAAGTGGTTTATTAGTGTAAGCAGGGTGTGGTTTTTTAACCTGGATCACATCATGGACCTTGAAAAACAGGCACATGTTTCTTAACCCGAAGAATGGAAATAAATTACTTCCTTCAGCACTGTTCTTCAATACATTATATTATAAGCAAGTGGGCCTGTCAGGGATAATGAATCACGCCCAAAAAGGTTGTTTTCCTCTACAGGAATCTGTTATCGACACAATGCATCTTTCTTTACTTTGACCCTTCAGGTCCCTTTTCCTGGAATCGTTTGGCTTTCATCCTGGAGATGGGACAGTCTGCTGCATACTATATGTCTTTTTTTCTCATTCCATCCATCCCTTTTCTAACCTGCTTCTTCTCACGAGGGTCGCTTGCGTGCTGGAGCCTATCCCGGCTGACTTCAGACAGTAGGCGGGGGACACCCTGAATTGGTTGCCAGACAATCACAGGGCACTTACAGACGGGCAATTTAGAGTGTTTTATCGGCCTACCATGCATGTTTTCGGAATGTATATGTATGTATGTATGGATACATATGTATTATGTATTATATATGTATTAAGTCATACGTAGTTTTTGAGACAAGAGTAAGCCTTAAGCTAAAAACACGGATAAATTACAGTATATAGTGCCAAAATTACACTCCTCATGCAGCTTTTACGTTATGAACTGCAAGAAGACCCCTGAAAGTAATACAGTGAAAGTTGACGAGTTGAAAAACTACTGATTATAGATTATTATGCAGTGAGGCCAATTCTAGACGTGGCAAAAGGTTCCAAACTCCCACTTTGGTGTCCCCTGTACTGATTTGCAGCTGGATAGTCAGTGGTCGTCTGAACCAGTGTTTACACATGAATTGAGCCAAACCGTGTATTTTACATTGGAAAAATACCACAGCACACCATAAATATGAACACTAAATTAATGATGGTATGATGTGAAGTTACAAATTTGTCAACATGAACTCTGATTTATTCACAAAAAGCAATCACATCTTTTTGGACCAATTAAGTGAAATTGTATCTGATAATCTCTCATGGCACTTTAATGTGCTGTGACACAGTGGTTGGGAAAACTGATCTAAAGTGATGCATCATTTCTATTTTTAACAATAAATGCATATTGACTGAGAATCCTCGGTTTACGGTTGTGTTCCATTCCTGTGAGGTCGCCTGAATGTGGACGTAAATTTAAATGCGCCATAGGCTCAGTAGCCTCTGCTAACAGCATAGTTGAGTCTGAATTACGGGTACATTAATATGTATTTGAAAAAAATGACTTATTAGCCATAAATAGAAAGCACTCAAATGAAAAACAGTAGATTGAGACGTTCAACTGAGCATGCATGCAACTAGTTCATTCCGTGGCGTTGGGAACCTCAAAACCCAAGTGTGCGTGCGTGAGCTGGACAGTCCTCTTTGACAAAATAGTCTTCAATAAAACTGAGAAAGTGCTCAGGCTCTTCACTGATGAGTAATGCAATACTCCAGTATGTAGTGTAACTACATTATAAATCCTCAAGTAATTAAAAAGGTTTTAATTTAGGTTTTCTGTGACTATAATCATAGTATAAATTATTGTACTTTGAAAGCTGACATTTCCCAGCATTTCCCAGAAGCCACAAATGTTTTCTTTCACTTTTGAGGCCGGATGAATAAGGCCATTAGGGCCATAATTACAGAAATGACACTTATCAATGCAAACATTTTCAAATAATCAAGTTTGCTTTGTTGAATAATGAGTCCTGCCCTCACACAGTATTAAAAATTTATACAGAGCATCCACGTTCTGTGAGGTAATGATTATAGCCCACCCAAATGATGCAATTTAAGTCATTCGTCAATCGTAATGACCTAATTATTTTAAAACCCACAAAGACAGCTCCAACTTTTGACACCATTCTTCTCCATACTGAAAAGAAATTGAGTTGCCTGTGTTAACCAAGATGGGTAGTGCTAATTTTACTTTTTGGGGTTGTAAATTACAGAAGTATAAAATATGAATAGTTGGATAATGCCTTAATAGTGTAATATCTCTGTGTGAAAAATAGACTCTTACTCCTTATTGATTTCTACCAGTCTACCAGGGAGTGTATCACTAAGCCATTTAGTGAAACTACACAAGGCTGTCTGGAACAACAAGGAAATTCCCAGAAAAACACGGAGAACACAATAATTGGTTGTGGAATAATTAGTATGTCAAAACCATCACAATAATAATTTTAGCTGCTCACCAAGAATGGTGATGGTGTGACAAGTCAATTTGTCCCGAAACACGTCAGGGTGTGGAACAAGTAAAAAAACATAAATAAAACCAAACATGTCTTAACCAATGTCACGTTAATTATAAAAGTTTGTTCCCCCAACGACAAAAAGGATTTTCTAAAGCAAGTGGTTTTCCCCACATTGCTTAATAGCTCATAAAACATCTGGATTTTGAAAAAAATGATGGCTCACGCTGATATCTTAAAGAAGCCGTAATTATAAATAGTCACTTTATTCTAACACGTTGTTTTTGCACAAGATATCGTGTCAGATCAGTATCGCCAGTACCTCCTTGGAATCTACTCAGTATAATGTACTATTTAGAAAATTGATATGAATATCATGAAGTGCTTGGTGTTTTATCTCAAATTTAACCTTGACTTTATGAGATTTATGCAACGGTAACAGCCAAGAGATGCGCTAATGAGGGATTCTCAAGACCTGAATGTTACTGCTCTATATTTTAGCCTAATTCAATGTTTCTTTGTTCTTCCCTTCACCAATTTTGAAGGTTAGTTTAATTGTTTTAACTGTCTAACCGCTTCTTGGAGTGAATATAGGCATTTATACATTACTATATTTTTCCAAACAAATTTTGATAGCTGATATAAAAGCAATATACGGTATGGCATTTTGGTGTGGTAGGAATGACATCCCCATTTTTATCCAGATACTCACCAAAATTCCATGGGTTTTCCGTTGGCCCCTTTTGAAATTGTATTTCAGTCATGAAACATTTGAGAGTGGGATGTGTTGCGGACTTTATATTTACATAAACATTGTTTCCACTGCCTGTAAGTATGTCAGTTACCATGGCACTACATAATGTTATCGACACCAAGCTCGGGCTTGTTAAGGTATCTGCAAAAAGCACATGGATATTAAACAAAGCCTTTACTTGTCTCACTCTCACTAAACCCTTCTTTTCAAATTATCCATAAGTACTGAGATAGCAAACGCAGAAGGAATATAGTAAATGAATAATCAAATGCACACGCCACTGTGACTTCTCCTACTAAACACATTCAAACTCAAATCCTTGGTGTCATGGTGATTACAAGAAGGAAACTTGTGTCATCACCAGGTTCATTGAGGTCAATACCTGATTATCTCCATGAGTTGGTAATCGAAGTGTTATCCTTTTCGTGTTGTTTGCATTGCAGCTCTCTCCAGGTTCATTCAAGACTCAAAATTCTTCATAGGTTTGTTCATCAGTTTGTGATTGACCGGTGAGCTAAATCGTTTTGTTAGTAGGTGGACATGAGCTTTGAATTTTGTTGTTTGTTTTTTTTAAACCCAGATGGTTCTCCGGAACCTCTGTTTATATTTAACATGTTCATTGGTCCAGCCAGCACGTGTGCACAAGCACACTTACATACGAGCCCACCTAAACTCCCCCTTCGTAGTGCCAAAATCTGCACTTTTTTTTTCTTTTTTCTTTCAGACCTCTCAAAACAAGGTATTCAACTCAAGCAGTGAATCTCACTATAACAGCTGCATTTCTGATACGTGATGAAACAGCAATTATTCTCCGTGAATATACAAACTATGCAAAGTATTATTCCCCTAAGGGTGAAATATTGCCTAGCTTTCTGCTCATTGAGGTAATCTTTCCATCTGTCGACACTCCAAAAAGAAGAATCCACAGGTTGAGGGCTTCCTTGTCTGCTAGTAATTCACACTATAGATTTTTTGTCCATACAACATCAGAAACACTGTGGAGAGTCCATATTTAGATGTTTTAGCACAATAGATTTCCAGTAGTTTGACTGTTCAACCAAGGTAGGCAGATATTGTGGTTCATTGGTCAAATGCACTTATTTTTGTCGATTAATGTGTGCAACATATACTTGCCTCACATATGGAATGGGTTATTGCTTGTACATCATTAGCACAAACGCAATTTCATCCCACACTTGAATACGATCTTATTTGCATACAAAGTACTGTGTAAAAGGAAAACCACTCTTCTAATTGACTTGCAGCACATCCAGTGCTGTATCCCAGATAGTATAACCACTGCCATCATATTTCTGGTGAAGATGCTTTTCTTTACTGGCCTTGCACTTGCAGTGGTTTTTGGGGCACCATGATACTTCTAAATACGCATATTAAGATTTTCTCAGATATCTGATTGTGATCCACCACGGAGGGAAATAAGAATAGGAACATATTTAGTTGTTAGTTGTTATGACTTTCACTGAGGAGCTTGGCCGACTCTCTTGTTTTGGATAATTGTATACTGCCGAGGATTGTGGTGCTTTTCTCTGTCTCCCTGTGACCTTGGCTAAACAACCCATATTTAGGTTATATGTCCTCTTCATCATAAGCTGGCTCATCCTCATGCTGTCTAACACACCCTCACAATCGTGAAGAAGCCAAACTTTGAGACACCTAGACTCATAAAGACAGTCACTTGACTAGGCTCGACTCCTTACTTTTTTCGATATGGAAACAGTTGATCGTTTGAATAGTATGAGCGTTTGAAAGAATTTATAGGGTCAACAATATTTTGAACAATGCTGTCACTAAAGGTTGAGAAGTAGGGTAGTTCTTATTGATCTGTGCGTCCTTCCTTCTATCCATCCATCCACCCATCCACATACCATCCGTCCATTTTGTTCCGCTTATCCAAGGTCGGGCTGTGTGGGGCAGCAGCTTGAGCACGACCAGATTTCCCTCTCCCTACCCACTTCGTCCAGCTCTTCCTGGAGGACCCCGTGGCATTCCTAAGCCAGCTGGGAAACAGTGTCTCTCTCTCCTGGGTGGGATATACTAGAACAACTCAGTGGGGGAGGCTTCCGGGCAGCATCCTAACAAGGATATATTAGAAAGCTCGGCCCAACTATCCAGCCACATGGATCAGAACTCTACGTAAAGAGTAACCTTTGTGTCCAGAGTCTTGAAATGGTCCACGGAAGGTTCCAGCAAGTTGGGCTACCACCGTACAGGGAATTAGATAGTCATGGAAATCTGCATTTGTCCCACGAGGTATCCAGCCCAGGGGCAGCACGGCTCAGCTAGACCAGTCCCAAAAAATAACCAACCACAATCGATATCCCTGCACTCTCCTTAGCTAAACCGCCACAGGCTTCGATTCCACAACCTTCCATTTTACACAACTATGACAATTCCCAGTTGTTCTGAGCCGTTTCTCTCCCGACTAGCATTCTGCTTTTGGTCATAAACCATCCAAAACGTCACAGTAGACCCATGGGTATTTTGTTTTGTTTTTAAATGAGCGCATAATGTTCAATAAAATATTTAGTTACTTGTGAAACTATGAGCATAGACTATAACTACATCGAGGGAAATTCTGAAATATTTAACTATTTTAACATTTCACTCAATTGTAAGTTAAACTGTTGTCCAAGTAGATTAGGAGGAGAAAATACAGTACACCGCAGGATAATTGCTTGAAACTTTGAATGGAAAGGAGGAGAAATGCTTAAATTTGTCCCAATTTTTCACATTTAAACCGCTGTGGATGTTTGGAACGTTCATCCACCCATCCATTTCCTGAAGCGCTTCGCCTCACGAGAGCCTATCCCAGCTGACTTCAGGCAGTAGGTGGGAATACATCCTAAAAGTTGCAAATTGCTTTTTTTTTTTATTAGTTGTCTTTGCAATAAGCATGATTCATCTTTCTGACAGCCAAGTTTAATTTACACTAAAGCCCTTGTCTATAACACCTATCTATACATTCTTATGACATATCGTGTGTTGTCATTTCCTGCATCAACTTGTATGCTTGGAACCTGCGGCAAGTCAGAGTAGGAGCAGGTGTTGGTGCAAACGTTAGACTGATGGAATGACTTGCGTTCTCTTTTTTCTTTCTTTCCGTCCAATCCTTCCTCCTTCACACTCACATATTCACTTCAACATCAACTCTCCTTTGCCGTCAATTTTCTTTTCAACTTAGTGAGCCAGGAAAGAATTAGTCTCTGCTGGGTGTGGATCCCAATCATTATCTGATGAAATCATCCATACAATGTGAATGTATTTTTTATGCTTAGGCCTAGGAGATTGCATTATTTATCGTACTTTAACCATGACATGGCATATTTTGAGGCTTTCAAACACAAGACATCTAATATTGTGCCTTTGTTAAAACAACGATTGCAGTGTGTCTTCTGTTGTGAGGTGCATGCAGTATGTTCCGAATTATTATGTAATCATCATAGAGTTTAATTATGAAAAAAACTGCCAGTAAGCTGTGATTTTTAGACTTGAGAAATGACACGGCAGCTGTTCACCATTTGACAGGGAGGGATTCTTTCTGGCAGGTAGACACGTGCTGCTTCTCACGGTACAGCACACACTATATCTTGACAGTTAACGGCCACACCGTGAAGCCCACTTGAATGTGTTGCCCCAGAGCAAAACTGTGTAATCAAATGCACATATACACAGATAAACCTCAATTTTCTTCTCTAAAATGGTACCTCTGTTATGCAGCCAAATTCAGCAACCAAAACCACATAAAAACTTCAGTGCAAACACAACCACAGCTATTAGGTGAACACAGACCGTTTCTGTCAAAGCTAAAACAATAAAAGTCCCAATCTCATATTTGAAGCAGCCACTTAATACATGTTTTGCTCATTCAGTTTCCAGTGATTATTGTACATCGTAATCCAGTGTGCAATGTTGCTCTTCTTTTCAAGTTTCAGATACATTTTACCCATGATGAATAAGATTGTGAAACTTTCGAATCCTCAAGTGGGTGATGAAACCCGCAATTGTGTTGATTTTCCAGCCTTTCCCAGCATCCATGATGGTAATTCCTGCCCTTGACTGGAATCGGGATGAACACTTTCCAGTGAGTGTGCGTTGCAACATTTCTCCATACTTCCTATCTTCCATATCATCATCACCCCCCATGCGCTCACAATTTATATTTTGTTGTGGGTTTGCAAGTATGCAGCGCACATCAAACACCTTCCAGACAGACATGTGTGACCCAAACTGGAATCAGTCTTATCATCTTGAGCACATTAGTACTGCCCATGACAGATCTGGACCAAGGGTGTTTCAGACTACACAAAAAGTACTTGGGAAGATTCTGGGGGAGTGAGGCATGACCGCCCTTTTGAAAAAGGAAGCAGTGCCAGATTCCCAAAGACTACATCATGACTCAGAGTTCAAGGCTCCGTACTTGTAAACAGCATTGTTCACACGACTTTTAGTCCAAAACATACATGTGTGTTATTCATAAAGACCTGCTTGTGCGACCGAATGTTAATTATTTTGATGTAAGTGCATAATGGGGAAAATGTGGGTAGAAACAATACAGCAGGATCATTTAATCAATGTGTGAGTCCAAGATTTGTTGAAGATGTAGCTTCTCATCTCTGCACAATTCCATGGGTGTTGGTAAAGCTGCATTCATTGATCTTGATTGTAATTTGCATTTTAGCGTAAATCTGGGCCAATGGTTTGCACCAGGTCATAGCATGAACACAGGTATGAACCGGATCTAATCACTTCCTAATGGCCCAACCAAACTCACGGCAAATAATATCACAATTGTAGAACATAAATGCTTTTTTAAAGGTGTTACAACTCACAGTGAGTTCCCTTCAAATGGACACATTCGCCATTGACTTAACACAGTACATTCCTCACATTCTGGACAGTAAATGTCGGGCTTTTTTCAACCTTAAAGTTAAATATGTGTATTGAGTGTGAGAGAAAGTTGTACCTGAGAGAACCATATTGCAGTGTCATGTGGAGTGCTTTGGAACCAAAGAGAAGGACATCGTCATTGTCCATTATATCCTCTCCTAATTTACAGTCAGCCTCTATGGCCCATGTATACATACAGTGTTGGTGTGTCCCTCTCTCCTCAGACAGATCAAAGCATATAGAGGCTCATTCCACAAGAAGAATTTGTTAGTGTATGTGTGTGTCTGCACGTTATATAAAACAGCAGCAGGGTGCACAGCAGAAAAATATTTTTAAACAGTGGAGGGGCAAGACAGAACATAGAATAAGAAAAAACTAAATTTGTTTAGCTAGTTTTCTGGGCGGTTTTTCCCCCCAGAAAGAGTTTGAAGGGAATTTTGGCAGCTGAGTGAAAGCAAACCAAAGCGGTACTGTAAGTGCCTATTAAAAAATTAAATGAATGTGCAGTAGCGAGAGAGTTTTTTTTTCTTTTGTAGTGGTAATACTCTACATTTACTCCTGAGGGTGTTTTTGGATGCCTTCCTCATCAGTCTGGGCAGGACCTATTTGCACCCCCCCTTTTTCCTGCCTCATTTCTCTGCAGTAGAACCTAACTAGAGCCACGCGTTGACTTCAGGTTGAGAAGTGAGTGAGGAAAAGAGAGACAGATAAGAAGAGAAGACACTCAGGCACATCACATGTTGGAAATTGGAGTCACTCACGCAGCACCGAGTTGAGGTGAGGGGTTAATATCATTAGCTTTCTTTGTGCGTGAATGTCAATCTGTGTGTGTGTTTGTTTGCAAACAAATTTTTTGCTGAGAGTCCAGCAACAATTATTTCTATATTGCTGGATTAACAAGGTCAAAGCAGAGCTGCCCTCATACCCCCAATGAAGTCATGTGTGTACACCATCGTCACGTCAGTGATGAGACTTTGACGCACGTGTGACAAGTTTACCTTTCCAATCTCACAGTTGGGTATGTGCATGAATCACCCTGTGAAGTGGAGAAAAAGACTTATTGTTAGAGACTGCAGACACCATGCACCAATATTTATCTGCATGTGCATGTTGAGTCTCAGTGATTCATCGTTTGATTCAGCGTCTGCGATATTTGCAGAAAACAAGGTTTTGTTTCAGCTCTGTTCTGCTGTGGACACCAAAGGGCCAGACCTCAGAGTATCAAGACCTCATCTGGCCACAATATGGACTGCCTGCGCATTTGCTGTCACGTTAAAATGTTGGATTCTTTTCGTGCAAGATTCATGTTTGCAGCAGACCTCAGATGCTATAAAAGTGATGAGAAGCAGTAAGCAGATGTAGTGAGTTGATCTAAGGATGGCTTTGGAGACCCCAAAGAATGCATCAACTTGTACCTGACAGAGGTGTGTAATAACATGCTGCCGCCCATTGCTGTTAAGATGAGTTTTCTGTCCAATTGCACATACAATGCGAGGAAGATTGCCACATGCATGTCGTTATTCACCTTTGGTCACGGCCCTCTCAGGGCTTGCAGTGTGTTGTTGTGGGTTGTCAGGGTGGGGCTAAGGTCTAGAGCAGACAGAGAGCCCCAGACAGAGACTTCTGTGCCCCCACCACACTTGTAATGCCGGGTAAAACCTGCTCAGTCATGCCAGTCTGCCTCCATGTGCCTGTCTAACCACCACACTTGTTTAAAAGGTGGAAAATCTTCCTCAGCTTTGCCAGGGCTAGCATTCCCCATGAGAGTGTAATGTTATAATTTGCAGCATTAGACAAAGCACAGCTGGGTGCCGTGTGTTTGTCAGTCGACCAGATTAATTTTGCAACATCCATAAAACGTGTACTGTGTCAAATGAGATTTGATGAAATTTGCCACCAAATCACCAATGCAGCCACTGCTCAAACCTTGTACTCATCTCAAGCAAGGTTCATTCATGAGACCACAGTCTGCAGCGAGGTCAGCAGAACAACGAGATGGAAGTGTTGTTCCAGCATACAATGGGCTGAGAAATACAGAAATGACTCTTCTCTGGAAATGCTGGAAAAAAACAGAACGTCATCAAAAGCCAAAGAAAAACCTTTGGCTATAAGTAAAACCGTTTGAACAAATGGAAAGATGAGGGTGTGACAAAAATATGTACGAGAGGTAAGAGGGAGTGGATGACGACTCTCTACTCAGTAAATGCTGCAGCAATGAGCAATTTGTACCTTATGGTAAACTCCTCTTCCTGCTCCTCCCTCCTTTTTGGCTGCTTTAGTCCTGTTCTGTAATTTTCATTTGTCATTTACAACCTCTTCTGTTGAAGCAACTCATTGTGTGAATGCTAAAATGAATGGTGGAATTATATGAAACATATATTTTATTACTTGCACGCCAACACATTTCTAATCCACTCTATTCATATTCACACGCAAAAGTGAGAATTTGTTTGTTCCTGACCTTCAAGTAACAAAATATGAAAGTCCGAGATCATATATTAAACCCGGAAATGTCAAGATTTCGGTTAATTTCAGATTGTCACAGAGGCTGACTTTGCAAATATTACTTTGTAGTGAGGAAGTCTCAGTAAGGAGTCCGTTAGGGGTGGAGAGGTCAGATAAACAGCAGACTTTGCCATGGGAGACCGCTGTTCAGTTCCTGTGTCCAACTGCGAGTCCCATATGTATCATTAAAGTCAAAGTAATGCATGGAGGCTTGGCCATTTACTACTGCGCTGCATATTAATAACTAGCATACAGAAGTATTAGTAAGAAATAAAATATTATTTTGTTTTGCACCGTGTTTATGGATGTGTAAAAGTAATGACCTGCAAGACCAGCAGTGTGCCACAGGCCAACTTTTGTACAAGCAGCTGAAGGCAGTTTGCTGCTGCTGCTGCTGGGTGGTAGTTTGCAGGTTCACTGGTGGCATCTCACACTCAGACTGAGGTTTGCTTCACGGTTCAACGCTTCCCATCCCCTTTCCTATCAGATCACCAAGTTTAGTGGACCGAAGACAGTGCAAGTTGAATATTTTTCAGGAAGTCAAACAGCACTTGGATTCATAGCCCAATAACACAGCTGGGCTATTGCCAAATTGTCTGCAAACAGCAAAGAATCTCTCCCAGACCTCAGCTCATCATTTCTTACCAGATAAATGTTGGACGTGATCAACCTTTGATCAGTTTTTGACAGCTGAAATTCATTCTTCATTTTGCTTTTAAACTGGTGTTGATACAAATCTGCGTTTTATTTGCATGTTTATATAATGTAGCAATTTTACCCATTTTTAATCAAAACCTCTTTCTGCAGATGACAAATGTCCGTGATACACAATCTCTTTATGCGCCAGTTGCATTGAGTCGAATATGATTTATAACTGTGGTAAGTCAACAAATTAAGTGTTAGGTGAACACTGAGCACACTGTCAAGAGAACACATATAGGCTGTTCAAAGTAATGCGTGTAATTAAGACTATAATTATTTAGACATAAAACTATGTTACAACAAAGCTGTGTATTTTTACACTTGACATTTCAAGTCTATACACAGCCTGTAACCAGCCTTACAATTTTCTCAGGGGTGCTAGCAGAGGAGCAGGGGCGGAGGGCACGTTGAGATAATTTGTTCCTAACAATTATCGAGACTTTGAACTCTGGTGTAAGAATGATAACTTGCTTAATGAACCAGAATTCCTGCCGCAAGCTTTGAGCCAATCTCCTTTGTAGTGTTTATTATTGTTGATTGTTCAAATATACAATGTGAACCCACTTTGGTGTGGTCTACGGGCTCCGTTAAGGGCTGTCCACCATTGCTGCTGATTTTGATGCCGTCATTATGAAATCATGAAGTCTCCCCAGCTGGAAAGGAGGGCAGCGTGCCAGACTGCAATGGGGCCAGCGTAACCAGACACCCAAGTGTAGACATTTGTTTACTACGCATACTATCTAGAACTTGACTAAAACTAATTTGTCTCTCTGTCAGAGAAGCACCGCTGCGAGTATTTAACGCAAAAATCATGTTTTAAATTTTTCAACAGGGTCGCTTGTTACTGCAGCAAAGTGGCCTGTTAAGTCTCACATTGAATGTTGGGGTTTGCAAATCTGGTGAAAATCAGTTCTGCTTGCATGTGGTATTTAGACAAAAGAAGTTAACAGTCCATCCATCTAATTTCAATAGTGATTTTCATCAATAAGGTTGCGGGTGAAGTGGAACTGACTTCGGACAAGAGGCTGGGTACATCGTGAACTGACAATCAGAAGGGCAGATATTCACAAACAATGATTCACCTTTTTTTTTTTTACAATTTTGAGTCTTCAATAAACACAATATGCATGACTTTGGAATGTCGGAGGAAGGCGAGAGCTGAGACTTATACCCCAAACCTCAGAACTGTGAGGTAGACGTGTCTATAACTGTGCCGCAGGAGCAATTACAGAAATCTCGTTGCTCGTTTATTGCTCAAGTACTTTTTGTGATGAAAAAATAGAGCAGACCAGTCAATAATCGAAACAGCCAATATGTTTGTTTTTTTCTCCCAATTTAATAAAAGGTACTCTTCTGTGCTCACTTTCAAACGGCGAGTGGAACCAAACAGGCACAGGTAGCTCTCCCCAGTGACTAATCTGACTGCAGTTTCCTTCCTGGTGCATGTGTAAATGCGTGGGTGTTTGCAAGTTTAGATTTGCGGTTTTAAGGCTCCGTCTGTGTGTCTGTGTATCAGTGCATGCAGGCAAGTCTTTGACACAAGAAGTGGTCGTTGCTCTGCGGTTGCATGGCCTAGATGAACTCAAAAGTCGCACACGCACAGACTTTCCCCAGAACACCTAGAGGTGACTCCCTGTGGCACTGTGCCCAGTGTGTCGCTAAAACCACAGAGCGGTACATTCCCAGACTCTGAGAGTGAGACGAGATGAGCAAAGTGGAAAAGACGCATCAGTCGATGGTGGTTCCGTGTTTGTCTGATTGTGTGCACACAAACTTGGTGGGAGAGAAGCAAGGCGGGGAGGGTGGGGGTCTCTCAGCTGTGGCTGCTTTTTATTAGATGGTGCGAGTGTTCGCTGGTGAGCTCCCATGGTATGGCTGTGGAAATGATTTTGTGCGCCACATGGCAATTTCAGCTAGCGCATAATTTGACGTCTTGACACTCGATGACTCTTTTTGATTGGCAGACAAGTCATACATGTCTCAAGGCTACCACATTCACCATGAAAATACGCCATTCAAATGAACAGGCTTGAATCCACAACGGTATTTGTTTTAATTTCCTCTATTTTACGCGCTAGACAGACCTGGGATCTGGCAACAGAATGAGGGATAGGGAAGAGGGAAGTTAAAAAAGTCAAGAGGTTTCCTTTTCTTCATCCTGCAACCTGCTGTTGATCAACGTGAGTCAAATGAGCTGACAGATGGTGTCGGCCGAAAAGAAATCTATGCTATTTTGTAGTGATTCTAATTTAAAGCACTGTCTTTGTGCAAAATGCTTCGGGGGTGTAGCTGAACAAGAAGCATGCAGATAAAGGGCACAACATGCAGTTTGGATTTTGATGAGAATTGAAATTGTCTGGGACTTCCTCGTCATACAGAGTTCTACTAAGCAATAGTCAGTTTGACTGTAATGGAATTTTGGCAAGTTTCTATCAACGTTTTGCCGCTTTATTTCCATTGCAAAAATGTGACCGCAGCCTGCTTTGGAGTCTGCAGGAGGTGAGTTATGCTTTTCACATACTGTGGATTTTGGGTGAAGTATCAATTTAGGTTCACCGTGGAAAAAGAATAACGGGCTGCAATCTATTGCTCATTGTTGGAAGAAATGTGGATCTCTGCATGTGTGCGGCAGTGCATATTGAACATTTTTGTTCAATGGTTTTAGTTTGGATAGCAATGGGGGGGGGGGGGGGGGGGGGGGGGCGGGGGTCATACGAAAGCTAAGTCTGGAGTTGATCACCAAGTCAGCAAATGCAGCCCGATATTTAGAATGACGACTGTCGGCAAGTGGTTGAAGTCCATTTTGACAGAAAATGCTGGAGCAGATCGAGAGTGGATGCGGTGTTTGACTAAGAAGTGATGAGCCAGGAGAGAACAGACGATGAGGATGCCACCATCTGTTAGCCACATGCATACCCCACAGCTGTCACATAAATCTCAGAAGAGCTCAGCAAGGCTGAATTCCGCCAGGCAAAACATCCATTGGGTCTCTACCTCATCGGGCCCACAGCATGCATTCAATCCATGTAAGAATTAATTGAGCTAAAATCATACGCCTTGGATTTATAAAGACAGGTCGATTTATGACAAGCGAAAAGGTGAAGTGTCGACCAATTTGACAGTGGGGAATTGTGACAGAGAAGAATGCTATTATCAATGCGTCAGCGTTTGAGGGCTTGTTGCAAATGTTACACAATCACTGCTAGTTACGCGCTGTGATCTACTGCAATAAATGACGTTGAAAAGTACTGCTGCTAGGAAACCATTGATTCAAAGTCTTGTTCGTCTGGTGTGGTCTTGTGGCTCTCCACTACATTAGGAACAGTGGATGTGAAAATAACCAACACGGACACAAACAAATACAGATGGTTTAAGGTCGCTCGGGTCAAACCCGATCTCGAGGAGGCAAGAAGAGGCCTGTGGGTACATATGTGCAACGACGGTTCATTTTTTTCTCCATTGCATTTGATGAGTGGGACATTTGTGTCGTCCGTGTTAAATCCCAGTTGAATTAAACTCACCAAACACTTGAATTTACTCGCACAATCTAATCTGAAATTAACCAAAGAATCCTTGACGCAACTGTTGGATAATAGTAGGGTGTGTCGGTGAGCCCAATCAAATGTCCAGTATGTGTCAATCAGGCCTTTTTTCTGTTTTCTCCTTTTTTTCTTCTCTGTACAAAATAGCTGAACTGACATAAGATTTGTGAATTCTCAGAGAAAAAGATAGTCAAACTTTTCTCAGATATAAAAGATATATTGTATTTTCCGGACTATAAGGCGCACCGGACTATAAATCAAATCATTCTCCTTTTTTTATTTTTTATTTCAACTTCAGACACAACAAATTACTTAATAATCACAAAATAATCATCCATAGTCTTTTTGATTCATGATTCATAGTCTTCAGCAGGACACTTATGATTGATTTCATGACACAATGCTTCGGGCCAGAAATTTAGGAATTTGGTCCATATATAAGGCGCACTGGACTATAAGGCGCACATTTTAGGTTCTTACGTGCGCCTTATAGTCTGGAACATATGGTATTGGGAATTCTTTGCTATGATTTTACTGGAACTTTATATCATTTGAGATCATTGCCGTTAAAGAAATAATATAATAACATAGCAATCATGGATGAGTCATAACTAATTTGAAGTTCTGCTTGAAACTTGCTTGTCATATGTTCAGTATGTTCAGCACTGCGGGTGACCAGATCAGGGCTGGTGAGAAAACCCAGTCATTACATCACAGTCACACAATGTGGCAGATGGATGGGGCTGAAGGTTTTCCGGGCAAAATGTCAGGCTAGGATTTAAACTAATATAATGTTAAATTATTCATACTGCTCTGATCAGCAGAAATAGCTTGAGAAAAGAAGCCAGGGGTCTGGCTTGTGTGGCAGGAACATTGGGACATTCTATGGTTACTTTAGAACTTGAAAACCATAAAATGATTGCAGTTCTCTACTGTCAAAAAGCTGCGCTGTATATCCATCATGGATCTGCCATTGAGCATGCTTCCCTCATATGATGCCGACTTGCCTCATCTAGATCACACAATGAAAGACAACGTGAACATTTGACCACAGAGTTGATACGATTGATTGTTGAGCAATGCTATGTTTGAGCGTCTGACTGCTCGACTGGCCCCATGGGTTTCGTTGCATGACTACTTTGCCTCATCTAGATGAACTGACTTGATTCCAGCCAGTCAAATGCTCAATCCGCAGCTGCACAGCAGGGACAGCTGTGACTCTCAATCCCATCTTCTGTATCTGTGGCCAAGTCCCACTAATCACAACTGGATCAGTCGCTTTCCAATAAGATGCATCTTAAATTCCAACCACATTGTACCATGACTGAGAAAGAAACGTGGTCAAGATTTTGTTGAGTGTGTTTGAAGCAAATGTGCCCAAATGCTTGCATCGTTTTAGGTATTTTGGGGTTTATAGGATATTACAAGTAGCATCATTGCTTTCCCAGGGACTTTTCTATCTCTAAAAGTATCTGCCACATAATCACAGCCTCCCTTCAAATCACGTCGTCATACAAAATGTAAAACCTGTGCACCTTTCTTCCTGTATTTTCCCTCTTCTACATCTTTCCTTCATTCTCAGCCACATGTTTTGGAAATGAACAAAAATGCAAGACAAAGGAGAAAAAAAGAGAACGAGACAGATCCAAAGCAAGATGGCTTGGATTAAGCTGGAAACATTCATTTTCATCTGAATTAGATTATTGGTTTGAACTCAGTGTCCTCAGAGAGCAGGCAAAGCGTCACCAGCTCCCCAGATGGGCGAAGGAGTGGTCATTAGATTTGTCACAGTTACCACTGGGAGCACATAAAGTTGAGTTTGGGTGAGCTTTCTTGTGTTTTGGGGTTTTTTTTTGTTTTGTTTTTTCCAAAGTACGCATTTGTTTTTGATAAAGTCTTAGTTTATACTTTGGCAGTAACATGAGATAAGAATCTAGATGTTGTTTATTCATGGTGGCTTTGTGAGTCTGTATTGATAAAATCATTCATACACATTTGATGACAATGAGATATGCTCTGCACCGTAACATCAAAAAGATATTCTATTCTGTTGGACCTACTTCGCAGACAAACAGAAGAAAAAGACAAACAAGACACAGTAAACAAAGTTTAGCGATAAATATCACTATGACTAGATAAAAAAGTGTGAGTGCAAACGTTCAACTTTTTTGACAGTCCCATTGTTAGAAAACCACAGGAACAGACCAGAAATGTAAATTATTTTTTCTCAGTCATCAATGCACGTTGAATGCTTATGTGTTCAAATATTAGCATAGATTTACTTCATAATGCCTACTGGGGTTCCGGCAATGGAAAATATGCCTATGTAATAATGGCTGTCCCATAAGAATATTGGGATAGCATATTTAAATGGCATGGTTTCACAAAACTCATAATGGATCAAAGCCTTCCTTCATCTTTACGTATCATACGTCATATCATACTATGTCTGTATGAATAAATGATACATTATACATTCAATTTGATTTTAGTCCAAAAATGACAGTGATAAAGACAATACTTGTCTTCAACCTGTTTTCTGCTTTAGCCACATGACGTTCCACATAAAACCCATTAATATGCATCACATAATTTATAGTTTGTCTTATTTGATGAGCCTTGTTTAAACTGCACCCCTGCATCAGATCTGGGGAAGGTGTAAAAAACATTATTGCCAGTCATGAGCTCAAAACGTGTGACAATCATTAATCCAAATCACGACAGTCAGCTTTTTTGTTCAGTATATTTAGTTTTTGCTGGTTTGATTAGGAAGGGAATGGGGTCGGTTTGGTCGCTAGCAGAAGTACGAATTAAGGACAGCTTTGGTGGCTAATAAATATTTCTTTTTCAACAGTATGGTTGAATTATTTCAAAAAGTCATAATCTTGTGACTGTACAAAGCTGTTTTTTTTTTTACTGGTCAATGACAGTGTCTAGGATTGTACAGTATGTTTCTCAGCACTGTGTATTTTTAGATGAGACATTGTTTGCCAAATGTCCTGCGTGTGTTTTCTCCAAATTCTTTATGGACCAATACCACTGTGTTTGATATATCAGTGTAGGGTGCCAAAATATGGCATGCAGTATGTAGGTGGAGCATGGTTTCTTTTAGCCTTCCAATTTTAAATGGGGAATGCAAAAAGAAATGTACCATTCTGAAATAACTGTACTGTATGGTGGAAACAAGGCTCATTTAACCTCCCTATTCTGCTCCAAAGACTTAAAAGGCAACACCACAGATTTTACATTCACACTCATTTCAGTCCATCTGTGCCAATCCTCACCCATAACTGAGCATAACTGACATGCAAACTTTTTGGGGAGCCCTTGAGACAAAACATATGACTACTGCATAATGTATGTGGCCAGTGACTCCAAGTCAGGCATGACTTGCTGCTTTCAGTTCTCCCAGTTGTATTTCTCAGAATAGGGGCCCACTCTTTTATTGGCTGTCTGTTTTTTTTCTTATCACGGTGAAAGGATTCTGATCAGATGTGTAACAATACGCGCCTTCAAATGCAGGCACAGCAGAGATTTGGTCTCAACTATACTTTTAAATCCACAGACAGAAAAGTGTTCTGGATAAATAAATCATACATTTCCTTTACAGATAACCCTTGGAAACCTTTTAACAAAAAACAGCAGACGTAGCAGCTTCGGTAGCTGCAAGGCTTCAGTCACGATAACTACCAAACGCATACAACTCAGCTTCTGCGAACTTTTGAACTTGCAGGTAGTTTGAACAAATAAAGTTAAACATGCAGATCTGACCATTACGCTTAAAAAGGGCAGTGGGATTCCTAAAGGGAACCTTGATGAGAGAATAGAGATGCTAAAATGATGTAAAGTCAACCTTAAGGTTGTAAATAATGTGTCCCTACATGTTAGTCAACCTCAAATTGTTCAATTTTCAAAACAAATTTCCCAGGAAAATATTTGGAATTTATTTTACCTAAAGCAGGATTAGCCTCTCACCAAGAAAAAAAAGCAAACACTATTGATAATGTTCGAAGTAACATTTGGACAATCTTATCGGAACACTGAATGTAAAAGTGTAAAACTGATTACTACTAAAAACAATAAAGCAATCTTCTTCGCTTTAAAGACGATCAAATATTTACATTATTGTTACGCTGAATGCAAATCGGCTCAACAAGTTGCTCCTCAACTTGTGCCTGGCAAGAGCAGGGTTTAAGCCACACTTGGATTCCTAATTGACTATCATTGCGTTTTAAAATGATGGAGTCTGTTATGAGCACACACATGTCTTTGCAAAGGACAGGTTTAACAGCCAGACTGGGAACATTAAGAAGGTAAAATCAAGAATTAGAATCATTACATCATTTGATAATTAGGCCTTTGCTGTCCTCAATCAAGGGGGTGGGGGAGTATGTACTCTAAATAGTCCTGATTTGTACCCCACTTAAATTCAAGCCAAAGACCACATTTCTGTATTAGACATTAGACACAGAGTGAGGTCAATTATTCAGCTTTTTTTCTGCCTAATTCTGCTGGGTGGCACACAAACGCCACATTACTGGAATACATCTCTGTAATACAACGTAAGCGCCAGCAGACAGATGTTTACCACATTATCCAAACTTACCATTGTGCAATGACTATAGGAGACACTGCTTGTATATACTTTTTTCCAACGTTGTGCCACATCTAACTTCATTCACAATGCCGAAATGTGGCATGCCTCACCTTCACAGAGCAGAGTGACAGTGGTCAGTATCTCCTGTGGTTGTATATTTACCTGGCTTGCATCTGGATGACCTCTGACCACAAGGAATACATCCCCGTGGGAGAGGGAAATGTGCCTGTTAGAGGCCAACCCGTGGGCGGCAGAGTGGTTTTATACACAGACTGGCATTATCTGCAACTTTTGCTCCACTCAGGGCCACTAAATATACCCTCGGAGGCCTTCCCAGGCTCCTTCAGGCTGGGGAGAAGCGGCCACTGCTCGGGCCGTGGGCCAATGACATGGCTGCGGACCTCCAAGGAAAGTATTTTTAAGGTCAATTACAGGGTATGGTCCTTTTTAAATGTCCGACTGGTGCCGAGGAGCCCTCATATTAAAGGTTTATGTGGCAGAGGACAGAGAGAAGTCTGCCGTCGCTTACCCCAGTTCCTATTGTTACCATGCGCCTGCTGAGACCGTGCGCTGTGCAGACAGATTCAAATTGTGATAGCTATCTCTGTGTAATAACAATCAAGATTGGGTAAAGTACACAACACGATAAAATGTATCTTACGAAGCAAAATAAAATCAAAATAGGGAAAAAAAATTATTAAGGGCAGCATGGTAGTTTGGTGGTGAGCACGTCTCCCTCATGGTTCATCCTTCCTGGGTAGAGTTGGCATGTTCTCCCCCTGTCTTCTTTGCTATGCCACCTTCCACCCACACTCCAAAAACATGTTGCTTTAATTAAGGCTCTAAATTGTCCGTAGGTGTAAATGTGAGTGTGGATGTATTTTTTCTGTCTGTGCCGTTTTATTGAGTACAGCGCTTCTCTCCCAAAATCAAATGGATTAGCTCTATTTCAGCCACATTTTTATTGGATTATCTATTTTTATTTATTATTGCTATATTTCAAGTGGTTATTCATCTGATGTGTATTTTTGTGATTGAGCAAGATCGCACACATGCAGGCATACAAGGTGAGACTCGGAGTGAAAGAGCGCTGCACCACTTGAGCAAGGGTGGCAGATGATGCCTTGCTCAAGGGCACCTCGAGAGGCGCCAGCAAACACAACTAGATGACATTTTTAGGATGCTTTTGTCGGTAGTTGCCCTTGAACCTATGACTTTTGACTCAAGAGCACATCCTTAAAGATTGAGCTACATTAAGGATATCATGAGGTTAATTTCTAAGAAATTGATGGATGGATTGATAATTTATCAAAAAACGACTTCTTTTTTTAGAATTTTTAGATTACAGATTGCACATTGGCTAACAGTTCTGATATTAAGCGTTGGACTCCAGGTTCCAGTCTTCTGTGTGAAGTTTGCATGTCTTCCCTGTGCTAACATAGTTTTTCTCCAAGTACAGGCATCCCAAAAGTGTTGCATGTTAGGTATTGAACACTATACATTGTTTGAGTGTGAATATACTGCAACTGTGATTGATTTATTGTGTGTAAGTGCCCTGCGATTGTCTGACCACTAGTCTAGGGTGTAGTCCGAAAGCAGCTGGGCTGGGCTCCAGCTCATCCGCGACCCTAGCGAGGTTATACTAAATAGATGGCGGGATGGTTGTTAAATTACACACATGCTTTGGTGGCTTTACCGAGAAAATATGGATCAGTATGTTTCCTTCTGAGTACCGGATGGGAATAAAATGTCTTTCAATGTATGTAAGCTTTGTAAAAAAGCAGAAAATATAAACCGCGTCTTTGTAACAAACCAACAAAAACAATATGACTGTTGGAGTGGAATAACAATACGCACGTAGTTGTTTCTCTACTACAATAAGGTCTGGGGATTTTGTGCATATCCTTAATGTCTCCACGGTCATTATGAAGCAGACAAATAATGAACATAGTGTCACTGCCGTATCAGACGCATATTGTCACCCTTTAAAGGGATTATCGTAATTCCCGGCACTAATGCGAACACTCGCCTCTCGGAACAAACACAGCTCTGCATACACAAAGGCCACACACGCAGACTGGCACAACTGCTCAATATAAAACATACAGCAAGATCATTCTGGTGCTTTTCATGATTCATTCCAACATGAATCCAGCTCACCATAAATATAGGCCTGTCAAACGGTTTCTACCCCACAGAGAGGGAGGTAGATGGTACAGTAGACACCATTCACCTCTGTGTATTTGGAGGCGGCAGAAGGAAGGTTGGATTTGGTGGCTTTGGTCTTGGTGAAGAGGGAGGTGTTGATGGGACAAAAGGGGTGGGGGGGTCAGGAGGCTTGAAAGGCCTATTTGTGCAGATGAGGGCTGTGTTTGCTTTGCTGTGGTTCTACAGCAGTTCAATGGACGCTCTATCCATGCGTAGCTATTTCTTCTTCAACGCTTTAGTAAAACAGGATTATTACAAAAGAAGATGGAATGTGGAGCGGTGTGGTATTTTTGCTCTCTTATTTCTTTATCACTGTGTTTCACACATGAACAGCAAAGGAAGTTAAAATCTTGTGAGACAATGGGCGCCGGTTTCTTTTTTTTATGACTTCATTACAAATTTTCATTGCCATGTTTAAGAGTTAGTTTACCCTTGATGAAGGGCTGCGCTCTAATGAGTGGCACTCAAAGTCCAAATGTGAAATTTCATAAGAGTGTGTAAGGTTTTGGTCAGAAATGTACTGTCGCTGAACAAGTTCCTTTCATTTGGTCAGACAGGTTGATTTTCACAATAGGTGGTTGATTTCTTCAAATGTCTGAATTCAAATGTTCAAATTATGACATACTATCTTCATAGTTCTATTATGACACCTTGTAACCGCCGATGTTTTACATCATCTCTGCTTGCATAAAGGTGATGATGTAAATGTTTGAAGAGACCCTGTATTTACGTTCATAAAATTGCAACACATGAATGCGATCCATTTTATTGTTTGGCTCCACCAGTATTGGCATGGAGGCTGAACTTGCTTTGAATTAAGTATTATTCAGCACAGTTGTTGCAGCATTATTCTTCTCTTCAGTAGAAATTCCTTTTCACAGATTGACGCCATTTGTTGCTTGTGAAATAGCACGGTAATTACCCCTGATACATTCCAAGGGCCTTGCCGCATAAGATTTGAAAGATTTACCCACGGATGGATGGATTTGACTTTCTACCTTTTGAGTGGAATGGCTTGTTACAGGTTAACTTTGATTCTTGAATTTGCCAGGAAAAATACCTGTACCTTCTGGCCATGGAAGGGCTATGAATTACCCAAACCTGAATCCAACCCGTTCTGTAATGTGGTTGATATTTCTGACACAACTGTTTTCAGAAGGACTATAGCCAGATTCCGAATCAGCCCATGTTTACTCTTCAGGGAACACAAAAAGCTTGGTATGAACCTTTTGGTTTTCTTTTGCCAAAACCTTGAATCCAGTCTACCTCTTCACCTAAAACCACCAGACGGTGTCTTCCTGGGAACCTCCTCACTCCTGGTCCACATGGATGGGCGAGTACACATCGCCAGGCTGCTAAGTCTACAGTGGCTGGGGTGCCCTGTGTTTGCCCAGGGAGGCAAGCATATGTTCGTGGCTGCTGGGCTCAAAAAGACACACCAGTGTGTGATAGGCCCATCACTGGTCGATTTGAGTGTGAAATTCCTGGAACTCAAGCGCAGTCAACTCTATTGGACAAACTGTTGAAATTTGAGTCAATGGATTACTATTGCTGCCTAGTGGTATACAGTTCAGTGGGGGGGGAAAAAAACACTCCTAATCCCAAACACATAAGAGTGCGTGGCACAAAATATACCGTAATCTCTGTCGAATACATCCTAGATCATTCAGGTGTAGCAGCCAAAGAGTAGCAGTGTGTTTTCACTGTACGAAGTTGCTCTCACTAGTCCTAACTGGGAATTAAAGGAAACTGGTGTTTGCAGTAAATGGGAAGCCTTTCATTTCTTTGAAGCGTTGGGTGTGTCAGCAACTTGACCTGGAGTGACCCTTGATACAGCTGTGCTACTTCCACAGAAAACTCTAATTGCAGGTATTATTTAAGATGCGTTTTCAGGAAAAACACATTACTGTACACGCATGTCAGGCTGTTCTAATTGCTGCATACAAGCCAAGCATTTTTCTTGATCTTTTTGAAAGACAGAAATGTACTGTGAGGTCTTGTTAAGTAGTCTGCTCGCACTTGAATAAGTGTGCCAAAGCAGGTGATCCTGTTTCTGAAATACAAATGTAAATATAAAAATACAAAGAGAAGTAAATATTATAAAATGTTTGGCTCATTCATACAGTCTCAATGACAATCCGCTTGCTTAATCAGGGCAGCACGCTAGCCAAGTGGTCAGCATGTCTTCCTCACAGCCGAGAGGTTATGACTGTAAATGTTGCTTCATTGTGGCACTGACGTAAACTTTGTGTAAAACCGATCAAGACTGTCTTGTGAAAGTATTTGGAACAGCAAGCTGCATTGTACCTCGCACAGCAATAAAATAAATTAAAACACACGATAATTGCTCAAGAATAGCATGGGTAGTGGTTAGCACATCTGCTTCACAGTTCTATGGTCTGACCTTTACTGTGTAGAGTTTGCATAATTTTCTCATGCTTTCTCCAACAACAAAAAAATCATGCACCTTATGTTAAATAAAGACCCTGAATTGTCCATAGGTGTGCATCAAAGTCAAAGTCTGCTTTATTGTCAATTTCTTCACATGCCAAGACACACAAAGAAATCGAAATTACGTTCCCACTATCCCACGGTGAGAAGACATAGTACACAATATACATGTGACTGCTTGTTTGTCTAGTGACTATTATGATGTATCTATTGCCTGGCGACCATTCTAGGGTGTACCTTCGTCTGTCAACTGCGATAGAAAACGAAGGATATTTTAAATTTTTATGTTACGCTCGCTCTGTTTGGACTAAATTCAACTGGCTTTTTATGGATTTTTTTTTTATGTAAACTTGAAAATCACACAAATAATGAAAGCTGTCACGCTGAATACATGTTGCAGTAGTACAGTACAGTATGTGTTCTGCTCTTAACCAACTGCCTAAAATAAATTATGAGTTGCTCTTTAAAAAGAAACCCTGCCACTCCTCCAATATAACTGAGTTACAGTAATCTTAGCTTTGAAAACAAAAGCACAAAGATTCATTATTCCCAAAACAGAACAGTCTCACCAAAATGTCGCATACAAGGTTTGCTGCCAAACCTCTCCATCTGTATAAACCTACTGTATAGTGTACTGTACTTTTCAGCTCATCCAAGCACTTGGTGGCAGAGTGTGGTATTGCCTCCCTTGAACTGAACTCAGCCGAACCCACAATGTCACTAGAGATCTTGGGGAAAAAAATGTATAACAGGCTTGCTGTCATTACTGCTCCATTTCGTCCACATCACGGTTTATATCTATTTACTATCGTGATGGTAATGATGATTTGTTTGTACATGGCAGGCTGTAAACAATGATTTGTAATGTTGGATTTGTGTTTCATCCGTGACTAAATGTCCAGATTCAATTCGCGCAACACAGCAGAAGACCACAAACATAACTATTTCTTAGATTTTGATTGGAAAAGAGAACCGAAATTTGTTCGTCAGTAATTTTCTGTCATCCATACTGTGCACGTTGTTGCAAGTGTGTCAAACCTCAACCCCAGAACGGACTTTTCACAACCTACAATGAAGGCGGCCCGTAATCTTAAGTACTGCTTTGTGGAACTGCATAAATTTGACACCATTATGCCACAGTGAGGGTCTGTGGAGGTGTTAATGCTAGAGTCGGAGAACACCAGAGATTTGTAATGCTCCCATGCCTCTTCCACTACTGCAAAATGTTTACTTAGTTAAAAGTCATCTCAAGGGGATTTTAAATTGTTTTAAAACACGACTACAATCTTAATGGAGTGAGTATTGTTAAGTATTCTACCTTATGCCAGTATTTGAACAGTCAAAAGAAATATTGAATGTTATTTTTGAATAAATGCATGCGGAATTCTCCAAAACAAGTAGTTGACGCAGGGACTCTGGCAGTATATTGGATATGGCGGGACGCTGCGGTCGTGTTGCTTTCAAATTGTCTGTAAGATCAAGGCCTGTCCAGTCTCTGTTGTGCGCTGGAGCATGACCCGACTGCAAATGAGCTTCTTTGGGCAATCTCTACTTAAGGCAAAAATTTTGCGTTTGAGGTCCAGAGCCTGCTGTGCATTTCTCGGACTCACATCACAATGTTTTTTTTTTTCTCTCTGTCTTTGAGAAGCCCAAGTCTGTCATCTTTAACCCCCCTATTTGGCTTCGTTTAAACTCTTGATCTGGTAGAGAATGGTTTGCGTGTGGCTTAGCTGGGGGCAACGTGCCTAAGTTGAGTGTGCCCAACCTCTCATAATTATAGACAGTAAACAGCAATAGTGTCTTTGAGGGAGAGCGAGTTCTCTGGGGTTTGAAGAAATGTGCAGAGAGGATGAGATGGCGCCTCAGTCGGAAGATAGGCAAACGCCAAATGGCATCCTCAATTTACACATGAATGACACGATAACAGTTGAAGTGAAAGAAAGACGGTTTATTGACCTTAGCACAAAGACATAGACGTTGCCCCCGTTTGGTTAGAGTCATAATTAGACGAGTCATAACAATCTCGGGTCCATAATGTGCCTTTGCTGACTACGACTGTCAAACTGATCAACCGTTTTGTTCCATATGTCCCAGTGAACGTCTTCTGCTTTTCTTTCCGTCTGCCCGTCTGTCTGTGTCATTCGGCAGCCCTCTTCACTCCCCCCCCCCCACACACACACACGCTTAAGTGAATCCCCACTGCCTCGCAATCTTCACTTGATCCAAATTTAATTCTACTCCTTGTGTTTTTCTTCCTCGCACTCATTTAATAGTCCAACCACACAGACACAGCTTGGATAGCATGCTTATTTTCGAGCTCTTCAGCTATGAGGCTGCGACGCGTCTGACCCAGCGTTCTCATGCAAACTTTAAAAACAAACAAGAGTTTGTGGATTCTTGTAGTATGCCATCTTTCTGTCTTTCCATCTCCCTCCTCATCTTTCTGTCCCCTCTCTGTGTGCACGGCACAGTATTGGCTGGTGTCTGACTGAGAGGTTTTCTTTGGCAGTCTGCTCCCCCCTTGGCTGGGACATGCCCCGCTTGCTACTGGCTGCGAGTTGAGAAGGGAAGCGGGGAGGTAGCAGGGAGGGAGACAGGGGAGGGAGACTGTAGGGGTGGAGGCGTGGTCTCCAGCTGGTAATGAAGTCTTCTCTTTTCATCCTCAGAAGGCAGACTGTTAGTGGACGGGCCTGGGATCTGCGCGGCTCCTCTGCTTTCTGCCGAGTGACACTCTGCTTAGCGCTGCCTGCACGTCTCAGCGCCCGTCTACGCAGCCGAGAGAGATAAGCAGAGGCAGAGACTCCGCTCGTCATGAGACTTTTCCTCATACGCACGCCACATCAGAACTCTTGAGGTAAGCTTTCCGACTGCTCCTGCCCGCACCGCTCTCCCATACTGTCTGTCTGTGTTGATTGTTGTGGTGGGGGTTGGAGTACCATGTGGGCTGTCCGCTCCTAGGCCCTCCCACTTTTTTGAGGGGCATTCATGTGCAAGTGTTTCTGATTCCACTTTGTTAATGCACACCTTTTACCTGAGTCTAGCCCTGCCCATTTATATGCTAATGACTGACATCATTGACACAAAGAAGTGAACCATCAAGGAGTAGGGAATAGGTAGAGGACTGATACTCACTAGACAGTTTTGCTTTATTTGAACTATTGTATAAATGCAAGTTTTAAGATTGTTTTTGATCGTGCAGGTTGGGCCATACAGTGATTGCGTGGTGCTGTGTGTTTACGTTTGTGCACTCGTACTTTATCTTTAGGAAGATTGATGCGAATGGCTTGGGAGACTCTACCACTAAAATATACAGGAGACAGTCTGTGTTCCTTTGTAGCTCTGTGACAAGCAGGCTTTGATGTAATTTCCGTGGATGTGTTCTGCTCCCGGAGGGCCAATTCAGATCCGGTCTGCGACAAACCCACTTTTATCTACAGTCTCCTAGAAATCCATCCATCTGTATCCTTTCGCTTTCCTCCTTTCTACTCCTTTTGCCCCGTGTGCGCTTACGCCACAATCGGCCCCTGGTGAGGTCTTGACCTTCGTATCAACACCTCCTCTATTCTCAATGACAGTATTCCAGTTTCACCCTCCGTGCGCGCCGGTCTGAAACAACTTATAGGGAACGAGTCTTTCCGATACCTCTCCTGGAAAAATAGAACTCTAAGTGACTTTCCATTAGTTTGTGCTGGGCCACGAGAATTATAGTTTCCCAAATGAATAGTGTACGGGAGCCCAGCTTAATTGAAAAAACACAAGCATGGTCTGCCATGGTGGAGACGGTACTTGTGTCACCGCTGAACTGTGTGAATGCACTTTCCAGAACTGGCAAGGGAGGAGTGCAGGAGAGAGGAAAGTACGGAGCAAGAGATAAAGGCAAGTGGTTACGCTGTTTATATTTAACCCTCTGCTCTGACAGAATGCGTCAGAGTGGCCAGAAGAAGTCATCATGAAACAGTTTCCTAATCATTAAGCTTCAAACAACAAGAGCATTAGCCACCGTAAAACCTACTTGATTGCAGTCCAGTAAACAGCAGTTTTTTCTCTCATGCTTATGTCGTCATATTTAACCAGCTTTGGAGCAGCAAGAGGTTATTTTAGTCAGACCACCAAGAAGTCTGTAGAGGTGTTACAGTATGGCCTAAACAAGAGCAGACTTTTTCAAGCAATCCTCAATCAATATATGCGTCATCTCTTTCTACTCACCGACTGCAGTCGCTCTGCTCTGTTTCTGTCACAGCCTCATATGGTGATGATTGAGACCCTGTCATTGGTTTCAAATGGCACATTTATCGCACACGCTTGCCAGTCACATTTGTTGCCAGGGCTTTGTGGCTGTGGGGGAAAGCATCTCTTGTTGACTTCCTTACTGGGTGGCTCAGTTGTTTGTCAGAGCACCATGACTCCTGACCCCTCTGCCACCCCTAGCTGTCTCGCTGCCTGTTAATGTAACCTTAGACGCACTTACAGCCCTGTTAACTCCGGTCTTCCACCACTGCGAGTCTGCCTAACATTTTGGGATCAACACTTGTGACCCTGAGATTTGGGAAAAGACTAATCGTCTATGATCCATAGGAACATCCACAGGGGTTCTGGATTGGGAAGGCCTGTGAATCAAATGATTCACTGGATTCTAAGATGATGCGTGTCAAAAAGAGACAGACAACCCCAGGAACCTAGTCTGTTTATTATTATTATTCTTTCGTATTTTCATCTCTACCAAATATAATACTGAAGGTGTGATTTTGTGTGTGTGTGTGTGTGTGTGTGCGTGCGTGCGCGCGGGCGGACATAGATCATTGGTTAGTTTGTTTTATTATCATCTCAGCAGATACAGGCTAGACTGGTCGCTTATGTTACATAACAGCATGAAGGGAATTCCTCCCCAAATTCCCATGAGGAGTAATTAGGGGCAAGGCTTTCAACTTCACTGACCCAATACTGGCTGTCACCACAGATTCCATATATGTGACCTCATGCAAAGTTGAAACACCCATACTTATAGTTACTATTGATTGACTGATATATATATATATATATATATAGTGTGTGTGTATCCAGTCAGTCTATATATAGTGTGTGTGTATCCAGTCAGTCTATATATATATATATATATATATATATATATATATATATATATATTGTTTGAGAGTACATATCACCATCAAGTGGTAATCTTATTTATTGCATTTTGTTATGACTCATGACTACAATCTGCTTCTCGAATTTGTCAGTCACGTGACAGGACACCAGTCACCCTGGGTAGCAGACTGCATTCATGCAGTGTACAAATTTGTGTGATCTTCTGCTGGGTGCACAGAAAACCTTAATAAACCACATTAAATGGTTTCATCTGTATAGCCATGTAATTTTCAGCTTGATTTAAAAATGTACCATGAGTCTAGGTTTTTATGTGATGTGTTCAGGTTATGTCAAAAAAAGTTTGGTTAACTTGGTGTACTTTGCATGATTTTTTTGTAGCTGTTGTTGTTAAGCCTTATGTAAAAGTGTGTTTTCCATTACCTCTATTACAGTTGGCATATATTTCCATATGAGACAGGTAGGAGGCGCCATGATTGTTCTGATTGCGAGTGAAGATATGCAAAGTAAAATCATCTGTTTTTAGTTAGAATAAGATTGGTCATCCTTTTCGCAGTTCTAATATTTTACCTTGGTCCGACTTTGACCTGTGTTTTCGATTAATCTCACAAAACCGGATTGTCACTTACTGATTACAGTAAAGATAAAATACATCTCTGTCTTTCGAAAAAAATACTTAAAAGTAAGCAGAAATTTCTAGACGCTCTCTATTGTACCATTCCTGCTGGTGATGTCCACCTGGTTGTCCTCACCTGCAATTGGGCCTCCATCCTATTGTAAGTTGATATTTTGAAAGCTGAGCACTGTGAGCCTAGTGCTGATGTAAAACACATGAGTTAGAGATGAGGAGAATCTATCAGCTTCCATCATTTGATTCCCTTAACCGACCTCCTCCTACTCTTCCCTATCTGTGTGTCCGTGTCCACCCTTTCATATTTTCCATCCTACCAAATATGACTCACACACCTTCAACCTAAATGGTCTCCTGAGACTTCCCCACACATTCCGTCACTAGTGCAAACGGATGCGTAGGTGTGCATGCAGCATGTGCTTGTATTTATCTGTTTGTTGACCGCTTTGCATCCTCGGCGGTGACTACATTTCCTTGTCATGGTATGGGATAATCTGGCTGTCTGTTACAACCGTCATGTGATCATTAGATGCTTTACTCGAGGCAGAAAATTGGCTAGAGTTTTTGCTTTGCTCCTGTGCTCCTGTTGCTGCTTGACTGCAGACCCAACAGCTCAGATTGATTCTGACAGTGACAACAAGAACAGGCTGCTTGCAAAGACTTGAGGAGGACCTCCCCCTGTAACCACATTGAAAAGTCAGACTAAAGCCAAATAAAACAATGGAACGCATTGCCCCCCTGCTCAAAACTTCCTTGGAAATCTTCAAGCCCAGTGATATAGTGTTAGTCAAGCATTACCGGCACACACGCAGTCGCTTTTTTGGTTTATATCGCATTAAATCGTCTCCCTGGAATTGTGGACTAGACTAAATGGATTTGCCAAGCCGCTGAAGCAGCCTCCGTGTATACACAGAGTTGATCAGGCCTTTGGAGAGAGAGGGACCAGTAAATTATAGGTCAGACTTGACCTGGGTCCTGGAGCTAAAAGGCTTCAAGCGCTACTTTCCCTTTTTCAAGACTTCCGCATTCCTCCTCTTCCCCTCTCACTCCTGCTGTTTGACTCCAGATGTGGCATTGTTAGGACACATTTCTTTTGGGCCTGTGGACCTGTGTTAAGTCTGACGTCATGCTGTATTTAAAGGGAAAGCATTGGCTGGGGTGCGGGGAGGAGTGTGCTGCTGTGGTTTCAATTCAAAGCTTGGGTTGAGGGATCCTGATGACTGTCATGCATATAGCAGCAATCTGACCTTTATTGAAAGTGTTGATAGACAAAGTCAAAGTTCAGCATAACTGCCCTGCTTTTTGTCATCCAAATTTACCATATTTTAAGCATCAATTGAAGAAAACCTTTTTAAAATGTATTTGCAAATGTATTTTTAGTAGGCTACCTGTAAGCGAATGGGCATTCCTGTTAATAAAAAAAAAAAGCCTTATGAGACTTTGATAAGGGCAAGTTTTTAAAGCCAAGTTGAAACATACTACTGTGTACAGCATTTTATAATTTATTTTCTCAAAAAACAGTATTAAATGTATATAACATCAACACCTTAAGGGTGGATGGCCCGGGGGGGGTCTCTCCAATGACTGCGCTTTTTGTGAAACTCTCAGCATAGTGGATAGTCAGTAGCACAAGACTATCAGGGTCTACTGTCAGATTCCCCATGGGAGCTCTGCCTTCAGCTCTGTTTGGCTCTCAAACACACATGCATTTGTCAGGTCCTCTCCAGCTTCTCGGCTTCAAACAGCTCACAGCGCCAACCCTGCTGAATATTTCCGGTTCAAATGGGTACGTTTGCTTCATCCCTCTGTGTTCCCTACGTTTACTCCTAAAGTTCATATTGGCTTCTTGGCACTTTTGTGAGCAGACACTTGGAATGGCACCATGAGCAGATGACGGCCATATTTCCGTTAGTCATCCATGTGCTGAGAAAGGAGAAAGCACTATTGTGAATAGTGCACTGATGTCTGTGTGTGCTGCAAATGACCTCCTCCTCACACTGTTGTCCTTAATTAGTCATAGCCTCACAACGTGTACCATTTCAAGTCCCTTTTGGTGCCGCAACAATTTCAAACAGTATTTTTAAGTCACCTTTGCAAACTAGGTCTCGATTGCTTTTGAAGTGTTGTCGGCCTCATTTGTAATCAAGTGTGTTTCTTTAAATTCAATCTACTGGAAAAGATGTTTTGGATGCAGAAATGTGTGGTCCCTCTTGCGTAGCTGCAGTGTGTCAAACTCTTCTCCATATTGACACACGTACGCTCAGAAATGCAAACAGAGATCTGCATCATTTAGATTGGTTTTGGCGTGCAAAGTCATAAACTAAATCAAGAAAATGGTGTGGCATGTTTGTCTTTTCTCATGCAAGTCCCTCTGACTGTTGTCCTGCGTCTCACACACAGTGAAAGTGCAAGAGTTTAGCCCAGAGGTTAAAGGGTCAAGCACATCTAGGTGATGTGCGTTTCCGGCCCATATTTTGTTTATGAAGATGTGTTTACACACCATGCAGTCTTGTCAGACACTTGTATATACCCCACACCCTGCTTCAAGCACACACAGCTGGCACAGCCAAACATACACAGTCTGTTTTAGGGGGAGAGAGGGAGAGGGGAAGAGAAAGGGGCGGGGGGTGGGGGGTGCGTGTGTTTGTGTGGTACATAATGGATATTCACACACTCTCAACACTTTGAAAAGGGAAGCAATCCAGAAACCTCAATCCCAAAATATGCAGTGATTGAAGCACAATTGTGTGGAAATGTAAACGCAGTCCGATTCCTACAAACAAGTTTTATTCTGCTGGAATGATTTGATGTGCATTTGGCAAAATATGAGTGTATTATGTTTCATCAGTTATTGCCTTGGGGTTTTAATAGAATTTTGCGGTCTCTTTATCTTCGTTTCCAACAGGCTGCATCTCGTGTAATCTGCCAAAACTTTGACTCATCCATTTCCATTCATGAGTCTGGTTAAATATGTATCCGTGCCATTAATGAAGGTTGCACAAAACAAAGGGAAAGATTCATCTTGTAAATGTGCAGGGTCAGTCCAAACGTTAGTGGAGTAAATACACTTCCTGTCGCCGTTTGTCAGGCTTAAACAGGTGGCTGTGCGCTAGTAAAAATGGGATATAGAGGTCAGTCGAGTGGCGGGGAGGAGTAATGACAAACTTAAGTACAAAGTGAAATTTAAGCATTATAATTTAAGGGGCGTGTCAGTGTGACTGTCAACTTTACTTGCCGTCATGTCTTTTTGTTTCCCCACTTCTGTACTTTGGAGAGTTGCACAACATAATGGATTAGGAAGGAATCCCCTAAATTGGATAATTCGTTTTAAATTTCCCAAATATCAGTAGACATTTGCCAAGCCATAAATAAATGTTTCACTGATTGCAAAAGCAGGAAATCTATGTCTCTAAGAGGAAAAAAGCCTCATTAAGACTTTGAAAATAGCCCTGGAGCATGCAAAGTTGGATATCACTGCTAAGTTTTGTGTAAGAGCTTTTGCCGCAGAGCTTAAGAATGGTTGTACGCTGCAAGTAAAAGTTGTTTGTCTCGCACTGTGTGCGCGGGCTGGTTTTCACCGCCTAGGGCTCTTGTGTTTTTTTCATGGCTATCAGCTGGTTATATCTCAGCAGTGCAAAGTTTGCACACACCTCTCAAGTTTCAACTTCAGCACAGTAGTGTGCATCTCATTTCCGTGTTTGGATGTAGCCTGAAACTGCCATAGAGAAGAAAGGCATGTGTTATGTGAACCATGTGTGATGGCTGACGCACATAAGGTGAATTAGTGGTGCGAGGGGGGAGTCTTAAACAGTGGGGCTTCGTCTACCATTCTGGTTCCTTTCCTATCTGATGTCATGAGATTGACAGTCTGTGTGTATAGATGACATCAGTTCCTTCACATCCACTGAGACATAAAATGATCACTGATAGTTTTTTGTGAGTTGTTCAGTCCCACCTTCTGCTCGAATTTGAGTATTGTCTTTTTTGGGGGGATGAAATTAATACTCCTTGGTCTCCAAATATAGTAGCTATGAGGAAAATGACACATAATAGGCAACATACCTACAGAACAACTGTAAAAACTGGTGTACAGTGGCATTGGTAAGCCAAGGAACAAATGTTTTTTTTCTGTAGGTTGAGAAAAGAAAGAAACAAAACACTGAAATCCTACGGCTACTGTATCTTGTCATGTACGTATGTGGACAAAACCTGTTGTGATACAACAAAGAGTCTGTGGTGGCAGTGGGGAAACTCGTTACAGTAGACACTCCAAATTCAACACCTGCATGTTCAGGAGCTCTGGGTGACTTCCTTTCAAGACAATTAATTCCATTGAGGTCAATTGTAATTGAAATAATTTGTGACGAACTAGACAGGTAATGTTTTTTATTATAGTATAGAAATTAGCTAACTACTTTGTAGCAAGGCCAAAACTACAATACAATAGAATTTCTCATCGGAGTGAACACAAAGTGGTAAAAATTATATACGTTTCAAAATAAGTCTCTTTAATAGTAAAATGTTGTTTACGTCCATATTTTTCTAGCAGTGCCATAAACAAGTAATAGTGAGTGTCATTGACCTTCATTCATTTTTCATGTATTGTCAGTGCACTATCTGAAGTTACTCTTGTCACAGAATTGTCGAGTCAAGTCCGCTAACTAGGGCCTGAGCGATTCATCGGCCCAACGATTAAAGTGGCCAATGATGACCCTTCGAACATCGGCCAAAATAATCAACCAATATTTGCAGATTTGTATTTATTTTTTTGCTTTTCACAGCAATTATACAAAAGTAACACTCGTATCATTATTTATTACACATAAATCTATATCACAACCTTGTATCCTTGAAATTTGTCGATAAGGTCATTCAATGGATTCGTTAACATAAATCATACATACATTTATTAAATATGATACACGTAACAAGGGTTAATATCCTTACAACTTTATTAATTAAATGTACAACACCATAGTTATTTTTTTAACCACATATTTAAAGTTGACCCTTATTGACCCCTGAGCCCTATTCAGGTGAATAGGTAACCAGGACAGCCCGCAAGTAGCAAAAGTACCCTTATAACTGACGACCATTGAAATGCTTTGGGCGGAGGGGGAGTTATTTTAAACATTATAATTTTTTAATTAATCGTCCGATTAATCACAAATCTATTTGTCATACCTCGGGAGTGAGGCATAAGGATGATAGAAACGTGACTGTTGTTGTGTTATTGTCTCAAATGTGGCATTCATGTAATCACAGCGCTCACCCAATACCCCACTCATCAAAATGATATAAATAAAAGAAGGTTATGTCGTACAGTAGATGTTTTTAAATATGATACCTAAATTCTATTCCATGTATTGTAATAAGATAAAACCGTTTTAGACCCAGAGATGAGAGGTATTTCCTGTCGCATTTGTTAGATGGCAAACCTCTGGCCTCAGGATTCTCTCTTACAATAGACAAGCTCATATTCATATCATCCCCTGGATCATAAATGGCTTTTACTCATAGCTGGATTTTGTTTTAGAAGCTTAAAGTCATCCAAGGAGCTTAGCTGTCTTGTAGACAGAGGTGTGCACCTGGAAGATGGATGAGGGAATCCCCCAGGCTCTCTCACATCAGACTCACATTATCTTCTATCTTTTTTCTTCTGAGCTTCTGTCATCTTCCTACTTCTCTTATCTGGATGTATAAATACAGTGCATATGCTTAGTCTCAGATGCTCCAAGAAAAGAACTAACAATCTTATTAGCTGAGTTGTTACGTGTTCCACACCCCCACTGAAATGACAGAGCAGTGAGGGAGACACAGGGTGGGCAGGGCAGAGTTATTACGATCAGGTTTCTCTCTAACTACAGCCACCACTGAGTCGAAGCTAGAAAGGCCTGAGGGCTCTTCATCTTCCAAGCAGACTTTTGTTGGTGAAATACTATGAACGTTCCAAATAAGTTATCCCATTCCATTTCAATATCATTGCTGACATTTCATTTTACCTGAATTCAAAATTCATAAAACTTGAGAACGAGTGAGCCTGAAAGTTGAATGCATCAACTGTGCAGAATTTGAACAGCCGCTTCTTCTTCTTTTTTTGCGGTATATGTTTCAGCAAAAGTAACTTACAGGCTAAGTGTGTTTGAATATGATTGCATAGATGCTGCTCATATTATTTTCGGATGATACAGAAAGTTGACAAAAGTTATGACTTATTCTATTGTAAAAATGGTAACAGATGCATACACAGGTTTTGTGAAGAGCATTTAGATGTTCTGCCCGTCACTATTTTCTGCTTCCCTTGATCTATAAACAAAGTATTTGTGACAACTGTTTTTTTTAACAAGACAAGTCAAATTGTATCATTCCCCATAGTGCCTAACAGTCTATTCACCAGTTTAAATAGCCAGTCATAGTTGCCCTTCGTATAAACTTTTTCCTGTTGAATAACATCTAAAGGCTTCAAAATGAAAATTGATTTCGCCTTTGTTGTGCTTCTCTTTGCATGCTCACACTTTACCCCACCTTTATTTTGATGACATCATTACGATGCCATACATTTTCACGGTCTTTCATCAAGCATAGACCTGCAGGTTTCAAACACACAGCTGTCAGAGTAGATCCAAATTTTAGTCATTATTGTATGATTTATCACCGCTGAATTCCCAGGGCTGACAGAGAGTAAGAGTCTCGTTGGGCGTGTAATAAAGAGATTAAGGTGACTACCATGGCTAAGGCAACCTGGATCACCTACTGTAGTAATCATTGACAGAAATGATATCATATGAATGTCATATTGATGCTATGTCACTGATGCAATATCTTTTCACTCTATCTTCTCGCAGTCTGTATGTTTTTTGGGACTGTTTTGTAAGCACACAGCTGCTGTGCTTTGTCATGCTTTTCCTTGAGTCTTCCAAAGAGACTGCAGAAGAAGAACAGAGAACCCACTTGAATTTAGTGTATAAAATGACTAAAGTTCAAATGGATCTAGTACACTTGACAACTGTAGGCAATTTTGAGAGCAAAACATTTATTCATTTAATCGTCATTCCTTACTTAAGTACCTTGCGTAACAGCTGAAGCTTATCCCATTGGACTTAGATGACCCAGGATGTAGTCTGCCTCTTTCCTGTTCACACAGGCGAGTGATGTTGTTAATCCCACTCTATATTGATACCCTCTTCTGAAATTTGAGTGGAAATCTGTTTTGTTGTTTAACCAACCCCACCAACAGCCATTAAGACATTGTCTGGTGCTTTATTAGGTGGCAGTTGTAATGAAAAAGCAAAATATTTTCAAATGAACAGAGCCATGTGTTGCCAATGTAATAAGACCTGCATCATCCTTTCAAGCTAGCCTTGGGTCAGTGAAAGTAGGCCCAGTAAAACCAGAGGACCATGTCTCAAATTGTCATTTCAAAAGTTCAGAGCAAAGATGAGGTGATCCAAATGGTGAGTGATGTGAGGCGAGCTCCACTGTGTATTGAGATACACTAGGCGTATCAAACAGATGTGTTTTCTCACAGCTTGTGTTTTTTCAAATTTTTTTGGTCACTATCTCAGACTCACCCATTTCTTGTTGTTCAGACGGAAGTGAGCAGCCCCCACAAGCAGAGGAAGAAGTTTAGTCTTTCGAATGATGTCAGTGTTTGGAAAGGATGACTGTTGGTGGTAGAAGCTGAGATTAGTCTCGCGGAGTAGATGAGAAGAAAGTTTGCGGGGGAGGTAACAAAAGATCCCCCACAGAGATGCTGAACTCGGCCCGAGAGAGTGAAGGAATAAGACGCCTTGCACAAATGAAGAAAACCGTTCCACTTTATATCTGTGTGCAATCTAAAAATAACCTTGCTTCTCTGCCTACTGCCCACTGGGCCAGGCTTATTAAAAGCGTCTGTTTCAAAGCGAGAGTGCATCTGTGCTGGAGAGGGTGAAGAAAAAAAAAAGGTTGAAAAGGGACAAGAGACGAAGGAGGGATTCAAATGGAAAACTGAGCTCAAAGTGGCAAGGCTGAGCCAATGTCAGAGCAAAAAGGGGAGTGAAGTTGGTGAATCTTCAAGACCGTGAGAATGAGTTTGAGAAGACTGTTGAGTGGATTTTAACAGTTCCCTCTTCCCATGCCAGTCAGCTAGTCGGGTTCTGCGCACTACCATTACATACCCATTTGGCCGGGAGATTTTGTGGGTCTACTCCGAGCAATAAAAGCTCGTAAAACTTGGAAATGTAGAGTAACAGATGAGTCTTTATAGAGGCCCGTGGCATGCTCCTTTAGAGGTTCACCGCGTAAATAGTGAATCACATAGCCCATATCGTCACCCATTCTTTAAATGTTTCCTTGCTTCCAGCCTCTGAGCTTCCACTCTGGAGTCACAACTTGCTACTGTACCAGCTCAGACAACCACCTAGTCTGATGTGTCATCTTTGTGTTCTTTTCCCCTGACCTCCGGGAAAATAAATGGAACAGGACAGTGATGGTTTGTTTTTAAGGGGACTGGGATTTGGTGAATCGTGATGTGAAACGTTTAATAAAGATGGCTCCGGGTTCTAAAAATACGAGCCACCGTCTCTTAAACATTTAGCTTTCCATTGGAAACTAAAACAGTCTTTGTCCTACTAGACGCCCATCTGCTCAAGGATGGGAGAATCTTCTAGACTGCACACTTGTGGGTTTTCTGAACAATTTGAAGCAAATCTGGCAAAGAATTCCAACAGGTGCATTCACTGTGTTCAACATTCTGGTCAACCAATTTGACCCTTTGACCTGTGATAAAGAGCTGGTGATTCTAAGCTTGTTTCATTTCAAAATTCCATCTAGAACGCCAACCCATCATTCGCATGCATCCACGAGCTTTCTGGTCGGTCTTAAGCTCTCTGTGATTGCCAGCAAATTACATATGTTGCAGATATTCATGGATGATATAAAGACGACTTGGCTCAGCATTGCAGTTGCCTAACATTGCTGATTAACAGTTCAAAGCAAGTTGAAGAGGTTGTATGGTCACTTTTTCTTTTTCCCCCTCATGAAGGCACCTTTGACCCGTCCACATTTCACAAGCTTGTACTCCATGTAACCTCTATATTGTTACGGGAACGGAGCACCAGCTGGGCGTTGTCTCACTCGTCCATTGAGGTTGGAGGGAGCCCTTGAGTTACCAAACAAGCACTAGTAGTCAAACTGCAGATATATTCTCTACTAGTAGATGTGCGTATGCTTTTACAAAAAAGCATATTCATTTAGTAGCTGGCTATTGGGAATTCAGGTGAGAGATCAGCTTTTGGAAGATATTCCATGAATCCCAGTTGTCTCAACTCCCTTATTTGGGGGTTTGCTTTCTTTGGTTGGATAAAGCTTTTAAAATTTGAAACATTCTCTAGACTTTATGGGCTTATAAATCATTCGAAATGCTTTCGGCTCCTCTTTCTGGATGTGTGCACAATACTGAGGTTACAGAGGATCTGAAGACAATTGACCAATCAGATGGGAATATGTTTCTGTTAGTCTTTTCCAAGAACTGTTGCGTACATATACACCCCCACATAAGATGTCATTGTTTGAACTTGATCTATGTTTCCGTGGAAACAAATTTGATGCAATGTATCTCGGGGTCTACATTTATCACAGATCAAGAGATGCAAAACGACACCCCTCCATATGTTATAATATTTTACCATGGGATATGCTTGGATACTCATGAAGCATTTTAAAAACATGTTTACAAAACAGTAAACAGGACACTGATCGAAAGTTTTGAATGGGTCACCGTTTCATACACCGATGGTGATTGTTTTTGACACGTTTTACCAAAATCTAGATTTGTATTGACCTGTTGTCCTCACATGATCATTAAATTGCCATTATAAAAAAAATGATGATTATAAATCTGTTTGAAGCTCATATTTATACTGCAATGCTGTGCAGAGTGGTCACAAGCATGGATGGGATTTTCAGACCCTGTAGCTTGTCCCTCTGCAGACTTAATGGTCTGTGACAGGACTTCCGATCCCAGCCAAATGTTTCCTTCATCAGAGCTGCTCATGGCTGTTATTGGTGCTGGTTGAAATTATATTTGATTATGCAAGTCTTGGCACAGCACACAATCTTTAAACCCGTTCTGTCTATAATTTAACAAACAGCCAGAACGCAGATGTATACTGCTTTTCTAGTTGTACGGTCATCCAAATATTTTTCCTCTGCCATTGATGTTATTGCAGACCAAAGTAAAAGCAAAACATGTTTGTAATGAATGCTTTAGCTGCTCACTGACCTGAAGTCTCATGATGTATATAATGGTCTTGTGAGATTTGCTGAGGTCTCACAAGATATTTAGAAGTCGTGTATATCATACATGAAGATTGAAGGCATATGTTGCCCAGAGAAAATGGCTGAACTCCCTCAGGCATGTTGGACTTTATTACACATTAGTGTACTATGTAGAGTAACTGGGAAATCAGTAGAAAACATTTCATTCATTTGTATGGGTTACATTTGTACAATGAACCATGCCTTGGTGAGTCACAGTTCTCAAGTCAAGCTGCCCAATCTTAGCCAATGGGCAGTCCACCTATCAAGTTATGAATTTCTCATTTAAGCATACATTTACATTTATCACTCAATGGATTTTAAAAGATGTCCGACACTATGTACACATGTTTTTGAATGGTTAGTTTTCATTTGAAGGTCAACGAGAGGATGATTAGTGATTGTTTATGCAGAGTGAGGAAGTCTTGCACACTGTAGATTTATTTCTCAGCCACAGAGTAGAGAAGCATTTGAGCAGATCTATTAGACAAGCAGCTGTGAAAATAGGGAAGACGGAAGTAAAGTATAATTCATATATTTTCGGATGAATTGTTCCAGCGCTTACATATTGTTGTGTTACATTCTGAAGAGGATAAAGTTGATGCGGCCATGCTTGGTCTGATTTTCCAGCTCCCATGGAGTGTCAAGAGAGATGTGATATAGGAAAGGAGTCAACTGCTACTTATTATATAATATTGCATAATTTTGCATATACACTGTGGATATTCACCTTGTATGCTGTCTCAGTGCACAACATTCCCAGGGAAAATGGTTCTGTCTTAAGGTTGATATGAAAATGTAGCTGTTGAAGTGCTCTTGAATGGTTGTATTTTCCCTAAATTGTTTTTTTTGAATAAATAATCCAGAAAACACGACGTTCTCTTGGGGTCACTCTTTGGCTTGGCCCTGCTGCCCACCTCAGATACACACGCGCGCACACAAACACACACAGATCTGTGAAGCCTGAGGGGCAGGGCGTGTTTGATGCACAGAAGACACTTTATCTATACTAACCTCCAGCATCTTCTCATGAGCCTGGGTGGAAAGAAAAGTTATCTCTGCCAGGGATTTTGGTCCATCCCCTCACCTTGATTCAGATGCTTAGCTATGGAAATATATTTGTTCTGCATGGCACCAGCAATGCCATGAAAATCATTCAGACTTGTCTTGCTTGGTGGAGTTTATTTAAATGACAGTCATAGTGATCTTGTACTCATGCAAATGTCAAATCTCATGAGTTGACTGAGTCAGTGTACAGCAACCTTCAGAAAAACCTTTTGGCTGAATCAGTGACACTATTTTCCGCCTCGGTGGAACTAGGTGAGTCAGTGGACATGTCTCTGGTGCTATCCTGTCCACATACTACATCAATACGAGTCTTGTTTAATTTTGGGACAGCAAGGACTGGATCAGTACGAGTTCTGTTCCAACCACTATTGGTCAGTGCTTCACACTCTCTCTGTAGCACAGCCGGCCGGGGCAGCATGAATGACTTCTTGCACTGGCCTTACAGAGCATCATTCTTCATACTCTCATCTAAGGCTGACATCGAACGGGGAAGCCCATGAAGCCGGCAGGCTAAATGTTTTTCCATCCCTCCGGTAGGCATGGACGTATCAGGTGCTGTTTTAATGCGTTTTAAGTAGAAAAACACGCAGTGTCCAACGGTCCAAGGTAGAAACGACAAGGACAGTAGTCAAAACGGCCTGAAGCTCACACTATTGGCCCTCCCCTTGCAGTATGCAAAGGGCAAAGCAATAACATCCAGGCCAGTGGCAGACTCATCATTAATGTCCCAGGTATGTTTATTTAAAGTTATTTAGCCACTTTGCCATTTCCTGCTGGATCTTAAATGCCCCTACCTTCTACTGTATGCCATCGCATGTAGACCAGCTCATCGGGAGACGTCTATCCCTTGACTTTAGCCCCTCCCACTGCTGCCTTGCATAGGTGGGACAAAGTGAGCATTCCAGGCATAGATGAAACACAAGTCCCAGGCTTCTCCTTCCTATTTGGTTTGCCTTTTGGAAGGGACTTTGTGACCTTTGCTCCGTGCTTTGCCTTGTTGTATAGCAAGACAGATGCCAGAAGCGTGTCTTTACCTGATGCATACACAAATACCTGACACCAACTTTCTTCATCTCAAAAGTACCAAGCAGGCACAAACACTGTTGGCTTACCAGGCACCAAGGAAAAGTGACACACGAGCAGAGTTGACTTCAATGCCTGAGAGAGGGGAATATTTGTGAATTAAATAAAATAAAGCCATCCTCGGGCATGCTTAGCAGAGAAGCAGGGAGGGGCATTTGGGTAAAAATGAATAGAGTCCTGTGCTCAGCCCTTGAGTGGACTGAACCCCTCTGTTTGTGCTTTTTTTTGGACTTGACACAGTGCTGCCTGTGAGGAGTGGTTTGGGAGCAGGAAGCGGTTGTGTAAGGCGATCTGCAGATGCTACACAGAGCCCCTTTTCAAAAGCAGTTCTCTTGGTCCTATTATGCATGGGGACACTTCAGGTAGTCCTCCTGTAGCCACCATATCATACAGACAACGGCCACACCCACTGATTGATTGAAAAGACAGAAGATACAAAATGAGTAGAGTGGATGTTCCAAAGTGGTGAGGAGGTGTTTATAGTTCGTACACTCTTAAAAATGTTGGGTTAAAAACAATCCATGTTGGGTTAAAAATTGGACCGACTCAGGAAATTGGGTCAAATTTTAATCCAGCATTTTTAACGGTCTATATATGGGCTGCGAGCAGTCACAAGTATTTTGTAAAAAGGAAAACTATTTTACCTGATCCACAAGAGGCCTTCAGCTGCAACTGTAAATTCCGGTCTGTGGAAACCAAGATGGTGGATCATGCTACAGTTGTCAAGCATTTTTCATGTTACTTAGAGGAAGATTTGAAATTGTATCTGGTATTTGTAGATTTGAAATCTGTCCACCTCCTGTCTCGTAAACCCGCAGCTCCCACGCGTGACTTCTCAATTTCTCAAGCAACACAACTGTTGTAGGTAAATTTAGAATCCTGTAATTGCCAAAGGTCACAACCCCTGCTCTGAAGCTGCAAAAAAAATTAAAGTTAATTTGACATATGGTTCGGGAAATTGCTCAAGACACGATAATGAAAATGTGCATCATAATTTTATTCCAAAAGTGTTGTCATCAAGTTTACAGTCCCATAAATGAAAGATGTCCTCGTGTTTTTTGTATACAAAATTTTAACACTGAACTGAAAGGACTAATTTGAAAAAAATATATAAATTTTAGCCTGCTTCATTGAATGTAAGTTTGTAAAGAAATTATCCGTCTGTTTAAGTAATTCAGCTTCAAGCAAACCATTGAAGGCCTTACCGGGTCATGGAAAACGTTTGGAAAAAATCAGGATCCAACCGAAAAAGTCATCTGGACAAGTCTGCGTTCACTGTCCCAGATGAAGAAAAGCATGAGTCACTGCCACAAAAGTGCCGCTACTGTTTTGTGACTATGAACATTTTCAATATCATGTCATTCATTGACACAGGCTACTTAGGAAACCCTGAGTTGTAATTAGGTCATTTGGACATTTCCCTGGACTATTTAAAAAGAGTCAGTCAGTCAGACTGAATATGGAAAATTCTGGTTCTGACTCATACTCTCTTTGCCTGGAATTCCCTCTTTACCATTGGCCAGAGCAGAGTTTTTACTTTGACTCAAATTGAACTGAATTAAATAGGAAGAAAAAAGTATCAACTGAAGGTTTTCCCCCGCTGCTAACCTTTCCACTATGCTTAACTCACCCGAGCTGGAAAGACTTGTTATAAAATTACTTTCCTTGAGTTTGCATAGGGCTGATTTTTGTTTCCTATACAATACAATACAATACAATACAATACAATACAATACAATACAATACAATACAATACAATACAATACAATACAATACAATACAATACAATACAATACAATACAATACAATACAATACAATACAATACAATACAATACAATACAATACAACACTACACTACACTACACTACACTACACTACACTACACTACACTACACTACACTACACTACACTACACTACACTACACTACACTACACTACACTACACTACACTACACTACACTACACTACACTACACTACACTACACTATACTATACTATACTATACTATAGTCAAATAGCGCAGACATTCCCTCCAAGATCAGTGCTGCTGGGAATGCGCAATCAACAAGCATAGATATCACTCTGTTGAGGAATGTCAAGGCCAAATAGCTGGAAAAGTTCACAAAGGGTCCACACGTTGGACAAATAAAACACACAAAAAAGAAAAAAAAACTAACAAAATAACAACAGAGGTCTTAAGAGCTCTTGAAAATGGCTGCCACTGCAGCGCCATCTTAGACAAAAAAAACACCAAACCTATTTGCTTTTCCGTTCTTGTCACGCAATGCCAAATTGAAGCGAGCTACTTTTATGTGCTTTTTGCGGAGCCTTAGACGTAGCAATCTTTGTAAACATTTGTACATGATATAATGTATATGATAGTATGTATTTGTACAAGCGTACTTTTAAACACTGCTTTGCCACATTTAAATTGTAACATTTTTAACCAATATTCCACCGCAGGTTAATTGGTGTTAAGGCTGCCTAAAATTTTAAAATGCAGCCCAATAATTTCATCTCTCACGAGGCAAAGAAAAGCATCACACTAACAATCATATTGGTCACACATTCCATTGTGAAATTATACCTGAAAGCCTTTGCAGACACTTTTACTGCAACCACACATGCAGATACGCAGTATAATAGTAAAGTGTACAATTATATGCAGTTGCGTGCGCACATGTACTCAAACGTCTTCTTGTAAAGATTCTCTCCTAAAATGGTTGTAAATTAAAGCTTCACCCATACATAGTAATGTGAGAATTTTGAAAATTAAAACAAATACAAGCATGCCTCATCTGGCAGAATTGTGTATGTATTCTGTTCCCTTACTCTGCCGCATGTTGAAACTCAATTGTCCTTACACATATTGGGTTATATTTGTTAATGTTTCATTTGTTAATTTCATTTCAGGGGTAAAATGTAACGATCTGTTCAATTAAGGATGTACCCAATTTTAGCAGTGGTGGTCAACAACATAAGATGTTTAAGGCATTTTTTTGGGAAGGTCGAAAAGAACATTCTGAAGATAAGACATTTCATTTATTTACTGTCCCGCTACACATGTGTGATTGTATTTTTTTGCATGGATATTTTTTTAAATGCATTTTTTGTTAACAGTGCCAGTGTGTTTTATTCATTTTATTCATCAAAGATAGTAAAAAGAATATATCAAAGCTACTACCGTTTATTGTTTCTGAGAAAATATACGTATGTCCTAAATAGTCTTCTGGACAGGCCTTCAACTGCTTCCCATGAAAATACTTTTCCGACTCACAATATGGACTGTGACTGCGAGGCATGGATAAATCATTGATATGTTGGCCCGTTATGCGGAATCTCCTGTACTGTTAAAGTGTTCATTATATCATCGTATCACATATGACAGCTTGAATGGACTTCTGTCAAACAGGTGGTATTAGTGACATTCCTACTTGCCTGTGCACGTTTGCCTTAGATGACTTTGGTCATTGATTCATGGTAGGAGGCTGACAGGTCAATAAGAAAAATACCCCAAGGCAACAGTTACACTATAACTCTGCCTTTACAGGCCCAATCCCATCTTTCGACTTTCACCTAGTATATGCTGCTGGTGCATTTGGTTTTCTTGTGGATCAAATATATGTTTCTGTCAAATACAGTACAGTATGGAAAATACAACTTGCACCAATACCGATATCTGTACCTCTGCCGATGTTGTATGTCGGTGCTGGCTAACTCTTGGAGATGTCATTAGCATAAATTCTTCCATTCTTTTTACTTCCTGCACTGTGAATGCACAAAATACACAAAATCTACACTTGAATAATTGAGTGTGTCTTAGTTTGCCTACATTCATGACTTACTGTAGATAGTTCCTACAATCATAGAGCATCTATTCTCCCCTCCAAATGTATGAAAACAATGAGGCCAATAATTTAAGACTGAAGATATTTCGGTTCTCCATCAATGGATGAATATGAGACAAGCGATAAATGTTTAACCGTTGATATCTTATTAGCATCTGGATCTGATACAGCAAGGTAATGCGTAATAAGATTTCGCTGTTTTGTGTGAACCCACCAATCATTTTTGTAAGTAACTTGAGACTGACAGGTGTCTTAATCTTTGTTGATGAAACTAAATGACATCAACTCAAAAGTCTACAGAAACTTTTAAAATATCAAACTGTGTATGTATTCTGTTCCCTGTTAAACTGTTGGTATCTTTGTTATCCAATACAAACATTATTTAATGTCGGATGTTTTCAGTCAACAAGGAAAAAGAACTTGGCTCACTCCAGTATTTCTGGAGGCGACAGTATGATGATCTTATATGATCTTATTTGCAACCGTTGAATGACATACTACAACAATACTGGAATTGTTAGATTCATCGAATATATCCATTTGTTTTTCGATTCATAACTGACTAAAAGTGATGATTTATGACTTCTGTGCTGTGTGGGGTTGAGACCCTTGAGCACTGCTATAGTATTTCCTCCCCCCATTTCTTGTTTGGATTTGCGGGGTCCATCTGCCACATCCAAATCCAGTCGGGACCACCCCAAGGCCCTATTCTCGCTGTTTGGCTTGCCTAAACACTGGTGAGTTATGCAGTTCCAATATTTGTCTCCATCTCCCCAGTGTGTTGTCATTCAAAAAAGCACCCTGGTTAATTCTTTAACTATTAAAATTCAGGAGTGTTGCCCCAGACATACCTGTGACATTAAGATAATCCTATACTTATTTAATCTCAAAGTATCTCTTTCGTTTAATAAAACGCATTCTGAGAGGGAACCAAATACTTTTGCCCTGGCTAAAGAAGGGACAAGCAAATATTGATAGAGTGAAAGAAGGAAGGTGGAAGAAATATACCTGAATGAAGGAATTTGTCAATTAAAGATCAGATTCACTTGCTTAACTGCGGGAGTCAGGCTAGGTTTTTTCACTTGCACTTCCCCTGCAGTCCTACTCCTTTTCCTTGTTTTATGATCAATCCAAGAAATTACTTGCTTTTTGGAACAGCCATGCAAGTAATGTTCCATACCCATGCAGACACAAGGGAAATTATGTCAGAAAAAGAGGAAAGAAAATGACCTTTAAACACTAAAACAAAGATTCCATCATGTTTGTGGAATGTCGCGGTTAGCAATATGGAAACGGAATCCAGTGGTTAAAAAAAATAAATAAATAAAAGAAAACTCGTCTGCGAAATGGGGAGAAACTATGGAGCCTCTGGAATTACACACCAAAGTCTCTTTAGATACACTTATACACGAGACACTCTGACTCACACACACACACGCTTACGTCTTCCCTGCAGTGCAGCTAACCGCACTGGGTCAGGGTGGAGTCAGGGCTGGTGGAGGTATGAAGGCATCACGATAACAATCTCTCTTTGGTACTGCACGTGACATCTGAACTGCAGCAGGGGTAGCGCTGGCATCCTTTTACTATTTTAAAGCATTCTATCAAGCTATCATCAGTATGGAGGAAGTTGAACTATGTCAAAGATTTAGCCCATAAATCACAAGTAGGGAGGTAAGGTGTGTGATTGGATACTGACAGAGTACTGATCACACTTCCACCTCCAGGCTATTTATATCGGTGGCTGTATTGCTGTGGAAACACGCTGCACTGTCCTCACACCATTGACATTTCTTCCCTCCCAGTCCTCGCAGAATGCAGAGATCTTAAAGGCAAATTGCTTGCATAATGGATGTTTCTAAAAATACAGTGTAGGCAGGCACACTGACCGAGGTTTTGGCAGTGTGCCCCAGTGTGGGCTCTGGGCCAGCCCTTCTGACTGCACATTCCCTTCTCCGGACTAGTCATGCCGGCAGCGGCTTGATGAGAGCAGCAAGACAGCCTTTCTTCTGCCAGCTCACCCTCCAGCCACCCCACCCCCCCTCCCACTCCTGATTATACAACCTACTGAGCATCACACTCACATCAATGTGGGATTTTCCTGAAAGTGAATGACCTTCTTTGCTGTGTTTCCTTTCTCCTGAGCTGACCTCATTTCTTGTGTCTCAGACAAAAGTGCAAGTGTCTAGTAAATCTGATGCTTATATGATTGATTTGTTTTCATTTCTATTAACAAAAATTGCTATAGTTTGTCAGTGTGTCAATGTTTACCAGTCATGACAAGACAATGATTTAATCAAGGTCCTAACTATCCATAAGTGTCAAGCGGTGTAATTTCCAATTGCTATACACATAAGGTCACCTAAACTGGCACCAATGATGTGCTTCAACCGTTTATTTGAGTCACATTAGGTTGATATCATTTGTTACAAAGACCACATTAACAAAGCTCCGAGATGCTGAGTCAGTAGTCCCTTAAGATAACAGACTTTGCGAGATCTGCAGCTCATTGGCAGGAGAAAAGAATTTCTGAAAGCAATTATAACTCAAAACAGTAAAGTGATGAGCTGACAGTGTTACCAGCATATTTTCACTCAAGCAGACACTGCATTTATACTGCACCATAATGATGGAAAGGACGTTCAGGAAATTGAGTTTTCACTCAACTACCCCTTACCCACTTCCTCACCCCAGAGAGAACGTGGATACTCACCATGCATGTGTAATGGAACAAATCTCTCCATTTTCTCGACACAAAAACATCTATACAATAAATATACCAGTGCTCAGCAATGTCAAGCTACTAATGGTGGTTTTGTGGGAACGCCAAGTGGGATGCTTGAGAAGCTTGATAATGTGAAAGACGACTTGCTGAAAGTAAGCATGCGTGCGCAACCTTAATTGACCTATGAAGCCCCACTAAAAGCCCCACTCTTTTGGAACCAAATTTAGAGCAGCCATGCAAAATGTCTTCCATGCTTGCAGTTCTGCCTCCACCAATATTCTTTTGACAGTCCAAGATCAATTTATACTTTGCAAGATAAAATCTGTTAAGCCAGCCCAAAAAGGTGAGGAGGTCTCACAAAATAGTGAGACTGATATGCATGACCTGTGAAAAAGTAGCTAATTGAAACCGATCACGAGTGTGGTTAATGCACAAAATGTATTGAAATGCATCGGATTGGAGGGAAGCATTCTCAGCTTACATTGGAAAAACAAATGAGCCGTTTTTTTCGTAAACTGACAGCTGAGGCATTGGTGCTACTTTCTTCATACTGGTCATTTTGTTGCCATAGCCATTCATCCACCGCCCTGAACCTCAACGGTCATTCTGGGCAAATACAATTGAAGCTATGATGTATGATGGTGACTGTTGACTCTGAGGAGATTCTGGCAGGACCTTTCATGCTACTTTCCCCAACCTGACAGCTGCAGACAGTGTGTGCGGAGCTGCGGAGAAGATGTGATTTTTCACAAACAGGCCTAAAACCCAGCCAGGTCGCAGCCTCAGGCCTCCCTTCTCATGTGCTAAATACCTTTGAGAGGTTTACCAAAGGCTGAGACGCAGAAACATATGCCAGGATTGAAGGATTTTTTTTTTCTCCTCATCTCAGCGCCACTTCCCAACCCTAACCTCCTGTACACGCTGACTGAAACCCTTTTACGAAAACCTGCCTGGTCTGGGCGTAGGTGTGAGTACTTATACCGCATTCTCATTAGGTAATTTTTGAATGTCATTTCTACTCACTTGAAGTGGAAGTAGGAAGGTTAATATGTGCAAAGGCTATATTGTATTATTGTGTAAAATCTAATGAAGATGAGGGTCTCTTCTGTGGCTTCTGCCAGTCATAGCCATGGAAAAAAGAAAAGTAGGTCAGATTTAAGTTCCCTATGAATGACTTTTTGGTGCTAAACTTTAGCTTTCATCTGGTCTGGCCTCAAAAAGAACCAGTGACAGTTGTGGCCAAAGTAAACGAAGATCTGAGAGGCAGTGTCTGGGATGCCTGAGGAAAGCAATAAGCGTCACTGTGCCTAATATTAAATGTCTAATGACAGACCCACAAATTCCATATATTCCACCATGATCTTATTCTTCTTTAGCAAAAGCACCATAACATCGTGCTACTATAGTCTGTGAATCGTTTAACGACTGTCAACTTTTTAGAGACTGGATTTCTATCATCCTGTATTGTTGTCTTCCTCCTCATTTTAAAATTGCACGTGTGATAAAATGATTTGTCTGAGAACCAGCACGTGTACTGTAAAGACTACATTGTGTTTTTCCGTAATTTGGACCTTTCTGACTTTGGGTTTCACTTGGTAGAATTTGGCAACGTGATGAGACGCTGCAGTTGGGCCTTGGAAGCCACTTTGTCGCATGCTGCAATGGTGCTCTCTGCTGGCTGAAATGGGGAGAAAAAATACGCTTGACTCATGGAAGTCATTTCTAAATGCTGCAGGTCCAGTTACTCGATCACAGGTCATGTCTTTTCACTATAAGTCCATTAGCATTAGATAATGAATCCTGTTTGGAAAGTCTATTTTGATATGAGGAAAAGTATTTTGATAAAATCGCTTCAGCCTTTCAACTGATCCCGTGTGTTCCTCCAGGTCTGATTTGCTGGGCTGCCAGATCATCGGCGCAAAATGAAAGTCAAGAGATGAGCCTGCAGCAAGCAGCCCGGTCCTTGCACTTCCTGCCCGTGGACGTTTGCTGATTCATGCAACCCAAAAGACGATGCCTCTGTCACCCAGACACCTCATTTGAGAAGCTGACCTTCAAAGCACTCATTGTGCACCATGGCAGGAGAGACTCAGCGAATGCATGCTGTCAAAGAGCCGGGCGCTGAGTCCAAACTGCAGGATGAGGGGACAGCGATGCAACAGCAGAGTGTCAAAACCACAAAGGAGTCTTCAGAGCACTTTTCAAGCGCAGACACCGACGCCAGAGCCAGCAGCAGAGGCCCCAAGCTTGACGAAGTAAAAAAGGAGTGCAACAGTTCTCAGCAGCGTGAGGCTGTAATACGGCCACAGCAAGCTGGCAAGATTGACTTCAGATCATTGCAGAATAGATCAAAGTTTGCCATTGACAGAACCTGGTCCAGTGGCAAAGGAAGTCCCCAATCACCAAGTGGAAAGGGGCGTGGCAGAGAGAAGAACAAGCGCTCTGGAAAGTCAGAGCGCGTCAACCCACAGCACCTTTATAGTCTCAGCATCACCAACACTCGCGCCAACCTCAACATTGGGATTGCCTACCCACAGCAGAAGGTTTCACCAGCGACAAAACTGGACAGCAGCCGTGGCCCAGTCCCGGGCAGCTACAGATTCCACACTCCCAGCATACCTGAGAGGGCGGTTGAGCTCCAGCAAGACGAGCTCAACTACAACCGTTGTTTCGAAGAGGCCTCCTCCAACCTTACCTCTCCAAGCTATACCTCACAGGCACTGGGATCTTCAAGTGGGACATCGTCACACCAACATCCCCCCCTGTCACAGAAACAGCAGCCTGCCACGATGGAGAACACCAATGCACAGTCGGGCGGGCAGCTGATCTTGACTGACTTTCAGCTGAGTGCCTCGAACACGTGGCAGTCTCCTGAGAGAACTTTTAACGGTGCTAACTACGCTTCATCGCAAAAATCCACTGCTCATACAGACAAGACAAATAGCCTTGTGCCTGGCTCTTTTCAATATGGATATAATTTTCTGGAGGAGTCAACCTCTGACTCTTTTCCCTGTGACCAGAACCCACAACCCCAAGACTTTACAGACTCCTCCCTCGGTTCTGTTCATGGGACTCATAATTCATTTTCCTTTTTGCCTGTAGAGGGGCCAAACCTTGCTCAGAACGGCAACAAGTTCAGTAATGAACAGCAGCCGGAGCCCAGGCGCTCTTATCCTCACACCCAGCAGTCACAGTTTATTCAAGCCTTTACTCAGTGCCCCAGGAATCTGAGCGAGGACTCGACCAGCAGTGACAGCTCCGCTTCCGTCTCGCAGCAGCCGGAGCAGGGCAAGAATGAGAGCGCGGACGATCTTGGACAGGTCGACGGTAAAGATGCAGCCGTAGCCCCAGGGAGCACGAAGAACTGTCACCTGAAAGATTCAACTGCCAACCAAAGGACACAAGCAAGTGTGCACCACACAAGAACTATTCCACACACACAAATGCACTTTCTCAGCAAAACTTTAAACAATTCAACAGTCAATCGTATTCAAACAGGCGCAGTGCAATTTGATAAAAGCGGCAATAATCATATTTTAAACGGGTTACCACACTCGTGGGAGGGGCCTAGTAAGACATGTTTACCAGTGGACCAAAACTCAATTCAGTACAGTGATGTGACTGACAAGTTTCAGTTTCAGAATCAGTCTCCACCTAACAAAAGGCTAAACGTATCTAAAGACAACAGAATACAGTGGCAGCAATTGCGACCAGCGGCCGAACTGAGTTATCAAAGCAAAGTAAGCAATCAGAAAGTGCCCTACATGGTTTCACCTTCTGAATGGCAGAATGACAATAAATCCCATCCAGATAGCTCGCTGAAAATCCCCGGTTCTTTTCAAAGCAGCAGAAATGGCGAAGGTTTTTCAAACCAAAGACAGGAGACTGTCAAACAGGTCTCCACCTTCAAAGTAGAAATGAGTCACACGCAACTATGTGAATCAAAGAATAAGGGTTTATATTTCGGGCTCAACCAAACGGTTCCCGTATCGTCGGCGAGGAACTACACCTATTCGCCACTGCAAGTTGCACCCATGGGCCTTATGATGGTGTCGCCTCATGATTCCCCTTTGCCCTCCCCGGCTCATACTCCCGCATCGGGTAGTACCTGCTCTTCCCTCTCGCCAACATCCACCAGTCCAGTAAACAACAACTCTGAGGATAGTCAGATGTCAAAATCAGGTGCCGCCGTCACGTTTTATCACCAGCCCCAGTCCAAAACCCAGTTAGCTCCCGATCACCTTAACACTCACCCGCATCAGTTTCATGCTGAAGGTCAAAGAAACATTCCTTATGTGCCAGACAGAGACAAAGACAACGTGATGGGCTACCTGCACAGCAGCGGGCACACAAAGACAACAATGGATGGGAGCAAAGGTTACATGGACAGTTACGGGATGGAGCATCACCAGCCTCCCCCACCGTACTCTGCGCATCAGCTGTTTGCCACCTCGTTAACCACCGCCAATCTTGACCAGTTGGATGTACTTTTGACTTGTAAGCAGTGTGATCAGAATTTTAGCAACGTCGCTTCATTTCTCGGACATAAGCAATATTGCACACAGCCCAACATGCCAAAGATGGAAGACAATCGAAAGTTCCACACAGAATCATCTAAAGCAGTGCCATCGCCGCCAAATGTTTCCATGTCAAGATGCCCTTCTGACCTTCATCTATCTCTTTTGGGCCTTAACAAGAATGGAGAACTGATGTCAGACAACGAAACCAAAGTTGACAGCAAGGATGATCCAATGAAACTTAACTTGTTCTCTGGCTCTGGCAACCTCCCTGTTCCTCTACCTGAATTGGAAATGGAGGATGCCAAGTTAGACAGCCTAATTACAGAAGCTCTGAATGGGCTTGGGTATCAGTCAGACAACGCAGAAATAGACAGTAGCTTTATTGATGCATTTGCTGATGATGACCTCAACACCGTCAAAGCAACATCCAACAAACAGTGCGTAAAAACAAAAGAAAATGTCGGAGTTGAGAACAAAGACAAACAAGCAGCATTTGACAGCAGCTCACCCAGACAGGAAAGTTCCCTTTACGAGTCAGATGTCGACAGCCCTCGGAGAAATAAAACATATGCCGACAAACCTGTGAAAACACCTCTAAATTTTGAGCGTGATCCGAAAAAAAACAACACCAAAAAAGAGACCCCCTCTAAAAATCCCAAAACAGCCCCGAGGGAGAAGATGAAGGAGCACGAGAGTAAAGTGAAAGCGTCGAGAAAGCTGTGCAAAAGTGACGACGAAAGCGCGAGTGGCCCAAGATTTGTCTTATCAAGCAGGTTCTCGGAACGCTGCGCTTTTAAAGGCTTTCAGGACAGATCTGTGTCAATGCCCATCCAAACGTCCACATCTCCAACCCCAAGGACTGCAGTGAAAGAGAGCAAGAGGAGAAGCACTGGGGGTGGCACATGGAGCAAAGAACTCATACATAAAATAGTCCAACAAAAAAATAAGCTCAATGTTAAAGGCAGCAAAAACCTCAAGTTTTCCTTAGTGATGGAAAGACTGCCGCCCACTGTACAGAACCCTGGATTCGGAGAGTACGACTATGTCTCAGACTCAGACGATGAATGTGAGCCAGTAAAGATAGCAAGCCAAGGCCGACTTAACCAAAGCAGTCGGTGTAAATACACGTACAGCAAAGAGTGTAAATGGCGAGCTCGCAGCGAGAGGGACCGAGCGGCGTGGCGGCATGACTCAAAAGAGTGCTTTGAGGTGAAGAAAAGTGAAGACATTTCTCTTTCGCCTGAGAAACAGGGTTCCCCTCCGAGACTCAAGAGAAGGGGTAGCAGGTGCTCCACAAGCAGTGAACTCAGCACATCAGTGAGTGTTTCAAGCGACAGCACGAACAGCCCTAAAAGCATTGAGCGCATTGAATCGGATTCTGAGAGAAAGGCCGACATTAAAAGAAAAGAATCTCCCGTGCGAAAAATCAATGAAAGTTCCTCCCCACAGAAGTCATGCAATGAGACCAGTACACTGGCACTGACGTTCACTAAATCTCCAAATGCTGACAAAGACAATCTCTTTGACAACGAAAATAGGACGGAGAATTCAACAAACTCAATTCCACATGCAGATATTGTTGACTCGATTCCATCCTCATCAGTCATAGCTTTTGAAAAAGTAAGATATGGCAGTAGCGAATCAATCGAGCCGAAGTCTAACGGCAAAGAAAATATCCCAACACTCAGTTTGTGCACAAACACACTAGAAAGCACAGACAATCTGTGCCCTAAAGAAGAAGAAAGTCAGTGTGCCAAACCATTGCCGTTTACGTCACACTCTCCCACGGGCCACAAAGAAACAGACTCCAGTGTTGACAAAGGTAAAAAAGGCAAAAGAAGACAGAGGGCTCGTTCCAAACAGGCAGAACTGTCAGGCAGCACGACGATTACAAAACAGAGTGACAGTGTGCGGATGGCAAAGGAGGCGAAGACTTTGGTAAATGAGCTCGACATGCACAAGCCAGCATCTCTTTGCACTTCACTGATTGATGAAGTGTGCCTTTCACCAACTCAAAGCCAAGGTCCCTTGATACAAAAAGATGCACTCCACCTCATGCCCTACACCCTGGATCAGGATCAGGGTCTCATGAAGTCCCCTCTTACATTTGACACTTCGTCAATGTTTGGTGACCTAGCAGCATTCGACAGTGGACTTTACTCGGACATGCCGATTCAGAAAGAAGGCTTCCACTCATTAGAGAATACAGTGGACAAAAAAGAAGAATTAATGCCCTCGTTTTCTCCTTTTCTGGAACAAAGAGATTGGAACCTCATAGTAAGCCCAGTTCTACCGGATGAGATTTCACAGTACAAAGGCAATTTTGATAAATGCAACGAAAAGAAATCCGATTACAACGACGTGGCTTTGTCTCTGCCAGAAAAAATAATTGACTACAGTGCAAATCTTAACGGCTGCGCCTCCGAGGATGAATTGGAAATAAAGCGAATCGTGAACGAGCTTGAAAACCAGCTGCAGACAACTAAGCTGGAAACTCCACTCACCCAAGAGGACTCCGAGCAGCTGCAAATGAGCAAGTTCTCGCCCTTACGACTGAGTGAAGACTCTGAAAATGATACCATGGATGCTCGAGTGCCTTCAGAGCCCTTCGCTGAACCGGAACTTCCATGGACCAGTCCATTCCACTTCGACCTAGTGAGTGGACACCACAATCCCCACAATAGTATTGACAGTGAGCCAGGAGCCCTTGAGCATTATGCCAAAAAAGAAGGTGACGCTTCAGATGCATTAATCATGACCTCGCCATTCCATAATGACCGCACGCCAGAGGAGAGAAATCTCAAAAAAGACATTGCCGATGACACAAAAGAGGAGAATGTCTTAGAACAGAGCCGATACACAGAAAACCTGATGAAAAATATTGAGGTCATGTCTGACTCTCTCTTCAAAAGTGAATCCCTTGTATCAGAACACAGGGAGCCAAATGCCACCTCTCTCACAAGTCCACAACAAGAAAGTGAGAGTCATTCAGCTAAGGAAAAAGATCACAGCGAGAAGGGGGCAATTACTGAGAAGCAGAATATATTTTCACCTTCAAGTGTCAAGGAGCAGAAGGACAATATTGAATTCATTCTAAAAGAGTCACAGTCATCGCTCCCTCACAGTGCTGACCACATAGTCTATGTAAAGCAGTCGATTTCATCAGAGCCAAGCGAACCCACCGAAAACACCATTAGCGAGGCCAAAATGGAATTAATTTCAGATGGGCGTGAACCTGAAATGAAAACGCTGATTGAATCTTCTCATCGCTCAAACGTGGTGGATGCACATGCAAATGAGGACACGGCCACAGACAAAAATGTGAATCGGTCACGTCAGAATTGTAACGACCCACCGCTTTTGACAGAAGAAGAGGCACACATTCCTTTATCAGCGACTCTCCTTAAATCCAATCTAGACATTCACAAGTCACCAGAAGATGCGATGGCCGGTGGTAATGAATTGACATCTGAGCACGCCAAACGTTCCGTTGAGAACAAACATTGTTTAGTTGACATTCACAATGTTAGCCCAAATCCTGACTTATTAGTGGACCTACTCACCACAGATAAGCCCTGCAGTCCAATTCTGGTAGAAAGCAACACAGAAAGTCCCCAGAACAGCTTAACATTTCAAGACATCCAAGCTATAGGACAAAACAGTCTGTTAGTTCTTCGCCAGATGGAAAGCCTCAATAATACAGACGCCACGAGATATCCCTGCGAGGCTCCTCAAGTTCATGACTCTTTGAAAAGTGAATCAAATCTGTCATTTAATGTCATTCATAAAAAAGAGGATCTTTTAGATGTTCACGACATCAGAGAAGATCTACCTGTGGACTTCATGGCAAGCAACCTGAACTCACCATGCAGAGACGAAGTAGAGCGACATCACTGCAACTTTCTCCACACCTCTTCACCAGTCAGCCCAATTTTAGCACAACATCAGGAAATGGACAAACTGGAAACCCCATGTAATAGCTCTGTTGACCCGAGTCCGATTCAAAGATCAGGATTACCTGGTGCCAAGTCTGAATACCCAAAGGAGGTGATGGACTGTGACGTAGCCATAAAGACAACGGTCGAGATGAACTGTTCTTTAACTAGCCCACCGCACCTTGAACTTCCTAATTCTGACACCAATTTTCCAGCTCCTGTGCCCAGCAGAGTCGAGCAGTCAAAAAACTTTGACAAATGCAATTCTCATGATTTCAAGCGCAGTCCTCTGAATTACAAAAACAACTCAGATGAACCTCCGCAACTGACTCAGTTCGACTACATACCAATATCACCAGCGAGCAAATTGGATGACAATCCCTTTCTAAAAGCGGGTCACGGTGAGGATCATGAGGAATGCTTTACGCCAACATTGGTTTTCAACAAGGCACCCACTGACACCACAGTGTCGCTGAACCAAGCTGAGGCAACTAAAATAAGTTCCCTAAATGAACCACTCGTCATACAAGACATTTGTTTGGGACTTTCAGCTGAAATGCAAAGCACAGATTCTCCAGCTGATATTGTAAAGGAAGATGTGGATGTCAAGCCCGATCCCTGTGAATCTATCAAATTGCCTCTTCAAAAGCTTGAATCACCGTTAGCAGTAGAAGAGTGCAGTCTACTTCCCATTCAAGACATTTCAGGTTGTCTACTCACCCCTAAGCCACTTAGTGAAAATAGACCATCGTTGGAATCTGGTCAGTGCTTGAAAAAGGAAACCTCACCAAAAAAGGCTCAGAATAACCTTCAGCAGGGGAAAGTACTTTGTGAAATCTGCTTACTGTGTTTCAGGACCGTGCCAGGTCTGAAAAGACATAAGGCCATGAAACATTCAGCCAGAAGCGTAAAGCCTATTCCCCCACCAAACACAACATCAGGCAATCAGGGGATGACGCTTATTTATGAAGCATCACAAACTGGAGAGAAAGAACATAAAGATGACTCACAGCCCTCCCCGGCCCAAATAGCTGAGATGACAGAGAGCGGTACCGCCTTAATATCGAATGTTTCGGCGAATGAGTCAGCCACAAAGGAAATGGCAGCCGAGACAACTGCAGTGGCAGGGGTCGGAACGGGCAATCGAACCTCTCTGGTGCCTACGAAAACAAAAAAGAACAGCAAAGCTCGCAAGAACAGAAGTAGTGAGGAAAACTCAAAGCTTGACCCGTTCTCAGATGAGCTTTTGAATATATTAAAAACAGACCTCCTTCAGGCTATAACTCCTGAGTTTAAGAGCAGTGTGCTGCTGGAGCAAAAGCAGCCTGACAGACATGGAACTGGAACAGAGCAAACACTTCTCAGTTTGACTTCAAATTCTGGCTCTGAGAACACGTCCCAATCTCCAACTGGAGAGACAAATGTTCTCAGTGAAACTGCAGGATTCAATCGAGTCACTGATACAGACAAGAGTTTACGCGCAGACCTGAGTGAGGAGGTGACAGAGGACATATCTGCAAATAACAGTCCATCGATTGAAGACAATATGAGCGCAAAACACCACACGTACAAAAAGAGCACGTGTGCTGCTTCGGATGAGATTCTCAGAAAAGTCGCGGTGGAGGTCAACTGTGAGCTGAACGGCATCTCGTCAGACAAGCTACATCCACTCTCTTGCTTGACTCCGCCTCCTCCTGGCACAAGTCCTGATCTAAAAGCCTTACTTGACGATGACACCATATTTTCGCAATTATTTCCGAGAGACGAAGAAGCAAAAAGAAAAAAGTGCCCGCGAGTGTATGGAAAAAGAAATAAAAGACAGAAGCTTTTATCTGATTCAGATGTCGTTCACGACTGCACCCCTCCCCCAGAAACACACACTGCAACCCCTCACTTGGCGAGCCAACCCAGTGACCATCACACAACCCCTTGTGAATACAAGACTATATCCATTAATGATACCATCATGTTAAACATGTGCCATAACAGTGCACTGAAGGTCCCTGACGTGAAGACAGTGTCTGACGGTAAACAAAAAGACCAAGAAGACCTCCAAGACGACCTTTTGAATCCGTTTCAAAGCACTGTTGATCAAGCTTCTTATGAGTGGAGTAGAGCTCAGGATTTCAGCGTCCTTAATCCAGACACCACGGTGACCTCCGAGCCGATCACCAGAAACGCAGAGGTGTCAAACCCGTCGTGCTCTCCGCCCCAGCAGGACGATGTCGCGGAGAGTGCTCATAACCTCCACATTGACATTCAAAACATCAACACCACCTTTCAACTACCCGAAATTCAGTTCTTTGACTCTAGCAAAGATGTCTCTGTGTCTCCCCCCATTGCAACCGGCAACATGGAAAACAAGGATGATGAAAAGACTAAAAAGCCAACGGAGCGACGAGGTCGAAAGCGACAAGAAGGTGGAATAAAGGTTAAAGATAAGCAGTACAAGTGCAAAGTGTGCTTCACTTGGTTTCTCACTCTTGGCGAGCTCAACTTTCACAAGTTGTCCCATAATCCATCACCGCCGCCAACCTGCTACATGTGTGTCCAACGCAAGTTCAGCTCCAGGGAGCAGTTGCGAGACCATTTATGGGAGAAGCATGCAAAGAACAAGACCGGGATTTGGACCTGCGGAATGTGCTTGAAGGAGATCTCGGACGTGTGGATGTACAATGAGCATTTGCGTGAGCACGCCACTCAGTTTGCTCGTCGGGGTCAGACTCAGGGCTCCATGTTGACCATTCCCGGCTGCTTCATGCAGGAAACAGCCGTGAAGAACTTCATCACCTCTATCATGCAGCACCGGCCTAGCAAAGCCAACCGAGAGTCCAGCAAAGCCACGAGAGAACAAGAACAAACTGCGAGCAGCAACTTGGAGGCAAGCAAAACCCCAGAAGGGGCTGAGCGAAAGCTCCACAAGTCTAAAGGCAGTGGCGGAGGCGGCAGCAAGAACACACTGACCCCACTCGAGGTCCTTCACAAAACGGAAGCACCTAAAAATGTGGAGATGCATCCCAACTGCAAGGACCCCTCCAGAGACTGCCACCACTGTGGGAAGCGGTTCCCGAAACCCTTCAAACTTCAGCGACATTTGGTGGTCCACAATTTGGAGAAGATTTTCCTGTGTCACAAATGTCCCGTGTCTTATCAAGAGGCCCAGGACCTGAAAGAGCATCTGAAGGTCGCACACAAGGAAGCGGACGAGCTAGACTCCAAACACACAACCCTTTACACTTGTGAGCTGTGTGCTGATGTCATGCATGTGATTAAAAAGTCTTTCATCTGCAGCACCTGCAACTACACCTTCTCGAAGAAGGAGCAGTTTGATCGCCACATGGAAAAGCACCTGTCAGGGGCCAATAAAATCTTCAAATTCCGAGGTGTTCACAGGCCTGCCAAGGCATCTCTCTGCCAAGACGATGAATGTGATTCCCCCGCAAGTAAAAAAAGAAGGATTTTCTCCGACAGTCTGCTGGAGAATAGCACAGACAGTGGCATTGCCAGTGTGGGCTCGCTGCATCTAAATCAAGCCTCAGAAACACACACTCCCAAAGCCATCGTGCCCATGTTAGATGACTCCACACAGACGGCCACAAATGACTACCACAGCGAGACAAACAGCGCAAATGTGAAGACTGAGGACATTGCTGAGGACTACTCCGATCTCTTGGTAGAGCTGGAGAAATGTATTTCCATGAGCTCCTCGTCTGCTGCCCCCAAGGAAGAGGAAATTGACAGGACACCCACGGCTCATCTCGACCAAAAATGTGATGGAGAATCGACGACTGAAGCGTGTGACGTGAAAGAGGAGAATGAGTCGGTGTGCATTAGAGTGGAGACCCCCCAGTGGTCAACAAGTAGTGAGAGGGAGGAGACAACTCAAACGAATGACATCGCAGCTTACGGCGACACACAAACGAGTGATTCGCTTACACCTAGCAAAGACCCTTTGAGCAACTCGAGAGAACAAGTCACCGCAAAGACACCCGAGTCACAGCTAGCAGCTGATGCGATGACCGAGAATTCCACACACAGAGCTGTCGGCAAACAACAAGCTTCATTTCATGCGGCGGAGCAGAAGGACAAAGTTAGAACAAGTGACAATGCTAAAGCCAGTATGAAGGCCACAGAATCAACGCAGGTCTTCCCGTCCAAGACTTCAGCCACATCATCGTCATCAAACGAGGAGAAACAATCTCCGAGAGCGCAAAAGAAGAGGAAGGATGTCAAATCCCCGCACAGCCTCCAGAGAGTTTCCTTCCCAGCAACTCAGGAGAACGTGAGCATGGACTCAAGGTGCAAAAAGAAGTACCACCCCAGCAAGGTTTTGAATCCTTCCACGGCGAGAAAATTTGACAGCCCCAACGACTACCCCGTTCTCTCGTCGGTGCGGGATGACATCATGAGCAACAAACTCATATCCAAGTGCAAGACATCGCCCTTGGGGTTGCAGTTAAAACGAAGTTTGCTTGATAGCTGTTCACCAAAGAAAACGGACATTGCAGCCCCTCTTAACGGAGATTACAAAAGCAAAAAGGGAACTGTGGGGCGACCCCTGCACACGTCCATTTCCAAAGTGTCTTCTGTCCCCATGACCAATTCCTTGAACAAGTCCAGGCCAAAGCTGGGGGTGAGGTCTGTAGAGGGCCACTCCTACAGGACAGCAGAGTCCCAAAACCACCTCCTAAGCCAGCTGTTTGGCCAAAAACTCACAAGCTTTAAGATTCCTTTAAGGAAGGACACGTCCGAATCTATTAACTGAGCAGACATTGAGGGACCTGTGAATGAAAAAGTTACCATTTCACAGTTCTTCCAATTTGATTTTTAATTCAATATGGTGAATGAGATTGCACAGCTCTTTTCTGTGAAATGCCTTCTTAAATACGTAGTCACTTTATGTCTCCTTTGTACATGCGCTTGTATCACACAAATGTGAGGACAAATGCCAAATATGATATATAAATGAAAATGCTATTCAGAGAAATCTTTTCTGCTTTTGCTTTTTTAAATATATATATTATCTGTTCCAGAGATTATATTTCAGATGTTTATAGAAAAAGAAAAAAAGAATACTTGAAAAGTCAAATACATCCTTTTAAGAAATGCATGTTCATTTTGCATTCATCACATGTTCTAACCCGTGTACATCTTTCTTGGCAACGGACCAACCTGATGTAATTGTTGACCTGGATTATTGTCTTTGTACATGCTTCCAATGTATTGTTGTGTATTCTTGTAACATTACTGCACTGCATTCTATTAGGCTCTTGTATAAACGTTACATGGTGCTACGTTGCGTTTTATTGTAATGTGAATGCCAATGTCCTCAGAAGGGAACATGAGACCTGTAGCAGTTATACAGCACGTTGATCCCATTGCGTGCTTCCTGGTTCATTCGAGATACTGTGTAAACTCTCCAAGTACTCCATCTGTTGGCTGCTCCAACACGACGTTAGGAAAGATTCCGTTGTTTGAACTCAGGTGCATACAAGGGCTTCGCCGGCCTTCTACCTGTATTCGGAGTTCTTCCCATGCACTGATAATAGCAAACACTCTCTCCCAACATACACACCACAAACACAATCATCTGTGGCGGCAACTCCAAACTGTTTCGTACTGAAGAGTATTTACTTGGACAACAAAAGGTGCTTTATTTTGTTTATACTGTACGTATGCATCTTGTTTTGTATAGTATTGTAGCTAGGTCAACGTCTGTGTCGTGCTCCATGTCAAAGTTTTATTTTGATAATGTGCAAAAGAATGACAAGAAAGGGAAGTGCATCTGTGCAGTCGGTTGCCTCGTGCAAGCTGTAAAGTGGATCACCAAGTGCCTATTTTATAGTTGTTATTAAAGATCTGTATCGATCCCTCCTGGCTCTTTTTCTTCCCTTGTACACTTTGTCGTCCCTGCAGATCTGCTGTCACGCCGTGCGTCAAACACAAAGCAGCACTGGTGCCGCGGGCCAAAAATAGATGCGCAGCCATCAATGACACACTTCATGTTATTGCACACAACTCCAGACGACAGTCACAATTGCATCTTTACTGGCCCCGGTGATCGAGCCGCCACACGTCATGTTGTCCTCACACCATGTGTAACGTGGCTTCTATTCCTACATGAGCATTTGTCATCATCACATAGGAATAAAAAGCCATAGTACACACTGGCTTGCATGCGGAGACAGAAGTCAGACGATCTCGAAAAATGATGAAACCTTTGAAAAAAAGAGGACATTGCATTACTGCCTGGGAAATACTAATATATAACTCATAATGAATGGTTGGATCCTACTATATAGTATTAGAAGTCTATGGGCAAAATATCAAATAAGCAACACCTATACAAAATCCACAACTAATTACCAGCACAGTAATCCCCGCTCCTTTGCAGGAGTTACATTCCAAACCAACTTCATGATCACTGAAATCCACAATATACAAAAACCTAATTTAAATATACCTTAGGCATGTTTTTATTATTGGTATTACATTTGAATATTTGGAAGGTCTTCAAACACACTTGAAATAATACAAACAGATATATTAAGAGCAAGACCAGTGAATGAAACAAATATATTTTGTCGACAGGATAAAAAAAAAAAAGCAGCATAGCCTGCATTATAGAAACTTTTAATCAAACTGTATTTATGCACTTAATGACCTTTTCTGATTTTTTGCTTTGGTCATTAAAACACTGGATGCATGAAATACAGTTGATGTTAATGGGAGGCGTTCCAACGTACATTTGGATTACCTCTTAATTTGATGTACACAGCGTGCAGTGAATCTCCCATATCCTCTGGACAGCCATGTGCTAGAAGGAAGCAAGAGTGGAGTATATGTTATTGAGGTTCGTGCTACTGTGTCACATAAAAAAAAGAAATAGGAGACACACACGCTTCCACACCCACCGGCAAGCCTCTTTTTATCATGTGATCTATGAAGAAATTCTCCAGAGGCCCAGTCGTGCAGGAGCATGACAGGAGCGCTTTGCACTTTGAAGTGGAGCGACATTATCAGGAAGTATCGTCTTGAAATAGCATCTCTTCTCTCCATCTGCGGGGCTGCTTCCCTGTCGCTTCTCATCTTCCGCTCTCTCCCGTCTGTCTGCGGACAGCCTCTTTTTCTTCTCCTACTACCAGCTCAGCAACTTGCTTTTCTCTTCTCTCATCCTTGTCCATCTGTTTACCTCATTTCTGACAATTCCATCCCTCATTTTACCTTTCCTTTCCATTTTCATCTCACCTCCTGGTCGCCTCTCAAGGAGGCCGCGGATTGGGGGGCCGCAAGAGACGAGCCACTGGTCAGCGGTAATGACGCTCGGGCCGAGGGTCGCGCAGGTCGCCTCTGCTGGGAATGTGAGGCGAGCTGGAGATGGATGGAAAGAAGGAAAGGCATGACTAAACACGCAGACTGCATTGAAATGAAATCCCATTGGGATGATGTGATGCGAAGGCTCTGTTCTACAGTGAGAATTGTTTGAATAATTCAATATAAACACTTTTCTCGAGCGGGAATGAAGATGACACAGAAATCAAGACATCAAACCAATGTAGCCTGACAAGAGTCACAACTTTGCTGCCACTCCAACGTAAAGAGGAATCTACACCCTGTCGCTGTTTTAAGACTATATTGCACCTGACAGAAGAGAGGAAGAAAGGAAGCTATAAGGAGCATGAGAAGAAACGAGAGGATACAAATATAGCGGGTGCAAAATGGAAGAGGAAATATGAAAGTAAAGTCAAGCACACTTTAATTAGGGGCCCTTCTCAGCAGGAAGTCACAGCTCAAAGAGCTTTCATCGACTCAACCATTTGTTACTTCACTCGAGTCTGTGTAAAAGTGGGACAATGACAACAACAGCGCTACCTGTTTGATTATCCCGGCAATTACTGGCGCTGTGGCAGCAAGGCCAGGCAAACAAATAAAATACTGGCGCTGAGTGCAGCCCAGCGCCCGACAGTGGTGTCATGGCAAATTGGAGAGGACCACAATAGACCAGCCAATATAGGAAGCCATGTCCGTGAACTATAATGTGGAATGCGGTCCATATTTTAGGTGCTGCTAAATGGGACCTAGTGGGGATGAAAATGTGCTGCGAAATGGGTCCGAGCGGGGATGAAAACGTCATTGCTCATAGCCTTTCAAATGATCCGCTTTTTAGTTGTACTATGAAATCAAAGCAAACAACTTTAATATATTAAGTGGATCCAAAAATACCAATAATTATATCATAATAATGAGTGCATCTTTCTGATAATCCATGGCTTCTCTAGTTAGGCAAAAAACCTGAAGTGGCCTTTTCTGTGCGTATTAATTTAACAGGAATTTATGACTAAGCTCTCACCGAAATTGCCTCTTTTTTTTTGCCACTATGTCCAATGTTGCCGCAAGAACTGTCAATTTTCTTGGTCAAACGAATTAAATGCCTCATCTATGTGTACGTGCGCACACGGTGAAACAAAATTCTTTTGTCACTTAATCCACACACAGATGTCCACAGAATAGCTATTTATTCAGGATGTCTTTTTGTGTTTGTTTTGCAATTCATAATGACATCATGAAAGTAGCTAAAGATGTAGAGACCTGATTAGGCACATAACATCATCTTTCTTTCATCACAGAGCGCAATCCGTTCTCCCCTCTCAAAGTGATTCTGTATGCATTACACCTGTTGGCCTGCTCTCTCTCCCTCACTAGCATCCTCAACGCAAATGCCTGCAATGTGATGGAGCAAATCATTGTACTTGATCCGTCACCCCCTGGCCATCACGGCTCCGCGTAATCCACGCAGTGACTAAGTGAGCGGCGTGCCTGTGGCTTTAAAGCCGCAATCCACAATTGCCATTGAAAAGTGGCCGTGTGTGACCCGCTCTCCTCTGCGGCTCGCGGCGTGGAAGTTGATGACACACAAAAGGGAAGATGGCACACAATGAGTCCAATATCACTCACTTCACATTTTTGTCAATGTCACCGCCTGTTGAATGTGACCTCAAACACGCTGCCATCAATCCATTCTCCCTCTTATCTTGCTCTATTAGTGTGTGTGACTTTGAACGTCACACTACGCTTTTGAGATAACAGATAAGGCAACCTACTGCGAACTAGGATGACTCACCAACACACAGACAAGACAAGGCATTATTGAAAATGTAGGAAAATGTTTGGTTTTGTTTGATGCTGTTTGAGGGGTATTCATTGAAAAATGTGATTATTATTTGTGGTATAAGTGGTGTAGGTCTGAATTTCATCCAACTGAGAACTGCGTCTAATATCTTAGTTACCTTGAATAGTTAAGTGGGAATTAAGAGACAATATCAGCTCTTTGTATAATGCAGTTTTTCACCTGCAAACTGCAATGACACAATAATCCAAATGTTTTTCGAAGAATACCTGTCAGTCAAAACTGAACGTCATTATATCTGGAGCAGCGAAAATAATTGCCCTGATAATCATCTTCTATTGGATGTGATTATATTGTGCAAGTAGTCATAATATTGTGGCTGATCGGTCATCTGACTGTATCCCAGAGGGCATTGCTGTCGAGTCCACCATGTGCAGTATGTGAATAATAATGACAAAGACTACATTACACACAGTGGTAAATCCTGAGAACAAATGTGTCAGCTAACCTAAAGCCTAGTGGCAAGCAGCACACACAACAAAGGGCACTAATGAATGAACTCACAGATGCATGATAATGTGACATACGTACCTGCAGCTCTTCATTCATTCTGCAGACCCTCCCTCATCTTCTTCTCTTTCTTGCTCTTCTCCTTGGTTTGTCAGGCTGAGAGGTTCTACTCACCCCATCGAATTGGGGACCGGGCTCAGCTGCAGAGACTGACATCATCCTTTCACAGAGGAGGTTTTCCCCACCCGCTATCTGCACCTTCTCTCTCTCTCTCTCTCTCTCTCTCTCTCTCTCTCTCGCTCTCTCGCTCTCTCGCTCTCTCGCTCTCTCGCTCTCTCTCTCATATGCATGCTCACTCGCACACTCTCTCTTCATCGCTCTCTCGCTCCAGCTCCCTTCGTATAGGAGCAGACTCTCATCTTTAATCTCTCCCCCACTTTTTGTTTTTATCATTAGTCTACTGCCCTCTCTTCCATTTGCTTTTAACTGCTCTCTAAAGCGTCGCATGGAAGCTCAGCTAGGAAACAAGTTTTAAATCAGGAGTTTCCAGGGCTTCCCACTATTATGTTTTAGCTCTCAGTGGGCTGTGTGAACCTGTCACCGTCAAGGAAGTCTATCTATGAGGGCTTCTCTCTTCGAGCTTATATTAATAGATGCGGCTGCCTTGCAGCTCTCACATTTTCACATTTCAAGATCGGGGAATGCGGGAGTGAAATGAGGAGTGAAGCGTAATGGGCAGCGTTTCCAATTCTTTCCGATCAGCACAATGAAAGTAAAAAAAAAAAAGCGAACAGCGGGAGCCTCTGTGATTGGGAGGAGATGTCTGTCTGTCTGCTGAGGTGCTTGTGGGGAGGGGACGGGTGCTGCTGTCCATGGTGCTGTTTACCACACAAGGAGACATCACCAAGGACACCAGTGACCTTCCAACAAGGCGGGGGAAACCTGTTAGCGCCGCAGCAGAAGCATGGATAAACACGCTCCAACGTGAATGCAAACACACACACACACAAACACACTGCCGTCCAACACCCCCTCCTCTGTCTCCCACAGGCATTTCTCTGCGTCTTGACTCATTTAGGATTACATTCATCATTGTACGGTAACAGTGGCAGGTGAGATTAAAATAGATTAGCCCTATTAAAGGGATTCATATTGCACAAAAACACACACAGAGATACAGATGTCCACTGGTTGACACACACACACACAACAGGACCAACAAAAACTCAGCAAAATGTCTGAAAATGAGTTGAAATGTGAGCGCACACATTCTGGGATGGTTTTGGAAACAGAATGGAGTTGTGTGTTCTGCTGCTTTGTTGTTGTCCTGACTCTCTCCTCAAGAGGTAGCTTTTAGAATCTTGCCTCCTTGTTCCCATAGTGACACTCGCCCTCACACCCACCCCCCACCACCTCTTCCCATTTCATGTGTGTAAAGAGACATCTTTACGTGTGCATTACAAAGCCTAAACGGGGTTGGGGGTGCAACCGCAAGCGAGATCTTATTCTTACAAATAATTTGGGAGATGTAAATAAATAAATAAATAAGATCACCTTACAGATATAAACATTGTCATTTTCTTTGTTTTCGGTGAACAATTTATAAAACAGCCCCCAGTAAAAAGTCCAGTGTGCATTTTTTGTTGAACCAGTTTCAGAGTATATAGCGCTCCACATTCTCTCGAGTTAAATCAACACTTTTGAAATAGATAAATACTCTGAGAGAAAGTATTTATTTAAATTACTATGCCGAGATAACACTACAGGAGTAGACAAGTAACTCTTCCTAGACACATTTGTTTTCCCTCTTGGACAGTGTTAGTTTGACTGGAATTAGATCTCCAGTCCCTGAGTCCAAAGTCAGTAACAACTCCAATTGCATAATAATCATCAAAAATCTCTGCAAAGAGCGAAATGTGATCAAAAGTACATCGGTTGTGCAGCAAAAAATTGGAATGTCCTTATTCATTTCACTGCAAACATTATGTCCAACATTATATTCACCACAATCAAGTTTGCCTCATTTGAACACCACATTTGAAGAGATCATTTCAAGCATATCACTGTTGACCACAGTTTCTAGGAGTGAAAATAACCTCATGGGATTGACTTTTTTTTTGTTTGAGTATCAGTGTTTAATGAGCAAAGAGGAAAATGGCGCTGACTCATCCCTCTCAAAGTGGAGTGCAGGTGTGAAGGCGGAGTTTAACTCTACAGAGTTAATCTAACATAACGATGTGTGAAATAACACTTAGTGTGGACGCCATTCAACTGTGAAAATGTTAACATAACAGTTAAAATCAACTCCCCAAAATGTAATCCTGAAATGTAAAGACTCCAATTTGTGCTGTGTCGTTGCACCGTTGCTAGTGCAGTCCTTCACATAGTTGACTTGACTGCTCCAATCACAATTACTCTTTGATTGACTGCAACTTGTCCGTTTTTCCACTTAGAATCAGATGGAATGGATACGACAAAGTAATTACAAGAGCATTCTCGGGTGTTAATGAACATTTAGACTGACCTTGAAGGCTAAGGAAATGATAGGAAACGCAGATGTATTCTTTCACTTAAACACGCTGTGTGTACTAACAATTCATTATCATTGAATTTGTCACTTTCAAAACAACTTGGTTGATGTAGCAGATTAGGAGATTGATGGCGTGCGCGTGCGTGTGGCCCCAGTAGGAAACAGCACACAGGAGCAAATCCCTTCTCCTCACCTAAACCAGGCGCGTTCCGCATCAGTGAGTTGGAATGAGCAGTGAGGACACTGGAGGCCTGTCTAAGATAGGATTATCTCAACTAAGATTTCCGCCATCTTGAGCTGTCACAACTCTTGACAATAAACAAAGAGACATGTGACAAACTTAATGACATGACGGATGAGGAGGGCCTTCTGCTGCGTCTTCTTAATCATTCACCATCTAGATAATGTAATTCATTAACACCCGAGACCGAAATAGAAAACCCGTGTTGATTCATTCAGCCTGTCGACAGGTTAAATTCGTGTTGCTCCTTCCTGCGGTTTGTATCATTCTAACAATGACAAACATGGCAGAAGACACAATGTGAGCGCAGTGGCAGGCTGGTATTAAATAAATCGAAGCAGTTCCCCATGAGTGCTTTGAGGTAAGTGGTGCTTCTTGACATCCATTTGACGAGAAAAGGACCTTTCTACACAAGAAGAGCTCAAGCAGCAGCTAGGAGAATGCAGTAGGCTTTCAAATGAGGATGTTCATGTCAGCCCCAGTGCATTTTACCATCTCCCAGATATCTCCACCATACTCTCATATATAACTCATTATGTCAGCCAGAGTTATAAGCGCCACATTACATCATGGATTTTAGTTATCACCAATAAATTGGACTTGCTTGATTCCAAACATGTGACTCAGAGCCAGAGCCCCTAGACGACTGTACTGTCCTCACGGCTGTTCTTTTGGGTCTTGAACCAATCCCCGGTGCGCAACAATGCCTATTCTTCTCTGTATAATTGGACTGGATGACAGCCCATCTCCAGTCAGCCCCTGAAAGCCTCAAGTGACAATGGGGTGTCTGACCTGTCGCATGACTTGAATGAGGCAGAGATAACGCTGACACACACACACGCGCAGACACAAATGCACGCACACATACACACGCACACACAGTTTGTGTCCTTCTTGTCAAAGTACATTGAGTTACATTAAATTCCTGGAGTCAAACTCAACCTCTACTTTAGCTAACCTTTAAAAATGAGAGAATAAACTGATTTAATTCAAGAGGACTAGTAAAATTAGCACGCACACATTTGCACAAAAAATTAACACATTTTGCATTGGCGAACTCCTTCAGGTTGGACACTATATATAATCATAAAATCGTCAATTATACACACGCACACGTACATGCACATTAATCAGAACAGCAAGAGAGCACGGCGACAGGTTTAAAGATAAATCAAATTTTTATTAATATCTTTAAACTCTCTATTTACAATAGGAATTCATTAAGAAGCAAAAATCATTGCTGCCGGTGTTGCGCATAAAGCTGGTAGGACAGTGACAAAGTGTACATTTGAATGGCTGCCAGCAAGGTACATTATTATTCAGTCCCTCCGCTATTCTGGCTCGCCTATTTTTATCTGCATGTGAGGTTGTGAATATAAAATCCCAAATCCTGTTGCATATGAAACCACACGCATGCTCACGCGCAAACAGATTGTGAGGCCAACACTGTGACTGTGTCTTAATATAGTTTTCAGGGTGGTATTTGTTCAAGCAGATTCCCGACTTGTGCTCCCAAAAGCACATACTGTGTCTCTGTCCTTCTCAGTATATTTGCTGTTCGCTTTGTCGCCACAGAAACCACTATTACCCAAGCATCCCCTTGCTGTTGGACACTTAAAGTGGCTTCTCCTCGCTCTCACTCGCCATTAAGCCCCTTCTCCCATCTCTCTCTCCCTAGTCAACACTTACTGTGGATGTGCGGAGCCTAGTCGGTAAACATCGGTGACAAACACTGACACTCAACTGCTCGTGGTTAAAAATGGCTCGGTGTTAAAAAATACCTCCGTGTATTCAATATTTGGAACGCAGTGTGATGCCTCAGTCAAGACCTTGACAAGGGCCTTAGACTTAAAGGTTCCCCTCCACACCATATTGATTTAGCTCACCAAAATGTGGTCTATTTTCTCTGTCTATTGACACAATTTGTACAGAAAGACAGCATATGTGTCACAGTTGTATTGAATAGCTCGGGGGTGTTTTGTGGCCATCAGCCATTCTGTATAACAGCAAGAACAAAAACAATGAGAAGGCATTAAAAGCAATTATTTGACTCCAAAGGAAAGCCTGCAGCCGGCAAGCCACATACTAAAACAGGGAAGATCATCTTCTTTGCCGGCAAGCCACATACTAAAACAGGGAAGATCATCTTCTTTGCAGCTTTTTCTTTTTTGGGGGGTTCAGCATGTCAGATGAGCTTCTTTGAATATTCCTGCTAAGGGTGCTCCTTTTGTTGAATCCTTTTGCCCTCCGTTTGTTTTAGGCTAATATCCATGAAAGTTTTACGGACAGATGTGCTTCCTGACTGCGGCAGTCTGAGATTTTCCCCCCAGAGGCTACAGACAGGGAAGATAAGAAGAGTGCATGACTCTGTTTTAAGAATAAGGTTTTAATTATCCAGCCATCAATTTTCCAAACCGCTTGTCCTCACAAGGCTCATGGTGGTGGTGCTGGAGCCCATCCCAGCTGACATCTGGCAGTAGGGGGGACACCATGAACTGGTTGCCAGCATGGCATGCAGACGAACAAAATAACAGTAAAATGGATCCAAGGGCTGCAGTATTTTACTGCCATTTTACAATCCTCTCACTGAAATTTACTTTATACAGATAAAGCTCGTTTTTACACGGTCCAGAATTTGGGAATCGCGTTAACCCTGAAAATACATTGTATAGAAAGGCTCGGTGGTTTTTTTTAGAAAGGTATGTGTTTAGGCAGCCGAAGAGGTTCTTTGTTATGTTGATTTAGGTCAGACATGTTGTTGGGATGCTGAAGGGGTCAGTTTGCTTTAGTGATGTGCATTCCCGTTCTTCTTAAGTGAACTGGATCTTTAGAATCAGTTCAATCAAAAGATTCGTTCAAACGAATCGTTCAAACGAATCGTTCAACGAATCGTAACCCACACACACACACACTGATCCGTTTTGTTTTTTTCTTTACTTCAATAACACACACAACTAAGCAATACACCTGACAAAAAAAACTATCAAGTAAACACACGGTAATGTGTAAAAAAAAAAAGAGAATAAATAAAAGTGCCACACAAATTGTGAAAAAAACGACGCATGTTCCCTGTGACTTTTCGTGTATTTTATTGACATTGTGCTACTCCTTGTGCTCGTCTTTCTATCACCTATCACAAACACATCCAGCAACATGTATGCCACACTATTCGCTTGTTTGTGGCAAGTGGAGAAAAATAGCAGGTTAAAGTGTACATTCAATGGACGATTTTGAGGATGGGGGAACAGAGCAACGTTGTAAAGGTTGATAAATATCTGACGTTCCCGTCGTTGCTTTTAGTCATTCAACAGTTCGGCCAAAATCCCTGTGGTTCATTTATATACAAGGTGATTAATAAAGATCAGAAACATAAGCCTACAATTATCAGTAAGATGCTGATGCTGAATGACAAGACTTGTGAAAGAATGTCCTTCCCAACTGGACATTTTTAATTGATGTTTAGCAGCAATAAATACTGTAGTTATTTTTGTTGTAGACCGGATGTCTTTTGCAATATTTAATTGTGGCACCTTTAAGCATCAGCATCATATTTTACAAACACTTCCCTTTAAAATGATATGATATGGATTAGACCATTTTTTGCTAGTTTGGTGCTTGGGTGGTGGTAGTGAGTGCTGACATTTTGAGGAGATACAACCTGTCGAAAACATTATTTTCCGGCTTTCAGAGTGCTTGGCTTTTACAATGGTCCAAGAAATGGAAAAGATGTAATGATTTCTTCCTCTAGTTACTGTATCCATCATAATACGGCTGCTGCCACTTTGGTCAGCAGCAGCAGGTGGTATCAGGTGGTCTGATGTGACGGAAGTGTAAGTGCTTTTCAAATTGCAGCATAGCTTGTCAGCCCGCGGGCCTTGGGGGTGGTGTGTGTGCATGCGTGTGTGGGTGTGTGCGCGTGTGTGTGTGTGCGTCGCAGGGTAGGATCGAACCATGTTTGTTTACTGAATGGCTTTTCCAAAGTCTGGCCTTCACTTTAACTCTGTGTGTGTGTATGTGTGTGTGTGTGCGTGTACACGCGTGCATGTGTGCGTGCGCGTGTGTGTGTGTGTAACAGTGAGAGAGGGTGGTAGAGGATGGGTGTAAATCTCTGGATGGGTGTTTGGGGACTGTTTGAGAAGATGGCTTATAGCATCTTAGATTGATGAAGTGATGGTGATGGATGGAGGCAATAAAGGTCTGGATGTCCTGTCTGTAGCCGGCGATGAGATTGCTATGAATCACTCGTCTGGGGATACCGAACATGACCATGCTCAATAACCGTCCATTTCTTTCACCGCTTCTTTCACCATCGCTATGATGGAATTGTTTTTTGAATGTACAATTTAGAAGCTCATGGTGCAACAACGTCCTGTGTAATTTGATGAGATCAAATATAAGAGCCGTATC